>NC_089224.1:22867700-24067700 GCF_963924675.1 Phocoena phocoena
AGCTAAGATAAGGAATCAACCCCTCCAGACTCAAAATGATTAAGAAAAATATTTCAAAGATGGAAGGATGAATTTCTATCCATCATCATTAGTGATGAACCTCACCCAAAATATTTATCTTGCTTTGAGATAATAAATGACAGTGTGATGCTTTCAGGGCCAACAAGACATCTTGAACTTTATTTTATCTTTATTGTATCATTTTTAACATCTTTTGAAAGATATTTTTATAATATACATACTATTATATTAACACAGGAATATATGTTCATAATTTATAAATAAGTAGATGCATATTTGGGACACATGCTCAGTATAGTAAAGAGTGCTTCACTGGTAAGCATGAGAAAATCTTTACAATTTCTTATTTACAGAAGTAACGCCTTTTGGGGTGTTTGGTGCATGTGATAGGCATTGCTAGTGCTCACTGATGTCCTGACCTCACTCCTTCCAACCTCGCAGGAGACTATACTACCAGCCTCTCCTGGGTGGAGGAGGAGCCAGGCGACAGTTCTGTGTGAGAGCAGAATGGATGACGCAGTTAGTGCTGGTGCAAGGCCCTGCTGTCTCTTTCTTCCCTGGCTTGGGAGGAGGCCTTGTGTTGAAATTCAGAATTGAAAGATCAAAGCAGCTTGGTTCATGGGGTCACCACCTGGAGAGTTGCCCAGAAATGAACAAGTGAGAATGGGATTGTTTTCAGCCACTAAGATGCTGGGGCTGTTTGTTGTTGTGGCGTCACTTGCCTGTGCTGACTAACGGAGCAGCCATCCCAGGCAGGGCTCAGAGAGCTAGCTCAGATGAATGGCGGCCCCAGTTGGCCTGCAGTCCATTTGTCAGTCAGATGGCCAGGGCAGTCTTGAACACTGATGAACAGGTACAGCCACTGGCCTCTGGACTTATTTGGAGCCATTGGGAAACTTGCGGAGGGACTTCTGATCTGCCAGTGTCTACTGTGCAGGGAAGATGTGTGGTTAACCCATTAGGAGGCTGCTGTGTGAGGAAAGACGCTGTGCCCCAGTTCTATCTGGCATGGTTACAAGGGCCGCAGCACATCCTGCTCTCAAGTGGCTCATCCCAGGTGGGGAGTGGCCTTTGTGGTGAGACCTGATGAAGTCCCCTCACTAGTGTCAGGGCTGAGCTGGCTGCTGTGGGGTCTGAGCTGGCTTTCCTGGAAAGTGACATCAGCCTTGCTTATTGGTCAGAGAGAGAGACCAGCATGGGCAGACAAGCACCCCCAACCCCCACCCCAGAGACCCCCCACCGCAACTACTGCACCGCTGCCAAAGAGCTCATCCCCTTCAGAAGGGATAGAATGAGGAATGACCCCATTTTGCTGCTCCTATGTTTGTTTGGGGCCATGTTTTAGGTTTTACAACATCATTCTGAGTCTTGATTCTGGGCCCCACCACTCTGTACCTGCCTCTCATCCAGTTCTCCTTCTTGCTCATGAATGACACCTGCATCCATCCTTTCCTCATGGGATGTAAAACAAGCAGCCCCGATGGTTACCTGTGGTGAGAACCTCATCATTCCTAACACACACTGAGTCACACAGGTGAGGTTAGAAGACAGTGGCTTTTAGCGAAAGACTGTTGCAACAGTTAGAGAAAATACAGGTCCAGAGAGACTGTCAGCCCAGGGTTAGATCTGGATTTGGAGTGGGTTTCTGGAACACAGAGAGGCCATTCTACAGAAGGATCCTCAGACCTAGCCAACAGATGACGTTTTCACGGTCCACCGAGGAATGAGCCAGGCCCCAGAGCCTGGAGTCGTGATTTAATTCTGCATCTGCAGTTCCTGTCACCCTCTGGTATCTAGACCAGATACCAGGGCTCCACCCTCACCAAGTGAGGGTGCTTCCACCCAGAGCCCTGCATCTTCCCAATGTCCCAGGAACTGATTTAAAGAAGTCTCACTTCCAACCTTGTGCTCTCTAGTGTGTAGAAGGTGAGGGGGCCGTGTGGATTGATCATATGGCCCCCTCTGCAGAAACCTTGCTCTTTATTCACTAAGGCTAGGGCACTGCTTTTCTCCTTAAAAGAAAAATAAGCTTCACTTTCTTGGCCCGTCCGCAGTCGTTATTCTGTTTCTCTAAAGTACTGGCCAGCCAGTTCTCTTGGCTGGTGCTGATGCTGCGTGGAGGGGGCAGGTGTGGCTGGAAACACAGGGCAGGTGGGGGAGCCAGGTGTCTTTCTCTCACTGTCTTAGACTCCTACTTCCTATTGGCTGGAAAGACACCTCCACTGCTATCCGTTAACGAACAACCGCATGACTCCAACAGCTGCTTAATATGTCCTTGCTTTGTGCCTAACCGGGTTGATAATAAATACTAATATCGATAATAACATAAAACAATATCAATACTCAATAATAAAATACAGCCGGGACACCTGTCTTCTTGGACAAATCCCTTGGCCATATCTGAGATAGGGCTAATGTATCCAAGGGATTGCATTGCAGTCTGAAGCAGCAATCCGGTTACACTTGCTCTTCCCAGGAAATGCTTGTCCCTGTGTCCTCAGGAGTATGCTCCCTCCTCGAGCCTGGGGAGAGAAGAAGCCTGAGGCCCCCCACCCTAGCAGCTGCCATCAGGGTGAGCTCTGTGGTGCCTGGCTGTCTTTGTGCGTGTAGAAGGCGGCATCGTGATGGAAGAGCGGCCAAACTGTGGAGGTGGTGATGTCTCTGTTCCTTCCCTCGCAGTTTCCACCTTAATGAGTCCTCTTTCTGTGCTCGCTTCTCCTGCAGCAGAGGGATGCTTCTGCATCTCCCTAATCACTGCTGGGGAATGGTTACCCCTGTAGCAATGCCTCTTCTCACTGCTGGGCACCCACCGTGCTCCTGGAGGAACCTCCTTGAAACACAATTGTATCCTGACTGGTGGCAAGAGAAAGATGGAGTGTGACACATGCATCTGTCATTTTCTCCAGGGAGATGCCTTTATCCCATTAGTAACAGAGCATGTCATGCTGGTCACGGGACAACTTGAAGGGTCTGGGACTCTTCTGTGGGATGCCATGGACGCGTATCTGGGGAGAAGACATTCTACTTTCTTGTAGAGCAGAGATGGGACCTTCTTCGGTGCCTTCCCCCACTCAACCCTCTTTTCTCCAAAGGTTCCACATGGATTACACCACAGCCTGGCCACCATGATAGTGGGCACCCCAAAGGGGTTAAAGGTTGCTCCAGGTCTCTGAGGGGTCCTTGTCCGGCTGCCAACACCCCTTTTCTGAGAACTGGCATGAATATCCAGTCTCGTCCAGTGTAGATGCAGGTGGCATGTGGTGGGATGGTCATAGTGGTTAATTAATATCCCTTTAAACTCATCTTACAAGGTTGTTGATCTTATTGCTTTGAGTTGCCACGTCTGGTGGTGACACTTTACTCCCACTAGGAAGTAAGCAAACAGCTTGCTCTAAGTCCATCCGATACCTCAGGATTCATTCAATAAGAGCCAGTTTAAGTCCATTTGTTAAGCCTCACGGGGTCTTAAAGGGGTTCATTTCTTGTTACTATCAGGTTCTTTGTCTTGTTAAGGTTTCCTTCCAAACCCTGTTTCCCTACTAAGTTCTGAGTTGATATTTTATAGACTCTAAAGCAATAGAAGAGCAATCAAGTTGAACTTAAAAATGTTAAAACGTACTTACAAATAGAACCTTTATTTTTGGAGAGAATAGGCTATTAAGAAATGGATCTCGGTGAAACGATAGTGCTGGGGGCTCTCAGGGATTAAGCTGCACACAGAGCTGACAGGACATGTCATGAAAGGCACCTCCTTGTCCCTCTCTTCTTCCCTAGGCTGCGGGCTTTCACCCTCAGGAAGGAGGAGCCTGGGTAGCTCCAGTGTCTGTCTCTAATGAGCCTGTGTCCCTTGCTCCTACAGCTTGTCACATTCTGGAATGCTGTGACGGGCTGGCCCAGGAGGTCATCGGCTCCATCGGACAAGCCTTTGAGCTCCGGTTTAAGCAATATTTGCAGTGTCCTTCCAAGATTCCTGCTCTCCACGACCGGTGAGTAGCGCTGTGACACCGTTTGCAATGGCCTCTCTGCATTTTCTGACCTTTCCTCTTAAAAACACTTAAAAGGAGGAAACCACAAAACCACCTCCCCGAGGAGCGCTCTGCACAGACACAGTTAATCCCAGGGCTTCCTGGGCCCGGAGACACCTGACTGGTGCTGGGCCATGGCACAGGAAACTGACAGATGGAAGCCGACATATGGGCGATGCTCCCAATGTTTAGAAAAACATTTTCTTGAAACTATAGTGACAGTAGCCAAGGTTACAAAAAAAAAAAAACATTGTAATATGTTTTTGTTCTGTTTCTTCTGCAAGCACGTGATGTTTCCACATGTTGCCTCCTTGGGTCAGTGTCACCACAGGTTCCACCTGTCCCATTGTCCTTGTCCTCAGGGTTAGCCAAAGTCCCGATTCAGAGGCTCCCTTCGTGAGGCACTCCGCTTGGAATGACGAGCATTGATTCTGCTTTATTGGCTTTCGTAGCTTTCAGACTTGATGGCCTGTGTGGTCCTGGACAAGTTCTTTAACCAGTCTGGGTCTCAGCAGTTTTCTCTGTAAAATAGGAATAATAGTGGCTTGGCAGTATTTTAAGTGTTAACTGAAATAGTAAATGTAAACAGGAATTGTGAAATGTTTAGTTTATTATAAAAAATGTTCAGCGTCTACCCTTGAGATTCCTTAGGACATAAGAATATTCCATGCAGCATTAAAAAAAAATAATATGGGGCATGTTGGTTATTCAGTCACCTGTCTTATTGAAAGCCTATTACAATGGTGTGTTCACTGTCAATAAAACTTTATTTCTCCTGAATTTACTTTTAATGTTTTCTCCAACTTCTGCAGCCACATTCCAGGACTTAGTTGTGAAGGCAGTGCCTCCTCTACCTTCATTATTATGAAGTCTCCTTTCATCTCTCTGAAGTCTTCACCTTTCTTGAAAGAGAATTTTAATTTTTTTTCCTTCATCCACTGGAAAATTTCTGTTAAGACATTCATTCTGGAGGTGCCTGTGAAGGCCCCATTTTTTTCCCGGTTGATAAAGAAAAGGATATGAACCATCTATGGAAATTTTAAAAACACATAAAAAATTGTATATATAGTTTATGGATAAGTGCATGTGTATAAAGAGTATAAAAACATGCAAGAATATTACATACCAACTCTAGGACATCGGAGGATGACAGGGACACGGGTGGGCTTTAACTGATTTTGTTAAGTGTATTTCCTCCCTAACATTTTATAACAACAGTGTTCCAATATACAAAAAGAATTTGCGGGGAATACCTGTATACCCACCGTCTAGATTCTACCATTAGCATTTTACAGTTAATATCACGTATTTTTTCATCCAAAGCAAGTTTGACAAGTTTTATTTCTTTAAAAGAAAGGGATCAAATATAGCAAAATGTTCACACTTGTTTAATCTCAGTGGTGGATGTGTAGGTGGCTTTTATATTAATTTAGGCTTTTCTGTACTTTTGAAATGTTGCAAAGAAGTCAAATAAATCCTATTAAAATAATATGTCAAAAAATGAGTGGGGGGAGTTAATTGAACTACCATGCTTCTCCAGAAATATACTTAAGGTATGAAGTCCTGTATGTTTCTATATAATAAAGTTTGGAGAAGTTTTGGAGAAAGAGAATGAAGTAGAGAGATCTTATCTACCGAGAAAACTTTCAACCCAATGTGCAAGTAATGGTATAACATTTCTAAAGCAGAGCAGGAACAAGGGGACCTGTGTTCCCTGATATCAGTCTCATCTTGTCTGACAAACTGCTTGTTGTGTCCACTGAGCAGGTCTGAGATCCAGGGAACAGGTGGGAATGCACCACCTTCTGTCCCAGCTGGGGACATCCTGGGCCATGAGAGAATGCACTTTGCTTCCAGCTGCCATGTCCCTCTTCCTCTCCCTGCCCTGTTATGGGGACCCTGGACTGTGGAGGGCACTGGCCCATTTTCCTTCTAGATTTCCCAGGGGCCAGCAAAACAGGAGGTTCTATTTGTGAGCAGTTCTCCTTGGGTTTTCTGATCACTTGCTCAGGCCATTTCTCTTCAAATTGGGCATGAGCTGGAGGTATGAGAATTGGCACAGTCAGCTTCTTTGTTCACATTCCTTGGAGTAGAGCTGGGGACAGGTGAGCGTGGAGTGAGTGGGGCAGCATTAGGTTCCAGCAAGCTGCCCCAGCATCTCAAAGTTTCATGTTGGTGGCACATGACTTCCTCTTTCCTTCTTCTCTTGCTGCTAGTGAGTGGATGGCTTTACTTATTCGTGAATAATTTTTTGTTCATTGTATTAATTATTGGGGGAGAGACTCTGTGATCTGGATTCATCACCCATCTCCAACTAGAAATAAAAAATAATACTTTTAAATGAATGGGTTTTTTGGTATGGTATGATTTTCCTTAGAAGATTTTTTCCTCTGATTTTTCTTGCAGAACTCCAAGGTTATTTTCAACACAAAACCAGAGAAGACAATGAAAGAGAATTCAAATGTAGCCAAAGCTCCATTTATTATTTTTTTAAAAATTGATATATAGTTTATGATAAAATTACCCTTTAAAAATATACAATTCTGTGGTATTTAGTATTGTCAAAGATAGCACAAGTACAATCATCACCACTATCTAATTCCAGAACATTTTTCATCACCCCAGAAAGAAACCCCATACTCATTAGCAGTTACTCCCCATTTTCCAACCCCCTTTTTCCAGACAACCACTACTCTACTTTCTGTCTTTATTGATTTGCCAATTCTGGACATTTTATATAAATGTTATCATACGATATGTGCCTGACTTCTTTCACTTACTGGAATGTTTTCAAGGTTAATCCATATAGTAGCATGTATCAGTATGGCATTTTTTTAGGGCTGAATAATATTCCTTTGTATGCATATGTTACCTTTTGTTTATTCATTCATCAGTTTATGGACATTGGGTTATTTTCACCTTTTAGTTCTTATGAATAACGCTGCTATGAAGATGTGTACAAGTTCCTGTGTGGACAGATGTTTCAATTCAACTAGGAGCTGAATTGCTCAGTCATATGGGAACTCTATGCTAAAATTTTGAGAAACTACCAAACTGTTTTCCAAAGCGGCTGTACCATTTTATATTTTCACCAGCAATGTATGAAAGTTCCAATTTCACTGACATTTGTTATTGTCCATCATTTTGATTTTAGCTATCCTAGTGAGTACAAAGTGGTCTCTGATTGTGGTTTTGATTTGCATTTTCTTGTTGACTAATGATATCAAGCATCTTTTCATGTGCTTATTGGCTATTTGTATATCTTCTTTGGAGAAAGGTCTGCTCAAATCCTTAGCTCATTTTTAAGATTGAGTTATTTGTCTTTTTATTGTTGACTTGTATAGAAATTCTTTATATATTGTAGATATGTCTCTTTTCAGATATATGATTAGCAAATATTTTCTCCTATTTTTTGTGTTGTCTTCACATTTTTTTGATAATGTCCTTTGAAGCACAATTGTTTTTAATTTTGATGAAGTCCAATTAATGTACTTATTTTTTCTTTGGTTGCTTTTGTTTTGGTGTCATATGTAAGAAACATTGCCTAATCCAAGGTCATGAAGGTTTACGTCTATGTTTTTTCCTAAGTTTTAGCTCTTATTTTCAGGTCTTTAATCCATTTGACTTAATTTTTGTATATGGTGTGAGGTAAGGGTCCAACTTCATTCTTTCACAAATGGCTATCCAGTTGTCACAGCACCATTTGCTGAAAAGACTATTTCACACATTGAATTGTCTGGGCATCCATGTTGAATTCAATTGACCATAAATGTATGGGTTTATTTATGGGCTCTTAATTCTATTCCATTGATTTGTATGTCTGTCCTTATGCCAGTACCACATAGCCTTGAATAGTATGGCTTTATAGTTAGTTTGAAATCAGGAAGTATAAGTCTTCCAACTACATTCTTCTTTGTCAAGATTGTTTTCACTACTCTGTGCCCCTTGCAATTTCAAATAAATTTTAGCATAGCTTGTCTACTTTTACAAAAAAGGCACTTGGGATGTTTATAGATATTGTCTTGAATCCATAGACCAATTTGAGGAGTACTTCCATCTTAACAGTATTTAGTCTTCCAATCCCTGAACACAGGATGTCTTTCCATTTATTTAGAGTTTCTTTAATTTCTTTCAACAGCATTTTGTAATTTTCATTGTATAAGTCTTGCACTTGCTTTGATAATTTTTACTACCAAAAGAATAAATCTTTTATTCTTTTTGATACTATAATAAAAGGAATTGCTTGTTAATTTTAGTTTTTCATTGTTAATGTATAAAATTACAATTGATTTTTGCATATTCATTATGTATCCTGCAAACTTACAGAATTCATTTATTAGCTCTAATCATTTGTGTGTGTGTGTGTGTGTGTGTATTCCTTAGTATTTTTTATGTACAAGATCATGTCCTGTGCAAATAAATATAGTTTTATTACTTCTTACTTCCTAATCTGAATTATTTTATTTCTTTTTATTATCTAATTATCCTGGCTAGAATCTCTAGTACAATGAATAGAGGTGGAAAGACAGGACAACCTTGTCATGTTCCTAATTTTAGGAGGTAAGCATTCAGACTTTCACCATTAATTGTGTTCTTAGCTGTGGGATTTTCATAGATGCTTTTTCAGGTTGAGAAAATGCCCTTCTATTCCAAGTTTTTTGAGGGTTTTTATCATGGAAAAGTGTTGGATTTTGTCAAATGATTTTTCTGTGTCTACTGAGATGAGTATCTGGTATTTGTTTTTATTCTACTGGTATGACATATTACATTAGTTGATTTTTGAACGTTGAACCAATCTTACATTGCTGGAAGAAATCCCACTCAGTCATGGTATATGACTCTTTTTTTATGTTGCTGGACTTGGTTTGCTAATATTTTGTTTTCAATCCATATTCATAAGAGATATTGGTCTGCAGTTTTGTTTTGTTTTTCTTGTGGTGTCTTTGTCTGGTTTTCATATCAGAGTAATACTGGCATCATAGACTGAGTTTGGAAACTTCTGTCCTCTTCTATTTTTTTGGAAGAGTTATGAAGAATTGCTGTTAATTCTCCTTTAGATGTTAGATAGAAACCACCAAGAAGCCAGCCATATGATTCTGGGCTTTTCTTGGGATGCAAGATTTTGATTACTAATTTAATCTCTTTATCTGTTACAGTTCTGTTTAGATTTTCTATTTCTTCCAGTTCTGTTTAGATTTTCTATTTCTTCTTGAATCATTTTGTAGATTGAGTCTTTGTAGGAATTTTTCCATTTCATCTAGGTTATCTAATTTGTTGGCATATGATTTTTAATAGTTTCTCTTATAATCCTTTTAATTTCTGTGTGGTTGGTAGCAGTCTTTCCTCTTTCCTTCCTAGTTTTGGTAATTTGAGTCTTCTCTCTTTTTTCTTGGTCAGTCTAGCTGTAGAGTTGTCAATATTGTTGATCTTTCTAAGAACCAACTCTTGGTTTCATTGCTTTTCTCTATTGATTTTCTACTAACTATTTTATTTATTTCTACCTTAATATTTATTATTCTTCCTTCTGCTTGCCTTGGGTTTAGCTCTTATTTTTCTAGTTTATTAAAGTAGAAGGTCAGGTTATTGATTTGAGATTGTCTGTTATCATATAGGCATTTACAGTTCATAAATTTCCCTCTAAGCACTGCTTTACATTCAGCCCATAAGTATTGGTATGTTGTTTTTGTTTTTATTCACCTGAAAGTTTCTTCCAATTTCCCTGTGATTGACTTTCTGATCCGTTTGTTATTTAGGCATGTGTTGTTTAATTTCTACATATCTGTGAATGTCCCAAATTTCTTTCTAGTATTGATTTCTGCTTTAATTCCATTATGGTCTGAAAACATATGTTGTATGATTTTAATCTTTTAAAAATTTTGAGTCTTGTTTTGTGGTTTAACATATGGTCTATCCTGGAGAATGTTACATGTGGACTCGAGAAAAATTTATATTCTGTTATTGGAGTGTTCCATAGATGTCTGTTAGGTCTAGTTGATGTATAGTGTTCAATTTTCTATTTCCCAATCTTCTCTCTGGTTGTTCTATCCATTATTGAAAGTGGGTATTGATGTCTTCAAATATTAGTACTGCATTATTTCTCCCTTTGATTCTGTCAGATTTTGCTGCATATAGTTTAGGGTCTGTTGTGAAGTACATATAGCTTTATAATTATTGTATCTTCTTGACTGGTTGTTCTTTTATCTTTGTCTCTAGTAAACATTTTGTCTTGAAGTCTATTTTGTCCGACATTAGTAGAGTTACCATAGCTCTCTTTTGGTTACTGTTTGCATGAAATACCTTTTTACATCCTTTTACTTTCAACCTAAATCTTTAAATCTAAAATGCCTTTCAATCTAAAATGTGTCTCTTGTAGAAAGCATATAGTCAGATCACGTTATCGTAAAAATCCATTCTGCCAATCTTTGTTTTTTAATTGGAGTGTTTAATGTATTTACACTTAATGTAATTACTGATAAATTAGGATTTTACCTGACATTTTGCTAGTTTTTTCTATATGTGTTATGTCATTTTTTTGTCCCTTTCTTTCTCCATAACTGCTTTCTTTGGTGTCAAATAAATATTTTATGAGTGAACTCTTTTCATTACCTTGTTTTTTTTAAACTGTCTTTTAAAAGTTATTTTCTTAGTGGTTGCCCTGGGGATTACAACTAACATCTTAATTTGTAACAAGTTAGTTCAGATTAACACCAATTTAAATGCAGTAATATACAAAAACTTTGCTCCTATGTGGCTCTATTTCTCCACCTTACATTGTGCTGTTATGTTATGAAGATTCCATATTTATACATTGAGTGCTCATCAACACAGGTTTATAATTATTGCTTTATTCAGTTGTCTTTTAAATCAGAGAGGAGAGGAAAAGAGTTATGGACAAAAACTACATT
Source organism: Phocoena phocoena (assembly GCF_963924675.1). Taxonomy (NCBI): domain Eukaryota; kingdom Metazoa; phylum Chordata; class Mammalia; order Artiodactyla; family Phocoenidae; genus Phocoena; species Phocoena phocoena. Next base: position 22,878,652 of record NC_089224.1, read on the forward strand.
TATACTGCTTTAATATTTGCCTATGTATTTAACTTTACCATTATCCTCTATTTTTTCACGTGACATGCATTATTGTTTAGTGTATTTCATTTTAGCCTGAAGTACTTCCTTTAGTATTTTTTCGTAGTGCAGATTTGTTAGTGATGAATTTTCTAGGTTTTTATTTATCTGGCACTGTTTTAACTTTTGATTCATTTTGAAGGATAGTTTTGCTGGCTACAGGCATACATCAGAGATATTGAGGGTTTGCTTCCAGACCACTGCAATAAAGTGAATAGCACAATAAAGCAAGTCACACAAATTTTTTGGTTTCCTAGTACATTTAGAAGTTATGTTTGGGCTTCCCTGGTGGCGCAGTGGTTGGGAGTCCGCCTGCCAATGCAGGGGACACGGGTTCGTGCCCCGGACCGGGAGGATCCCACATACCGCGGAGCGGCTGGGCCTGTGAGCCATGGCCGCTGAGCCTGTGCGTCCGGAGCCTGTGCTCCGCAACGGGAGAGGCCACAACAGTGAGAGGCCCGTGTACCACAAAAAAAAAAAAAAAAAAAGTTATGTTTACAATATACTGTAGTCTATTAAGTGTGCAATAGTATTATGTCTAAAAAATAATGCACACACCTTAATTATCAATACTTTATTGCTAAAAACTTTATTGCTAACCATCATCTGAGCGAGTTGCAACCTTTTTGCTGGTAGAGGGTCTTGCCTCAGTGTTGATGGTCGCTTACTGATCAGGGGGTGATGGTTGCTGAAGGTTGGGGTGACTGTGACATATTCTTAAAACAAGAAAACAATGAATTTTGCCACACTGATTGACTCTTCCTTTCATGAATGATTTCTCTGTAGCATGTGATGCTGTTTGATAGCATTTCCCTCGCAGATTTACCTTCAAAATTGGAGTCACTCCTCTCAAACCCTGCCACTGCTTATCAGCTAAGTTTATATAACATTCTAACCCTTTGTTGTCATTTCAACAATCTTCACAGCATCTTCACTAGGAGTAGATTCCATCTCAAGAAACCACTCTCTTTGCCCATCCCTAAGGCGCAGCTCCTCATCCATTAAATTTTTATCATAACATTCCAGCAATTCAGTCACATCTTCAGGCTCCATTTCTAATTCTGGTTCTCTTGCTATTTCCACCACATCTGCAGTTACTTCCTCAACTGACGTCTTGAACCCCTCAAAGTCATCCATGAGGGTTGGAATTAACTTATTCCAAACTCCTGTTAATGGTGATGATTTTACCTCTTTCCATGAATCATGAGTGTTTTTGATGGCATCTAGAATGGTCAATTCTTTCCAGAAGTTTTCAATTGACTTTGCTCAGATCGATCAGAGGAATAACTATGTATGGCAGCTACAGCTTTATGAAATGCATTTCTTAAAAACTAAGACTTGAAATTGAAGTTACTCCTTGATCTATGGGCTGAAGAATAGATGTTGTGTTAGCAGGCATGAAAACAACATTAATCTCATTGGCATCTCAATCGGAGCTCTTGGGTGACCAGGTGCATTGCCATTGAGTAGTAATATTTTGAAAGGAATCTTTTTTCCAAGCAGTAGGCCTCAATAGTGAGCTTGAAATATTCAGTTAACCATGCTGTAAACAGATGTGCTGTCATCCAGGCTTTGTTGTTGCATTTATAGAGCATAAGCAGAGCAGATTTAGCATAATTCTCAAGGGCCCTAGGATTTTCAGAATGGTAAATGAGCAATGGCTTCAACTTAAAGTCACCAGCTGCATTAGCCCCTAACAAGAGAGTCAGTCTGTCCTTTGAAGTTTTAAAGCCAGGCATTGACTTCTCTCTAGCTGTGAAATTTCTAGATGGAATCTCCTTCCAATATGAGGCTATTTTATCTGCACTGAAAATCTGTTGTTTAGTGTAGCCACCTTCATTAATTATCTTAGCTAGATCCTCTGGATAACTTGCTGCAGCTTCTACATCAGCACTTGGGGCTTTACCTTGCTCTTTGATGTTATGTAAATGGCTTCTTTCCTTAAGCCTCATGAAACAACCTGTGCTAGATTCAAGTTTTTCTTCTGCAGCTTCCTCATCTTTCTTAGCCTTCATAGAATTGAAGAGAGTTAGACTTGCTCTACATTAGGATTTGGCTTAAGGTAATGTCATGGTCGGTTTTATATTCTATCCAGACCATTAAAACTTTCTCCATATTAGCAATAAGGCTGTTTCACTTTTTTATCATTTATGCGTTCACTGGAGTAGCACTTTTAATTTACTTCAAGAATGTTTCCTTTGCATTCACAACTTGGCTAACTGTTTGGCACAAGAAGCCTAGCTTTTGGACTGTCTCAGCTTTTGACATGCCTTCCTCACAAAGTTTAATCTTTTCTAGCTTTTGATTTAAAGTGAGAGACATATGACTCTTCCTTTCATTTGAACACTTAGGGGCCATTGCAGGGTTATTAATGGGCCTAATTTCAATACTGTTGTGTCTCAGGGAATAAGGAGGCCAGAGAAGAGGGATAAAGATAGGGGAAGAGTCAGTTAGTGGAGTAGTCAGAACACACATTTATTGATTAAGTTTGCCATCTTATATGGATGAAGTTTGTGGCACCCCAAAACAATTACAATAGTAACGTCAGAGATCACTGATCACAGATGACCATAACAAATATAAGAATAATGAAAATGTTTGAAATATTGTGAAAATTACCAAAATGTGACACAGACACAGGAAGTGAGCAAATGCTGTTGGAAAAACGGCACTGAAAACTTGCTCAGTGCAGTGTTGCTACAAACCTTCAATTTGTGAAACATGCAAATTGTGAAATCTGTGAAATGCAATGAAGTGAAGCACAATAAAACAAACTATGCCTATATAGAGTTCTTGGGTAGATAGTCTGTTTCTTTTGGTACTTGGAATGTGACATCTCACTGCCTTCTGGCCTCCATTGGTTCTGATAAGAAATCCACTGTTAATATTATTGAGGATCCTTTGTATATGATGAGCTGCTTCTCTCTTGCTACTTTCATGATTCTTTCTCTTTGGCTTTAATCAGTTTGATTATGAGGTGTCTAGATTTGAATCTCTTTGTTATTCCCCATTTGGTGAGACAGCATTGTCATGTTTGATTTTTTGTTTCCTTTAGTTCTCAGAACATATTGAAAGTAGCTAATTTAAAGTCTTTGTCTAGTTAGTCCAAAACCTGAGTTTTCTCAGGGACAGTTTCTGTTGATTGCTTTTTTTTCTTGTGTGTGAGCCAAATTTTTTTGTTTCTTTGCATCCATAATTTTTTGTTGAAATTGGAAATTTAAAATAACGTGGTGTGACAACTCTGGAAGTCAGATTTCTCCCCTCCTCAGGATTTGTTGTTGCTGTTTGTTGTGGTTGTTTGTTGTAATGACTTTTCTAAACTAACTTAGTAAAGTCTGTATTTTTTGTCATATATGGTCACTGACAACTCAGCTCAGTTCATTTATTAGACAGCTAATGACTGAAAAGAGATTTCCTTAAATGTCTGAAACCACTAAGTCCCACAGATTTTGCTGAGGGGGTCTGTGTGTGTGTTGAGGAACTCCTTCAACACTCAGGCAGCTGACAACTCTGCGTTAGCTTTTACTTCCTGCTTGTGCAAAGCTTCAAAGTCAGTCACAGGTGAGAACTAGAGCTTTTTTACATCTTTTCTGAGCAGGAACAGAACCCTGGCCATGAAAACAGCCCTCGTATACATGTAGCCTTCTAGATTGCCAGAATTATGTCAAAGCTTATTATTTCCCAGCTTTTCTTTTAAGCTTTCTGATTAGCTCACTCTTTATCCCAGATGTTATCTACTGTTTGAGGGAGCCACAATGTTAAAGAAGTGCCTCTAATTGTTTTTGACAAATGACCCTGGGGAAGAAGCTATGTTCCCTGGACAAGCTCTGAATCAAGTCAAATAAAGACAACCTTTGGAGTGGAGGATGCTGGAGAATGACCAGAAGCGTAATAATGACTGTTCTCTGGGAATAGGGCTTTGAAGGAGCCTCAATGCTCTTTTGCCCCCTCCCATGGCTATTAGGCTGCTGGTTTTCACTGTGACTGTGGGATTTGGGTTTTTAAGGCTACCATGGAGATGACAATAAAGCAAGCTAAAATGCAACAAAGCTGTTGTTCTGACAGCTGTTTGTGGTTTTTTGTTTGTTTAATAAACATGCTCTAGGTTGCTACAAGCTTCTGGTTAATTTCCAGAGTTATGAAAAAGTTGATTATGAAATTTTCTTTGCTAGCTTTCTTGTTGCTATTACAGAGGAGAGAATTTTCAGAGGTCCTTACTCTGCCATTTTCCCTGATGTCACTAAATCTCCATTTTAAAGTTAATTTTGTTTTGGGTAAATTTCATAATGTACTAAAATGTGTGTCTATGCCTTGAGAAACTGGTTATCCTTACATATGAATTATATTTTTCCTTATTAATATGTAATTTTAAAAAAGGAGTTCTTTCCTGTTTCAAATATGACCAGAATTTCCTAAAGGGTAGAACTGTGAATAAGTCAGGGATATTTGGCCAAACCACTCATCTGCTTTATATATATGCCTGAGACCTAGATGGTTAAAGGGGCAGTGACTAAACTCTGCTTTCTGGGTCAACAATTACTAACATTAGATTTTTTGGTTTTGACTGCAAGCTCGACTTTTGGCTAAAGTCCCTGAAAATCCTCTTTTAACAGAATGCAGAGTCTAGATGAGCCCTGGACTGAAGAGGAGGGTGAGGGCGCAGACCACCCGTACTACAACAGCATTCCAAGCAAGATGCCTCCTCCAGGGGGCTTTGTAGATGCTCGACTGAAAGCCAGACTCCATGGTCCTGACACAGCCCAGGTGAGTCTTATACCTTTTCCCTTGGATGGTGGCTAACTGAACTTTCCTTTTGCTTTCTTTAACTATATTTTCAGGTCCAGACAGAAAAACTCACAAACTTTTCCCCCTTGAATTCCACAAAGCAGACAAGTAGGGGAAGCTTTTGTTTTAACGTCAAATGCCTTGGAGCTATATTGTGATTCCTGAGTCTGGGAGTTCCCTCTTCATCCTAGCACAAATCCCATTCTACTGTGAACTTAATGAGGAAAAGAGAGAGTTCAAGACTTCTAAAAGGCCTGGGGTGCTTTGGGTTCTCTGAAAGGAGAGTGGATGTAAGCCTTTAACATGAGATTTTTTTGAGTTTTTCTGTTTTGCGCATTTCCCTGATTTTCCCTCTAACTCGAAATTCTAGTAAGGCATTCGTTTTCTAGAGTTATGGTATCTCCATGATATCTCTTCGTTATAGGGAATTTTTTATGTCACCTACCTTATGTGAATGACAATGACACCAATGAGAGTGGCAAATAACATTGAAACCAAGTGTCAGTAGCTCTAACACTGAGAAGGAATCAGCAAGGTGGACTTGCCAAGGCATGAATGGTTATGGATGTATGTGCTGGGTGGGAAGCATGTTCTGACACATAGATAATCTTTAACTGAAATCTATTTTAGGTCATGTTGAGTGATGTGGCTACACGTAAAAGAGCTCAATTTATGGTCACACTTAGGGAAGGGATGTGGGGGGTAATGAAAACAGGGGGCATTTGTAGTTTTGATGAGATACAGCCTCTTTCTTACACCCACACAAACTTATTCCCCAAATCTTAATGCCAACCGAGAGGCATGAGGGGAAAATTGGGTGTAATAAGCATGCAATCCATTGGCCATTGAAGGCCCTTCTACTGTACTATGGCTTTTAAAGATGCAGAAACAAGAAGAGGATGCCTTTTTCACTCTGTGTATTTATATATGTCTATAGTTTGCAGGAAAAGAGCAAACTTACTACCAGGGGAGACACTTAGGAGACCCGCTTGGCGAAGACTGGCAGCAAACACCTGTGAGGCAAGGTGAGAGGCAAGGCGAGGTGGACAAGAAACATAAAAAATACTTTTCGAAAGTGACGTGCTCCCTAGTGGGTAGTTCCTCTCCTGTGGAGTGGCAGAGTGACCCACTGGAAATACCTGCTGTGGGTGTGGCTGCAGATTCCCAGCCAGATCATACAAATAGAAATAATGGCTGTCGGGCATGTCTGAGGGCACACATCAGATGATGCCGCCCCTGGCACCAGGACCAGCTCACTGCCCCCACCCGCCCCAGTGCTTCCTGCACCCTGAGACTTTCCTCCTAAGGCCTTTCTCTGGCAGGAGGGCTTGACTGCCCAGGGGATGAGGCATTCACCTCCCCAGGGGCACCTGTACCCATTTCAAACGGGGCTGGCTTGGGAGACTGTGGGGCGTGCTTTGTGTTGTCCCTCAGCTCCCCAGCAGGGCTGAACCCCGGTGGCTCCCAACAGTAGCTTGTAGCTTTCCGCTCCTTGCCTCACCCCTGCCTTCCCTCTCCAGGGTCAGCTTCAGGAAGAGTGGAGCAATGCCGGCCCTTGGCAGAGATAGTACCAGGGATAAAAATCCCTCACAAGCCCTGGGTCCTGTCAGAGGACACTTCCACCTCTTATTCAACCTCTTAGCACGCACCTAACTCCCACATTAAAAATTATATGGCTATTGAAGGACCATTTAGTTTAAACTAACTGCTAACATGTTTCTATTCTCTAGACAGTTATTTCTACACATACATATATGTGTGTGTATGTATACATACATTTTTAAAGTCCTTTTTAATTTTAAACTTTTTCCCACCTCAAACATTTCTATAACTTTCAATAGCTCTGGGGCCCTGAATACTAACTGTTCAGGGCCTGGAGGAGATGGAGTGCCAAATGAGCTAAGATCCAATGTACACTTCTGGGTATAGAAATTTACATTTGTTGGTTTAACATTAAGGCTTTTCCATTCATTATTGACATTTGTTCTGGCGAGTAATTAACTATATATATATATATATATATGTGTGTGTGTGTGTGTGTGTGTGTATATATATATATATATATATTTTTTTTTTTTTTTTTTTTTTTTCTTTGCGGTACGCAGGCCTCCCACCGTTGTGGCCTCTCCCGTTGCGGAGCACAGGCTCCGGACGTGCAGGCTCAGAGGTCACGGCTCACGGGGCCAGCCGCTCTGCGGCATGTGGGATCTTCCCGGACCGGGGCACGAACCCGTGTCCCCTGCATCGGCAGGCGGACTCTCAACCACTGCGCCACCAGGGAAGCCCTTGTCAATATATTTTTAAAATTTCCCCCGATGAAAGAATTTCATGTCTTGCCTGCCCCAGCTGAAAGATGACCCATCCATACTGCCCAGCCAGTAATCCCTAAAACCCAGTCAGTACACCACATGGCTCTATCTCAGAATAGGATGGAAATAGCACATTAAAGTTATAACTTTGCCAGAGGCACTTTTTTTAAAAAATATTTTTCATCTTTGTTCTATACACATTTAAAAAGTATTATACAGCAATTGTGTACATAAACATATAACTGCTAACGATTAAAGGAGACACATTACTTACATGAGATATTTACTCTATTGAAAATTCATCAGGTTTATTTGAAAATGAGGTCTTTTTTTATGTTCAAGTTATTCCAGCCAGATCAAAAACAGACAATGTAAGAAGTTCACCAGGGCAAAAATGAGCACAAGTTTTTGTGTAAAGAGAATAAATAAATTTCAAGTTCTTATTTGTAAGCAATAAATATATTTTCCATAGAACAAATACAAATGTTCCTTATTGACCTGCTGGAAGCCATTTCCCTTAAATGAAACTGAACTCTGGGTACCAACACCAGGGAGGGTGTGTCTCCCTGCCCCCGACTCAGCACTTGCCAATGTCTGAAGTGGGAAAGGGCTGTCATCAGCAACTTATTCATTGGGCTTTTGATCTTTTTAAAGATTAGTTTGTAAAGTTGTTTTTACAGTCTGAGTTGTCTGCAGTTCATACAGACATCTGAATGGAAGATAGTCATCACTAAGCCACGACTCGTAGCGCAGGAACGACCAGTGATGCATAGAAACCACGTCCAGCGAGAGGAGTAGACACAGCTCAGGAATTTGTGGAGATGCTCTCCAGAGACGGGATTTTCGCAGGACACCTGCATTCTCACGCTTACAGGCCAGAGACAGTTGTGTTGCCAAAAGTCCTTTAGTGGGCTCTTGGGAAAGCTCCCAAAGCCCTGAACCCACTCTAGCCAGCTGGATTGAGCTGACTTCCACAGCCCACCACCTGGAGAGGTGACCTCTCTCCAGGCCCAAGGCGATCTTGAGAGTGTCTGTGGAAGCCTGTTAGAAACAGTGATCCCATACAAAGAATGGGATAGTGGCTCAAGCAGGGCGACACCCTTCATTCGCCTCAGGCAACAAGAGCAGGGACAGCCTGACCCTGCCTTAACAGAGTCTTGGTCCAGTTGGGAAGTCCCACGAAGGCACAAGCCTGACTCTGTTTTAAAAGGAAGGTGCCTCATTCATTAGGAAGTAACTTTCTAATAAAATGGGGTCGCAGCACCTGCACTGCATTTCTAATGGAGTTAACATATGAAGCATTCCCCTACACTTAAAAAAAGAACAATGAAAATAAGGCCTGTTGTTCTTCTGCTCAGTTATTTTGATCTCAGTCCTTTGTAAAGGGGATGAGGAGGCTGAGGCAGCTTCTGCAGCAGGTGTGCCCCCCCCCCCGGCTCCCCCCAGCCCGGGTCAGAGGCGCCTAGGGTCTTGGTAAGGCTCCTAACCTTCATGGCGTCCATCATCCTGGGCCAGTAGGTCCCATTTTGACAGGAAGGAGTGGAGAGCATCCTAGCAGAGTACAACAGGGTGTGAGAGGGTCAGAGAGGAGACTTAATGGATGGGCATCTGAAACAAGGATCTTCTTATGAATGAGCTAAAGGAACTTTTCTGTGAATCACTGGGTAGCTTAACATGAATAGCTTTATGATCAGAAGAGAAAAGAGGGCTGTTTTCTTGTTGCAGGGTCCTTGGACATCTACAGCATGCCGGAAAGGAAATCGCATGTGGCCCCTACGGGAGAAGCCCCCACCTATGTCAACACCCAGTGCATCCCGCTGCAGGCTGGGCTGGCCGCGGGCAGCAGTGCAGAAAGCAGCCCACGGAAAGACCTCTTTGACATGAGTGGGTTTCCATCTGCCACTGGATTTTTCTCTTTTGAGGCTGTTTTTTTACATTGTCTTTTGTTTGAAATCTGTGCAATTACTGAATTTTCTTCTGGTGGGGTTTTGATGAATGACACTGATTAGCTGTATTTTTCTGGGTTATGATTGAGCTTTTCAAGGCTTTGAACTTGGCCAACCCCTGCTTTGGAATTACAACCTTCTCTGCAGTCCAGAGGCAAAGCAGCTTCCCTCTTTTTTTTTTTTTAAATTAATTAATTTATTTGGCTGTGTTGGGTCTTAGTTGCAGCACATGGGATCTTCGTGGTGGCATGCGGATTTCTCTCCAGTTGTGGCATGCGGGCTCCAGAGCACACGGGTTCAGTAGTTGCAGCATGCAGGATTAGTTGCCCCATGGCATGTGGGATCTTAGTTCCCCGACCAGGGATCGAACCCACGTCTCCTGCATTGGAAGGCGGATTCTTAACCACTGGACCACCAGGGAAGTCCCCCCACCCCCGTTTTATAATTGACTTTGCTCTTGAAGATCGTATTGAGACAAATGATATACATAAATGCATTCATTTATTTATTCACTTAGGTATTAATTGGATATTGTGTGCCAAATACTGTATCAGTTTTAAGGATGCCAAGATGAAATGGCTTGGCCTCTGTTTTCATAGAGCTCTTAGTCTGTTGAACAAGACTAACATATAAGCAAGAAATTATAATATACCCTCTTGTTTGCCTACATACACTCACTTTCCCTCTCACTTTTTCTCTTTCTCTCTCCCCTTCTTCCTCTCTACTGAACACCTACCATGTGTCAAATACTAGTCTACTTACTGCGGATATACAGGAAAACCAAATAGACAAAGTCCCTACTCTCATGAAGTTTAAATAACCACCATGTGTTACAGGTAGTGACAGGTACTCTGATGAAAAATAAAACGGGATAAGAAGAGTAACCCCAAACTCCTGTTGATTGCACTGTAGTATGATGTGTACCATGGACCTCTGTTTGGCATATAGATTGGGAAAAATAAATCACCTGTGATTAATGAAAGTGTAAATTGTTGTTAAGGAATTTTGAAAGAGCTTCCCAAGCTCACAAACAGCTTTACATCCCCGAATTTCTTTTTCAATTTCCTTGAGAATTGTACAGGTTGAAGAGGGAAGGAGAGGAGACTAGCACTTAGTGAGTTTCTACCACATGGCTAGGTGCTTATTATTTTATTTAATTTTTGCAATAGTCCTACGGGTAGATGTTATTATTATTACCATTTTATAGAGGAGGAAACAGAGAGGTTTGGTAACTTCACTGCTGGTTCACCACATACAATACATACCTGTTATTGTATGTGGGTTAGGACAGGGCTGAGTGTTTTTATAAACAGGCTGCACCATGACAACAAAAGTCTATTTTTCCCCAGAATGGGACACTGGACTCCCATTCTGATTTTAAAAATCACCAGAGCTAGAAGAACTGTAGAATCATCTAGTCTAATCTCTTCATTTAAAAAAATGTGGAAATAGCCTAGGAGGTATGAAGCAACTTCTCAAGATGCAGAGCAAAGTGGTAGCTCCAGTTGTAACGATATCTCCCAACTTCAGTTTAGTAGTTGTATTTATGGTCAGACAATTTTCACTGTTTAATTTAGTCAATATACCAGTGACTCTTGGCCCCAGAGCCTGAAGAGAGTTAGATTTGGCTGGGGTTTGAGATGGGAAAAATGAAAGCCAGACCTCCCTTTTTTCATCCATCAATTTCTACTCCTACTCCCAAAACTAAAGAAGGGGAAACCGAAAGTATAAAGAGTCCTGGAGAGGCTAGTATCTATTGAAAAGTATGGAAAAGTAGACCTAGCACTCTGTGTTTATCTTGAACCACTATAGCTAAATAATGATGGTGGTAGTGGTGCTGTTAGTGATGGTAATGGTACTGATGGTGGTGATGATGCTGATGATTGTGGTGATGGTGGTGATGGTGGTGAGGGTAATGATATGGTGATGGTGATGATGGTAATGGTGGTAATGAAGGTGATAATAATGATAAGATGGTGATAGTGGTGTTGGTGATGATGATGATGGTGATGATGATGTTGATAGTGATGGTGATGATGTTGATGCTAGTGGTGGGGCTGAGGTGATGGTGATTATGATGGTGATGATGATGTTGTGGTAATGGTGATGGTGGTGATGATGGTGATGGTACAGAAACAGAATACAAATTTTCAACTACTCCAGGTAATCAGGGAAAAAGTAGAATAAAAAGAGAAAATCTACAAACATAATTTTAGCCCATAGTTTTAACCCCTTTTTTGCCCCAAATCTGTAAATCATTTAACAAGTGTCAAAATGATTTAGTTTTGGTTTCATTTATTCACTTCACTTCTGCCCATTCTCTACCAACATTTAGCAAACTGGTCTGATTTTACAGCACTCACTGAATATTTATTGGTACAAACTATGTCCCAGGAACAATGTTGGACTAGAGGGATGTAGCGGTGCCCAGGAGAGAACCATTCTTGTTCTTGTGGTGCTTGCATTGTAGTAGGTTGGCAGTGGGGTCCTAGATAATCATCACAACACCTCACACTTGTGTGGCACTGTGGACATTTTTCAGAGTGCTGTTGTACATATTGCCTTGTTTGAAAATCGAACATTGAGATTTAATTAGATGAGCCTGGTGACTTCTCTTACCGCTGATATTTGTGGCTCTTAGAGCCATGGCCTGCAGTGAGAAGTATGTTCTGAAGAGCATAAAATCAAGCTCAATCTCAAACACTCACACAAGAGCCTTTTTCTACAGGGAAACAAGTGAAGATCAAGGGGAGGTAGAGCTCCTAGCCTGGGGCAAGTCACACAAAAGGCACCCAATAAATGTCAGTTTTCTTCTCTTTTAAGAATTCACCTAATACAAAAATTTTGAAAGAAACATTTGTTGGGCTGGGTTTCAGTTTTGCATGAAATCAAGACCTTGCCACTTGTCTTTTCCTTTGTGTATTTTCTTTGGTATTGGCAGGTTTTTATTCAGAAGAGAACACATTTGTTGAAGAGGCTAGCCAATAGTCCAGAGAAAGTAGATGGCATGTAATATTCATGGCCTCTTGCAGTGTGCAAAAATGGAGTCATTCTAACTAGTGAGGCAAAGGGTGTGCTTGAGTCTTTGGCACAAGACACAATGCCCAGCTGTCTTGGGAAAGCAGACTCATCAGAATGAGTCATGCCAAGATTTGGGCTTTGCTTTCAAATGCTTGTTATGATGAGTCTTGTTGTATTACCAGCCAGTCATTTTTCTCTACTTCTTTTTTTTCTGGTAGAAGTTGCCTTTGCATTTCCAGCCCTCACATTGTACTGTTTATCATTTGTTCTCCTTGGGATTGACGTGTTGCTGGCAAATGTTGTTGGCAGAACCTTTTGAAGATGCTCTCAAGAACCAGTCCTTGGGGCCTGTGTTGAGCAAGGCAGCCTCCGTGGAGTGCATCAGCCCCGTCTCACCCAGAGCCCCGGATGCTAAGATGCTGGAAGAGCTGAAAGCAGAGCCTTGGTACCAAGGGGAGATGAGCAGGAAGGAGGCAGAGGGGCTACTGAAGAGAGATGGAGACTTCCTGGTCAGGAAGAGCACCACCAACCCAGGCTCCTTTGTCCTCACTGGCATGCACAATGGCCAGGCCAAGCACCTGCTGCTCGTGGACCCAGAAGGCACGGTGAGCACAGGGCGGAGTGTGGCCGGCACTGGGCAACCTCCCTCCGACAGTCTACCCTGGGTCACTGCATTGGGGACCACTTTCTCTCCTCTACTCACATATGCCTGCTGAGTCCTGATGGTCACTTCTCCAGGGCCCTGGAGACCAGGCCCAGAGGACTTATGCTTTCAGGCCAGAGCCAGGCTACAGGAGCCCATGGTCAGGACCCCCTGTGCAAGTTACAAAACTTGGAAATCCCCAGGGCCTGGGTTGAAAGGTTTAATTCTCATGTTCTTTAAAATAAATACAAAAACTGAGAAAGTTTTCCTTTCAGATATGTTCATAGTGGACAAAGAAGTACAGGGCTCCTGGGCTTTTAATATTTACCTCAAATATCTCTACAAGTTGAATCACCAGTTTTTATTTGCAGGTTATAAAATGTGATGAAGCAGTAAGTAAGCCTCCTATTAATTAGCCTCTTGCTTTCCCACCCAGAGAAGTAATACCTCATGACAGTGATTTTGGCACTTCCTGGCAGTACAGTTGTGTCTGAATAATTCTATGGGGTTGACTGAATATACCATCTTTCAGTCAATAAATAAATTTGACTTCACCCTGGCACAGTCCAAGAATTACTAAGTTTAATAAATGTAGTTACCTTAGCCTAACCATTGAGTAAATTCCAGGATTGTTGTTTAAAATTTTTTTATCCAGTGAAAACAAAGCAGCAGGTAGAGTTATCTCAATAGTGGTTAAGAACATTGCATTTAAAAAAAAATTTATTGAAGTGTAGTTGCTTCACAATGTTGTGTTAATTTCTGCTGTACAGCAAAGTGACTTAGTTATGCATATGTATATACATTCGTTTTCATATTCTTTTCTATTATGATTTATCACAGGATACTGAATATAGTTCCTTGTGCTATACAGTAGGACCTTGCTGTTTATCCATTCTATAGATAATAGTTTGCATCTGCTAAACCCAAACTTCTAATCCTTTCCTCCCCAACCTCCCCTTCCCCTTGGCAACCGCAAGTCTGTTCTCTATGAAGGACATTGCATTTTTTGATTGACGGGTAGGGATGAAGACAGTCTTCAGTTGAACTTGGACACAATTTAACTGTGTGTGTTTGGGGAAAGAGGCGGTGTTACCTGAGATGCTTTGTTGCCTCAGGTGTCTAGACTAAGTTGCCTGCACAACTCAGCTCCCTAGACCTCCGCACCTTCTCTTCTCTTCCATTCTCCAGCTGGGCAACCACTCCCCATGAATGTAACATATATCCAATTCACCTTCTTTTGTTGTGTGGATTTTTTTTACATATATGCACACCAGGGAAAATACATATTTTGTGTTTGTGTGTTTCAGAAATTTGCAAACAAACATGATGTTATTCCACAAATCATTTCTTTTTCCCTTCGGTACATGTTTTTAAGATCTGTCAGTAGTGCCTTCCGTATACTGAATTGTTACTTGGGTGGGCCATCTGGGGCTCACTGGGTACACCATCTGCACATCACTTCCTGAGCTCTCTTGTGAAACATTGAAAAACTGAAGGTGCTGCAAACCTTGTGCCTGTTTCCCCTGCACCTGGGATGGTCTCTCTGGGGCATATCCCAGGAGTGTTTGATCATAGGGTGTACATACATTTAATGTCATCAGGGGTTGCATCTGCTTCCAGAATGGCTGGGCTACTGACAAGTGCAGCAGCAGAGCGTGAGGGTCCCACACCCACCCTTTCTCTATCTAGTTTTGCTAATCTGGTGCGGGTGGGGAGTGAAGTGATGTCTCATTGTTTGCTGTGCAATTCTTTGATTGCACTTTAACAGGTTTCTCCATAAATTTTATGTTCCTATCTTTCCTCCATGTTTCTCTTTTAATCTTCTTATTGGGTTTTCTTGAGTTTATTCCAGCAATAGAATCTCCATATGTACTCTCCCACATCTTCATCTATCAGATAGTTTTGTCTGTGACATTCTTCATCAGATAAAAGTCTGTTTTTGGGGAATGTAGCTGAATCCATCAATTTTCCCCTTTATGCTTTATAGTTTTGAGTTTTAAAAGGTTTCTCACCTACAAATCACAGATGTACGGTACTCTATATTTTCTCCTACTAGCTTTATTGTTTGTCTTTCACATTTACCTTTCAATTCCAACTGAAGTTACTTTGGAAGATGATATAAGATAGGACCCAACATTTTAAAAATGGCCATGTAGTGAGCCAATTCTCCCATCACTATTTACTAAATAATTCACCTTTTCTCTGTGGTAGTGATGCTCCCTCTATTACATACTAAGTCTCTGTGTCATGGGTCTGTTTCTGGACTCTCAGTTTTGTTCTACTGATTTGACTGTCTGTTTCTTGTGCAAGTTCCATACTGCTTTAGTCATTACAGCCTTAAACTGTCTTAATATCTGGTGGTGTGCATCCTTCCTCTTGAGTCTCCTTTTTATAAGTTGTCTTAGCTATTCTCAGACCTTTATTCTTTGTACTGATTTTGGATTCATTTTATCAAGTCACCAAAAATACGTGCTGGGGTTTCGATAGGACTTGCACTGAATTTACAGATTAATTTGGGGCGAGCTGACATTTTTCAATATTAAATCATCACCTCCATGAACATGGCATGTCTCCACTTATTTAGTTTTAAGATGTCTTTTGTTAGAATATTAAAATTCTCTTCAGAAAGTTCTTCTGTTTCCATTGTTAGGTTACTTCCTAGGGATAGTTTTAGTTCTTGTTGTAAGTGGTATGTTATTTTTGATCACTTTTTCTCAGTAGTTGTTGCTGCAGGGAGAGGAAAGTAGTGTGATCTTGAGCCTGGAAATTTTGCTGATTGTGGTCGTTTTACTGGACCAGCGGTCGTTGCCATTGCAAACACTGATTTTTTTCACCTGCCTTCCAATCCCAGACATTAAAGGACACCTTTGAGCATTGGCCAGGAGAGGGCGCCCTTGTTCAGCTTCCAACCTGAAGGAATGTTTGAGGTATTGTTCCCTTAAGGATGATGTAAGCTTTTGGTAGATGTCCTTATCAACCTAAAAGACTTCATTCATTCATTCACTCAACAAATGTGTACTGGATGACAACTAATCCAGGCATTGTTTTTTGCACCTGGGATATGTCCATGAGCCAGTTAAAAGGGCAATCTCTGCTCTCATTACCTATTTATACATATTAATTGACCAACTACTTTTATCATGTATAGGTGTTGAACTTTATCAAATGCTTCTTCAGCAGATTTTGAGATAATACCACGATTTTTTTCCTAAAGTCCATTCATGTGGGAAATTACACAGGTAGATTTTTCTGATGTTGCATCCTGGCATAAACCCTGCTTGGTCTTGACATAGTTATCATGGATTTGGAGTCCTAATATTTCCTTTAGAATTTTTCAGGCACAGTTCATGAGAGAAATCTGTCTTCATTGTCTTTGCTTCCTTCTCTTGTGTGTGCTCATCTGGTTTGGGTGTCAAGATTATGTGTTTATACACACCTCTTACAATGATCTAGGCTTACTCAGGTCAGAGGAGACTTCCCCCACCATTTTACCTCAAATAGAATCCCCTCGATATCCCCTATTTCTTTACCCTGATTTATTTTTACCCTTAAGCACTTATCACAAACAAGCACTCGTTTATTTGCTAATTTGTTTATTATTTCGTTTCCCCCACTAGACTGTAATCTCCAAGAGGGTAGCAGTCTTGTTCATTGCAGTATTTCCCACCATCTAGAATAGTGCCTGGCACATAGCTGGTGTTCGATAAGCATTAGATAACTGAATACATAAATCAACCTCAGGCTTTTTCAGGTTAGGAGGTTGAGGACCGAAGAAGGTGACCTGGGGTCACAAGTGAGATTTTCTACACAGACTCAGTCCAGAGTTCTTTCCATTTGCATTGGCTACCTATTAAATTAGTTGCAGTTATCTAAAGGAAAATAGGAGGGAAATAGAAATCCTATGAGAATAGGAATATTTCAGTTGAAAATTTTAGGTATTTTTTTAAAGTTAAAATTTAGCTAAATTATACCCTCTTATAGATCAAAGACGATTAGTTTTTTTGTTCACTCAGTTCTTATAGACAAGAAGATGATTTACAGAAGATATGTACTACTACTAATATATTATACATTCATGAACCAGTATCAAGATAATGTAGAAGACAAGGAGGACGTGAAGTTAGACCAGGTGTCTGAGCAAGCCCAAACACCCCAAGCTGTGCTGTCTCTACAGCTTTAATTTTGGAGGAGAAATTTGCAGTATGGTTGAGAAAATCTGTAAATCACACCTACTAATAACTGTTCTTTTGGGGGGCTTTTTGTGGGATCTGATTATCTAGCTTAATTGATCCTATGGAGGACAGCTTTAGCTGAAAAAGAAAATGGAAATGAAAGACTTAATTAAAAACGTAATGTCACTTCCTTGCTGTGAGGACACCAAAATAGACGATGAACACATTCTCTTCAATATTTATTCATCTGATTTTCATGGTAATTGGTTGGTCCCTGACTATAAAGGCGGAAACTTGGCAGAACAGATTACTCAGATAAATAAGGATGCAAAACAGTTCTACGTCTAAATTTACTCCAGAGTATACCAACCTATGTGCCTTCCCACTGTGCACTGATTGTTCAAGACGAGGGCGCCTGGGCATGCTGGAAATGTGGGTGACAAGGATCACTGTGACAGGGCTTTTGAGCTCCTGCAGA
Source organism: Phocoena phocoena (assembly GCF_963924675.1). Classification (NCBI taxonomy): domain Eukaryota; kingdom Metazoa; phylum Chordata; class Mammalia; order Artiodactyla; family Phocoenidae; genus Phocoena; species Phocoena phocoena. The sequence goes on from NC_089224.1 coordinate 22,896,066, forward strand.
GGTGCTGAGGCTACCGACCCTAGATAACAGCAGCTGAAAAGAAGCCGGCGAGTGGGTCTGTAGGAACAGCCTCAGATATGGAGCCTGGTGCACTTTTTTTTTCTTTTCAACATCTTTCAGAATCATTTAGTCAGCCCTCTGTGTCTAAAATTATTCCCTGAGTCATTTATCATTGATTCATCACTTTGGCCTTGAAGGGCCAGCGAAGTGATGTGGGCACTGTGCTTGCATTTGAACAAGCTACGGCTGCATGTTGCTGGGTATTCCATGGGCTTCGTCAACGTGGTCTCAGGTTATGGCATGTTTGAGAGCGTGTACAGGGGCTTTTGCATTCCTGAACTCACCAAACCATGACAACCATCCAACATCCACATTTATCAGGTTTTTATTTTCTTCTCAGGGTAATTAAGAAAACAAAAAGCCCCCTGATCCCTCCACTTAATAAAGCCCTGTTGTTATTTTGAAATTCCCTTCGTACCAGTCAGTCTAGCCTGTGCTGCCGTAACAAATAAGGGACTCCCTTCTCCAACAATGAGAAAACTGACTCCCATTATTCTTAATGTTTTTACTTGTTTGATGAACTTCCTTGTATGTGGAAACCTTCCTCATCAAGCCTGGATTTCGACTCCTCTGTCCAACTGTCCCCACATGGGTTCCCTCCTCACCCTGTTCATATTTTGACACCCACACTGCTCGATCCTCCTACATACATGCCCTCCCCCTCCTTGGCTGTGACTTCCATGGTGGGCTGCCCAACCTTCTCCTTGGCATGGATGCTTCTGACACCCTGTGCCAGTCCATCCATCCATCCAGCCCTTGGGCATACCCACTCTGCCCGCACTCTGGGATGCCACTTGGGGCCATTGTGGCTACGTGACCCCCACATCACAGACACCTGTCTTCTTGGCATTTGGACTTTTTGTTCACTTAGGAAGGAAAAGGAGAGGAAAGGAAAGGGAAGAGGAGCTTTGCAAAGTATTTCATAACAGATCCTGGGCCTCCTATCATTCCTACTATAACTACCTTAGCACGCATCCCTACCAATAAGGACATTAAAACAACAACAACAACATGTCATTGTTATAGCCAACAAAACCCAAAACTAATTACTAAACATACTCAAAATTTCCTGATTATCTCAAAGATATTCTTTTTATAGTAAATTTGTTGGAATCAGAATCCATAGATTGTCCACATCATGCATTTCATTATGTCTCTTAAGATTCGCACTCTGTAGAAGCTTTCTTTCTGTTTCCCTCTACACCTTGATTTGTTTGGTGAACTGGACATTTGTCTGTAGATTTTCCCATGTAGTGATTTGTGTCCTTGCTTTCTTGTGGCATTATTTAACTTGTTTCTTGTCTCTTGTATTATCTATGAACTGGTAAACATAAAGATCTTTAAAAACAGCTCTGTTGGGACAGAATTTACATAATACACACTTGAAGTGTACAATTCTGTGGTTTTTAGTATATTTGCAGATACGAGCATCCATCATCACCATCCATTTTGGAATATTTTCATGCTGTACCATTTAGCTATCACCTCCCTATCCTCCCATCCCGCAGCCCTAGGAACCACTCAGCTATTTTCTGTCTCTATAGATTATCCAATTCTGGACATATGTATGAATAGAATTATATAATATGTGGACTTTTGACTAACTTCTTTCACTTAACATAATGTTTTAAAGGCTTACCCATGCTGTAATATGTGTAAGCACTCCATTCCTTTTTATGGATGAATAATATTCCATTTTTGGACATACCACATTTTATGATTAGTCTGTTGATGGGCACTTGGCTATTGTGAATAATGCAGCTATAAATGGTACGTACAAGTTTTTGCATGGACATATGTTTCATTTCTCTTGGATATATATCTAAGAGTGGGATTGCTAGGTCAAATGGTAACTCTATAATTTGTCTCTTGATGAAATGCCAGACGGTTTTCCAAAGCAGCTATACCATTTTACATTCCAACCAGCAGTGTATAAGGGTTACAATTCCTCTATATCATCACCAACACTTGTTATTATCTGACTTTTTGATTCTAGACATACTAGTGGATGTAAAGTGGTATACCATTGTGGTTTTGATTTGCATTTTCCTTGATGACTAATGAGGTTGAGCATTTTTTCATGTGCTTATTGGCCATGTGTGTATCTTCTTTGGAGAAATGTCTATTCAGATCCTTTGCCTACTTTTTCTTCCTTTTCTTTTTTTTCTCTTCACTTTTTATTGTGGTAAAATATATGTAATATAAAATTTACCATCGTAACTACTTTTTGAGTGTACAGTTCAATGATATTAAGTATGTTTATATAGTTAGGCAACCACCACTGCCATCCATCTCCAGAACCCTTCTCATCTTTCAAACCTGAAACTTTATACCTATTGAACAATAACTTCCCATTCCCAACCCCCAGTCCCTGGCATCCACCATTTTACTTTCTGTAACTATGATTTTGACTACTCTAAGTATACCTCATATAAGTGGAATCATACAGTATTTGTCTTTTTGTAATTGGTTTATTTCACTTAGCACAATGCCCTCAGGTTTCATCCACATTGTAGAATGTGTCAGAATTTCCTTCCTTTTTAAGGCTAAACAATATTCCATTATATGTATGTATCGCATTGTATCGCATTTTGCTTATCCATTCATCAGTGGATGGATATTTGGGTTGCTTCCATGTTTTAGCTATTGTGAAAAATGATGCTATGAACATGGGTATGCAATATCTCTTCCAGACCCCACTTTAGACTTTTATAGCATATATCCAAAGGTGGATTTGTTGGATCATATGGTAATTCATTTGTAATATTTTCTTGAGAAACTATCATATTTTTTCCACAGTGGCTGCACCGTTTTACATTCCCACCAGCAGTATACAAGGGTACCAATTTCTACACATCCTCTCCAACATTTATTTTCTATTTTCTTTTTTTTTTTTTTTTCTGTATGCAGGCCTCCCACTGTTGTGGCCTCTCCAGTTGCGGAGCACAGGCTCTGGACGCGCAGGCTCAGCGGCCATGGCTCACGGGCCCAGCCGCTCTGCGGCATGTGGGATCTTCCCGAACCGGGGCATGAACCCGTGTGCCCTGCATCGGCAGGTGGACTCTCAACCACTGCTCCACCAGGGAAGCCCTCTATTTTCTTGATAGCAGCCATCCTAATGGATGTGAGATGGTATTTCATTGTAGTTTTGATTTGCATTTCTCTAATGATCAGTTTTGTTGGTCTCTTTATATTCATCCTTATTAGAGTTCATTGAGCTTTTTGGACGTTTATACTCATGTATTTAATCAGATTTGGAAAATTTCTGTCATTATTTCTTCAAGTACTATGTCTTTCTCTTTTTACCCTCTTCTCCCTCTAGCATTCTAGCAATGCATATGTTGATCTATTTTATGGTATCCCACAGGTCCTTTAGGCTCTGTTCACTTTTCTTCAATCTTTTTCCTTCTGTTCCTAGGACTCAAAAATTTCAATTGTCCTATCTTCAAGCTCCCTGATTCTTTCTTCTGTCTTGTGCTTTTCCACTCCAGAGTTTCATTTTGGTTCCTATTTAGGTTTTCTAAATAGGTTTTATTGATGTTTCTATTATTTGCATACGTCATTTTCTTGACTTTCTCCACATCTTTATTTAGTTCTTTGAGCATCTTTAAGGCACCTTCAAGTTATTTTAAAGTCTTTTTCATGAATATTTATCCCTCTGTTTTTTCTAAGAGTTTTATAGTGTTAGCTTTTCCATTTAGGCTTTTGGTCCATTTTGAGTTAATTTGTGTATTCGGGGTGAGGCAATGTTTCGATTTTATTATTTTACAGGTGGATATCCAGTTTTCTCAGCATCCTTTGTTGAAAAGACTATTCTTTCCCCCATTGAATATGTTTGGCATTGCTGAAAATCGATTGACCATATATGTGTGGGTCTCAATTCCATTCTGTTGATCCCTATGTCTACCTTTGTGGCAGTACCACATTGCCTTGATTACTGTTGCTTAGTAGTAAGTTTTTAAGTCAAAGAGAGTGAGTCCTCTGACTTTGTTCTTTTTCAAGATCGTTTTAGCTATTCAGGGAACCTCACAATTTTATATACATTTTAGAAACAGCTTGCCAATTTTTACAAAGAAGTCAGATGGGTTTCTTATAGGAATTGTGTGTTGAATGTACAGATCAACTGGGGGATAGAGAGTATTGCCATCTTAACAATGCTGTCTTCTGTCCATTAACATGGGATGTTTTCCCACTTATCTAGATCTTCTTTAATTTCTTTTGACAATGTTTTTTTAGTTTTCAGAGTGTAAGTTTTCCACTTACTTTGTTAAATTTATTCCTCTCCATATATTTGTTTCTTGGATGCACTCATGAATGCAATTGTTTTCTCAATTTCATTCTCATTGTGTTCTTTGTAAGTATATAACTACAATTAATTGTTTGTATTAATCTTATATCGTGCAAACTAGCTGAACTCATTTATTAGTTCTAATAGTAGTTTTTAGTGATTCCTTAGTGTTTTCTACATATAAGATCATATTATCTGTGAATAGAGATAGTTTACTTCTTTCAAATCTGGATGCATTTTATTTCTTTTTATTGACTATTTGCCCTGGCTAGAACATCCAATAGAATAATAGAAGTGGCAAGAGCGGTTGTCTTTATCTTTTTACTTATCTTAAGGGGAAAGCATCCAATCTTTCACCATTAGGTATGATGTTGTGAGTTTTAGGTGGATGTCCTTTATCACGTTAAGTAAATTTCCTTTTACTTTTTTGAGTATCTTTTAACATGAAAAAGTGTTGGATTTTGTCAAATGCTCTTTATGTGCCTATTGAAATAATTATGTGATTTTTGTTTTTTATTCTATTGATATGTTCAACTCCATCAATCGGTTTTCAGATGTTAAACCAACCTTGCATTCCTGGAATAAATTCTGCTTGGTCATAGTGTATAATTATTTTTAAACGTTTCTGGATTTGGTTTGCTAATACTTTTTGTTGAGGATTTTTTGCATCCATATTCATAAGAGATATTAGTCTGTAGTTCTCTTTTCTTGTAGTTTCTTTGTCTGGTTTTGGTATCAGGGTACTACTGGCCTCATTGATTGAATTTGGAAGTATTCCCTCATCTCCTACTTTTCGGAAGAAATTCCAAAGAATTTATATTAATTTTTCTTTAAACATTTGATAGAATTCAGCAGTGAAGCTATCTGGTCCTGGGCTTTTCTTTTGGGGTACTTCTGTTTAATGCTTAATATCTTCACTTGTTATAGGTGTATTCAGATTTTGTATTTCTTCTTGAGTCAGTTTTGATAGTTTGTGTCTTTCTAAGAATTTGTCCATTTCACCTAATATCAAATTGGTTGGCATAAAATTTTCCATGGTATTCTCTTATAATCTTTTTTATTTTTATAATATGGGGAAAATGTTCCCCTTTTCATTTCTAAGTATAGTAGTTTGAGTCTTCTTTGTTTTTTAATTTGGTCAGTCTAGCTAAAGGTTTGTCAAGTTTGTTGACATTTTCAAAGAACCAACTTTTGGTTTCATTGATTTTTTTCTATTGTTTCTCTATTCTCCATTTTGTTTATCTCTGCTTTAATCTTTATGATTTTCTTTCTTCTGCTTGCCTTAAGTTTAGTATACTCTTCTTTTTTTCAGGGTCTTTAAGTGAGGGGTTATGTTATTGATTTGAGATATTTTCTGTCTTAATATAGACATTTACAGCTATAAATTTCTTAAGTATAGCTGTAGCTCATAAGTTTGGTCTGTTGTGTCTTCGTTTTCATTTATTTTAAGTATTTTCTTATTTCCCTCCTGATATCTCTTTGACTCATTAATTATGTAGGAGTTTTTTTTTGAATTTCTATGTATTTGTGAGTTTCTGAATTCTTTTCCTGCTGTTGAGTCCCAGTTTCATTTCATTTTGGTCAGAGAATGTATCCCCTTAGTGTGGCATTATTGTTATACATATTAATCTATTATATTAATGTTACAGACTTAACAATGCATTGTTATATTACCTTACCCTCTGAAATTATTTCCCTAGCCTAATGCAGCTTTGCTCTGCCCACCTCCTTTGTACTGTTATTGGCAAATATGTTATACGTATATTACACTTCTATGTTAGGCCCAACATTACATTATATTCATATTATTTTATACAATTACTTTTAAATAAGTTAATATTGAAGTTTCTAATTGCCTTCTTCTTGAGAGAAGAGACCTAAGTTTTCCTCACCATGTCATTACTATTATCCAGCTCATTCCAACTATTTTTGGAACATGCATGAAGACAGTCTGATTTTCTGTTCTAATGTGGACTAATAGATTACTAAAGCAAACCCATTATTCTAAGGACATAGTCTCATTGGAGTCCTGGGTGAGTTTCAGCCTGTTGTGTATACTATATCTTCCTCTTTTATGGTTTTCACTCACTTTAATTGGAGTTATTCCTCAAAACATGTGCACGGGCATGAACTTTCTCATTCTTACATGTCTGAAAATATATTTTGAAGTCACTTTGATTCACCTTATGGTTGGCTGTAGCATGGCTGCTCTGATTCTTAATCTTTTGTAGATTACTTTTTCTTTACCTACTAGACATTTTTAATTTTTTCTTTACCTTCTACAATGACGTGGTCGTGAATCTGTGTGTACCTTTTCTTATTCATTTTTCCAGAGATGTGATGAACCCTTTCCATCTGAAAATTTTTGTTTTTTCTTAGGTCAGAGCAATTTCCTTATATTATTTCTTTGATAATTTCTTACCTTCTTTATTCTTTCCCCTTAGAACACCTGGTTGAGGGGATGGATCTCTTGGACTGATCTTCTGTCTCTTCTTTCCTGCAAGTTTCCAGTTCTTTGAAAATTTGCTCTATGTTCTGAAAGCTTTCCTTGATAATCTTCCAAACTTATTATATGTATAATTTTACAAATTGTATATTTAATTTCTAAAGGAAAATTTGTTATCTTCTGATTGTTTTACTTTTATTGTGCATCTTGTTCTTTTTAATGGTTAAAAAGAAGAAGAACATTTTTACTTTTTGGTGTTATTAATATGAGTTGTTTTAAATATTTTGTCTATTTTCCAACTTAACTTGTGGGGTCAGGTGTTTGTTTGCTTATCATGATTTTTCTTTTCATGGTACTGACATTCTTAAGATGCCCAGTACATTTCCTTGCCATATATAAGAACAAGAGACTGGATTGATTTTCCTGGGATGGATCTCCTCTGCTCTAATACATTTAGGTATCTTTCCCTCTAGTCTTTCCTGGCATTAGCGTTGAAGACTGACTGAGATTATGTGTGTGTGGTGGGTGAGGCATGGGGTAGGGATATTTTGGAGGGGATTAGGTGAAAGGAAGCTGTTGTATGACAGATTAGAGGACTGTAGGGTGAGAAGGAGAGGAGGGGGCTCGGACTTTTACGCTGGGTACCTCCCAGGAGCGTTTTACTTGGAATCACCTTTACCCTCCTATAGCCTTAATTTCCCCCAGATGTCTTATTTAATTTCTTTGGATAAACATTCTCTGGCTTCTTCCCTGAAGGCAAAATACTAGTTTGGCTATAAGGAGGCAAAGGGGAAGGAGGGGGTGGTGGAGCTGCTGGCTAAATTACTCTGGAGCATTCTCCAGGCAGCCTAACTGCTCTCCCTCCCACCATTGCTCCTCGCTCTCCTCAGCTGCAGGATCCGCCCTCCCTTCTACATTCTAAGCTACCCTCCTCCTCACTCTTTTATTTCAACAGGCTTCCTCTTTTCTGCTAGACCACAGTGTGCTGATGTTACAGTATCCACTGGCAATCCACCTCCTTCTCTTTTGTTTTAGAAGTTTATTCCTCTACTGTCATTTCACTGGGTTTGGTGAAGATGGGATAAGACAATGCCTATACTCAGCCTTACATTTTAAATTAGAATTTCTTTACTCATGCCTTTCCTGTAAAAAGAGAATCATTTAATGATGTAAAACATCAGCTATTCACCCACCTTTATTTTCTATCGACAATTACAAAATTAAAGAAGTAAAAACACATAGGTACATTTTAGTATCTTCCCCACTCAATATTTGGTAAGGGACCTTCCCTCCTTTTTTTCTGTAAATACACCAATGCCCTAGGGGAGCTTGGAGCTAATGTGTCCACAACATTTCTGTGCTTCTCTGGCATGGCTCTGAAGAAACCCTGATTGGTGAACATTTCCTATGAATTTCCCTTTTGGATACTGTGGTCAGACTTCTACTTTTTTCTCTTCTATTATCAGAAACAGACTTTGCTGACTTTGGGCAAACTTGGGGATGATTGAGGCTCCTTAGTACCTTGGAACTGGAAAAAGAAGGGACATTACACCTAGAAGGAACCAGAGCCAGGCAGCCCAAAATAGTCCCCGTCACCCTGGATGTGGCTGGTCAGGGAAACCATGGGGTGGGAGGGGGAGATTGGAAGATCTCCAGGATCCCAGCTGTGCAGGGATTCATGATCAAGCTTACAGTTTGGATGGAAAATGAGTGTTCATGTGGAGCAAGGCATCAATTGGAAAACGTAAGCAATTGGTGTGCAAGATTCCAAGTATGACCCTTGGCATTGCAGCACCAGGGGCTGATGTGGAGCCAGCACTGTAGCCATTGGGTTTAGGAGGGACCTGGACTGCACCTTAATTTCAAGTCTGGAAGAAGCCAGGCAATGTGGCCAGGGTGAGTCTACATCCTATCTGTGTTAGGTTGCATTCAGGCATGAACTTTTGGGGGTGGGAGGATGTTCCAGTGGATCCAGCCAAAGCTGAGACAGTAGACAGAGGGCTGAAGGTCTGTATGTGCAACTGTTCCTGTGGAATCAGAGTTTTCATCAGGAGACATCTTCTACTGACAGCTTTGCCTGTTCTGGTGCCACCCTTTGGACGGGGCTGAATGTAATCATTTTGTCATCGATTGACTGTACTCCTTAAGGCATGATTTTTTTTTTTTTTTTTGGTTGCACCACGTGGCTTGTGAGATCTCAGTTCCCAAACCAGAGATTGAACCCGGGTTGTGGCAGTGAAAGCCTGGAATCCTAAACACTAGGCCCCCATGGAACTCCCTTAATGTGCCATTTTTAAATGCACAATTTCTAAATGCCTACAGAGCAACTCCACATAAGTGTTCTAGGCAACTTGAGCCCACCACGTCTAAAGGGGAAGGTATCATCCTATCGTTCCCAGCTCCTCACCCCAGCTGCCCCCTGGATGCCTTCCCATGGCTTGCCCAGTCAGCAAGCCTCTGCCACCAGCACCTCCCTCTCACACTCCACATTCTCTGACTGACCAATCCCCTAAATATCTCTGAAAGGGTCCCTCTCTTCCTGGATTGTCAGTGCATTTCCCCCCACCCTTCACTGCCAGCAGGAGGCTCCGCTAATGTCATTCCCTGCTCTAAATCTCTCCAGGATGGCCGTTGCCTTCAGGGTAAGTTTAAACTGCTCAGTATGGTATGAAAAACAGGAGCAGCAAACATTTACTGAGCATGTACTAGGGGCCCTGCACTGTGTGACTTCATGCACATTAATCAGTTACTTCTGATGAGAATCCTATGAAGTAGGACTATTATGATAACAAATTTACATGGGAATGAAGGCTCAGAGAGGTCAGTAACTTGCCCTAAAGGGCACCATTAGGAGGTGACAGGTGGGGAGGTGAACCCAGGTGCTTGAAACTGGCTTCTTGTCACTACACCAGACAGTTATCTTGGGGGCTGGGGGGGAGGTCCGATGGTAGTTCACAAAGCACACAGAATGCTGCTTGGCACCCAGCTGGGTGACGAAGGAAAGCGCTGGGGTCCGGCTGGTTTACATCTCAGTGGAGCATCTTGAGAATGTCCCATCATTTCTGTTTTGATACTGGGTGGGTGGAGGGGCTGAATGAACAGGGCAGGTACTGTCACGTTCCTGTCAACAATGCAATTAGACCAACAGAGCTTCAAGCTGTACTCTTCTCGCCCAGTGGTTCTCAGAGTGGGGTCCCCTGTCTCCTGGAACCTGCTAGAAATGCAAATACTCAGGCTCCACCTGCTGAGTCAGAATCTCTTGGGGTGGGGGTGTCAGGCAGTCTGTGCTTCCAGAAGACCCTAGGGGCTTTTGATGCTGCTCAAGCTGAGAACCACAGTCTGGTGTGAACGCATCCTTCCTGGCCTGTACATTTTGGGGCCTCCGCCTGGGGCTTTGTGTCACAGGGTTGCTTCATGGCTAAGAAGAAAATGTTTGGGGAGGGCAACACCAGATAATATTGAAGGAAGCTTCCAGCTCTCAGTTCAATTTCTTCGCCAGTGTGTTCTGCCAGCCACTAGAGGGAGCAAAAGGCACACAGCTTCTATCCTGGGAAAGGGATGGCTGAGCCTCACCTGTAAGGACGCAGGTGAGCGTCCAACCTCTGCTTCTCAGCAGTCCAGGCAGGCTTGCAGGAGAGCATGCTGTTCACGCTACTCTGTGCTTCTTCTCTTCCTAGTTTGCTCTGTGTTCACAGATTTTCACAAAGTTATCAGGTTAGCTTTGTGGGATGGCTCTGTCCTCCCTGGGTTTGCATTCTGGGTCCAGGGTTCTCCCCCGCCAAAGTACATTTGGCATGGCCGCTGGTGGTGAGTGCTGCAGGGTCAGACAGCTTGGGGATGCATTGAGTGCCCCAGCCTTCCTCCTTTAAGCTGGAATTAGGACTTTTTTGGTACTTTCTTGAGCAGTGCCTTATCAGCTGGCACCCTGGAAGCCTCACAGAGGTGAGCACTTAGAACTAGCAGGGCCCCGGAGGATCTTCCTGGGATGAAAGTTCTGCATTTAGAGAGACTACAATTCTATCCATCTACAGAACTCCTAAAAAATTATTTTTAAGGTAGAATTTGCTGTGCTAGTTGATACAAGCAACAAGGAATTATTATACTTTCTGAACAGTTAGAACAAAAGTTCATAAACCCAATACTGCTGGAAAGTTAGAGTTCCAAAGGGCTGATCAAGCAGCCCCACATCTGCGAGGGCATGGAGGCTCACCTGTGAGGTGATCAGGTGGCTCAGACCAGGCTGCAACTTAGCTGTCCTCTCCTTTGTCCTCCTGGATGACTGCCCCCTGCATCACCCCATCCTCATGGCACTCACGTCCACCACTGCCCTCTTCCACTGCTCATCAAGGTGAAGAGCCCAGACTACAGAGCAAAACCCGGGCATAGGGTGTCCCTTCTGACAGATGTACACATCTGGCTTAGTCAACCTTGATGGAGAAAACGTCCAGAATCAATGAAGGGGAGTGGTGAGAAGAGCTCAAAGACTTCACTCAGTCTCTCCTGTGCCCTCAGATCCCAAACCTGATATTCTACTCCAAAAATTAACATCCTGAGGTTGACCCACCACTTCCCACCTCCACTGCTGCTCCCACCCTTGCAGATACTGCTAGGACAGTAAGGTGGAATTGCTGGATCACATGGGAAATCTATTTTTAATTTTTTGAGGAATCTCCATGCTGCTTTTCCACAGTGGCTGCATCAATTTACATTCCCACCAACAGTGTAGGAGGGTTCCCTTTTCTTCGCATCCTGGTCAACACTTGTTATTTTTTGTCTTTTTGACAATAGCCCTTCTGACAGGTGTGAGGTGATGTTTCACTGTGGTTTTAATTTGCATTTTTGTGGTGATTAGTGATGTTGAGCATCTTTCCATGCCGGTTGGCCAACAGGCCATCTGTATGTCTTCTTTGGAAAAATGTCCATTCAGGTCCTTTGACCATTTTTAATCAGGTTATTTTTCTTTTTTATGTTGAGTTGTGTGAGTTTTTTGTATATTTTGGATCTTAACCCTGTATTGGGCTTATTATTTGCAAATATCTTCTCCCATTCTATAGGTGACCTTTTTTTGTTGTCAATAGTTCCCTTCACTGTGCAAAAGCTTTTTAGCTCGATGTAATCTCATTTGTTCATTTTTGCTTACATTTCCCTTGCCTGAGGAGACATGTCCAAAAAACTATTGCTAAAACCGATATCAGAGAGTGTCTGCCTAGGTCTTCTTGTAGAATTTTTATGGTTTCAGGTCTTACATTTAAGTCTTTAATCCATTTTATTTCTGTATATGGTGTGAGAAAGTATTCTAGTTTGATTCTTTTGTATGTCCAGTTTTCCCAACACCGTTTATTGAAGAGGCTGTTTTTCCCCATTATGTATTCTTGATTTGGCCCATTTTTAAGTCTGGTTGTTTGTTTTCTTATTGTTGGTTTTAAGAGTTCTTTGTATAGTAGAATATTGTATTGGATAATAGTCCAAACTTATTATTTTATTATTTATTGTTATTATATATTATTTTATTTATTAGATATGTCTCTTGCAAATATTTCCTTCCCATCTGTGGCATGTCTTCTCATTCTCTTGACAGTGTCATTTGAAGGGCAGAAGTTTTTAATTTTAATGAAATCCAGCTTCTCATTTCCTTCTTTCATGGATCATGCCTTTGATATCATAAATAAAAAGTCATCACCAAACCCACAGTCATCTAGGTTTTCTCCTATGTTATCTTGTAAGAGTTTTATAGTTTTGCATTTTACATTTAGGTTTATCATCCATTTTGAGTCAATTTTTGTGAAGAGTGTACGGTTTGTGTCTAGGTTCAGTTTTTTGCATGTGGTTGTCTAGCACGATTTGCTGTTCTAACACCATTTGTTGAAAAGACAATATTTACTCCATTGTATTGCCTTTGCTTCTTTGTCAAAGATCAGTCATCTATATTTGTGTGGGTCTATTTCTGGGCTCTCTATTCTGTTCCATTGATCTATTTGTCTGTTCTTTCACTAATACCACACTATCTTGATTACTGAAGCTTTATAGTAAAACTTGAAGTTGAGTATTATCAGTCCTCTAACTTTATTCTTCTCCTTTGGTATTGTGTTGGCTACACTTGGTCTTTTGCTTTTCCCTATAAACTTTAGAATAAGTTTGTCAATATACACAATATCTTGCTGGGATTTTGATTGGGACTGCATTGAATCTATAGATCAAGTTGGGAAGAACTGACATCTTGACAATATTGAGTCTTTCAATCCATGAATACCGAATATATCTTCATTTATTTAGTTTTTAAAACTTTCTCTCATAATTTTGTAGTTTCCCTCATATAATTGTGTATATATTTTGTTAGATTTATAACTAAGTATTTTATTTTGGGGGTGCTAATATACTGGGTTGGCCAAAAAGTTTGTTTGGAGTTTTCCATAAGATGTTTTGGGAAAAACCCAAACAAGCTTTTTGGCCAACCCAATAAATAGTATTATGTTTTTAATTTCAAATTCAACTTGTTCATTGCTTATACATAGGAAAGCAACTGACTTTTGTATAGTAACCTCTTATCCTGCAATCTTGCTACGATCATTTATTAGTTCCAGGAATGTTTGGTTGGTTGTTTGTATTTTGGTTGTTGTTGCTGTTGATTTTTTTGGATTTTATTCATAGACAATCATATCATCTGTAAGCAAAGACAGTTTTATTTCTTCCTTTCCAATCAGCATACATTTTATTTCCTTTTCTTGACTTGTTGCATTAGCTGGGACTTCCACTATGATGTTGAAAAGGAGTAATGAGATGGGACATCCTTGCCTTGTTCCTGGTCTTACTGGGAAAGCTTCAAGTTATTTGTAATATTCCTTTATTATCCTTTTAACATCTGTGAGATCTGTAGTGATGACCCCTCTTTCACTTCTGATATTAGTAATTTGTGTCTTCTTTCATTTTTTCTTACTTAGCCTGGTTAGAGGATTACTGATTTTATTTATCTTTTCAAAGAACTAGCTTTGGGGATCATTGATTTTCTGTATTGATTTCCTATTTCAATTTCATTGATTTCTGCCCTAATTTTTATTATTTCTTTCCCTTTACTTAACTTGAACTTAACTTGCTTTTCCTTCTCTAGTTTCCTAAAGTGGAAGCTTAGATTATTGATTTCAGATTTTTCTTCATTTTCAATATATGCGTATTGAACTAAAACAAAAGCTCTCATCCTCACTTTTATATGTTTTTTGCTATGCAAAGCCTAACGTAGTTTTATGGGGTTAACATTCATGTGTCATCACTGTAGCAGAATCCCTTTATGTATCTGGAGAAGTTTGTCCTAGGTTTGTCTGGGCTGCTGGGCTTTTAAAATCAGCCATTGGCATTTCCAGCACATGGCAGGTGAGTCCACACAGATGGCTCTGTGGGCTGCAAGTTCTCTGGGCAGGAGCCAGATCAGAGTTTCAGCAAGTGTTTATAGGAGTGAAGTAAACTGCCTATTTCTTTATATGGCTTACTCTTCTGTGTGCTTATATGTGTGCATGTTTATACTGGCCAGCCTACGTACTACAAAAACCCTGACCAGTGGTCCTCAGCTTGGCAGCATGTTGGAATCATGGAGGGAACATACAACATGCTAGTGCCCAGGCCCCATCCCAAGCTCCTGGTGAAGTTGGCCTAGGCATGGGGTTACTGAGAGCAACTCAGGTGATGCCAGCGTGAGCCCAGGTTTAGACCACTGTCCCAGACACTTTCCCAACATAAATCCTTCTTCATCTGTCTCTATTGCCCCAGAACATAAATGAGTGTTAATCATTAAGAAGTGGAAATAAGGAGTCAATGATGTAAAGGCAACACCCCGATAATACTAGGCTCAAGCTGAGCTCCTGGGTGCCTTCAGCATCCAAGGAAGGGGCCTGTTGTGTTACCCAGGGGGTCTTTCTGGGTGGGGAATTCTAAGGAGCCCCAGGAGGATTAAACAACCTTGATGCAAAGGTGCCAGAAAGTCTTGCAAAAAGATTTTTTTCTGAATGTGCCCATCAGATTACACCCTTACTGAGGCTTAATGCCCAAGAGTCAGGGGACCCCATGGCCTGGGAAGTTTCTTCCCCTTCAGTGCTTACAGAGGTGGGTGGGGAGGAGCCTCACATCAGAGTTGGAACCCAGGAGAGGAGAGCATCCTAATTTTAAAAAGTTTAAAGCCCAGGGCAGATGGCCTGGGCAGGGGCTTCTGATATACACACCTGAAGCATAGATTTAGAGAGAGAATGAGATATGGGACTGAAGGCCCAGAGATGGACATCCCATTGGTGGGTTGATGGAGGGGGAGAAACAAGGGTGGCCACATTAGGAAAGGAGAGTGAGATTAAGAACTTGGAGAAGGATGGATGGACCTAGAGATTGTCATATTGAGTGAAGTAATTCAGACACAGAAAGGCAAATATCATATGATAGCACTTATATGTGGAATCTAAAAAGTGTTACAAATAACTTATTTATGAAACAGAAATAGAGTCACAGATGCAGAAAAGAAATTTATGGTTACCAGGGGGGAAAGGGGGGGGAGGGATAAATTGGGAGATTGGGATTTGCATATACACACTATTATATATAAAATAGATAACCAATAAGGACCTGCTGTATAGCACAGGAAGCTCTACTCAGTACTCTGTAATGGCCTATATGGGAAAAGAATCTAAAGAAGAGTGGATATATGTTTATGTATAACTGACTCATATTGCTGTACAGCAGCAACTAACACAACATTTTAAATCAACTATACTCCATAAAATTAAGAAAAAAATAACTTGGGGAAAGAATATTGGGACAAGTAAGTGAGGAGAATAGATGTGCCTTCAGATCCTTGAAGGAGGGATGGTTGTTCCCTGGTTGTTCCAAGGGAGGGATGGGTCCCAGCAATGAGGCTGGAGAGAGGGGTTGGGGTACCCAGGCATCCCAGACCCATTGTGAGGGTCATCAATGGGACTGGAGCACTAGTGGGTACAGCCAGGGGCCTGCTCCCTGCCCCGTCTCCGTTCCCTCTCAAAGAAGTAGGCCCCCGGGGCTGCATCCGGAGCACGCTTGGACACTGCTCCTGGCCAGAACTCAGACTGCCTCCTTCAAGTGTGGTCTATACTGTGAGTGTACCGGCTCAGGGTGGGGGGACTGGTGGCCCTCAGGGACCAGAGCACAGGGCTATTGTGCAGAGGGAAGAGGCAAAGCGCCACCCAGCACCCTCACCCCATCTCAGGCCTTCATCTATTCAGGAGAAGTTCATGGACAGGCACCCTACTAAGCTTTAGAACTGAGTGACCAGAAACGTGCAGCACTGCCCCTCCATCCCAGCAAGGGTCACCCTCCAGTGGGAACTTGGAGCCCCTCCTCACAACTGTGGGTTCCTTCCTGGCAGGTGCGCAGGATGCTGACAGCTGGCCTGGGGAGGGGTGGTGAGGAAGGACGGGGGCCTGAAGGTACTGACCTGGAGGCTGAGCTAGGCTCCCAGGTGGAAGAAGCTGTCTGGGCCAGTACCGCCGGGCAAAGGCCTGCAGGTGGCAGGGGCAGGGGAGCCTGCAGACACCGCTGGGTGGTGCAGGACAGAGGTTTCTGGGATGAATCCCATGAGGGCAGGAGGGGAGCCAGAGAGAGGAGGCTGTTGGGATGCAGAGGATCTCACCACGGCCCCTGGTTGCTAAAGGTGGGGGAGGCCATGGCTCAGTCCCAGAGGGGTGGACAGATGAACTGACTGAATATAATGGCCAGTGACAGGGACCAGGGACTTAGCAGACACCACCTCTGAAAGCACAAGGAAACCCTGGGTCGCTAAGGAGGCTGCGTCTCCAGTTCTGACTCCCAGTGGGGGGGCGTTCTCCTTCCTTTGCCTGTGGGTGGTGCTAACCTTCCCTCTGCACCCTCACAGATCCGCACAAAGGACAGGATCTTTGACAGTATCAACGACCTCATCAACCACCACCTGGAGAACAGTCTGCCCATTGTCTCTGCCGGGAGCGAGCTCTGCCTTCAGCAGCCGGTGGAGAGGAACCCGTGACCTGCCAGCTGCCCCGTCCCGACACTGCACCTGCAGTCAGGAGGGCTCACTTCTTCCCGGTAGATGGGTACTGGGCCATGGGAACTCAAGCATCTGCCCACTAGCCCAGAGCTTTGTTCAAAAGCCCCAGGAGGAAGGCCTCCCTAAAGTGCAAGTTTCATAAACTTGTTCTGAATTCTCATGTGCATATTAAAGGTGTACATACCTATACATCCTGTACAAATTATCCCTCTATATTTATATTTTTTAAGACTAAGAAAGATGTAAGACTGATGTTCCGTGCTGTATGTTTTTAATGAAAACAAAGTTTGACTGTAGTTGTCCGGGCAAAATGTTAATTCAGCTGACCCATTCCACTGGGAAAGTCCACTGGGAAGGTGTTACCTACTAAGCACAATACAGGGAATAGAATCAGCAGGAGGGTCGGTAATAAACACTTGGGACTGTAATAGAATAAGGCAAGATGCTGTCTATGCTCTGCACGTAAAGCCCTGTGAAGTGCTGGTCCTCATGGCTGTCCCTCGTCCTTGGCGACGCCTCCCAGGCTGCCTGCATCACACCTGTGTGCATGGGGTTTCCAGCACCAGAGATTAGGGCTGCTGCACTGAAGAGTAGGCGTTACTCCAGCTGTTTCAGGTAGTGCTGAGCACAGGAATGCCATCTTCCGTGACCCCGGTTGTCCAGGGGTTCTTGGGGATCCACTTTACTGCCAAATAGGGCACAAAATAAGGCTCACTGATCAAGATCTTGACAGGTAAATGCTTCCTTTGTTTTTATCTGTACAAGGACAAAATGAGGATGTGTGGAGGGGTAGCTGGGGGTTTGTACATCCTCTTAGCCAACGGGCTGCTGCAGTACCTGCTAGTAAAACCCCGCCCCCTTTATATTCAGTAGAGGAAGAAGCATGTGTACGATCTGTGGAAGATGGGTGCAAACACATGTGCTCAGAGTTCCTGCCTGGAGACATTCCATCAGCTGTGGCTGATTCAGGTTTGCCTGAAGCTCGGGACCAGGCTCAAGAGCTTTGGGAATCAGTTTGAGGTCCCACTTCTGGAGTGATTGGTGGTAAATTGGCTGGTTTGTCTCTACAATTGTTTTCCAATTGCTTCATGAAAAGGGCTCATGCCCTGGGCAGCGCTTTGTCCCGGTTCCTTCCTTCGGGATCAAACACTGATTTCCTACTGGGTCGTTTGGTGTTAGGAAGTCGACAGTGTTTCTAACTTTTAAAAAATGTTTGGCTTGAGATTACCATATGATTTAACAGGTGCTGCCTTTTAAAAGATGGAAGGATTCACTCATTCGTTGGCACCTTCTCACTTGTGCTGCAATGTTGGCTCTTGTCCCAGTGAAATCCATTGCGGGCAGCACCCCCTTCATCAGTGCAACGGAAGGACTCTCTGCATACACTTAGCATTGGAGAGTAGTAAGTCTGATGCTTCCAGAATGTGGAGTTAACGGTAGATTTTAAAAATTCTAATGAGCGCTAATTCCACAAAGTTCTAATGCTACGTGCGTGAACCCTGTTTCTACTTTTAGAGGGTGTGTATGGCCAGGATGGGAGGATGGGGTAGACCTGTTGGCTGAGGATGGCTTGGGGCAGGTCCAAGGATTCATGTTAGCCTTCTGTGGAGTTTTTACCCTTTGAAGGTCCAATG
Source organism: Phocoena phocoena (assembly GCF_963924675.1). Classification (NCBI taxonomy): domain Eukaryota; kingdom Metazoa; phylum Chordata; class Mammalia; order Artiodactyla; family Phocoenidae; genus Phocoena; species Phocoena phocoena. Next base: position 22,914,524 of record NC_089224.1, read on the forward strand.
AACCAAAGCTGACAGTGGCTTCAATCTTCTAGAATGTTCTGCAGTGAATTGGAAATTTATGGGGAGTCTGGCACTAATCTAGACTGTCCTGCCTCTTCCTAGAATGGTCTGTTTTCAGGTGCAGAACAGATACCCTGCTCCAAGTTATCTAAAAGCAGTGGGGCCTGAACAGGGATGCCGGACAGCAGCTAGGTCGGGCTCTTCCCCTGTGACAATGTAGACTTTGGGGTGGCTATGAGAATTGCCCTGCACTCTGTCTCCTTGAGGCCTGCAGCCCTGCAGACGTATACATAAAAATCTGACCTCTGTGGGGATGCATGATCCTTCTTTGTGTGCGAGTGTACACACATATAAAAATGGATAAAATGACTTCTTTCAACAGACTTGCACGCCCCCCTGCATAAGGCCAAAACGCTCATGTTAAGGGCAAAGGAAAGTAGTAAACAGGAGTTAAGAACTGAGAGCCCCTGAACATTTGATCTGTTTTGTTTTTCTCTTGGGAGTATAAGAAATGGTAATCTGCGGGTTTAGTAGCTCTCTGCTCTGAAGTTAGTGTTTATCTCAATGGTGATAAGCAATATATGTTTTTTTGCATGAGAATCCATTTAGAAAATTAAAAGTAATGGGGCATCAAATATTGTTTCAATATTCATTCAAAATATGTATTTTTAAGCTCAGGTTTTAAGATCGCTTCCCACAGAACAGTGCTAGTGGGACATAACTGGCACTCCTTTGTAGCCATTGGAGCAGATTTGAGGTGTAGCAGCAATTTTCTAGTCTTCGCTTTCTCCCATTTGTAAAGCATGTAAGAGCTCACCTGGGTCATCTCGTCTCTTCCTTAATGCCACATGCTGGGTATCACGGAGCCTCACTCACAGATGGGGAAATTGAGGCTCAGGTAGTGCCCACCTTGCTCAAGGCTACAGGGTCAGTGGGCAGCAGAGCTGTTCCACTCTCTCAGAGCTTCTCCGAGCTCTGCTCCATAGGGAGCTCGGGATTCAGAGGCAAACTTCACTGCAGCCACAGTCGGGGCAGCTCCAGGGCCTCCAACTCCCAGGGCGTGGTCACTGAGTGCCGTGCCGGGCCACCCTGGGCCCTCGGAGTGTGCCAGGACCTGCTGCCCCTCTCGTGGGCCTCCTGCCACTTGACCCAGGCCTCTGTGTCTGCCGGGAGAGCCAGGCAGGGTCCAGCAGTCCTAAAATGGCCCATCTTGCTAAGTAGCTCTGGATGACCCCCCTTCCCCTTCCTACCCACACCATCCTGTTTGAATTAGCTGTGCTTTCCAGTGACACTCCTATCTGCTGGGAGCCTGCGGGACTTCTGTGGGGCCGCTGGTCACTGGTTTCAGTCAGCTTTGACGCCTAACTACTAGGGATACTCTGAACAGCTCATAGTAGAGGCAGGTGGGGAATTCCCTGGTGGTCCAGTGGTTAGGACTAGGTACTCTCACTGCCGGGGCCAAGGGTTCGATCCCTGGTTGGGGAACTAAGATCTTGCAAGCCACATGGTACAGCCAAAAAAAAAAAACGAAGCAGGTGGACAGTCAGATGGTGTGTTCAAATCAAATAACTCCCCACCTAAATCCTATGTTTAAGCCACCACTTCCGGACTTTTTATGTTTTGAGAGGCCAGAGGACCGGGAGCCTGCCTGACCTTTACCTGTGTTTCATTAGAGCAATGATTCTGTTTTGGGCCATCTCAGCTGTTGGGGTTGCTGGACAAAGACCCAACTTGGGTTCTCCTGATGGAGGAGGGTAGCACTGATCATTTCCAATAAGGACAGAAGGTGAGAAGCCGAGTGCGAAGGGAAAGTCCTGGCTGAAAGCAGGGCAGGCGTGGGATAGGAGTGGATGAAACAGCACTTTGTGCGGCCCCCTCAAAGGGCCCCGTGCTTGGGGACAGTGTCGACTCATGTCTCCTGGCTCTGTGTCCAGCCTGCTGTCCTGAAGATGCCCGCTTCCTGAAATGGAGCTCTCCTTTCAGGTAGCATCAGATGCCTGGGTGACTCCTTTATATAAGTAACACTTGAAAACGAATGTCCTGGTCCTTATTTCCCTGAATCGGTCGCTTCTTAAAGGCCAGTCACACGTTTCCTTGGATCCCAGGCTCCCTGGGCAGCCTACCTTGGCTCCCATATGCACAGAGCCATGTGGCCTTGAGCCGGTTGCTCAGTTTCTCTGAGCCCTGGCTCTCCACATGCACCACCAGGCTGTGCAGTCCCTGTCCTGAGAGGCTGTGGGGGCCGGTGACTATGTGTAAGCAGGGAGGACAGTTGTTTCCTGGGATGCTTCACTCTCAAAAGTGTACATCTGTGCTCTCTCGCTGGCCAAGTATGTAAGGACGCCATCCATAAATGCCTTTCTGTGAACGATGACAGCCCGGTGGGAAGTGGGAAGGAGATTGTGGAAAGATTGTAAATAGGTAACTGTAGGACACAGACAGATCTTGGCCTTGGGTTTCAGAATGATACTCTAGGGTTCTGTAGTAAAACTTTAAGTTGGTCCTGAGAAAGAGAAGTGGAAAAACGACTGGCACGTGTTGTTAACCTGGAACTGTCCCTGCTCCTCAGAGGACAGCAAGTAAGGGAGCGTTCTGGGATAATACAGCTGGAGGGACCCATTTTTCAGTGAGGAAACCAGAACCAATTGACTTGCTGGAGCGTGGCGACAGTCCGTGACTGAATCTAGGACAGAGTGCAGGACTTATTAGGGTCCTTTAGGGCTTGTACATAAAGCTCAGCCCCTGATGGAAAATGGCCAGTAGTGCTTCCCTCCTTGAGTTTACATTTATGTTCCATCTTTTTTTCCAAAATGCATAAAGGTGTGAGTCATTCACACGGACAAGGAAGTGTTTCTATTCCTTTGTTTAGTTTGGGGTCCCTCAGAAGCAGACCTTGAGAGAAGCTCAGAGCCTATGTAGACTTAGGGGTGGGGAAAGGAAGGAAGCTGATGAGGAAGGCATGGTCAGGCAAGTCACCAGGATGTGGCTAACGAATTGCACTGGGGACTGAGGGCGGCAGGGCTGGACATACCTCAGAGCTAATCCACCAGCGTGGGGAGAGAGCTAGATATTTACCCAAACAGTCCAGCACTGGTGGAAGGCTGTTTCTAGCTCCAGTGTCCTGGCCAGTCCTATGCACACCAAGCCAGGGAATCCTTTGGCAGAGAGACAGGCCTTCATAAGCAGACTTGGGGTGAAAGGCAGGCATCAGAGCCATCGGGGGTCCTCCCCGGAGTTCCTGACTCAGTAGTTCTGGATGGGGCCAGAGAATTTGCCTTTCTAATAAATTGTGGGTGAAGCTGGTAGGCAGTCTTGACTTTGAGAACCATCCTCAGGTGCGAATTGCTAGCCCTTACCTGTCTCATTGATGGTTTTTCCCCTCTAATGTATGATTATGTTTTCATGCCACTTCATGTTATAGATCCCAGCGTCCATGCTGTGAGTTTAAAAGTGGAGGATTAATAAGCATTTATAACTCCATGCAATCATTGCTGGCAGATAAAATGCCATCTGCCAGCCACAATTTATTTATAATGGAGTTTATACATATTTATAAGTTTGCAAGCAACAAATAAACAGTTTTAAAACTGGCATATTTTATAGCAGCCAGAAAAATTGCAACTTTATACCAGGACTTGTGAATATCAATTGCATATGTATAGATACATATATATACACACACACACATATATCTACTGATTATGACAGATGTGCATCTCTGTCTGTCTGTATATACATATATACACATGCATATACCTACATTGATTACAACGGACGTGCATCTCTGTATGTGTGCACACGCAGGTTGACTGGGCAATTTGCACCTCGGGGCTCCTCCCTGGGTTTTGGTATTTTAACTAACAAGGACAACTAGAAAGTTACACAAATGTGGAGAGTTTGGGGACCGATATGTCCTAGAATTTGCAGACACAGGGAGGAGGGTCCTGGATGCTGCAGGAACAGGACAAGAGGGTCACGGGGGGTCCACTGTGGAAAGTGACACAAGGGAAGAGAAGTCAATGGGGGAAGACAGGAAAGGAAAGGATGGGAGGACAGAGGAAGAAAAAGAAAAAAGAAGGGAGGGGGCAGCACGTCCAGACCTACATCCCCTGTTCATCCAGTAGCATGTAAAAAAAACAAGCAGGGGTGGGTGTTGGTGAGGCTGCCCGGGCAGGCGTGTTTGGGGGCCGAGTGTGGTCTTCCTGGGTATAGCCGCACTGCTTGTTGGCTTTTCTAACCAGCATTTTCTTGGCCTCATCTTACGTTAGTTCACGTGAAGTAGGCATTGTTCTGGGCTCCTGTGAGTGTGCAAAGGTTCCGTCTGCCTGAGGATATAGTCCAGTAGGAAATAAACGCACAAAGAGTGTGGGAGCGTGACAGGCCTGATGGCTGGTGTGGCCAACTTCAACTAGGACCCTGGAGGGTGGAACTCCTGGGTGGGTCTGGGGAGTCTGAAGGCTTTGCAAACTAGGCTGCAGACGGGATGGGGAGGGTAAGAACAGGCAGACAAGGCGTGGATGGCCCAGGAGGAGGCCGGGACCCCCTCATGCATGAAAAATGGTCGGTGTTAGGAGGGATGCTGGAGGCGGAGGTGAGGTTGCTCCTGCCTGTTCTCGCCTCCTTCCTGCATCTCATGCAATGTAAAGTTTCTCTTTTGTTGTTTCACCTTGAAATGCTGTAGGCAGGAATATATGCAAGTGGGACACACACTGTGGCCCTGGTGTTTGAGGTCATGAATTCACACTTGTCTGGGACATTTTTACCACAACCAAAGTTTCTAACCACGAATCAAGTGAAAACTAAAGCCGAAATCAATGGGCAAATCCATTTTTGAACACTGAATTAACTTTTTTGTAACAGCTGTATGTTGGTTGCAAGTGGAATGGTCTCTGTTCATTTGACTTTTGAATATAACTTGTTCCAGAATAAATATTGTAAAGTTAAGTACATGAATGTTTCTTTGTATCCAGAACTAAATAAGAATTAAAATTTGATGTTTAAATCCAAGGATTAGGAGAGAACTCCGTGTACATCTAATGTGTAATAATGAGATATTTATTAATTTTTAAAAAGCATTTGGATGGCAAATTATACATATTGATAAATATTTGAAAATTTTGTGTTTTGTTTTCCGTTAACTTTTGTGAAACAAAAAGGAATTACTGTGAAGGTCTATGGTTTATTGCCAATTTACCACTTTCTACGTTGATATTGGAACAGAATCGGTATTTGGACATCTCTGAGGAGTGGAAATACAAAACCAATTTCAAGTTTTCTAATCTCTGTTCTATGAAAAATAATAAAACCTAAATTATTTGGCCAACATTTGGGATATTTGTTAACACAACGGGTAAAGAGAATTGGCTTAAGTTCCTTCTCTCCTCACATTCAGTGAATCCACTTCACTCCTTCAGTAAATGATGTGGCTTCCAGTTGTGAGCCCTGCTGCCACACTGGGCACATCCCTGAGCTTCTAGGGCAGCCAACTGGAGATGCCACATGTCATCCCTGGACGCCATCACTGTGGCCCAGGGGCAGAGGCTGTCATACCCACTTAGGCAATGCTGCACTTCTTATCACTGGTTATTGGAAAATGTGCCTTCATTTTCAGAATAGTGGTGTGTGCATTTCTGATTATGTAGCAAACCCTTTGATATTTGACTTAGATACTAAAAACATTTGGGTGTGGAAGTTTTGCACTCGTAGATACATTTAAAAGCATGGACTTGGTAATTTAACTAGAAGTTTTCTATAAAGTACACCTTGTTACATTTCTGTGAAAGGCTCTTTACCAGTGCAGAAGCAACATGGGTCAAGGGTGGAAACAACTGTTCTCTAAATAGTCTGGTGTTAACTGTCAATGTGGGTCTGAGGGCAATAAAGAATATCGTGAAAAGTCTCTCATTTGTTTGGTGGATCTTGTATTGCCTCATGAAGGAGAGGAGTTGAGTTTGAAACCTTTCCATAGAAAGCAGATATTCTCAATTATTCCCCAGGAGACCTCTTAAAATACAATCACACCAGAACCCCGTCAGGGACACCAAAGGTGTGGGATGAAAATGGCGGCCTGGCAAAGGCATTCCTGTTGAGATTTATGTTAACTTCTGTCCACTCGGCCTTGGGCAGTTAGCAAAGGTGGCAGAATGTCACTACCAACTAGTAATGCCATACACTGGTCTCCTTCTACGTAGAATGTAGTGTGGAGAAGTGAAAACTTACCATTTGTGCCGGAGAAAGCTAGAGAAAGGGTTAGTTCTGATCTAGTCTCTCCTGTTGCTTCAATTACACCAAATGGAACAGAACCCATCATCCCATCTCTTTCAGCTGTACTTTGGCTGCCATGACCCTTACAATTTTCCCCCTATCAAAAGGATAGTCCATCGATCTTCCCTATTGACCTACCAAAATTGGTGGAATAGCACCTAATACACTGAAGTTTACTAAAACACCAGCTCTGCTAGTGGGAAGCCTAGGGGAAATGTTATTGGAATTCTCAGTGTTTTAATTCCTACAGAAACACTGGCACCAAGTGAGAGGTCACACTGCCACTTTGCACATCACCAGGGGCAGCCCCAGTGTACACAGCCCCTCACATGGACTCCCAAGAATGAGTTTATACAAAGGCTTTCAGTTTTATTTATTTTTTTAACAAACATACATGGGACACAGTAAAGGTTACTAACTGAACGAGATCTAATGCACAGGTTCTCTGTGGCTTTGACATACTCAACTTCTAAATGATCTCCAGCTAGCTAGTTAGGAATGTACACATCGGTACTAAATTTGATTACCTTTTGCATATATCAAATAAACACAATTACTTTCTTGGAGTATTTTTCATTCAGATTGATTGAAAGTTTTGCACTACCTCAAAAAAAGTTGAGTTATAGTGTTATTAATATTAGTGCCAGACATCTGGGGCCCCCAAGCAACTCAGAACTAACATATAAATTTCTTAAGTCATTTCACTACCTAAGGTAAAATGCAATACTCAATATTTGGGCTCTCTGAGGCAATTTTGTTGTTGTTGTTTTCTTATCCCAGTATCTTAATGCTTAACTTTTCCAGAAATGCCCTGGATTTTCTCATGCTATTGACAAGAGAATCAGCTCCTTTTCAGTGACGTAATGAGGACAACAAAAATGCCACCTATGGGCTTCCCTGGTGGCGCAATGGTTGAGAGTCCGCCTGCTGATGCAGGGGACACGGGTTCGTGCCCTGGCCCGGGAAGATCCCACATGCCGCAGAGCGGCTGGGCCCGTGAGCCGTGGCCGCTGAGCCTGCGCGTCTGGAGCCTGTGCTCCACAACGGGAGAGGCCACAACAGTGAGAGGCCCGCGTACCGCAAAAAAAAAAAAAAAAAAAAAGCCACCGATGAGCATCTCCTTACAAATAGGATTTATCTCATCAGTAACAAAAATTAAGAAAGACGTTGGTCGGTACATGATCACCCAGGACCCACAGAAATCTTCCTTAATAAAGAGGAACTGGCATCATATAACAGAGAGGAGTCCCTTTCTCTTTGAAAAGTTATTCGTGTATTAAGACTACTCTTTTAGTCTTTATTCAGGCAAAATTCCCACTGAACCTAAAAACTTCAGGGGGTTCTGATGTGAGGCTTACCCAAGAAAGAATCCTTTTAAAGGCTGTTTTTTGTTTTTGTTTTTTAACAAAGAACTCAATACATCAACTATATGCTTATGACAGCTCTACAAATTTGTGTATTTTTCACCCATTTGTACTGCATGAAGAATCACTGGGGATGACTGTGTACAAAAATATAGTCTAAGTAATTGCTTCTTAAGGTAAACAGTGATACAGGGTCAACATGTGTTGAAAAGGAAGAGTACAGTATGGCTATATTTCTTTGAAGAGAGCACAAGCTGCCAGATCACAATTAAACTGCTCTGATAGTCACTGTCAGGGTCAGCTTTCGGGAATCCATGAGGCTGCTGACGACCCCAGCTGCTCAGCTGTGACAACGCAGGGAGTTGTTGACTTGGTGCTTTCTGACACAGATTCAAACTCAACATAGGATCACAGTGCTGCCTTGCAAACCTCTCCTAATTCAATAGAAACTCCCCATTACATTGGAAAGGTGAAATGAGCCAGGGGTCTGTCCTCTGCTTCTCCCTCGTGGGTTCTTTTCTTGGTTGGTCTGGGGCACAGCCTCCTGGAATATGTTGGCTGGCTTTTCTGTGATTTGGAGAAATGCCAAACAATCACATAATTTGGCTGATGTGGCTTTTAGATGTGCTTGAGACTGCAGGGACAAATGACAGAAGAGAAGCAGGGGTCCCCCTGGGGGATGTACGCCCACAGAACTTGCTCGTTCTCACCAGGATACTCCAGACGCTGTCCAGTGTATGTCTCAGGACAGTTTGGAGTCAGACCCACACATCCGAGACCAGCCTCGGACAAGCCCTTTGGGGGGGATTTGGGCTTTCAAAACCTGCTTAACTTGAGACTTCATGTCAGTCTGAGGAGACTGGGACCAGTGTGTCCACCTAGTACCCGGCCATATCCTCATACCTGGTGCTTCAGTCAGAACATACCTGTACTTCCTGTTATGTAACAGTATCACGTACTGCGACTTATGCATGTACCAATGGCAGACATGAAACGCAAGTGCTCTGTAACACAGAAATGACGAATATACAGCATCTATCCTGTGCAGAGTGTAGTGTAAAGTTACCAAACATCATCCTGATGTTCTGGGAGACACACTGTGCACTGTGGTCCACGACCTTCCCTCTCTAGGCACAGCAGACAGTGGTCGGTGGGATTCAGGGTAAGGCGACTGATGACATCGGCAGCTTGGTACATTTGGAAGAGCCTGGAGCCTAAACGGACAAGGCATGCTGTCTACACTGAAATGGGTTGGCAATTCCTTGGGTTCCCTCCTTAAGAGACGTCCACAACAGGCAGGCTGTTGGCAGAATAGGTTTCCTGAGTCCCAGCTCTGTAATAGCCCCCGTGGGTGAGGCGTGCAATCAATAAGAATGTGGCTGCAGGGTTAGCTGCTGCTCGTTCCATGGAGATGCAAGGACCCCACGTTCCTGGAGCCCGGCGTCCTCACTTGCAGAGGATCCCATTCTGCAGGGTTTTGTTTCTGTCTGTTATGCAGGGCGAGGCAGCTGTTTGGGGGAGGTCTTCCTTGCTCTTTGGGGAGGGGCTGCTGTTGTTGCTGCCACTGGATTTGCTTCTGCTTGGGTCGAGAGCAGGCTGGATGGGTGAGGAGAGGGCACCCTGGCCCCTGACCAGGCAGGTGCAGACCAGCCGGAAGAAGGCCCGCCGCATCTCCTTGCTGGCCAGCGTGTAGATGACCGGGTTCATGGCGGAGTTGAGCACGGCCAGCACAATGAACCACTGGGCCTTGAACAGGATGGCACACTCCTTCACCTTGCAGGCCACATCCACAAGGAAGAGGATGAAGAGTGGGGACCAGCAGGCGATGAAGACGCTCACCACGATCACCACGGTCCGCAGCAGGGCCATGGACCGCTCTGAGTTGTGAGGGCTGGCCACCCTGCGGCTGCTGGACTTCACCAGGAAGTAGATGCGTGTGTACAGGATCACGATGGTCACCAGGATGGCCGTGAAGATGCTGACGCAGAACGCGATGTACTTCTTGGAGTAGAGGGGCAGGATGGTGGAGCAGTCAGGGAGGTTGTGCAGGCAGTTCCAGCCCAGGATGGGTAAGGCGCCCAGCGAGAACGCAATCAGCCAGCACATCCCGATCAGGAGAAAGACGCGGTGCTTCTTGTTGGCATCGTAAGGTCTCATTTTGATCATGGTCAAGTGCCGCTCGATAGCAATGGCCAGTAGGCTACAGGTGGACGCCCCGAGGGCCACAAACATGCTGCCTTCCCGTAGGAACCAGACCGTCAGAGACAGGCTCAGGGTCCTCTTGCCTGACATCAGAATGTTGACCTTGTAGGCTATGCCGGCCAGCAGGTCGCAGAGAGCCAGGTTTCCAATGAAAAAGTACATGCGGTTGTGAAATTTATTGTTTTTCCAGATGGCGATCAAAACCATCAGGTTCTCCAAGACAATGAAGCTGCAGATGATCAAGAAAACAATGGTGGTGAGCGTGCTGCCATCGGGGGCGTCCTTCAGCCTGTCCTTCAGCTTGCCTACATAGCTGTAATGTTTGTGCAGGGTCTCGTTGGAGGTGTAGGGTCTGGGGTGCAGCGTGAGAACCGTCGCCATCACTTGGAATTCACGATCGGTTAGCTCCAGAATCCACCAGAGGGCGCCCTGGGAACGTCCATTTCCCGGGCAAAGAAAGCCTGCGGCTCAGACTGCAATAGTGATCCAAGCCAGACACCGGCTAGGGTGTTGAGAATGGGCTCCTGAAAAAAGATAAAAGGAGGGGGCGCCCAAGTGATAAAGTAACAGCACCTAAGATCAACGGCAACAATAAAGTTGGGGAAAGGCACTAAAAATGTTGAAGCATTTGGACAGCTGGTCTGCATGGGCCCAGAGGGGGCCTTTAACACAGGTCAAGATCCTAAGTGACCATGGAGACAGAGGGAGCAGTTCTGTGTCTGCAGTTGCTGAGGAGGGAAATTCAGTGCATGAGCTCCGCCATCATTCAGTCACGTCACCATCACACACACACCCAAGTAATACTTCCATCTGGAAATCTCTCTTTTTTTTTTTTTTTAAGATGTTGGGGGTAGGAGTTTATTAATTAATTAATTTTTGCCGTGTTGGGTCTTCGTTTCTGTGCGAGGGCTTTCTCTAGTTGTGGCAAGCGGTGGCCACTCTTCATCGCGGTGTGCGGGCCTCAAGGCACTTAGGAACGCTAACCAGTTCATACTCATCTACTGCACAGGAGCTGGTAAACCCTTATTCCCAGTTACTGAGAGAGAAACAGTATTATGCCAGGTCCAAAAAATAGAACAGAATCTGGAATAATGCCCGTCCGATTTCTGAAACGTCCTTGGTGGGTTTTGGAGCAACATTGTGGGAAGTACTCACACTTCCTGGATGGGATCCCCGGGTATCAGGGCCAGGGCCAGAAATTGAGTCTAGACGGCCCCCAGTTCTGCCCAGCGGAGAGCTCGGAAACCGACCACCTGGCCACCAAAGGAAGAAGAGCACAGGCCACGCACGGTCCACATGGCCACCCCCCTAGCGAGCAGCTGAGCATGGAGCCAGGGGAGGAAGAAATACAAACCTGTAAAAGTGGAATCAACAGCTATTGAGACTAAAGGAAGAAAAGAGAGGACAACTAACTGGATTTTCGAGTTTGGCTTAAAATTCAGAGTTTAGCTCTAACTGTCTAAACTGCCAAAACTAAATCGGTATGTGTGAACTGAAAGAAACCAACCTGGGAGCACTAGTGAGAAGGTGGGGCGGAAAACCCAAGAGCCAGACTTCCGACGGTCCTTCCCCACTGGACTTTGGATGCACCCCAACCCACCTGTGGCTTTATCCATCAGCCTCCTGTGATGTCCACAGTGAAGCAGACCCAGCTACCAAAGCAGAAATGGATTTCACTAAGCTCACTTATTCTAAATTAAAATTATTTGAGTATTTAAATATATAATTAAAATCAAACGAGGTTAATTTACAATAGCCGACTGTGTGAAGTTTTTTCTTTACCTTTTTTTTTTTTTTTTGCGGTACGCGGGCCTCTCACTGTTGTGGCCTCTCCCGTGTGGAGCACAGGCTCCGGACGCGCAGGCTCATTGGCCATGGCTCACAGGCCCAGCCGCTCCGCGGCACGTGGGATCCTCCCGGATTGGGGCACGAACCCATATCCCCTGCATCGGCAGGCAGACTCTCAACCACTGCGCCACCAGGGAAGCCCGCACACCACTTTTTAAAACAAATTGCAAGCTGTCTTTTTAAGAGTAGAAGTAGGCGCAGCAGCTGACACTCTCAGAGCACTTTCCCTGGAGCCCCTTATTTAATTCCCATGCTGACACCGTGAAGATCTGTCGTGGGAAACCAGGCACAGGAGAACTTAGTCGCCTGGTTATCTTCCCACCACTTGCCACCCCAGAGCACAACCCCGGAGAGAATACTCCGCATCCCCACACAGATGCACTGCCACTGCACCACGTGTGACCTCATTCATGGAAGAGGCGTGGCACAAAGGTAGGGAAGAGGAACACATGTGCCGCTCCACCAAGAGCCACAAAGCAGGAGCATCCTGAGAGCGGCTATTTCCCCGACAGCAATGGGGTCACATGGCTGGCCCGAGGGCCCTACATACACAACATCCCCCATGCCAGACCCCTGCTGCCACATCCAAGTGGCTGCCCCTCTGTCCATGACACCATCATGTCGGGTTTGCCTCAGATGCCTCTGAGACATCTGCTTTCCCAGCAGGGGTTTCTCTCCCAGGACCTGATATTGGCAAGCATAACAAGAGGATTTATAATGGTAACTGACTCAGCACCAGAGCAGTCTGAATGATAAGAAACATACTAATAAGACTAAAAGGACAGGAACATGAATTGTACAGGAATTCCCACTCACACTGGGGGGAAAGGGCTCTAGGCATCTGCAACTGAAAGGCTTTTGAAACCAGGGTGTGTCCAAAGTTTGTCTCCTGTGCCTTAGTTTCCCCCATAACTCCACGGCATTTGAATACCTCCTGGACAGTCTCCACCCCTCCGACTAGGTTGTATAGTATGGATAGCAGGGAAGTGAGTCCCTTTAAAACTGATGGATCTGGACTTCTCTTGGAAATAAAGGGCAGAGGAAATACACCACAGGCTTTGCAGACTCACATCAGCTTTTTTTCCCCCCAAATATGTAGTTTTGATAAAATTGAGTAGAGGAAACAAAAGGGAACAATAAAAAGTGATAACCAGAAGGAAAATAACCAAAACAAAAATTGTCTAAGATGTGCCAGAAACCCATCCAAACCATGAATCTTGAAGGTGAACATATTTTCCCATTAATTCTTGATTTATAGTTTCCCTTAATTAAATATTTATCGCTCAGGGAGCACATTTTTTCAGAACGTCTTTTGTTAAATGTGAATCTCCGCATTTTGCGTAACTGGAAGATATCCATCTCTCTTTGGAATCTAAAAGCTTATTTTCTTTGGATTATCAACATTAGAAAGTAGACCCCATCTGAGAGGTAAGTGCTGGGCTAAAGATCAGATTGACTTTGGATGCATCTGAACACCACTGTGCATAGTCCAACCATCTCACGGGCGAGTTCGGGCCTCCATCCCGAGGGGCGCAGCACAGACTCCGAGTTTGCCGGAAGAACACTCTGCCCCTCCCAGGTCCTGTTCATGGCGAGGTGGGGCATCGGCCGTCCCTGGCTCATCCATCCTGTTGCTGCTGGTCACTGCAGGGGTGCTGGGCACTGCGGGCACCAGGGCTCCTGGGAGACCAACCTATCCTATCCCTCGTGGCCTCTACTAGTCACTAACCACTCCCAGATAGTAACACTCTCTGGACGTCTCGTCCCCTAGGGTAATTTAGCCTGTGTCTGACCTTCATATAAATGGAGCCATATGATATACAGTGTGCCTGGCATCGTCCTCTCAATGTGATGCTCCTGTGAGCCATGCGTGGAGATGCCGGTAATTCCTTCCCATTGCTTCCACCGTGTGGATGGATGCAACAGCCTCCATTCATTCCTGGTTGTGGACATGGAGTGGTTTCCAAGTGTTGTTGTCCTTAGCCGTGGTGCTAGGATGGGTTGAGGATGTCGTTGTGGTGAGCACATGCCTGTGTTTCCAAGGAGTACCGTGGATTTCCTAGCATTGATGTCTAGGTTGGGCTTTGATGGGAGGGTCCCTGCAGAGGCTTATGGGTCTTAGCCCCTGGTCCTGCAAGTGGTATTTGTGGGGAGCTGGAGAAGTCCACATAGAGGGTGAGCATTACACACTACAAATGCTCACGTTTTGTTTTATTTTAAAAGATAGATGTCTGGGGCTGGCAGTGACCAGCATCTTCCTTTCCATTGTAAAAGGTTGATCACTGCTTAATTTCCACCAGAATACTTAAAAATACAGCCTGATGCTGAGAAGTGTGGCTGGGTGCTGGCTAGTCGTGTACACATTCAGAAAGCCAGGCATGTTATAGAAGATACTCAGGACAGAGATGCTCCTGCTTATGGGCAGTGGTCTTCCAACAAACCCAGATTCTGACACAGCTGTGCCTTGCTTATGTCCACAGGCAGAGTTCTCACTCTCATGTGGCCCAGACCCCCACAGACCCGTCCCCTGAAGTACACTGCCCACACCTGAGCTTCCCTTACATCTTCTCAACAGAGACCCGCTACACCTAAGAGTTTTCACTTCAACCTCATTCAGTTGGGGTCTTCAAGTCTACCTCAAGGCATTTCAACACCAAACCTTTTTCTTTTTGCAGAGAAGGAATACGACACTTTCTGTAAGGTGGTTCAGAGGTGTGTCACCCCACACCTCTTCTCTCCATTCCAAGTTGGAGCATCTGCGGGGAGGGGTGAGCCCGGCAGGGGCCGATGGATTCCAGATGTGCTTTCTGTGCTAGCGACTCACTTTCTCTACACATGTCAATTTGAAAAATAAACAAACTGTAAAAAGAAGGAAAAGGAAAAAAACAAAGGGAAATATTTCCACAATCTGGGGTCTGTCTCTTTCTGTAATGGCCAAAAAAAACCCCAAACGAACAAACAAAAAAGCGCACGCACACACACAATAAGATAGTGAGAAATTTATTTCTCCTGGTCGGATGCAGGGCGCTGTATTTTTAAAGGCATGTTCTCCCAGTTCATCCCCCAAACTGAATTAAAACGTGAAGCATTTGCCAACAAGCCAAATTTCTTGGAAAGCAAGGTGGTTTTTTTTTGTTTTTTTTTTTTGTTTAGAAGAATTTAGGAAGGAAATAATGAGTTGGCCATTTCATGGCCCCAGAAAAATTCCTTTGCTAATGAGTATTTCCCCTCACTCCGAGCTTCTTAGGTGACCTCACTCTGCTTTCAGAGATAGTTCATAGCAAGAGGCTTCACACACTCAGTCTTGCACGCCTGCGAGTTGCTCTGTGATCATTAGTGGAGCTCCCAGTGAGAAAACAGCTGTTACAGATGAACCACGTCAGGATTCCACACCTTCCCCTTTCTTCTCTGGAGTGTGGAAGTGAGTTGGTCCCTGATCAGGATTCCTGCTTTTCAGTGGCTTCTCCACAGCTCTTTCTCCCGGTAAACAAGGCTTGGATGCTAACACAGATCTGGGGGCAGTCCAGGGAGCCCCAGGAATGCAGGTTGTACCCAGGACCTGGTGCAGCTCGAGCATCTGCCTCCGTGCACACACTCCTGGGCATCCTGGCTCGTCGATCGGAGGGCAACTGCTTTAGATGCAAAAGGTCTTTACCTTCATTGGTTTTCAACCAGCCTTGTCAAACTTTCTCTTCTGTGCTTGTTCTAAGGAAGGGCACGGGACTGAATTCCTACCAAGACTGCCACAGGACGAATGAAAGTGTGTGGAAATGAGCTCCTCCAGGCATATGCAAATAAGAGGTGTTCTGCCCAGGAAGTCCTAACTGGGGGGTCCCTGTCATCCTTTCCCGCAGCAGTGCTCTTACTCGGTGATACTGCACATGTACCCCATGTTGCACATTGCAGGTACCATGTCTGATCCCCACTACAGCATCTGCCTTCCAAATGTACGTAGGAGGAAACTGAGTCTGGAGGATTGGGTGTGCGGGCGCAGTGTCCTTTGTAGCACAGCTTGGAAGAGGCTGCGCTGGGCCGGATGCCTGTGTCATTGGATTCCAGCGCACCACGTTAGGGATAAGCTCTTCCGGAGGCTGTCACCTTTCCATGTGTTCCTCACCTAGATAGTGACAAGAGTGTCACCACCATGCTTGGAACTGATAGCAAAATGCTGGAATGCTAATGTGAGGGCTTGACTGAAATATATGGAAAACTCTGACCCCGAGGAAATGGAGTGGCATCTTCAAGGCCAAAGAGCCTAGTCAACTGACTCAGGTCTCTAACTCCAGCTCACGGTGCTGATGGGACGTTAGAGCCACCCAATCCATACCACACTCTCCTTGGAACAACCTTGTCACTGATTTACCTGACTGGCCTATTGCCTGGCCTCTTATAGATGCAGCTGTAATTCCTCAAAAATTGAATGAAAACAAAAGAGAAGAAAAGGCAACTTTATGCTTAGTAACTGTAACAACACTTAAAAGTATTATTAACTAAAACTAGACAGGATTCCACTCAGTATATCATATTATCTCCAAAAGTTCATGGAATATCTCTTAAGGCAATTAATTAATTTTACAGAAAATGTACGGCAAAGGAATAATATGAAATGGCTCCGAAACTGCTAAGAAAGGAATCACAAAGTCAAATGCGAGGAAACAGAAAGGCTGGTGTAGCCCACGGCACAGCAGTCTTGGCTAACTGGCCAATGTAACAGATTGCCTGAGGCTGCCTTGCCAGCTGTGGCAGCACCAGAGTCATAGTCCCAAGTCCTGGCAGAAAAAAAGGGTTTCTCCAATTGGGCAACCCCAAATGTTTCGAGGTTATGGTATGCTCAAATCCCCATGTCTTTGCGACAAAAATATATGTATACACTGTAGGTCCTGAAACATTTTTAGGAGGTGGAAGAGATACCGTTGAATCAAATTAGTGTCATTATTTCCAGACAAAGAAAAATCAGTTAGTAAATTTTGAGAAATAAATTCATTAGGCCAATAGGTAAGGCTCCTTGTACAGGAAATGGGAGTTTCAGTATCCACATATGGTAGAAAATTAGAAGACTCATGCCTTTAATGAAATTCACAAATGTAAAGAGGAAAGCAGCATTTTCAGAGATGAAAACTGGTTGAGGAAGCATTTTGTCTATATCTTAAGGGCTGACTTTGTGTTTCAGATCTCTGGTGTCAGGCAACAAGAGCGCCTGGACTAGCAGGCCCTAAGTGAATGTTTGCTGACTGAGAACATCTAGTGTATGGTTCTCCTCCCGCAACAAAATTATTCATACTGGCACTGAGCCCTGCATCAATTGAGAACTTGTACAGATGTGGATAATTCCACAACTCCTTAAGTACTACACACACACACACATACCACACCATACCACACTCCACACACATATACACACCAGAACCACCACCTACACCAGCAACAGGCTTGGTCATCCCTTGTTACTCATATACCCACAGACCATAATCCTGCCCTCGTACTTCCTAGGAATTACGTTTTTGTTAACCATGCCAGCAAGATTTTCATCAATGAAGAAATAAATGTTGAAAAGATAAATTAGGAACATGTGATTATATACAAGGTCTGCAACTTCTAACCCCAGACTTGAAAAAGATGCCTAATTCTGGAAGTACCCAGAGCTCCAGAAGAGCCAGACTCAGTTCATGCTGCTACCTTTCTTCATTTTCAAAGTAAAGCATGTTCACTTTAAAAATCCAACAAGAAGTCCCTCTCTTACCTCTAAATACAAAAACACCACAAAGTAATATGTCCTTGGGAGTGTCCAATGTCAGGAAGAGAGAGAACGTAAGAAGGAGAGGGATCAGGAGAGAGGGAGAGAGAACCATTTGGAGACTGGAGGGTTAAAAGTGGCAAAGTTAGCACTTTCCTGCACCAGGTCAAAGAAGGACCTTCCCCAGCTTTATCTGTTAGGAATGTAACATACTGATCTTCTCTGGGAACCTCATTATTGCACGGTAGGAACTTTTTCTTCCAGCCCCCTGATTCTGACAGCCCTGACTGCCTTGTTTGAGACATAGAAGGAAAACTGGAATTTTGTGGCGAATAAAATTAAATAGAATAATTTCCCCAAGAGAACAAGCACATATACACACGCTTCCAGGGTCCCAGGTCCTCATCCTGGGCGGGAGCCCAACTTTTTAATTGTTCTAGGAAAGCGACTGACGGAACGTCTCTGTGAAGAGTCACTACTCTTACCTTGGCATTTAAATGCTCCAATTGTACTTAAAAAGGGACCATCCCCTCCCCCACCCTGCCTCGGCTTCAGTCACCAGAATGGCTGACCTGTGTGGAGGGGGTGATGCTGATGTAATGTGCTCGCCCACCCAGGTCACCGTCGCGCCGAGGACTGGCTGGAAATTTGTGAGAAAAGTGGACCCGGCTGCCCCCACCCACCCCGGTGCCCCGGGCCTTCGGCCGTGCCGTCTCACCTCCTTCTGGGAAGGGCACTTGTGCCACCGGCATCCTGACACCCCTTCCTCCGCTCAGATGCGAGCTGGGCTGGGACGCCGGGATAGTCCTGGGGCTCGGGAGTGGGGGCACGTTCCCGGGCCGGAGAGTCTCGCTCGAGTTCGTCCTGCCACCGCGCTTGGCGCCGGGCTCCTGCCGCGTGTCTCCCAGACCAGATTCTTCAGCCTCTGTCCCCGCCAGCCGGGCGCAAACTTTTCCAGCGGCCCGCTGGGGCGGGGCCCGAGCTCCGCCTCCCCGCCCTGCCGCCCCACGCCCACATCCCGGGCCCCACCTCCACCTCCCCGAGCCCCAGGCCCCTACTCACGCCCCCCACGCCCCCTCCTCCCCTGGCCTCATACCCCACCTCCCCACACCCTGCTCCATCCCCCGGCCTCCCGGCATCTCCCCGCCCACCCATCTACCCTTTGCCCCCTCCCCCATCTCCCAGCCCTCTGCCCTCACTTCTTTGTCCCCCGCCACCTTCATACCCCTTCCCTCAGCGCCGCGCCCCTATCTCCGCGTCCCTCCTTCCCTGCCCCCCCCCCCAGCATCCCCCGCACTCCGCGCCCGCACTTGCCCCCAAACCCCTGTGTCCTGCTCCCGGACTCCCGCCCCCGAACTCCTGCTCCGGTCTTCCTGCCTCCCTTGCCTGCCCCCACAGTCGAGGCCCTCTCTGGTGGGTCCTAGACATTCTCCCATGGCCTCCCGCCTCCCTCCGCAGTCCCGCTGGGCTTGGCTTGCCCCTCCGCCTCTGCCCCAGAACGGCCTTCAGATCCTGCGCTCCTCCTGAGCTCCCGGCTGCCGACCCAGGGGCTCAGGACCCAGCCGGCAGGTCCAAACCCGGTCCGGGGTTGGACTTGGGCAGGGCGAACTGAGGGCGAGGGTTTGGCAGATTACTGTTATCATCATCATCATTAGCATAATTGTCGCGATCGTGATCATTTTGGGTTGGAACTGACTGACCCCCAACTTGAGGGGTAACATCTGGCAACATTTTGGTTTGGACCCTGCGCCTTCCAGCGCAGAGGCTGTTCCCCGGGGGCACACACACTCCGTATCCCCGGACCCGCCCTGGGCCAAAAGCTCGTGGATTTTCCGTGGCACACCTCAGGGATTCACTCCTTTTGTGTGGATAAATGAGATAATCTATGCGAAGAGCTTCCGAAAGAAGAATTCTGAGGGAGGGGACTACCAAATCTATTGGACACGGAAAGTGAAGGTCCTGAGTAAGTGAACACAGCAACAGACCCTGGAAGCTTCTAGCGAGGGAGAAAGAAAGAGAACGGGGGAGGAGGAAATGGAGAGAGGCAAGAAAAAGGAACCAGAAGGCCTGCTATCCAAAGCAAGGCTGTGCATTCCTGGGCAGACCAGACAGGCACTGCAGGGATCCCTGAAGCAAGTTGAGGAATCTTGGGGAAAGTCTCCCTCAGTTACCTGTCTTGTGATTTGCCCTCTTGCCTCTAGAGGAAGAGCCCCAAGCATCCTTCCCCTAGAGCTGGGAGCAAATGCTTATTAGGGGTGGGGTTGAGACCTGAAAGGAGGCATAGACAACAGAGTGCAAGTTGCCAGCGCTTTTGCTGGCCTTCTCAGTTGTTCCCTGCTGAGAAACCCCAGCCCTGGAGAAAAAGCGGGGTGGGGGGCTGGGCGGTACTGCAGAGCTCTGGCTGACCTCTGGGGCTCAGTGGAGGGCTGGTGCTGCCCTGTCCTTGTTTCCACTTAGTCTACTGCACTCTGCCTGCACTGCTGTGAGACCTCTCCAGTATGGTAGCCTCCAAACTGGCTCAGGGTGTCTTGTGCAAGCTCTGAAAAGCCATTTCTGCCCCAAATTATAAGGGGACCCTTATAATTAAGGTTCCTTAGTCTTTCCACTCCTACAGCACCAAGTGAGGAAAAGGAGAGGAGAGACTGCATCTTCAGCCACTCACCGTGGCCCGGGTAACCAGACAGGGTACTGGCCACTGTGCTTACACCTGACCAAAACAGTCAGTTAGTTCATCAACAAATCTGTTCATTTAGTTGCGTCACACTACGGAAAATGCGCTACTAGGTTACTGGCTGAAGTTTGTTTTGATTGGTGCCCATGTCTTCATTCACTGGACAAAGTCTGAAATCCAGACATTACTAGGGCAACCTTGAGGTCTAGTGATGCCTCCAAAAGCAGCCTGAGGACCTGGACTCCAGAAGGCTGAAAAACAGTGGGACTCTTTACTGTAAATGTCCCAAGGGAGACCAGAGGATTCCTGAAACTCCTCTTTTGGTAAAGACTCCTTTTTCCCCAAAGATTCCCCACCCTGAGCAGCTCTCTCCAAGCACAGTCCTCTGGCTGGCCCACTGTGCACCCCTGCTTGCTCCCCACTCCATGGGCCCTAAAGCTCAGTCACTGGGCCCTGACTGGAGTGCCCTCTGTGCCCTTACACAACCTCTAGAAATCATATTCTCTCATAACTTCTCTGGAGAGAACCAGCTCTCCCTGAGTCTGTTGAATAAAAATCTCCCCCTCTGCAGCGACAGCTCTTTACAGAGGAATGGTGGCTCATAAATGTAGAAGGAATGGGAGAATTAGGAAGTTCCCATTGTTCACCTCTCGCTGAAATAATTGAGTTGAACCAGGTGAATTCATGCACAGCACGGTGAAAGTGTGGAGAATTGGTGAAGCACACAATGCTAACTGGAAAAGGAAGAACGTTCTTTGTTTTTAATGGAGACATCTGGCTGTCAGGGACTCAAGGAGGGATCAAACTTAGCATCTCTCATACTGGATCAACCTGATATTATGGGATCCAGAATCCAGCACACATCACCAATGCTGTGCTCTTGCTAAAAATGCTAAAATGCAGTCAGAGGTCAAGCCTGTGACCTTCACTTCCAGTTTACGGGAAAGAAGGGCTTAAACAGCAGAGTAAATGACGCCAGGGAGAAAAGATCAGACACGTCCAGAGAGCAGGGCGTTCTGTATCAGTTGGCGTGGTCTCCTCAAAAAAGTCAGTGTCGGAGAAAGAACGGGAATGGTTGTAGTACAAAAACAGCTAAAAAGAAGTGACATTCATAACAAACATGGACCCTGATCAACTCCTGGGTCAACTAACCAGCATTAAAGAATTTGGAGGACGTTTCAACATGATGGTGTATTGAATGATATTGTAGAATTATTGTTCGCGTTATTAGGTGTGATAATAGCACACTACTTGTCTAGAATGACCTTATTTTTAGGAGATGCCTGCTGAACTATTGAAGAGTGGAATGTCTTGATACCTTAAACTTGTTTTTAAATAATTCAGCAAAAACAGTATGTACACATAAAGCTGATATGACAAAATGTTAGCGGTTATGGGATTTCAGGGGTGGATGGGGGGAGTTGTACGATGGGCTCCCCTTCTCTATGTGCTTGAAATTTTCCCATAGTAAAAAGTTGGCGAAAAATAAAATGTCAGGTAATAAATAATTTTAAAAATTTGTCCATCTCTGTCTCAAACTATCAAATCAAATGTAGGCTTATGGGAATAAAATAAAAAGATAGGATGATTTATATCAGCATACTTTTGAAAACCACGTGACCCCAAACTTGAACATCATTTGAGCAAATACATATTATGATATATTGATATATGTAATATAATATTATATACTAGTTTGTAATTTTTAAAAAGGAAATACATTTTATTTTCCCAACACATTAGTGCCTGCAGCCTGGCATGCAGGTACCACTTGGTTAAAAGACATCCAGTTTTAAGAATCTAACCCACAGGGAAGCCTTCCCCAGCAGAGCTGAGACATGGCAGGAGACAACTGCAGGAACGGAGAAGCTGGGAAGGCCAGACAATTGTGCCTATAAATGCACCTTCTTTCTCCCTTTTTTCCTCCCTCCCAGCCTCTGCCTCTTGGATCACTGTCTTGCTTTTATCTTGAGTAATTGTGCCTGCCACTTTTTATGGGTTTCAGAGACCGATCCTCAAGCATACAGTCAGGACAATGTGGTGTGAGTTCACACATGTGGACAAGGCTGTGGCAGGAGCCCTGGGCAGGGCATAGGGTAGGCTGGATGGGCCACAGGGAAGGGAACCTGGTAGAAAAGAATCCTTGGGGAGCCCTGGGCAGTGTTGGGGACTGAGGTCTTGTGGTTCTCCAACAGATCACCACGATGGAAGTCATTTACATAGTGCTGGAGAGAAATAGCTCTGAAACATCCATCTGGATTGGATTTGAAAAAATGAAACTTGAACTTTTGTACCTTACAACCCTGGCTGGGGCCAAGTGAAGCCTCTGACTAGCTGTCCGAACTCTTTCCCAATAAGTATTCATTCGTTGACAGAGACACCTACACCTGGACCTCACGACTTTGTGACTTCACAGTACAGTACATCGTCTGTCCCCATCTTTATGCCTCATGCATCCCCTTTCTCCACTCACACTGTCAGTCAAGGACAACAGAGATTCCAAGAATTGTTCTTTTCACATTTCATATTTTATAAAGATGTCTCTAATATTCAGACACCTGACTAGTGTGTGCATGTGTGTTCATATAAGTGTGTAACTGTGTATGTGTTTGCGTATGTATGGGTGTATGAGTGTATGTATGTGTATAGGGGTGTGTGTGTGTGCATGTATGTGTGCATGTATGTGTGTGTGCACACGTGTGTTTGTGTGTGCGTGTGTGTGCTGCAGAAGGACTGTACTCCTGGTGAGGGAGGTAATGTGTCTGACCAACCCTGGAAGATAAGCCGATGGACCTTGTAGTATAATACAAAATAAATATTCGGTCTTTGCTCCTGGTTCTTGGCACAGAGCTCCTAAAATCCCTGAATTTACTGTCTTTTACATGCTAACGAGATGGCTGGTGGCCGGGCCCTAGATAGGTTCAGGATGGGGGCTGGTTAGCAAAAGAACCAACCATGTGATTACAAGGTTGGAACTTTCAGCCCCATTCTTGGGAGAGGAGAGGGGCTGGAGCTGGAGTTAATCACTAAAGGCCAATGATTTTATCAATGAAGCCTAAATAATGAATCCTCCATAAAAGCCCCTAAACAACTGAGTTTGGGGAGATTCTGGGCTGGTGAACATAGCTATGTGCTAGGAGGATGATACACACAGAGAGGGCATGGAAGCTCCAAGCCCTTTCTCCATACCTTGCTCTATGTATCTCTTCCATTTGGCCTTTCCTGAGCTGTACCCTTTATAATAAATCAGTTGACATAAGTAAAGTGTTTCCTTGAGTTCTGTGAATTGTTCTGGCAAATGACCAAACTTAAGGAGGGTGTGGAACCTCCAAATTTGTAGTCAGCCTGGCAGAATGTTCAGTGGGAGCAGATAGACAGGGAAATGTGAACTCAGCCTGGGGGGATGGTGAGGGTTTAGCGCGTTTGTGTGTATGCCCACGTGGTGTGTTTTCAGCCGAGGCCCGTGTGCTCTGAAAGCAAAAGGAGAAAGGGTGGTCTGGAAGGCATCTCACTGGGTGGAGGTACCCTTGATTCTCTCCATTGTTTTGATGAGGAGAGCTGTCTGAGGGCTCGCGGCGATGCTGGTACTGAATCCCACAAAGCGGGTAGCCCAGTCTTCGGCAGCCTGATGCTTTGAGTCAAAGTAGTCTAAAAACGTGCCCTTCTTGTTGGATGCTGTGCCTGAGAAAACGTGGTGGGGGCTGGCTTGCTGGAGAAGCACTTTGCGTTTATGGAGGACTGTTGATATATACAGTCTGGGGGTGTAATTCAACAAAAATGCCCCAGTTGTGTTTATCCAATCATTCAGATAGCACACAGTGGATGGGGTTGTTTTGTGTACACCTGTCCACCCTCTGCTTGGACCAGTTTTGTGTATTCCTCCTGCGCCCCTGGCTTTTTGAACAAGTGTCTGCAACATTGTTGAATAACTTGGCTTTTTCTTGGCTGCTGAAGGGTTGGCTGGTGATGGAATGGAGAGAGAGGGTGATGAGATGAACTGCAACAGTAGTTGCCAATTTCCTCCCTCTTCCACCATCAGACACTATGGACCTTAAGCAGAAAGGGCTGAAGAAGTTTGGTTGGCATCAGTAAGAACAAATACCAGCTTTGACTTGCCGCTTACTCCTGCTAGGCACTGTTCAAAGAGCTTCACACAGAGAAACTCCTTAACCCTCAGAACAACTCTAGGAGATGAAAACCAATATCATCCCATTTTTCAGATGAGGAAATTGAGACACAGAGATAATCATACATTTGCTCAAAGTCGCATAGCTGGTAAGTAGCAGAGTTGGAATGCCCTGTCTGTTTGGAGTTTGTTGATTTATTTTAGCACTTTGGAGGTTGCAACCCTCCTGAAAAACATAGGCTGGGCTTTATGTATGGATGCCCAATATCTGGGTCCCTGGCTCCCTTGATCTGGCTTGACTGGAGCCTGAGGGCAGGAAGAGGATGGTAGATGCCACCCACTGACCCTCTCGCTTACCAGTCCGCACATCTACTCTGGGTTGTGGACTGTGCATGGCTGGTTTGGAGGAGACTGAATGGAACCTGCCTAAGTCCCTTATGGACAGCCTCTGCCCCAGCTGGTGAGGATGGCTAGCACAGGCTGGAATGCTATATCAGGGAGAAGGGTGGGGAATCTTGCTTCCACCATCATTCTTAATTAATAAAAGAAACTGTTAAACTTCTGAGTATCAGGGTTCACATCTGGAAAATGGTACATTGTACTGCGTTTAATGGGTAGAATTAAACTAACTAACTATCTGGGCATTTAAATGGATCATAGAAATTCTACAGTTTTTCACAAAAAGGAAAAGGTTTTCCTTCCATATTCATTGAATTGAAACAGTGCACAAACTCTTCTTCTTGATTAAAACATGTTTTAAAAAGCTGAGATTAGAAAAGAAAAAAGTGTCAAATCAATAATCTAAGCTCTCACCTCAGGAAACAAGAAAAGGAAGGCAAAACAAACCCAAAGCAAGCAGAAAGAAGGAAGCAAGAAAGATAAGAGCAGAAATTCATTAAATGAAAACAGAAAAATAATCAATGAAATGAAGAGTTGTTCTTTCAAAGATCAATAAATCGCCAAGTCTCTAGCAGGATTGACAAGGAAAAAATGGGGGAAGACAGAAATTAGCAGTATCAGGAATGAAACAGGTGATCACTACATTCCCTGTAGACATCAGAAAGATAATAGGGGAAAACTAGGAACAACTCCACACATATAATATTAGACAACTTAGGTATAATGAACGAATTCCTTGAAAAGTGCAATCTACCGCCATTCTCCCAATGTGAAATAAACCATTTGAATAGCCCTATAACTATTAAAGAAAAGGAATTCATAATTTTTAAATTCTCAAAAAAGAAATCTTCAGGCCCAGATGGTTTTACTGAAAATTCTACCAAAGTGTACAAAGAACAATTGATGTCAATTCTGAACAATTCTTTCAGAAAATAGAAGAGGTGAGAACAATTCTCAACTCATTTTATAAAGCAAGTATTATCTTGATACCAAAACCAGACAAAGAAAGTACAATAAAAGACTACAGAACACTATTCCTCATAAATATAGACACGTGCGTTCTTAAGAAAATATTAGCAAATAGAATTCAGCAGTATATAAAATAATTATTACCATGAGCAAAATGAACTTATTTTAAAAATGAAATGCTGGTTTAATATTCACAAATCAAGAAACATAATCCATAATACTTATAGACTAAAGAAGAAAAACCATATGATCTATCAATTGATGCAGAAAAAGCTTTTGACAAAATTCAACACTCATTTATGATAAAACTCTCAGATAACTAGGAATATAGTGAACCTTCCTCAACTTGATAAAGAGCATCTGCAAAAACCCTACTGCTAACATTATACCTGATGATGAAAGACTGAATGCTTTTCCCTAAGGTCAGGCACAGGACAAGGATGCTCACTGACACCACTTCAATTCAACATGGTACTGTTAAGTCCTAGACAGCAAAATAAGGAAAAGAAAGGAATAAAAATATATAGCTCATAAAGGAAGAAATAAAACTGCCCCAATTTGTAGACGGCATGATAGACTTCATAACAATCCTAAAGAATCTATAAAAGACAAACAAACAAAAACAAACATAAAAACTCCAAGAACTAATAAACAAGTTTGCAGGATACAAGATCCATGTACAAAACTGAACTGTATTTTTATATACTAGCAATAAACATAATGAAACTGAAGTTTAAAATATAATATGACATAATCACTAAACAAAAAGAAATTCTTAGGTGTAAATCTGACAAAATATGCACAGGACTTGTATCCTGAAAACTACAAAGTGCTGAAAAAAGATATCAAAGATCTTAATGAATGGAGGGATATACCATGTTCATGGATTAGATTCAACTTATTAAAAGGGGTCAATTCTCCAAAATTGATATAAGGTTTAACACAATTCCTAACGACTTCCAAAGAAAGGAAAGATAAACCAGGCCACATGCCAGGAAATGGTCGTCATAACAGCACCCGATTTCTCAACGGTAGCTTTGACAGAAGATGGAGCCCGGAATCCTACACTCAGCCAAATTATCAACCAAGTCTGAGGGCATTATAAAGATGTTTTCAGACAAAGCAAGTATTGAAACAATTCTCCTTCTATGCCTCTTTCTTAGGAAGTTACTTGAGAATGAGGTTCAGCAAAATGAGAGAGTAAACTAAGAAAGAGAACAGCATGGGCCCTGAAAGTAAGAAATCTAAACCACATGGGGAGAGCAAATCCCATGATGCCTGCCTGAGAAGGAAATTTTCTGGATGATGGCTCTAAGGAGGCTCATCTGTGATTATCTTTACCCTTCTTCCCCCTACTTTCACACCAATGAAAAGTTTAAAAGGGTCAGGCCTGGAATATAATCTTCCCTCACTTTTCTTTGTGGTTATTCCCACTTTGTCTTTAATACCTCTGTGTGTGAACCACATCAAATATTGCTGTCTCTCAGGAATGGGAAAAATCTTGCAATTAGTTAGGATGGGAGCATTTGGAATAAGCAGAGGCTTGCTGGGGAAGAATAACCAGGAAGGGAAAGAGAGGAAAGACATTGCTGTGTTTTTGGTAGAGGGAGAGGGTTAGCTACCAAAGGAATACATTAGAATGAACTCTGTGAAATGGCCACACTTGGCTACTTTAAACCACTAATATGGTAATTTCATAAGGTTCATGCTAATAAGAACAGCGTGAACACAGAAGGTCTTCTGTATAAATGCTTTCAGTCTTCTATAAACCCAGCACACAAATCCACCCTGTCCTCCCTCAGTGACTCTCTTGCTCCCTTCTCTACTCCAAACAACAGGGAAAAAATAAAGTGATCTCTCTAGTCCCTCGGCCCAGAAGTCTGTGAAGACATCAGATCATCCTTGCTTCAGGGCTGCAATCTCTAACTAGTAAAGCCAACCAAAGTGCCCCAGACTCCTAGTTCTATGGGCTATAGGATCTTGCAAAGTCAGACAAAAGCAGAGGCAAATCATAAACCAGAAATAAATCCTGCCTTCAAGGCTAACCTGCTGCCTGAAGCCCCAGGGTAATTGAGAATCCTCCTCAGTCATCTGAAAACAGATTCCATTATGCTGGAAGGAATTGACTTTGATTCATAAAGAGTAGAATAAATTCCATTCAATAAAGGCCACAGGGAATGTTCCAGGGCTACATAGGCTATAATGCTCACCTAGGCACTTAAAAATAAATAAAGAGGACAAAAAGGGTAAAAACCTTTGGAGCATTATGATTTTAAATGTAGAGGCTCAGGCTGAGTCAGTGGAGAGCGGTGGGTAAACCCAGGAAAAACAAACGCCCCAGCTGTGGAGAATATGGTTATCAAAAAAGCTGAGTCAGAGGCAATGAGCCACTTGAGAACCTGAAAGAAGGCAGGGCCAGGCTTTGTGCCTGGAATGAGGAAATGGCCAGCAGCCCTGGCTCTGAACACTTCTCCAGGCGCCCAGAGCGCCTGCAGCTCCATGGTCTTCCTCTAGTTTCGCCCGTCACCTTGGGGTCCCAGGACTTGCTGGCTTAAGCATTTTCAGTTCTGTGCGTTCTATTGCATTGTCCAGAAAGAGGTATCTCAGAAAAAAAACCACTCCACGTTGAGACCACAAGCTCAGGAGCAGCATGTCCATTGGCCCTTTACATGGGGTCTTTCTGCCTGCTCCCCGTTCTTTGTAACAGAGAGGTATTCAGTTCTTTCTCACTGAGGGTCTGTACCCTAGTTCTCATATATATCGTTAGAACATATTTACCCTTCAATTTTCCCACTGGAACGGGGACATCATGTGTTAAACCTTTCACCAGAAAAAAAGGATTTTTCTGATTTTTAATTATTTAAAATTTTAACTTTTTATTCTGAAGTAATTATAGATGCATAGGAATCTGCAAGGTACCCTTCACCCAGTTCCTTGATGGTCACAGCTTACATAGTTTTAGTACAACATCAAAACCAGGAAATTGACATGGAGAGTGTGTGCGTAGTTCTGTGCCCTTTAATCACTTGTGTAGATTTTTGTAACCATCACCTGGCTGTGCTCTGAGAACAGGTGGGATGGGGACATAGGCTCCCAGTTGGATTCTCCTGTTTCAGCTCGCAGACTGAAGGCTCCCTGGGGTTCTCCTTGTCAGCATCTATCCCTGCAAGCCTTCCTAAGGCAGTTCCTGCCCCTTCATCCAGGTGTTCTTTCCCCAAAGTACCATGAATGTCTCTTTCCCTGATGTCCCTGTTCCATTTCTCTTTGTCCCTTAGGCTTCCAAACCTCATACATTTATTGCCATTCTGGTGGGGTTTTAAGAAGGAGAGGAGGCAAGTGTTTGGTCAATGCAATATATTCAGCTGGAAAGCCCACGATGGGTTTTTAAACATTCTCATTCTAAACAATGATAACAACAAAAACAGCAAAACAAGCCCCTTCCTTGATAACTGCCTCCTCCCCATGGCTACCGTCTTTCCTCTCCTTCTTAGAAAGTTGCTGTTTCCTCTCTTTCTGCCTCTCTCCTCAGTTCACTCCCATTTAGCTTGGATCTGTTGCTCCAACCATAACATCTCTTACTAAGGTCACCAAGGACCTACATGCTGCTAAGCCCAGAACCCTATATTTTTCACTGTGGCTCTTCAGCCGACTGTCACATTGACACACCTTTTGGGCTGTCCTTCCCTTCATCATCTATTTATCCTCCTCTCTGATGTTCCCTTGCTCTTCTCTATAGGTAACTCTGGCTTCACTAGATGCTAACCTTTGACTTTCCTCAGGGCTGGATCTAGGGCCTTCTCATCTTTAATTTCCACAGTGGGCATACACAGACACAGCTGAGCTGCCCCTAATTCTCCTTTCACACTGCAGCCTAAAGGATCTTTACAAAATGCACAAGTGATTACTTCTCTCCTTACCCCGAGCCCCTCCCAGCTCCTAGGATAGTTCCCATTCTTTCATGACCTGGTGCCCTGCATGTCCTTTCTCCAGCCAACCTCCTACCTTGTCACAGCCCATCTCTCTTACCTCTCCCCTCCACCTGTGGAAACCTCTTCCTTGCCACACTGCTTCCCACCACAGGGTCTTTGCACATGCTGTTCTCCCACCATCCTCATCTCATTAGATCCTACCAACACTTTGGCTTCCGGATGAAGAGGCTCTTCCTGCAAGAAGTCCTCCTTGATGCATCTGATTCTCTCTGTGTTTCCTCCTGGACACGAAAGAGATAAATGCTCCCCTAATTCCTCCTCCCCTCACCCCCATCTGGATTCTGCATCTGCCTCCAGACCCTAGGCTCCATTATCAGGAGGGCTTGGATCTTTGTGGTATTTGAGCAACACATTCCTGAGGGTTTTGCCTCATTTCAGCCAGTCCCAACGCAGAGTGTAGGGTGTTCTGTTCTCCCATGTAGTGGAAACACAGTTTACATTCACTCTGCTGGCTTGCTTAGAAGTATGCAGTTCCTGGCCCCTTTTCTGAGGAGAGGGTGTGATTTCTATTTTTTCCAATTTTTTACATGAAGTGATATTTTTATTTTTTGAATTAATGTAATTAAAATGCACATGTAACATCAGTGACCTTTCAGGATGTGGGGAGTGTTTTTGTTCTCACACTGACATGCCACAGCCACCCCACGGTGGGACCTGGTTCACCGCAGCCCCAGGAAACACCTGGGAATCCTGATGCCCTGCGGCTGGGTGGCTGCTTACCTGGGGGATGAAGCCCCGGAGATGGCCAGGTGTGCAGATGAGGTTTCATTTAATTTACAGCCTTCCAGGGTCAAGAGGTTTTCATTCACTAAATTAAAATGTTTGACAGTTGATTGCTTAATATAAGTGGGCAGGAGGGAAATCTACACTTGGAACCAGGGCTCTGGGAAAACAGACGGCCCCTTTGGATGGATTCCAAACCCGGAGATGGGAGAAATGTAGGCTCAGCAACTCTGTGGTCTGGAGCTCAGTGTGACTCTGGGAAAAGTGTACAGTGTGCGTGTGTGTACGTGTGTGTCTGCATGTGTGTCTCTGTGTGTACGTGTGTGTCTGCAAGTGTGTCTCTGTGTGTGCATGTGTGTACGTGTGTGTCTGGGCACGTGCGGAGCAGAGGTCTCAGGTCCAGACAACACTTCTCTGCAGGCTGCCTTTGGAGTGGCTGCCATGTCATCCCACTGAGCTCCTTGCTTAGCAGTTGTCTCTAATGGCTGGTGACTCTGACAATGAGTTTTGAGTTTTATGCTAATTACTGCTTTGGTATGTAATATTTTTACCCTGTTTTCTGTTAACTGTGTTGAAAGACAATTTAAGATGAAATTATTCTTATTTCTCTCTTATTTCCCTCTCCAATCTCAACCTTATTTGATCTGGATTACAATGAGGCAAAGTATTATCTGTGTTCACCTTGAATTTTTAAATATCCCTGCTGGCCTTTATAGCATTTTCACCTGAATTTGCAGGATAGTAACCATGCCATGAGTATCCACCAAGTTGAAGGGTAGATCTACTCATTCCTTCAGCAACAAACGTTTACACTCTTGTCACTTTGCACTGACTGCTATAAAGGTGGTACACCAGCTACGTTCAGCGGGCCCTCTTGCCTATGCACGGTGCCACATGGAGAGTAAGTCCCAAGGCCTTAAAAAGAAATAGGAAACAGGGTTTGGACAGCTAAATTCTTTCCTCTCTCCCACCTTCCCTCCCTCCCTCTTATCTGTTATTTGTTTTTTTTAAACTCAATTTATCAACTAACAACTAACATTTGTGGGGCCACACCCAGAACTGACATTGGATCCTATGAATAGGACCAAATGTCTGTCCTCAAAACCCTTCTAATCTAGTAGAGTGGGAAGGACCAGAAGGTGGAAGCGATGACAGGGCTGCTCTTAAGGAGGGTGCGGGGGTGCTCCCAGCCCAGACCGGGGGATGGGTAAGGTTTACCGAAGGCGGGGTGGGGGGGGGGCCTGACCTCCATTTTACAGAATGGATACAAACACACAGGGCCCAGCAGCGGAGGGCCGGGTGGCCAGCGCCAAGCCTGGAGAGCGTGTGCCCTCTGGGCGCTGCGTGAGGTTAGACGCGGCTTGAGATCAGTGTGTGTATTGAGGTGTATTGACATGTACACATGTCAGTGTGTATTGATCAGTGTGTGTATTGAAGTCAGGGTTGGCAAGGTGGTGGGAAGGATCCGACCTCTCAGTTGTCACACTGAGGATTTCCAAATGTCCTTTTGGACAATGGGGCTTTGCAGGCTTCAAAGCAGGGGTTTCCTGACCCAATGGGCCTGTGAGGAGACATATCAGCCTCGCTCTCCGCCCTCAGGCCTCGGCGCGCACACGGTGAGGAAGCGCTCCCTGTGCAGTCTCGGAGGAGAGGTAAGGCTGAGGCCTGGGGAGGCCTGGCTGGGGGCTGCAAGAACCTTCACCCTCTTAGCCGCTGGAGACGCGAGCTCCGGGGTGGGCAGGCAGACTGGTGGGTGTGGATGATAGTGTCATCGCTAACTGAGAATGTCTTAGAGATGGTGACGTGTGCTCCTGGTCGATTGCTCTATAAATGCAATATGTTATCCGTCAACCTCCAGGGCACTACGAGGTGTGTTCCTGCTGGCTGGTGTAAGCAACTGGGCAGAAGAAAACCTTGTTAAAGAGCCCACTTTTTTTTTTTTTTTTTTTTTTTTGTGGTATGCGGGCCTCTCACTTTTGTGGCCTCTCCCGTTGCGGAGCACAGGCTCTGGATGCGCAGGCTTAGCGGCCATGGCTCACAGGCCCAGCCGCTCCGCGGCATGTGGGATCTTCCCAGACCGGGGCACGAACCCGTGTCCCCTGCATCGGCAGGCGGACCCTCAACCACTGCGCCACCAGGGAAGCCCCCCACTTTCT
This sequence comes from Phocoena phocoena, assembly GCF_963924675.1. Classification (NCBI taxonomy): domain Eukaryota; kingdom Metazoa; phylum Chordata; class Mammalia; order Artiodactyla; family Phocoenidae; genus Phocoena; species Phocoena phocoena. The sequence continues at coordinate 22,946,969 of NC_089224.1, forward strand.
TTATGGAAGCAAGGGCAGAGGTTTGGCATCGCCTGGGAGCTCATGAGAAATACAGACTCTGAGGTCCCACCGGACCTTCTGCACCAGAATCTGTTTTAACAGACCCGCAGGTGTTTTCTGAGGCACTGGAGTGGGAGGAGCTCTGGGCTGCAGGAGCAATTCCCCGCCTCCCTGCATGTTAGCATCACCCGAGAGATCTCACATTCTCCAGATCCAGCCACAGGCCAGACCAGTGGAGCCAGCTGGTCAGGCGGTGCCCTGCGCAGCTAGCACTGAGAGCAGCTCCACCTGCTGGATCCACTCCTCTCTCCACCTCCACTTGCAGGGCGATCTTCCCACGCCTGGCTTCAACCCCTGCATCTTGTTGAGGGGTACATGGAGACCCTAGACCTCAAACTCCAACTCCACATGCCCAACATGTATGTTCATCTCAAATTCAACATACGGCAACATATATGTGTATAATCAACAAGCATGTATATAATACAGGTATGCAGACATGTATGTAAAGTTCAACACACCCTCCTCTCAAACCAGCTAACAAAGGTACCTAATCTTTAATATGGGTACACACACACACACACACTCACATGATACACTCACTACACATACACTCACTACACATACACTCATACACACTCACACACACATCTGTTCCAGTCCTAAAGTTTCTACTAAGCAAGTAAATGCTGTAGGAATTATTTTCACTTGTTTTATTAAAATCCAAATGCATCTATAACTGTGTTTTTCCTGCCTGTGATTCTTTGCAGGCCTGTGGCCTGAGGATGGTCACTTTCAAAGTGAGTCACGTAAGGTTTCACATGAGCTCATCTTCAGAGCTGAGACTCTTTGCATAGTTTGATATTCACTTGCCATTTCTAGGTTCCCGGTTCCCCGAGCCTGAGTCACAGCAATATGACAGGGAGAGCTGAAGGCAAACATCACAAACGTACGTTTGAAAATTGTCTTTTACTTTAAGAAAAAAATTAAGTGTAAGCAGTAAATGAAAAGACAAACTTTGAGAGTGACCTCAGGGCAAGAACTGGGGAGAGAAAAGCTGTGGCATTCAGCATACCAGGCATTTCAGTTGGGGGAGACAGGGTGCGCCATTCAGAGGGATGGGGTGCACAGTAGCCTGCCACTCCCTGATGTCCTGAGAGTCTTAGCTGAAAGTGGCCGAGGCCAGGGCCTAGTCAGTTCTCCTACGATATGGAGACAAATTACTTTTACAGCTACTTCTTTAACTGAACATCCAAGCAAGATTTCACCCAACAGGGTCCTAATAATGGCTCCAAAATGATAGCTGGTGGCAAGAAGCCCATGGACCATGACAAAGCCCCCCATGCAGGTTTCTGAGAAGCCTGAGGGCCTTGGGATCCAGACAGGGCAAAGGGCAAGCACGCAGCACTGCAGGGTGTGACAGGAACTGGGACCTGGGGTGTGGTGCGGGCAGAGGTCAGCTTGCTGTACGATGTGGGCCGACTGTCCAGAGCAGGGCTGTGAGTGGATCCAGGGCACCCACAAGCCTAGCAGCAATGTGATGTGCCAGGGCTCAGATGGCCTAATCGGGGTAAAAACGTTGGCTCTGTGGTGGCATATAGGCAAGTACATCACAGGGAACCATAGGTCCCGCATGAAGAGGAAGGGCTTTGGCCAGGTGACAGGTAGAAAAGCCCACCACAGGAAAGGCACGGCCATGCAGAATCTGGTGACAGGACCCAGGTGGCTCCTGAGAAGGTGCAGGGCTCTTCTGGCCCTGATTAGTGCTCCACCTTGGGGCAGAGGAAAGGAGACAGCTTCCCTTCTTAGTTTCAACTGGCTTTCAGGAACTGAGATCAAAGGTTCCCAGAATGGTCTGAGACAGGGCAGGATGTGGCCAGCTGTGGTGAGCAGGGTGGTTGGGAACCGAGGCCACCTGACTTCTGCAGTCACCAGCCTTGTGGTGGCTCACAGACCCCTCAGAAGTTTCCGAGACAGGTCAGAAAGAGGGAGGTGGGTGAACCCCTAGGTTGGTAGTCTGGGGACATCCACTCTTCATAACGATGACTTTTGTATTTGTTTTTGTTTTATTCGTTTGGCTTCTTTTATTCAACATGATGTTTTTGAGATTCATCTATGTTGTTGCGTGCATCAATAGTTTGTCACTTTTTTTAAAAAACTGAAGCATAGTTGATTTACAATGTTGTGTTAGCTTCAGGTGTACAGCAAAATGATTCAGTTATATATATATAGTCTTTTCAGATTTTTTCCACTAAACATAATGATGATTTGAAAATGGATTACTTTACTGGCCATGACTTTCTTTTCTTTTTTCCCTATTATATCAGTTTCAGGTGTACAGAATTATTCAATACAAGTTGCCATCTGTATACACTACAGAGTGATCCTTGCTACAAGTCTAATTGCTGTCCGTCACCATATCTTTGACCCCCTTTAACCATTTTGCCCTCCCCTCATCCCCCTTCAGATCTGGTAACTACTAATCTGTCCTCTGTATCTATGAGTTTGTTTTGTTTGATTTTGTTTGTTTGTTTGTTTTGTTTTTATAGCTTTTACATATGAGTGAAATCATACAGCATTTGTCTTTCTCCATCTGACTTATTTCACTTAGCATAATACCCTCTAGGTCCAGCCATGTTGTTGTAAATGGCAAAATTTCATTTCATTTTTTTACAGCTGAGTAGTATTCTATATATATAATATATATATATATTAGTTTATATATATATGTGTATATATATATGCCACATCTTCTTTATCAATTCATCCATTGATGGGTACTTAGGTTGCTTCCATGTTTCCATCTCTTGGCAATTGTAAATAATGCTGCAATGGACATAGAGATGTACAGATCTTTTCAAATTAGTGTTTTCGTGTTCTTTGGGTAAATACCCCAAGTGGAATAGCTGGATCATATGGTATTTCTATTATTAATTTTTTGAGGAACCTCCATTCTTTTCTCCATAGTGGCTGCACCAAGTTACATTCCTACCAACAGTGTACAAGCGTTCCTTTTTCTCCACATCCTCTCCAACATTTGTTATTTCTTGTCATTTCCATAATAGTCATTCTAACAGGTGTGAGGTGATATCTCATTGTATTTTGATTTGCATTTCCCCAGTAATTGGTGATGTTGAACATCTTTTCATGTGCCTGCTGGCCATCTGTATGCATTCTTTGGAAAAATGTCTATTCGAGCATGTCATTTTTAAGGGGTTTTTATTTTTTTGTTGTTGAGTAGTGTGAGGTTTATAAACATATTTCAGATATTAACTCCTTATTGGATATATGATTTGCAAGTAACTTCTCCCATTAGGGAGGTTGCCTTTTGATTTTGATAATGGTTTCCTTCACTGAACAGAAGCTTTGTAGTTTGATGTAGTCCAAATTGTTTATTTTTGCTTTTGTTTCCCTTGCCTTTGGAGTCAGATCACAAAAACATCACTAAGACCAATGACAGTGAAATTACCACCTATGTTTTCTTCTAGGAATTTTATGATTTTGGGTCTTCAAATCTTTGATTGATTTGGGTCTTCAAATCTTTAATCCATTTTGAGTTAATTTTTGTGTATGATGTAAGATAGTGATCTAGGTCTTTTTGCATGTGACTGTCCAGTTTTTTCAACACTATTTATTGAAGAGACTATCCTTTTTCCATCGTATGTTCTTTCCTTTGCCATAAATTAATTGTCCATATATGTGTAAGTTTATTTCTGGGTTCTCAGTCTGTTCTATTATTCTGTATGTTTTTATGCCAATATCATACTATTCAGATTACTATAGCTACTATACATACTATATAGTAGTATAGTTTGAAATCAGGGTGTGTGATACCTCCAACTTTGTTCTTCTTTCTTAAGGTTGTCTTGGCTACTTGGGACCTTTGTGATTCCATAAAATTTTTAGAATTATTTGTTCTAGTTCTGTGAAATATGCCATTGGAAATTTGATAGGGATTGCACTGAATCTGCTGATTGTTTTAGGGTAGTATGGACATTTTAACGATATTAATACCTCTAATTCATGAACATGGAATACCTTTCCATTTATTTGTGTCTTCTTCAATTTCTTTCATCAGTGTCTTAGTTTTCAGTTGTATAGGTATTTTTACCTCCTAGGTTAAATTTATTCCTAAGTATTTTATTCTTTTTGATGCTATTGTAAATGGGATTGTTTTCCTAATTTCTCTTTCTGATAGTTTGTTATTAGTGTGTAGAAATGCCACAGATTTCTGTTTATTGATTTTATATCCTGCAACTTTTCTAAATTGATTTATTAGTTCAACAGTTTTTTGATGGAGTCTTTAGGGTTTTCTATATATAATATCATATCATCTACATAATATGATATGACATCATATAAAGTGACATTTTATTTCTTCCTTTTCAGTTTGGATGCCTTTTATTTCTTTTTCTTGTCTAACTGCTGTGGCTAGGACTACCAATAGCATGTTGAATAAAAATGGCAAGAGTGAGCATCCTTGTCTCATTTCTGATATTACAGGAAAAGCTTTCAGCTTTTCACCATTGAGTATGATGTTAGCTGTGAGTTTGTCATACATGGTCATTATTATGTTGAGGTATGTTCCCTCTATAGCCAGTTTGTTGAGAGTGTTTATCATGAATGGATGTTTAATTTTGTCAAATATGTTTCTGCATCTGTGAGATAATCATATTATTTTTATTGTTTCATTTTGTTAATATGATGTATCACATTGATTGATTTGTTGATGTTGAACAGCCTTGCATCCATGGAATAAATCCCACTTGATTGTGGTGTATGATATTTTTAATGTACTGTTGGATTTGGTTTGCTACCATTTTGTTGAGGATTTTTGCATCTGTGTTCGTCAAGGATATTGGGCTGTAATTTTATTTTTTTGTGGTGTCCTTGGCTGGTTTTGGTATAGGGTAATGCTGGCTTTGTAAAGTGTGTTTAGAAGGTTTCCCTTCCCTTCAATTTTCTGTAAGAACATGAGAAGGATAGGTAGTAAATCTTCCTTGAATGTCTTGTAGAATTCATCCGTGAAACCATCTAGTCCTGGCCTTTTGGTTGTTGGGAGATTTTGATTACTGTTTCAATATCTTTGCTGGTAATTGCTCTATTCAGATTTTTTATTTCCCCACGACTCAGTCTTGGAAGATTATATGTTTCTACGAATTTATCCTTTTTCTTTTAGATTGTCTAAATTGTTGACGTATCATTGATTGCAGCAGTCTTTTACGACACTTAGTACATCTATGTATCAGTTGTAACTTCTTTCATCTTTGATTTTATTTGAGTTCTCTTTTATTTTCTTGTTGAGTCTAATTAAAGGTGTGTTGATTTTATTTATCCTTTCTAAGAATTGGCTCTTAGTTTGATTGATCTTTTCTATTTATTTTTTTTAGTTTCTATTTAATTAATTTCTGCTTTGATCTTTGTTATTTCCTTTCTTCTACTAATTTTGGGCTTCTTTTTTTATTGGTTAGTATGTGATATGAGGTTAATATATAAAAGAGAAAAATGCAAGTCAGTTTTAATTAATTGGACAGAATTCTGTATAATATTTAATGCTCTTGAGAGAACATGAGATATCAAAGATCTCTTAAAACAAAGGTTTCTTCAAAATCCTGCTCAAGGTTTTAGCTTTAAAGCCAGGATTAGTTGTATGGAACAGGAACCATCTTTATATTCAGATAATCTAACTAGTCAGTTACTGGACAAGTGCTAACATCTGTACTCTATTATAGACAAAATATGAACTCTAATGTAATCCATCATACTTAATATATATTTGTACAAGTCCCTGAATGCCTATTCAAAGGATAAAGTGTAGTAGCCTTGAATGTATTGAAGCATTTAAGGAGCAGTGTTGTTAAAGTGGGAGTCAGTGTCCTATCTTCCTTTTTTTTTCTTTTTTAGTTCCTTTAAGTGTAAAGTTAGATTGTTCATTTGGGATTTTTCTTGTTTCTTGAGGTAGGTCTGTACTGCTATGAACTTCCCTTTCAGTATTTCTGGGTTTTTTTGTCCTAGGTATTTTTAAATTTCTCCTTTGGTTTCTTCAATGACCCGTTGGTTGTTCAGTAGCATGTTGTTTAATCTTCATGTTTTTGTGATCTTTTTGGTTTTTTTTCCTTGTGATTGATTTCTACTTTCATACCATTGTGGTTGGAGAAGATGCTTGATATAATTTCAATCTTCCTGAATTTATAGAGACTTTTCTTGTGACCTAACATGTCACATATCCTAGAGAATGTTCCATGTGTACTTGGGAAGAATGTGTATTCTGTTGCTTTTGGATGGAATGTTCTGTATATATCTATTAAGTTTATTGATCTAATATGTTGCCTAAGTCTGATATTTCCTTATTGATTTTCTGTCTGGATGATCTATCCATTGTAAGTGGGGTGTTAAAGTCCCCTACTATGATTTTATTGCTTTCAATTTCTCCCTTTAAGTACATTAACATTTGCTTTATATATCTTGGTGCTCCTCTGTTGGGAGGAACAGAGGTATGAGGAACATACCTCAACATAATAATGACCATGTATGACAAACTCACAGCTAACATCATACTCAATGGTGAAAAGCTGAAAGCTTTTCCTGTAATATCAGAAATGAGACAAGGATGCTCACTCTTGCCATTTTTATTCAACATGCTATTGGTAGTCCTAGCCACAGCAGTTAGACAAGAAAAAGAAATAAAAGGCATCCAAACTGAAAAGGAAGAAATAAAATATCACTTTATATGATGTCATATCATATTATGTAGATGATACAACATTTATGAATGTTGTATCTTCTTACTGGATTGACTCCTTTATCATTGTGTAATGTCCTTCTTTGTCTTTTTGTTAGTCTTTGTTTTAAAGTTTATTTTGTCTGATGTGAGCATAGCTGCTCCAACTTTCGTTTTATTTCCATTTGTATGGAATATCTTTCTCCATCCTTTCACTTTCAGTCTGTGTGCCCTTGTTTTCTGAAGGGTGTCTCTTGGAGGCAGCATATGTATGTGTCTTGTTTTGTTATCCATTCAGCTACTCTATGTCTTTTTTTTTTTCCAGCTACTCTATGTCTTTTGATTGGTGAATTTAGCTGTTTATGTTTAAAGTAATTATTGTAGGTATGTGCTTATTGACATTTTGTTAATTGTTTTGAGGCTGTTTATGTAGTTTATCTCTTTCCTTTCTTCTTCTTTTTCTCTCTTCCCTCATGTATTGGTGGTTTTCTATAGTGTTATGTTTAGATTCCTTTCTCATTTTCTTTTGTGTATTTGCTATAAGATTTTTCTTTGTGGTTACCATGAAGTTCACATATAACATATAACATCCTATTTAAGTAGTAGCCTGTTTTAATCGGTAGTAACCTAAATTTGAACACATTCCAAAGCTTTATCTTTTTACTTCACTTTACCACATTTTATACTTTTGATGTCACATCATTTTATTTTATGCATCCCTTATCTAATTATTGTAATTTTAGTAATATTTACTACTTTTGTCTTTTAACCTTCATGCTCACTTTATAAATGATTGGTCCACTATCTTTACTATATTATATATTACCTTTTTCACTGAGAATTTTACTTTAATATGTTTTCTTATTATTAATTAGTGCCATTTATTTCAGCTTAAAGAAATCACTTTAATATTTCTTGTAGGGCCAATTTAATGGTGATAAACGTTTTGTAGCTTTTGCTTATCTGAGAAACTCATGCTCTCTCCTTCAATTCTGAATGATAAACTTGCTGGTTATCATTTTTTGTTTGTTTATAGATTTTTTTTTTTTTTTTTTTTGCGGTACGCGGGCCTCTCACTGCTGTGTTCTCTCCAGACGCACAGGCTCAGCGGCCATGGCTCACGGGCCCAGCTGCTCAGCGGCATGTGGGATCTTCCCGGACCGGGGCACGAACCCACGTCCCCTGCATTAGCAGGCAGACTCTCAATCACTGCGCCACCAGGGAAGCCCTGTTTATAGATTTTTTTAAAAAAATTTATTGTATTTTTGGCTGTGCTGGTCTTCATTGCTGCTTGCAGGCTCTTCTCTGTTTGTGGTGATCAGGGGCCACTCTTCATTGTGGTGCATGGGCTTCTCATTGCGGTGGCTTATCTTGTTGTGGAGCACAGGCTCTAGACGCGCAGGCCTCAGCAGCTGTGGCACTCAGGTTCAGTAGTTGTGGCTCACAGGCTCTACAGCCCAGGCTCAGTAGTTGTGGTGCATGGGCTTAGTTGCTCTGCTGCATGTAGGATCCTCCCGGACCAGGGATTGAACCTGTGTCCCCTGCATTGGCAGGCATATTCTTATGCACTGCACCACCAGAGAAGCCCGCCCCTTTTTTTTACACTTTATTTAAAATTAATAAAGCAATAAACATAGTTATAGGTAAATGAGAATTCTTGGTTTGAAGTTTTTCTTCTTTTCAGTGCTGAATATGGCATGCCATTCCCTTCTGGCCTGTAAAAATTTCTGCTGAAAAAATCTGCTGGTTGCTTTATGGGGTTCCCCTTGTATTTAACAAATTGTTTTTCTCCTTCTGCTTTTAAGAGTTTCTCTTTATTTTTAACTTTTATCTTTTTAATTATAATGTATCTTGGTGTGTTTCTCTTTGGGTTCATCTTATTTGGTACTTTCTGAGCTTTCTAGACTTGGATGTCTGTTTCCTTCCCCAAATTAGGGAAGTTTTCAGCCACTATTTCTTCAAATAATTTTTCTAGCCCTTTCTCTCTCTCTCTCTCTTCTCCTTCTGGAACCTTATAATGCAACATCTACCTGATGTCGTCCCTATGGTTCCTTAAGGTATCTTCACTTTTTAAAGATTTTTTTTTTCATTTTGCCACTCTGGTTGGGTGAGTTCCATTGTATTGTCTTCCATCTCACTGATTCATTCTTCTACCTTATCCAGCCTGCTGTTGAACCCCTCTAGTGTATTTTTCAGTTTAGTTATAACTTCTGTTTGGTACTTTCTTATATTTTCTATCTGTTTGTTGAAGTTCATTCATTCTTCTTCCAAGTTCTGTGAGCAACCTTATGACCATTACTTTGAACTCTTTATCAGATAGATTGCTTATCTCTATTTTATTTAGTTCTGTTCCTGAGGTTTTGCCTTGTTCTTTCAATTGGAACATATTCTTCTGCCTTCTCATTTTGCTTAATTCTCTGTGTTTATTTCTATGTATTAGGTGTATTAGCTATCTCTCACAGTCGTGAAGGAGTGGCCTTACTTAGGAAATGTTCTGTGCAGCTCAGAAGTTCAGTCCTGCCTTGCCACAAGAACCAGGCACTCAAGGGGTGTCCCCTATGTGGGCTACATGCACCTTCCTGTTGTGGCAGGGCTGTGGCTGCTGTAGGGCACTGGTGGGCAGGGCTGGCCCTCAGATTGACTATGGGGCCCAGCTGTGGCTGCTACAGAACGTTGATGGTTGGGGTTATTGTTCAGCCAGCTGTGAGGCCTGGCTGAGTTGCAAGGGTGGGCAGGGCTCTCAGAAGGTTATGCCCACTGGCACTAACACGTTAGAAGGAGAATTCTAAAATGGTGCCCACAAATGCAAGTATTAGTGAGATAGCCTGAGACTGCATAAATTGCTCCCGCCAGTAACTCAGTCCCTGCAAAGTATCCCGACTTGTTCCTGCCTCTCCAGCAGATGCTTCAAGATTAGTAAGTGGGTCTCCTTAACCTATGAAGAAGGTGTTTTAGAGTTGGTTTTGGGGTTGAGTGCGTTTGCACATGATCCCTTTAAGAGTGGGTTCTCCATTCCCTACAGTTTTATAGTTTTCCTGGGCACATTCCCTGTTAGTTTTCAAAGCCAGGTGTTTTGGGGACTCTCTCCTGTGCAGGACCTAGGGGTTGGAGAGTCAGATATGAAGCTCGAATCCTTCATTATTCAGGAAGAAGACCCATGCCTTTGTGATCTCTCTTGATTGTGGATCACTGCAGCTGGGATATGGGTTTTTCCCTGGCGAACTTGTATCTCTGCTTCTTTTACCCATTTAGATGCTGTCCTTTTACCCTTTGTTGTGGCAGCTCTGTTCATCTGGATTTTAGGTCCTCTTCTGAGGGAATTATCTCATATGTAGTTGTAGATTTGTTGTGTTCATGGTAGGAGATGAGTTCAGGGTCTTCCTATGCTGCCATCTTGAACCCTCTCTGGCTGTGACTGTCAATGCAGGAGGAATGTTTATGGACAGTGGTTGGGAGAAATGCCTTGATGATTTAAAAATTATAGCAAAGAACTGCCCAAGATTGTTTTCTGACACTATGAATACAGCTACTTTTCTTTTTTAAGTTTTCAGGTGCTTTTAAATGATGGTTAAGGACAATGCCATCAGGAAAGATGAACAGCATGAGCATAAGTTACATCAGGAGGTCAAGATAGTTCCCATTCTGGATACTTTTCAGGGGTGATCCTCAAAGCAAGGACATTTGCAATGCTTGGGTTTGTTAAATAAAAAGCTGATGTTCAGCTCAAAAGGTGTGTTTGTTTATGTGGTTCTCCTTCCTCGAGGTAGCTCTCTCTGTTTCTGAGAAACACAAATATATCTTGCATCAGAAGAATTTCTGAGTAGTCGACTATTCATAATCCCTTTGCAGAAGCTGGACTACAAAGGGCACTCATCAAGGTAAGAACCTTAACAGTTAAAGGAAACTTCCTGAAGTTGCTCAACACTTCCTAGTGACTAGCAATATAGATCCAAGCTCAGAGAGCAAGAACAGAGACCTGGAAACATGATGAGAGGAAAGACTGTGATATTTCAGGAGGTCTTCGGGAGATATTTGACCTCTGAGTACAAGGGGGTCACCCGGATACAGCACTCCAAGTGAGAGTGGGTCCAGACGCCTTGGAGGGCCTGAGTCTGCACTCACAGGCAGCCCATCTGTGGGATTCAGGCAGAAGAAAATAATGTCACAAGTCACCTTGCAGGATATGTGTATATTCACTGAGAGGTGTGGAGTCAGCTGGCCCAAGCCAGGCTGTCCACTGCAGTCAGTTCAGGAACACTTGGTATGCTGACTCCGAGAAGTTAACCCCATTGAATTTGACCCACCCCAGACCCTTCCCAAGAAGTCCCAGGACTCTCTGCATCTTGCCCCACAGCTCTTATCTGAAGGGGAAAGCATTTTGGGCTAATTTAATCTGGCTAGCTGAGAGATCCCGGCCAGAGCTACAATTCACCTCTTGTTATTTATAAAAGTCCCTTCCAATTTATCTCTTGTATTTAAGAAACTCGACTTACATGTATAACCAAATTTGATTTTGTAAAACTTCTCTGATGGTTACTAGTGTCTTGGACTTCTTATCTTGGATTTTATTTTAGTTTTTCCTTAGACTAGTTCTGTCTTTGACTGAAGACATTGGTGCCAAATGCTTTAGAAGGCCTAGTGGGGAAGGTCATCCTCTTGTTTGTCAGGTTGAAGCTGGGCACTGCCCCCTGGCTTGGATGTGCAGGGTGAGGGGAGAGCCTGCTGCTTCCCTGATCAGGTATGTGGGGCAGACGGCTCTCACATCCAGGATCCTTGGTGACTTCAAAGCATTTTTTTTAAAGTGTTAATTGCAAAGCCATGATTTCAAACATGGGTGTTATAAGAGTCACCATCTCTGGAGGGTAAAACAATTGTGTGATTGTGTGAGAGTTTAATGATCCCACTTGTGCAGCTGGGAAAATGAGAAGCCATGGGGACCACCAGGGACCTCCAGGAATCATCATCCCAGGACATTACATTCCCAGCCCATTTTGTAGCCAGACAGGACACCCTGGATGTTATAACAGAGCCAAGAGCCATTTTTACCAGGTTCAGGTTTTAGGGAAGCTGTGAAACTTTGCTTTTGCCTCTCGTGGGTTGGAAAAATAGAAAAGGGAAAAAGTGGAAAGAAGAAAAAAATAGTGTTTGCGGGAATAAGATAGAAATAAAAGTGACCAGGAGTGATGATGTCTAAGGTTGTATACTCACATGTCGTCTGTGTGACAGATGGAGATGGGTGTAGCAGGGGTGTGGCACCTTTTTCCCAAATCACTTCAAGTCAGAAAAGGAGTGCTGAGGTCCACAAGGAAGGCCTCTGAGGATGTACTTACCTGTGATGTCACCAGTTGGCTGGGAGATCAAGCCTTGCAAAAATGGGGGGCGGCCAAGTGGTACAAGCAGGAAGAACAGCCAGTGCAAAGGTCCTGAGGTAGGAACCAGCTTGACATATTGGGGAAGAGTGAGAAAGTTGGTTTTCACAGAGAATATTAAGCCAGGATGAGAGGGGTATAATCTAAGGTCAAAGGAACAAAACTTTGTATTGGTTTTCTCTAGCTGCTGTTACAAGTGACCACCAACTCAGTGACTTAAAACCACACAAATGTATTACCTCACAGTTCTGCAGATGAGAAGGCTGGCATGGATCTCACTGGACCAGATCAAGGTGTCTGAAGGGTGCATTCCTTTCTGGAGGCTGTAGTGTTGAATCTGTTACCTTGTGTTTTCTGCTTCTAGAAGCTGCCTGCATTCCTTGGCTTGTGGCCCCTTCCTCCACCTTCAAAGCCAGCAACATTAGGCAGAGTCCTTTGCATGCTGCCGTCTCTCTGGTTCTCTCCTCCCCTTTCCAGGACCCTTGTGATTACATTGGGCCCACCTGGGTAATCCAGGATGGTCTCCTTTGTCAGAGTCACCTGATAAGGGCTCTTAATTCCACCTGCAATCTTTGCCATGGCAGGTAACATATCCATGGTTTCCAGGGATTAAGACATGATTAGGATGCCTGTGAGGGGCCAGGCATTATAAGTCAGGTAAGAAATTTGCGTTTTTATCCTGCATGTGGCAGGAGCCTCTGGAGGAATTCAGGTAGGGAAGTATTCTGATTAGGAGGCCCACAGGGTGTTCACAGCATCTGTCACAGCCCCACCCTCAGAGAAGCAGCCTGCTGGGTGCTAGGCCCTCCCTGGGGGCCACCCAAAGCCTAGCTGCCCACTGTGTGTGTCCAGTGTAGAGGGGAATGGGAGCCGGAGGGGAATCCTCTCTACCATCCAGCTTCTTCTGGTCGAGGCCTCTTCCCTGATTCAGCCCTCACTGCCTTCCAGGGTTCTCCAACCTACGTGTTCTAGAAGAGACTGAAATGGTGAAATGTCCACTGGTCGGGGCTTTTTAAAACAGAAGAGAACCCCAAATACCTTAGAATGTATTATGGGTCTGACCCCCTTCATATTGCAAGAGGGACATATATTGTTTTGAGAGTCCCATTTTTATGTCTGGCAACTCTATCACATTTGCTTTTCTATTCAGCTTAAAAGTCATCTTCAGTACAATCCCCAAATTATTTAATCATTCATGTTAATATACTTATTGTGATCAATATTCTTGTATAATGAATGATGCTTGTCCTATTTATATATTGTCCTGTTTATATAAGTTTATATATATAAGTTTATATACAAAGTGCCAGGTAATTACTATTATCATAGTAAGTCATTTTGTAAATTAGCACAAGTTATTGAAACTCACTGGTAAAATAGAAAAATCTTTGGTTTAAGGAGACTCTTCACCAAAGCCTGGAAATTTGCTCTAACAGCTTATACCCGGGTTACATTTACTCTGTCTTGTTCTGTAGAAGTTGTTACAACATTTGACAACCACCCAGAAGAACGAGAGGAAGAGAGTCCCTCGAGAAGGCTATTTCCAAGGAGGCCAGGAGCAGGAGACAGAGATGTGTGACCTCAGTTAACAGCTACCAGTGCACCTGCAAACTATTAACTAGAGGGTAGCTCTTGAGCGTTGTAATGTATTCATCTCGTGGGAGGCTGATTAGAACATGTTCATGCTGACCATGTGCAGAGCCGTGAGGCAAGTGTGGACTTAGCTTCTTGCAGACACCAGTAGTGGTGGGAGCCGGGGAGATTCTCACGACGCACAAGGATGCTGTGTGGTAGGAGAGGGAACTTTTCAGCCTACGATTCTGGATTCTCACCTCTCCCGGCCACAAGCCTCATTCTTAGCCGTCCTTCAGCCTTTCTCTTGTGTCATTACAATAGAAACAAACACAAATTACTCTTTGTTAAGCTCCTAGCTGACTATAATAATGAATAACAGAACATCTTTAACCTTGTGCCTGGTATCTTGCTATGCATGCAGTGCTTGGAGTTTAATATGCATTTTCTGTGTTCTGCTCTTTCATATTTTTGATAGTTTGTTACTTATGTACTGTTTTGTTTTTCTGGTTTTTTATCAGTCTCTCTCAATTTTTATTGATTTATTTATTTCTCTGTCTACATTTATCATTTTCAAATGGCATGTTAGTCTTGTGGTCTATTTGTCCTTCCTTATTTCTTTTTCTTTTTAATATTTCTTCTGTTGTGTCTCAGACATTTCCTTTCACTCTCAAACCTTTGATTAGGTAAACAACTGCTAACAATCCATAACCTTCATGAAGGAACTAAGTGCTTAGAACTGTCTGTAACTGTGACCTAATCTTATCCATCTCATTAAGTTCCATGATGCATGCTTAACAATACCTATAGAAATGAAAAGTTGAATTTCCAAAATATTAAGCAATAAATTTCCAGCAGCTAAAGTCCACCCTGGTAACTTTTAGTGTGGTTTTCCTGGGTACCACCATCTCCTGATGTGTCTGTCAGAATTGCAGATGGCAGGCTCTGCTGAGGGGTCCACTGCAACAACGGGACCCCGTTTCCCCATCAACCTGCGCAGGCCCAGCCTTTTAAGTCCTAAAACAGCGTTCCGCTATAATGAAGTTACCTACGATGTGCTCACTGGTGTTACCAACTCCCAAGATTTTGAAGGTGGAAGTGAGAATTGTGGCTTGGCCACAGTTGTTAGCAAACTGTACCTTTAAACCTCTTTACTGTGTGGCCTACAGGGAAGGCTTCTCATAAAGGGTTTGCTTTCTTCAGTCTGAACTCTTTGCCTGTTTGTGTTGCCCGTGATGTCTATTCTCTGTCTTCCCTGAATAAATACAACATGAAGCTGGAGCTTGTTAACTTGGTCATTGAACTGAAAGGTAGGAGCTGGGGATGGATGGGTGGCTGGAGGGTGGACAGGTGGAGAGACGGATGGATGTGTGACAAAGCAGGTAGGGTAAAATGGAAATGGTAGGACCTAGGTGGTACATATGTGGGCATTCACTTCAAAATTCTTTTGGCTTTTTGGTTTATTTGAAACATTTCACAACAAAATGTTGGAGGAAAAAGGTGGAGATGGTAGGATGATGGCTCAAAATCTTATAAATCCCTACAACTTTGATTTTCTCCCCTAGTTAGTTATGTGCAGCTTACCTCCAGCCAAGAACAGGCAGGTGCACCTAGAGAACACTGGTCACGTCCGCCAGAGCTGCTGCTTTTCAGTCCAGTAGTTATGAGGTTTGAGTCTTCTCAATTAGATACCCATCCTCTTCGGCAGGGATCAAGTTACATACCTTTTTCTCTTCCTGACTGTGGATCAATGCTGAGCATAAAATGCGTTTTCAAACACAATTTTGCCAGGGTGGATTGGCTAATTGGCTCTCACAGTGTATTTCTTATTATGTTGGCAAACCAGGCAGGGTCAGTGGAAACAAAGTAACTGATCCCTTCAGCAGCCACTTGGATGTTGCAGGTATTCAGTTCCTTCCTTCCTGTATCAATTATCTCTTGAGGGTACCAGGCCTCTGGCTCTGGGAACACAAAGCTGAAAGACATGGTCACTGTTGTACAGGAGTTTATGGGGAAATGGCGATGGTTGCAGTGTGATGTTCACATTTGCTGGGAAAGGTCAGTGAGAGCAGCTGTGGCGAAAGCCCTGCCCTCGCCCCTCGCCCACTCCAGAGGCCACGTGCTCCTCCCACAGAACCCCCCACCCTGAGCAGGCCCAGACCCCAATGTCAGGAAGGGCTGGGGAGCCAATGCCCGGGGTCACCCCTCACCCAGGAGCGGCTGGGACTGCCGATCACCGTCTTCCTTGCTCCATGGTAGGGGGGGGTCCCCTCAGCCTGGAGGGTTCCCAGCAGGACTGAGCCCCAGGTGCTCCTAGCACCTCAGCAGCACACACTTCATCAGCCCTCCGCCCCTCTCCCCAAGTAAGTGTTTCCTGCAACTAACTCCAAAGGAATTACTGCAACCAAACTTTGTCTCAGCAACTGCTCTGGGAAAGACTCAAACTAAGACACAAATGCAAACAGCCTGGAGCCAGGTGGGGTCATGGGTCTAGGGTTCCATCCAGCAGGAAGGGTGGGGCCGTCTGGAGAGCTGGCTTGGGGGTGGGGGTGGGAACAGATGCAACACTTGGAGACGTGCGAAAGCACAGCATGCTTGAGACATCTTTTTAACTGAATCATTAAAATACACAAATTAACTTTTTTTAAAAAAGCATGTAAAGCAGGGTTTCATATCCTTGGTACCACTGGCATTTGGGGCCAGAAAATTCTTTCTTATGGGTCCTGTCCTGTGTGCTGTAGGATGTTGAACCTCTATCCATTAGATGCCAATAGCATCCCTTCCTCCCAGTTGTGACAACTAAAAATATCTTCCAAGCACTGCCAAATATTCCCTGGACGAGTGGTACAAAATCACATTCAGCTGAGAACCACTGTTATAGAGCTTTTGAAGGAGTTTCAAAGTGGCATCCTAATTCCAGAACATCCCTAAGAGTATACAGGTGCTCCTGTGATGGTATTGTCAGGGCTGTCATTGTGCTGGTCCAGAGGCCCACCTCACTGACGGGGCAGCTCTGGGCTGTGCAGGGCCCAGAGCTGCATGCTGACCCCATGGGCACAGAGCTGTGAATTTGTGGGAGTCCCTTGGAAGAGTCGAGTGGGGGAGAGCTGAGCTGAGCTGCCTGATGCCACCCTAAAGCAGCCCCATTCTCCCCGCTCCCGCCTCTGTGACTGACTCTGGGAGCCCCGGGCTTGGCCCTTCCTTGGCTGCAGGCCTTTGGGCAGCCTGAGGCCACACTAGTAAGCTCTCCACCAAGGGTTGGGTCCAGCCCCTGGAGAGGGAGGTCCTGTGTGGGACCCAATGGGTCTAGGCTGCTTCCCAAGAGAGCTCCTGGACAGGCCCAGAGAAGCTCTGAATCAAAACATGCTGGCAGAGTCTCCTGCTCTTGCCCCCAAGCCGGCGCAGACCCCAGGGATCCAGCCCACCCTGGAACCCCCAGGAGCAGTTGGCTGTTTCTGCATAGAAGGTGACATTCTCTGTTTAGCAGGCTTCTCTCAAGTGGTCTGTCGGTGTTCATGGAGGGTTCGTGCATACACACAGATGAGAAGTCTGCAGAGAACACCGTTCCGTCCCAGAGTTTTCAAATTCAGTGTGGAGGACAGGGCAGGCCTATCACAGCGGAGAAAATTATCAGTTCCCTGCAAGATGACTCGCTCTCTGGTGCATAGTGATCACTTCAGAGTCTGCAAGGCTGAGTCGGCAAGGCTGAGGCTGCAGCGTCATGTGGGGCAAGCACCCCTCTGCCCCAGCCACCTGGAAGCCTGGCTCTTCTTAGTGGCCCTTCCAGTTGGTCTCTGGCTGACCTTTGCCTGGGAGATTTTCTGCCTCCCCTCTCCCACCCCTTCTCTGTGATGGTCTAGGAAACCCCTTCTTGGAGTGACAGTGAATGTTTTGGCCGAATGCGTGGAGGCAGCCTGCTCCGGATCAGTGGGTGAGGCGCAGAGGACGCCTCCCTGCTCTGCAGCCTGTACGGTCCTTAAAGACAAGGCTTGCTCTCATTGAATCTCAAACCTCAGCTTGCCTGATGGGATCAGGGGTGCTCTGAGATGCAGGTGATGGGGTTCTGGCTCCACAACTTTGGATTTGATCGCTTCAGGAAGCAGCTTTTCATTTTAATTTTAAATAAATGTCCCCAGGTATTCAATGGACAATGCTCTGCTCTGAGAAGCATGAGCATCTGGCACTCTTCTGGAGGGACAGAGATATGGGCCTTTAATTGTGGGATTTCATCCACAAGTTGGAGGGAAGGCAAGCTGGTTGAGGGACAGCCCGCAATCACTCTGGTCTGTGAGAGCGTGAGGTCTTAGCAGAGGGCGGATGAAGGCAGCCAGAGGCAGAGGGTCCCTGATGTTGACACTGAGACAGAACATGGCAGGCCTCTGGACATGCCGTCTCCCCAGTGTGGCAGCCCCCAGAAAAAGCCAGATCCAGTCAGGACATAACAGAAAGGTGGTTGTGAGATGAGACTCAACCAGTATTCCTCAGCACCCTGCTGATCGCACCTATGGAAACAGAGTTTTCCAGGGGCTGTTGGATTGAAAAGATTTAAAAATCATCCTGAGAGAAGGACATAAATTGTGTATGAGTCCACCTTCTAACCCAGATTCTTGCCTGGGTGACCCAGGAAGCTGGATGTGCGTGGTTGTGAAGACAGTTGAGTGATGAGGAGGGTTTCACCTGCAACCTCCTTCTCCTTCAATGAGAAGCTGGCACTGAAAACCTCAGCTTTTCTTGGGTGGCTTTCTTTTGGGTTCTGGATAAAGTTGATGATTAAATGGTCCTATAGATTAGCATATGCGACAGTTCACACAACCCTCAATCTAGAAGTACCACAGATCCTTAAAAATCTATCCCAGTAAGATGGATTCTCAAAGTGTGGCCCCAAGGCCAGCAGCATCACCTGAGAAATGTAAATTATTGAGCCCCACCCAGACCTACTAAGTCAGAAATTCTGGGGTAGGGCCCATTACTCTGCATTTCAAAGAGTTCTGCAGGGGTTCCTGATGCCAGGAACCATTGCAATGAAAAAATAATAAGTCTCATAACAATGCAAATCAGTTGAGGCAAAATTAAGCCCATGCTCCCAAACACCAAGACTAGTGGCCCTTTACGCCATTATTCTGGCACCCATTTTTCCAGAAGAACCAGAAGGCATTCCATCTCTCTAGCTATCTCTTTCCAAGCTAGCTTTTTTCCCGCCAGAAACATTCTCTGACATCCTCACTGAAGACTGGGTTATGTCTGCCTCCTCTCAGCTCCTCAGTGTCTCTGTTCGATACATCCTTCCCTGACTGGGACCCCTGGAGAGTGAAGACTGTGTCTCACTGCATGGGCCTGGAGCTGAGAAGGTGTACCATGATGATCACAGAACATCACTGATGGTGGCTTTGCTTGGATTCCACTCAAGAGAAAGGTGCCATGAACTCATCATCTGGAGTTTTAATCAGGGTTCTCCAGAGAAACAGAATCAGATAAGAGACTTATTTTAAGGAATTGGCTAACACGATTTTGGAGGCTGGCAAGTCCAAATCTACAGGGCAAGTCAGCAGGCTGGAGACCCAGGGAAGTGTTGATGTTGCAGCTTGAGTCCAAAGGTCATCTGGAGTCAGAATCCCCTCTTTCTTGGGAATCTCAAGTCTTTTTTCTCCTAAGGTCTTCAAATGATTGATGAGACCCACCCACTTTATGGAGGGCTATCTGCTTTTCTCAAATTCTGCTGATTTAGATGTTAATCACAGCTAAAACTACCTTCACAGCAGACATTGGGCCAAACACTGGGTGCCATGTCCTAGCCAAGTTGACAGTTAAAATTAAACATCACAGGGGGAATTCCCCGGCGGTCCAGTGGTTAGGACTCAGTGCTTTCACTGCCGTGGCCCAGGTTCAATCCCTGGTCAGGGAGCTGAGATCCCGCAAGCTGTGCGGTGAGGCCCCCCAAAAATAATTAAACATTACACTAGCGACATCGTGGAAGCAATACACTTTGTGGAACTCCATGGACAAGAGCCAGGGGGTAACCATTGTTAAGCTGGGTTAGATGCATGTGCATCTGCTTCGGGACACGCTCTGTGCACACACACACACACATGGGTTACAGAATGTGGCAATAACCACCCAAGAGTGCCTCTGAGGTGAAATTGTCACACTGGGGTTTTCATTTGCACCACCTTCTAAATATACATTTCTATTTGTAACACAAAAGCGGGTCAAAAGCCACTCTGTGTTTACCAAAAGCCCAGAGAACACCACTGAGAACCCAGGCAGGTCAAAACAATTCAAAACCCACAGAATTTTGCTGGTTTCTGCTTTGACCTTCCTAATCAGCTGAGGGCTAAGAAAATAACCCTTAGTTTATGAGGAATTAATTTTTCAGTATCTACAGCTAAGTTGTGCCATGTTTGCCACCCCTAACCAGTATGACTCATTCCTTTTCCCCCATGGTGTTTACCTCACAAAAAATATTCTATGTGATCGATGGCTCTGTGAAGGGTTCAGATTCAGGGTTTTGACCTTTAGTCAACTATGACTTCGTTTTTGCTTTGGCCCTTTCTTTTTACAACCATCCATTTCTCTCTTTATTTTTAAAAACAATGGGGATAAAAATAAAAGTGATCAAAGAGCTACATCACTGAATTCTCTAAGTTTCAAACTGCACCTGTCTCACTGATGCATGCATTCTTGTAATAGTAATAATAGAGGAGTAAATAATAGAGGAGTGTGAATTTTCCCAAGCTTTACATTCATGAAACTTTTGATCCTTTTAAACTAATAATGACAGTGAGCACATTTCAGTGAAAAATTTTAGAAGTTTTTGTCTTGTTCGCCTCTGTCTGTGATTTGTTGGTATAACAATGTTTCATGAATGTCTTACTGTGAAAGACACAAATAATGCAATAGGATAAACAAGCTCCAAACAAGTCCCAGGTGATTACAATCATGCAGAAAGCAGTGAGTGTGAGAGGGAGCCAGTCCAGCCCCCCCGGGGATGTCAGGAGAATGCAGGAGCCTCTAGGAGGACTTGGTCATCTCTTTTTTTTTTTTTTTTCCCCCCCCCCGGTGTGTGGGCCTGTCACTGTTGTGGCCTCTCCCGTTGCGGAGCACAGGCTCCGGACGCGCAGGCTCAGCGGCCATGGCTCACGGGCCCAGTAGCTCCGCGGCACGTGGCATCTTCCCAGACCGGGGCACGAACCCGTGTCCCCTGCATCATTGGGCGGGCTCTCAACCACTGCGCCACCAGGGAAGCCCACTTGGTCATCTCTTGAGCAAAGCCAGAAGTAACTGACAGGTAAGGGAGGAGAAGCAGCAGCTGCTGCGATTGGCTGGGAAGATGTCACTGGCAACTGAAGGACAGGCATGCAGAATGCTTGTATGAATAAGTGCCTTTGTTCTCCTTGGCTTTCATCAAAGTTTCAAAGGGATACCTGAGCTGGGGTGGGGGTAGGGTAAACCGCATGCTGTAGGGAGAGTGGTGTTGGTCAGTCGTATAGAAAGTGAGATTGCAGGACCTCCAGGGTGGTGGGCAGAGCAAGGAAACTGTCCCACAGGGTGCCAATGACACTCAGTGGATGATGGATGACACCGTGCAGGTTCTCAGCTTCCAGGTGGTGGCTGCAAGGGGCATCTTCATAATGGGCAAGCCAGCTAAAGAGAAGGTTTTCC
The DNA here is from genome assembly GCF_963924675.1 of Phocoena phocoena. Taxonomy (NCBI): domain Eukaryota; kingdom Metazoa; phylum Chordata; class Mammalia; order Artiodactyla; family Phocoenidae; genus Phocoena; species Phocoena phocoena. The sequence continues at coordinate 22,968,290 of NC_089224.1, forward strand.
AGAGTGTATTGGTATTGGCCTAATGAGCAGATACTAATTTGGACAAGTCATTTTCTATTCAAGTCTGCATGTCTGTGAAATCAAGCCTGGACCTTCTGTTCGAAATATTGTCAAAACGGATTAGATAAGTCCTAAAAGAAGTGTCAGCTCTTTAGGCGGGTGGTTTAAATTTTGAAGAGTGTTAAGAGGTGTAGTGACTTTTGTCAGGGAGGGGGCAAAATGAACCTTTCAACAGTAAGCATTAGAGCACGCACACACTTGTAAGTTCACGGTGCTGGAAGGTTGGTCAGGTCACCTTTAGAATATGAAAGTTTGAACTCCATTGCTCTTGGGGAATTTCTATATACATTTTAAAAAATCACAGTGCATTTTTATGACTTTGTGCTACAAATAGGCTGTCCTAGGACTCCTGTTCATCTGCTGTCCGTGCACGTTTTGGGGACCCTGGTCTCCAGGCAAAGGATGAAAACGCCGGTCTACCAAGCACGTGGTCACATGCATGTGAGCCAGCAAGGGCACCCGCAGTGAGCCGGGCTGGGACCGCCTGAGTCAGTCATGCAGGGAGCGCTGCCGGAAGCAGCAGAGACGCTTCTATTCTGGGAACCGTCTACGCCACCTTTGAACTTTTCCTATCAGTAAGGAGTGTGTGGGCATTGTTGAGTGGCTGGGTCTTAAAATAAACTATGTTGAGTCTCCAGGGTCAGATTCCAGATGCTGGACAATGAGGGAAAAAAACCCCCACAAAACCCCCCTAAAAACAGGGCTTCCCTGGTGGCGCAGTGGTTGAGAGTCTGCCTGCTAGTGCAGGAAACACGGGTTCAAGCCCTGGTCTGGGAGGATCCCACATGCCGCAGAGCAACTGGGCCCGTAAGCCACAACTACTGAGCCTGCGCGTCTGGAGCCTGTGCTCTGCAAAGATAGAGGCCATGATAGTGAGAGGCCCGTGCACCACGATGAAAAGTGGCCCCCACTTGACACAACTAGAGAAAGCCCTCGCACAGAAACAAAGACCCAACACAGCAAAAATAAATGAAATAAATTAATAAACTCCTACCCCCAACATCTTCTTTAAAAAAAAAAAAACAACCCTAAAAACAAACAAACAAAGAAACCTCTCAGGGAAGTGATGCTCTGTCTTGATTGCTGAATGAGGCACATGTCCAGAAATGAAGTATCCTGGCTGTGCAGAAACTCAGTGATCTCTGACTTGTTCCAGGATGTTTCCCTACAGAATGTGCACGTGCACAGAACATCGATGTGATGGCATCCACTGCATCTTTTCTTTTTTTAAACTTACTTTCCTTTCTGTAACCTCAAGGATGCTTCTCTGACAAGCTTCATTTATAGGGATGTTAATATTTTTTGTTTAATTCTCTTTTCCCTTTGAATACTTTTGGGTGCTTGTGCCTCAGAACTCTCCTGGAAGACATAACCACTCCCGGCCAGGACCCCCACCTAAGGGACGGTACCATAGATGGAGGGCAGGCTGGCTCTGAAGCAATTGCCTTGAGAGCATTAAAACCTTCCTGATGAGCACCCAGAATGAACTGAGACTTGCATGCATTAGAGAAAGTCAAAAATCAACCAACACACCTCTCCAGTCACAAAGGAAAAAGGGTAACTTGAAAATGTTGGCAGGGGTACATAGGAAAATCCATTAGGCCAAATAGAAGGAAGAATTTTGATTGGAAGAAATGCAGCAGATGACACCTTAGCCGTCCCCCACTGTAGACACACACACACACACACACACACACACACCCCTTATGGTAGCACCCCCACCATCCCTCTTGGCTGACCTTCGCCTTGAGCCGGGCCCTTGGCACAGGGCCAGAACTTTTTCATTTTTCCCAAACTGAAACTCTGTCCTTATTAAACACTAACTCCCGGCTTTTCCTCCCCAACCCAGTCCCTGGCAACCACCATTCTGCTTCCTGTCTCTATGAATTTGACTCCTCTAGGGGTGTCATACAGGTGGAATCATACAGTATTTGTCCTTCGTGACTAGTTTATTTCACTTAGCATAATGTCCTCAAGTTTATCCATGTTGTAGCATGTGCCAGAATTCCTTCCTCTTAAAGGTTGAATAATATTCCATTGTATTTCAACATCTTCTTAAATGACTTCATAATATTTCTTTTGCAGATGTACCATGGTTTAACTAATTCTTTATTCTTAGATGCTTGATTTATTTCCACTTTTTTATTATTATAAACAACACAACAGTGGATATTTTCATAGCTAAATATTTGCACACATACCTGATTTTTCCTTAGGACAAATTCCTAGGAAGAAATGGAATTGCTGAGTCAATGGGAGAGGACACATTCTTAGTAGCTACATGAGGTACTAGCCTTTTACTTTGGTGAAAGTGGCCCCCTCACTGGTCTCTGTTGCCTGAAATTCTGCCTCTAAAAATTTATCTTATTCAAACGGCTCTCCAGTGATAGTTACAACCCTTCTTAAGGAAAAAAATGCAGCTAATGGCTACCACTTTGGGTTTACTTAGGCGGCCTATTCTGTTTCTTCAGCAAGAGGAAGTACTTAGGATGGGAAGAGAAGGGGACCAACATTTTTTGAATATATCAGATGTATCAGGCCTTTTGTATGGCTATTTCCTCAATAGCTTCTCATCCTCCAGCATTTGATGGCCTACCTTCTTGTTTTAAAACAATTTAATTTTTTATTTTGAGATAATTTATATTTACAAAGGGTCAAAAATAGTACAGAGCACGCTCATCTTCACCATCTCACTGATGTTGAAATCTTATGTAACCATGGTACCTTTGTAGAAACTAAGAACTTAGCATTGGTACTACACTATTTACTGAAATCCAGACCATTCAGATGTCACATGTTTTCCCACCAATATCCTGTTTCTACCCCATAATCCAATCCAGGATTCCATGTTGCGATTAGTTGTACGACTCCCCCTGGGGTCTGGGACAGTTTATGGTGTTTCTTTGTTTTTGTGACTCTGATGGTTTTGAAGAGCATGGGTCAGGTATTTCGTAGAATGTCCCTTAGTGTGAGTGTGTCTGATGCTTTCTCATGAGTATTCTGGAGAATTATAGGGGTAAGTATCTACTCATACACTCATATCAGGAGGTACATCCCTGGTGCTAGTAACCTGGATCTCCTGGTTACGGTGGGGTGTCTGTTAGTTGGTAACGAGGCACTAAGTCCTCTTTCAGTAAGCTGGTAACAAGGCACTAAGTTCACACTCAAGGGCAGAGGAAGTAAGATCCTCCTCCTGGAGGTTGATCAAAGAATTTGTGGACTATGATAAACCACCACAGTAATTAATAAACATTTTGCAGTAGGTACTTTGAGGCTATGCCAATATCCACTGATTTTAACATCATCTGTGGACCTTGCCTGCAGCAATGATTATTGAGGTGTTCTCATGGGGATTTTCTCTTTCCCTCAGTCCTATGTTTATTGTTTGGAATTCGTGAAGAAAGTTTTTTCCCATTTCCCCAGTTATTTATTTTTCAATCATTTGTTTATGTCAGTGTGTACTCATAGATATTTATTTTCTTCTCTGGGTTACAATCCAATATTCTCCTTATTTATTTTGTTGCTCAACTTGTTCCAGCTTCGGCCACTGGGAGTTTTTCCAGGTTGGTTCCTATGCTCTTTCAAAATGCCCCAGCTGTTATCTTTTTGTTCTTTTTTTTGAGCACTTTCTTAATTTCTGGCACAACAAGATGTTCTGAGCTCATCTGGTATTTTCTTTGCCCCTGTCCTAGAATCAGCCTTTTCTCCAGGGAGTTGTGGTTCCATTTGTTGGAAATTGGTGTTTAGACACTAAGATCTGGGACCTGGATCTGCTTGTTGCTCCTGGAATATCACTGCTTCGAGACCCTCATGGTGGACAGAGCTAGTTAGTGACCCAAACCTTTAATGTTTAGAGCTTACTGCAGGCTAACCTTTAATGCACACTGATCGACATTTATTTCGTTATCTATCTGTCCTTTTCTATATGAAAACAAACATGAATTCTAACCAATGTCTTTAGCTTTATTCCATCATCAGTCTATTGATATTTTAGTTAGATTTAGAACAAGAAATGTCAAAAATATCATTTCTTTTTTATTTTACTTTTATTTTTTAAATTGAAGCATAGTTGCTGTATAATATTATATAAGTTACGAGTGTATAGTACAGTGACTCACAATTGCAAAAACTTACACTCCATTTAGAGTTATTATACAATATTGGCCATATTCCCTGTGCTGTGCAATATATCCTTGTAGCTTATTTTATACCTAATAGTTTGTACCTCTTAATCCACTACCCTTATATTGCCCCTCCCCCCTCCCCGCTGAACCATTAGTTTGTTCTCTATATCTGTGAGTCTGCTTCTTTTTTGTTTTATTCACTAGCTTGTTGTATTTTTTAGATTCCATATATAAGTGTTATCATACAGTATTTGTCTTTCTCTGTTTGACTTATTTCATTTAGCATAATGCCCTCTCTCTAAGTCTATCCATGTTGCTGCAAATGGCAAAATTTCATTCTTTATGGCTGAGTAATATTCCATTTTGTGTGTGTGTGTGTGTGTGTGTGTGTGTGTGTGTGTGTATACCACACCTTTTTTATCCATTCAGCTGTTGATGGGCACCTAGGTTGCTTCCATATCTTGGCAATTGTAAATAGTGCTGCTACAAACATTGGGATGCCTGTATCTTTTTGAATTAGTGTTTTTGTTATTTTTTTTGGATATATACCCAGGAGTAGAGTTGCTGGATCATATGGACTCAGGTCAGCAAAACACAGTCATGTCTTCATTTTCCTCGAAATCTGACTTTGAAACTTTATGCTTCTAGGCTGGTGGAGAATTGGACCTCAGGCAGTCTCGGAATCTCCTTTTCCCCCAGATGGCACCCTGGGAGGTTCACATGATGGGAGGGGCCTCTAAGCTGAAATCCATCTTGGTGGTTGCCTGTGTCCTCACTGTCTAGGCTGGGTGTGGCCTGGAGAACTGGGGAGCTCTCTGTCCCCACATGCCAGGCAGGAAACCAGAACTGTAGCCAAGCTGAGAGTGCCTGGCGGCTGTCCCTCTCTGGCCTTCATCCTCCTTTGGTTCCCTTATTTCTACTCCCAGCCCTCACACCCATTCTGTCTACCTGGCTGTCCACAGAGGCTCTTAGGATAGTCTTTTTCATAAACTCAGGCCTTAGAAAAACAAAGGCCAGCAAAGGAAGAGTCTTGCAAGCAACCTCTGCTTTGGGCCATACACGAACTGCCGCCAGGAAGCAGCCTGGCTGCTTTCACAGATTAGGACAGCGAGAAACACAGGTAGGGAAGAAAGTGACAAATGATGTTGATCCTCTGCACTTCCGTAAGCTCTCTGTCACAGATTTTGCTAGTATACCCAGGTTTGTCTGGATTCACTCTTCGGCAGTTTCTCTTATGTTACCAAAGACTGAGAGTGACCATCCATGTGTTTGCATTTTGTCCCCTGCAAGGCCGATCTTCCAGTTGTTTCAGCAACCTGTAGATTTGGTCTCGATAATAGAGAAAGTTTCATTTTCGGGATTGTTGTTTTAATATTTTTGTTCTGGACTCCTACGATCTGAATTTTGTGGAAATGTTTTTAAGTTTATGTTCTTATTTTAGTGTTTCACAATACTCTAGCACATCATTTTTGTAAGTAAACTTTTGTTGCTTCATTAGTTTAAAATGCAGCTGATTTGAATGCAAAAGTTTTTTGAGGAGAAATTCACTGTTACTTTCTGCTAGAAGACTTAATCTAGCTGAATTAGTATAGGGGAGGGGAATAAGAATTGTAAACAAAGAAATAACTCTTACACAAATAGTTCCTGTATCTGTTTGGATGCTTTCAGCTGCAAATAACAGAGGACTCAAATCACATGCCTGAAACAATATGGGTGGGGTTCAGGTAGGGATGGATCCAGATGGCACCAAAAGATCTGAATACAGGATGTGGAGTTCCTTTTGAATCTTATTCTTGATAATATTTTCTGAAGCTATAGAATAAATTATTAGAAAAACAGATTGATGATCTTCACCTTGAGTTTGTGTAGCGCTTTATGTAACCAAGCAGGACGCTATGGGGCCTTCCCAGAACAGATCCTCCCCCACTCCCCATATCCTCTGTCTACCTCTTGCCTGTAGAAAAATATTAGCCTCCTAGGCCTTCCCTGAGTTCCAAAGAGTAAATTTAATCAGAGAAGTGAGAAAATGAACAAAGAAAGGAAAACAGTCAAGCAAGACAAAATAATAATAGTTCAGCCATTAAACAAAGTCAAGGACTTTTAGTTCCTCCTCAAGAACTGTAGATAATATTCTGGGCCATATCCTCTGAGCTGTTGTGCAGATACTGAAACCCCCACCAGGTGGAAGACGTTAACTGTATGCTGCCCACAAGCAGTAGACCCCAGACTGACGAACCAGAAGATTGATGATGTTGACTCCCAATCACCTCACCACCAACCAATCAGAAGAATGTCCACGAGCTGATCATACATCCCCCTGACCCTCCTCCCTCACCCTATCTTTAAAAACCTTTCCCTGAAAGCCATCAGGGAGTTCAGGCCTTTTAAGTACTAGCTAGTTGGACTACTTGCTTGGCACCCTGCAATAAATGCTACACTTTCCTTCACCACACCCTGGTGTCAGTAGATTGGCTTTACTGTGTGCAGGCAAGCAGACCCAAGGGTGGTTTGGTAACATTTAGACTTTGAACAAATTCCATGTTAAACACAATTCTCCCACCAGCCAGGGACACTCCTGCCAGCATCTTGGACCACTACGGTGTCTGTGAACAGCCAGTGTTCCAACAACCTTTACACACCTCACTTCGTACCCATGCCATGTGTCATCTTGTGATTGTCTGAAGACTTCCATGTCCAACATTCTGAGCATAACCCCAGCCCTCTCCTTCCTCCATCTGTGAGGAGTGCTCTGACTTCATGGAGTTGTCTAGTCCTTTGACCCCCTGCCCAAGGTTTTACTGTCTTCCCTCACAACCCAGCTCTCTTCATACACTATTCTACCTCTTTTCTATACACTCAAATTCCTGGTCCTCTTGTCCATCTGCCACAGCTGCCCTGTCAGTGTCGCATTTGAATCCTTCCAGCCACCTGCCTTCTTGCCTCCTAAGGCTTCATCCTACAGATGGATAAAACCACAGCTTTAAAGCCTCTCACCTCAGCCCGGCTCTCAGAGCTGATGGCGGTACATTCCATCCCCCGTCCTGGTCCCACCCACGCTGTTCCCAGCATCACCTCACCTCACACCAGATGTCTCATCCATGCCCCTCTCAGGAGGGGGAGAGGCTGCACCGCCTCTGCACGACCTGCACTGGCACATCCCTTGCCTCCTTTCTCTGACTCCCTTCAAGGATGCTGCATCTACCTTTGACTTCCCATCCCCCCTTTCTTCCTCCAGGGTCAATCCCTCTTTCCATGCGATGTTTCCAATCAATCATCCTTCATCTCGTCCTCTCTCCTGGCTCCTTCTTACTCCTGGACATCTCACCTCATAAATATTAGACAGATGCATGACAAGCCCTCCCTGGCCCTCTGTCCACACCTCTGCCGAGATGACCTGACTCCCACCTACCCCTCTACTTCCGTTTGGATTCTGCTTTTATATAAACAAGAAAAATGTGAAAAGGGCCTGTTACTGCCTGCACACTCCTCCAAAGGGTGCACCTACGCATTAAAAGCAGGAGAAGTTTCCACGACCCATTGTTTGCTGGACCAATTAAGAAGAGGTGTCAGGCACTTGTAACAGTGAAGGAGACAGGGTTATGGTGGGCTTCTGGTAATGTAACTCTGTGATTTAGGAAAGCGTTCTCCTTTAGCCAGCCATGCATTTAGGGCTGACATTCTTTCCCAAATTTCCTGTCATTTGGAGAACTTTCAGGATGGTGGTCAGCAGGTTGCCTGTCTTCCTGATGTCATTGTTTTCTAATGAAAACTCTACATAGTAAGTATTCTCAGATCACTGAATGCACTCATCTAAAATAACACACGTGTGAAAGTTGGTAATAACAGCACGTTCAGTTTTATTTGACTCACATTGGGATTATATTTACAACAAACTTCCTGTTTTCAACATTTATAATTAAATCTTTATTAATAACCATAAAAGCAGTAAATAAGTTTTTCCAGAATGTTTTAGTCATTTCCTTACTTCATTTCCCTCATCACTTCACCCCAACAGCCCCCCAAAAGAAGAATTTAGAACTTGCAGTTCTAGGCCATCATTTGATTTTAAAATATTGTAGGTCTCTTTGTTTTAAATCATCCACAATGCCTGCCAACCCACTCTCAGCCACATCACCACCTTCACTGCCCCTGTGACTCAGAGATCATCGCACTCTATACTTGCATGCCCTGTTGGCCCATTTACTTATCCCGCTGTGCTTCTCATGTCAGCATCCTTTGGTTGGAGGACTTCCCACAGGAGTTCCTTCAGGGAGACCACATGGACCGACACACAGGTCATATCAATCTTGGCTGGAAGGGTGAAGAAGCAGTGGTTTTTGTGTCTCTGGTGGGAGGAGCAGGAGACTGTTTTCTCCTGCTCTTGGAGACCAAGAGCCATCGGCCCAACAGGATGTCTGCTCTCAGGCCTCCGGAAGGTCTGCAGAGCATCAGGTCCCTGGAACACTACACTGAGCCGTGTCAGCCTTTTTCGTGAGTACTCGTGTGGACAAGCACACAGCTGCAGTTCACACCAGGCCCCCAGCAGGGCTGTCTGGATCGTCTGCAGGTCCTGGGCACCAGGGGGCAGCCCTGCTGTTGCCCCAGGATTTACTCCAGAGTAGGAGTTGGAAGGAAGAGGAAAACATACCAGATTCAAGCCCTCATGCGGTGGCATTTCCAAAAGCCTCGACTGGGAAATAGAAACAATCAGCATTCTTGGTGGAAATAAATGTGCTTGTGGCCTGACTTCTTGAATAGGTTAACATGGGTGCTGCTGGGTCATAGGGCAGCATAGAGTGAGGCAGAATTCCCTTAAGCAACACCCCCTTCCCCCCGACTTTCCCGCCCCATCGGGGAGTGCTCCTGGGGAACCAAGGCCTTGAAGGATGGGCTCTGCTTTCACCTGGAAATCCCACCCAATACTAATTTAGAATTGCCCTGGGAGTTGAAGCTGCTAGTGGTTTGGCTGCCCCACTGGCTGTAGGCCTTTCTCCTAGGAAAGAAATCACTGCTGTTTCTTACTGCTATTTTCTGCATTTAGCCTCAACCTGGCTCCCTGAGGAAGGGCCTAGAATGGAAAGGTGAGGAGGGCCCTTCACAGGTGAAGGATTTATAAACATTAACATTAACATTCCTTGGATTTATAAACATTAACTACATTCACCATAAAAAACTGGAATCTACAAAAAAGTATAATAAAAAAATTAAAATCATCTATTGTTCAGCTACCCCAAATAAATGCTGAAATGTTTAAAATTTTCTTTCCTGTGAAATTTATCAAAAACTGGGAGTCAGTGTGGCTTGGGTTCTGGGTCTCTCAGGCACCACTTTACTAGCATTTGAATTCTGTCTCCGCAGCTACTAACTGTGTGGCCTTAAACCTACTGATTCTAATTGTCTTTATGTAGCCAATGGGAATAAATATATTGATACTTTGTAATAATGTCCTAGGGCCACCGTAACAAAGTACCACAAAGTACCATAAAAAGAGTGGCTTAAAACAAGAGAAATTTATCATCTCACAGTTCTGGATGCCAGAAGCCTCAAATCCAGGTGATGTCAGGGCCATGCTCCCTCTGATGGTTCTAGGGAGGATGCTTCCTTGCTCTCCCAGCTTCTGGTGGTTGCTAGAAATCCTTGATGCTCCTTGGCTTAGACACATCACTCCAATCTCTGTCTTCACATAGGCTTTTCCCCTATATGTCTGTGTCCAAATTTTCTTCTTCTTATAAAGACACCAGTCATTAGATTGGGGGACCTCCCTAATCCAGTATGACCTCATCCTAACTGGGTCACATCTGCAAAGACCCTATATCCAAATAAGATTACAGTCAGTTTCCAGGTGGACATGAATTTTGGAGGACATTATTCAACTCAGTACATACATCCCTCACAGAGTTGTCGCAAGGAATAAATGAGATAATGGTTCTAAAGCACTTAGTACTATGCACGGCAGGGCACACAGTATATATATATATATATATATATATATATATATATATAGAGAGAGAGAGAGAGAGAGAGAGAGAGAGAGAGAGAGAGAGAGAATGAGAGAGAGAGAGAGAGAGAGGGAGAGAGAGAGAGAGAGAGAAAGCTACCATATGGTGTGTGTATATGTGTGTGCAATGTATAGGAAGATACCATGTACTGTCTGTGTATTTGTATGTACCTAGAACATATATGTATGAAATCTATAGGGAGCTACCATGTATTGTATACTATAAATTAGTGTTGTGTGACATAAAGTCTGTATCCTACTTGTAAAAATAACTGGTATTTTTTTCTTTATACCATAAAATATCAAAAACATGATTTTCAATAGCTGTTTTCCATGACATGGATGCATGATTGTTTAAGTTACACTCACCTACAGTCTGATGGCTAACATGTTCTGAATCTTCACAGGTATTGATACTCCTGTAATGAAACTCCTATGCAAAGCCTCACCAGCCTCACTTGACGGTGCATTTCTGCCCTTGGTCCTCCCAAGAAGGGCAGCAGCAACTAATGTGATTCTGTGCCTTGTCAGGCCTCCAATTCAGTTTGTTTCCTTCCTGTGTAATGTCTGCTTCACCTGAAGGTCTCACATCACTTCTCCAGAGTAGGTTAACAATTTCCCCCTAGGATGGCTGGCTACAACACATGGACCTGCCAATTGGCATATGATGGTTCCTGAAAATGAGGTTGCAGGAATCTTTCCCAATGGTTGGATTACTGAAAGAAGTCAATTTGACTTATATAAATGGAACCCTTTTTCTAAAATAAGACACAGGAATTTAGTAAATCTAATCATGGCTAGTTATAACTTACCAATAACCTCAAACAGGATGATTAAAAGAAAAACAAATCCTAGTTATTTGCTAAGAACTTATTAAATTTAACTGTTAAAGGCACATCTGCATTTAATCTCTCAAGTTAAATGCATACTTCATCCTGAATAGTTTTTCTTGGTCATAAGTTGGGGCTAATTTGCTCTGAGTAAAGGTGCTTCAGGCTCAGATGTTGGGCTGTGGTGTTATCAACACCCCTGGGTTGCTGGGCAGAGGCAAAGAGAGAGCCCTGCAGCCAACCTACTTGAATGGGAAAAGATATTTTCAAATGACATATCCAATAAGGGGTTAATATCCAAAATATATAAAGAACTCATACAACTCAATACCAAAAAACCAAACAATCCCATTTAAAAATGGGCAGAGAGGGCTTTCCTGGTGGCGCAGTGGTTGAGAGTCTGCCTGCCAATGCAGGGGACACGGGTCCGTCCCCCGGTCCGGGAAGATCCCACATGCCGCGGAGCGGCTAGGCCCGTGAGCCATGGCCACTGAGCCTGCGTGTCCAGAGCCTGTGCTCCGCAACGGGAGAGGCTACAACAGTGAGAGGCCCGTGTACCACAACAAAACAAAACAAAACAAAAAAACATGGGCAGAGAAACTGAACAGACTTTTCTCTAAGGAAGACATAAAGACAGCCAACAAAAAGATGAAAAGATACTCAACACTACTAATCATGAGGTAAATGCTAACCCAAACCACAAAGAGATATCACCTCACACCTGTCAGAATGGCTATTATCAAAAAGACAGCAATTAGCAAGTGTTGGTGATAATGTGCAGAAAAGGGAACCCTCCTTTGCCGTTGGTGGGAATGTAAATTGGTGCAGCCACTATAGAGAACAGTATGGAGATTCCTAAAAAAACCCCAGAATTATTATATGAGCCAACATTTCCATTTCTTGGTATATATCTGAAGAACATGAAAACACTAATTCAAAAAGATATTTGCACCCTGATGTTCACTGCAGCATTATTTACAATAGCCATAATATGGAAGTAACCTAAGTGTCCATCAACAGATGAATGGATAAAGAAGATGTGGTACACATTACAATGAAACATTACTCAGCCATAAAAAAGAATGAAATTGTGCCATTTGTGACAATATGGATGGATCTAGAGGGATATAGATGGATCACTTATCCTAAGTGAAATAAGTCAGACAGAGAACCATACCATCTGATCTAATTTATATGTGAAGTCTAAGAAACAAAACAAATGAACAAACAAAACAAAGCAGAAACAGACTTATAGATACAGAGAACAAACTGATGGTCACCAGAAAAGAGGGAAGTAGGGTGTTGGATGAAATAGGTAAAGGGAATTAAGATATATAAACCTCTAGTTATAAAATAAAGCAGTCACAGGGATGTAATATACAGCATAGAGAATATAGTCAATAATACTGTAATAACTTTCTGTGCTGACATACGGTTATTAGACTTATTGTGGTGATCAATTTGTAATGTATATAAATGTCGAATCACTAAGTTGTATACCTGGAACATAATATAATATAATATAATATAATATAATATAATATAATATAATATTGTATGTCACAATATTGTATGTCATATTGTATGATGCATGTATACTTCAATAAAAAAAGAAAGAGCCCTGAAACTCCTTGGGACTTGTACTGCACCTGGGCTCCATCCCAGTCCCCATGAGTTTGCCAGGAAGAGGCAGGGGCCTCCAGGAATAAATGCCCTCAGCCTTTGTGCTCTTGGGTGGTGGCCAGAAAGGATAAATCTTCCGAAGAGGCATTTTTCCTACACTTTGCTACAGTTGCTTTGCCATTCTCAATAGAATAGCTATCTGAATACAAACCACACTTTTATTAGTTTTCTATTGCCACACAACAAATTACCATACATTTGACCGTTAAAAAAAAAAACAACTTACAGAACTTCTGGAATGACTGAGTAAAGAGCTCCATGGACCCTCTCTCCAACAAAACAATTTAACTGGTGAAATTATTAAACAAAACCCCAAACCCAATGATTTAAAGTCTCTGGAAATTGTCCTAAGGCCATACAACAAATGGTGAAACATTCATTTAAGAAAATCTACTAAATCTCATAAAGAACAGTGAGTCATGGAATTTGAACCACAACTTGCTCTATTAACCCTCCTTCCCCAACAACTCCATGTGATTGAAGCTCTGCCCTGGGTATATGCAGACAAGAATTCAGGGGTTCTCTCTCCCCCAGTCTGAAGTTACTATAGGCCCATCTTGGGATAAGCAGATTATGGTGTTTCTCATCCCCCATCTCTGTGTTGCAGAAGCTCTACAGAGACAAGAAGGCTGGCAGGCACAGACAAGAAGACCAGATCTCTCTTTCTCCACACAGCCCGGCTCATAGAGTGAACATTATATCCCCTGTGTGTCAGGCTGGGTATACAGGGGCCCCAATCACCCCCTGCCATGCTGGAAGAAGCAAGCAGAGAAGATCAGGGGCTGCTACCTGCCCCCCCATCCAGAATCTATCTGTAAAGTAGAGGTGTCACTCCCAGAGAAGCAAAGTCTGGCCTCCCAGCTCTGGAGTAGGGGTCTTGTCCAGTGGATAGGAAGACCATGAGATAGTTCTGTGTCTCTAGTGGAAAGGACTGTCTATTTGGTACAGAAAGTGGAGGATCTATGCCTGAAGGTGTTGGGGGAAATGAGTCATATCTTGGTGAAAAGAAGTTAAGAGAAGGCTAATTCCAAGATGTAACAAAATGAGCAGAAGAGCAGAGAAATGTGGGACACCATTTGACATATCAATATGCAAGTAAAGAGAATACCAGAAGAGAGGAGAGAGAGAAAAAAAGGAACAGGAAGAATATTGAAGAATTATGGCTGAGGACTTCCCAAATTTGATTTAAAACATTTTTTTTTTCTATATATCCAAGGAGCTCAATAAAATCCAGGTAGGATAAACACAAAGACATGAATACTTAGACACACAAATCAAGGTCAAAAATGTTGAAAGACAAGGAGAAAATCTTGAAAGCAGCAAGAGAAAAATGACACTTAATGTACAAGGGAACACCAATACAAGGAATACATGACTTCTCAACAGAAGCAATGGTGGCTAGAAAGCAGTGGGATAACATGCTCAAAATGCCAAAAGAAAACCCCCCAAACTGTCAAACCAGAATATCATATATAGCAGAAACTATTCTCCAAAAATGAGGAAGAAATTAAGACATTACTAGATAAGCAGAAACAGAAAATTTGTTGTTTCAAGATCTAACTTATAAGAAATATTAAAGGAAGTTCTTTAGGCTGAAAGTAAAAGATACTAGACAACAATTCAAATCCATATGAAAAAACAAAGTGTGCCAGTAGAGGTAAATATGCAGGTAGTTATAAAAGCGATAAAATTTTCTATTTGTCTTCTCTTTCCTCTTAACTGATTTGAAAAATAATTGTATAAATTGCTATATATATTATATATATATATAATTTGTATTATATATTTATATATATAATTTGTATTATTGGACCTATAGCATATAAAATGTAATATATTTGAAAATAAAAGCAAAAAGCTGTGGTTGAACCAACACTAAAAATATATACTAGCTCATTTTTTCCTCTAAGCTTTCAAAAAAGATACAAAATTACATAAAGTAATAATTATAGCAATGTATTATTGAGTTTGTAACATATATAGACATAATATGTAGAGTAATAATAACACAAAAAAGGTTATAGGGACTATATATATGTCACTGAAATTGTTATTGTCAATCTGAAGTAGATTCTGATACATTAAGATGTATATTGTAAACCCTAGAGCAATCACTAAGGAAATAACTTTAAAAATGGTAAAAAAATCATTAAATCATTAAAAGAATTAAAATTTTACACTAGAAAATATTCAGTAAATACAAAACAAGTAAAGGAGGAAGAAAGGAACAAAGAAGCATGAGACAGAAAACAAAAAGTAAAATTGCAGATGAATTAAACAATTAATCAAAGGCAGAGATTGTCCAGGTGGGTAAAATTTAAAAAGATCAAATTATATGCTGTTTGTAGGAGACACACTTTAGATTCAGAAGTTCAAATAGGCTGAAAGTAAAAGAATGAAAACATACATACCTTAAAAACAGTGACCAGAAGAAAGTGGAATGGCTATGATGACATCCCACAAATAAACTTTAAAACAAAAAAAAGTCACTAAGATGAAGTGGGGTCATTATATAACAATAAAAGGGTCAATCCATCAGGAAGATATAACAATTAAAAACATACGTACATATAACAACAAAACACATCCAGAATACATGAAGCAAAAGCTGGCATAACTCAAGGGAGAAATAGAGAGTTTGACAATAAAAGATGGAGACTTAATTCCCCACTTTCAATAATGAATAGAAAAACTAGGTAGATGATCGACAAGAAAGTAAAAGACTTGAACAGCACTATAATCAAAGAGACCTAATAGCCATGTAAAGAACACTCCACCCTTCTGCAAGAAAATACATATTCTCAAGCACACATGGAATATTATCCAGGATATACCATATGCTAGACTATAAAACAAGCCTTATAAATTTAAAAGGACTGAAGTCATACAAAGTATTCCATTCCAATACATGCAATGGAATGGAAATTAAAAATCATTAACAAAAGGAAATTGGGGTAATTCATAAATATGTGGAAAGTAAACAACACATTCTTAAATAATCAATGACTTAAAGAAGAAAATCACAAGGGGCATTAGGAAAGTCTTTGAAATGAATGAAAATTAAGACATAGCATAGTAAAATTTATGAGATGCAGCTAAAGTAAGGCTTAGAGGAAAATTTATGGCTATAAATGACTGTATTTAAAAAAGAATAATAGTCTCTAATGAATAATGTAAGATTCTCCCTTAAGACACTGGAAAAAGAATAAAATAAACCTGAAGTGAAAAAATGGAAAGAAATAAAGATTAGAGCAGAAATTAATGAAATAGAGAAAAGTAAAACAATAGGGAAAATCAATGCAACCAAAGTTGGTTTTTAGAAAGATCAACAAAATTGACAAATCTTTACCTACATAGATGAAGAAAAAAAATAAAGAGAAGACATGACATTCTAGAAATAAAGAGGATTATAAGGGCCAATTATGAATTTTATGCCAGTAAATTAGTTAACTTAGATGAAATGGATAAATTCATAGCAAGATACAAATTATTGAAACCGACTCAAAAGAGAGTATCTAAATGTACCTTAAACAAGAGATTCAATTAGCAATTTTAAAAACTGCACAAACTATAAAGAAAAGCCCATGCCCAGATGATTTCGCTGGTGAATTCTACCAAATATTTAATATTTAGTAAAGATTTAATACTAATCCTTCACAAATTTATCCAAATAATGGAAGAAGAAACACTTCCAAACTTCATAATAAGGCTGATACCGAAACCAGACAAAGACACCAAAGAAAACTACAGACCACTACCCCATATGAATATAGATGTAGAAATCCTCAACAAAATACAAACAAACTGAATCCAGCAACATATAAATAGTATTATACACCATTAGCAAATAGGATTTGTCTGAGTAATTCAAGGTTGCATTTAAACCAATAAATTCATTAAAAATCATTAAAAATCAATTGGTGTAATGCAATACTTAATGGAATAAAAACAAAAAAATATAATCATATCAATAGATGCAGAAAAATCACATGAAAAAATTCCAAAACCCTTTCATAATAAAACCGCTCAACAAACAAAAGTAGAAGGGAACTTAAACCAGATAAAGGATATTTATGAAAAACTCACAGCTAACATCATGTTAATGGTGAAAAACTGAATGATTTCCCTCTAAGATCAGGAACATGACAGGGATGTCTGCTCTTAACATTTCTATTCAAACTTGCACTGAAAGTTCTAATCAGGACCATTACGCAAGAAAATAAAATAAAAGGCATCCAGATTAGAGAAGAGGTAAAACTATAATCACAGATGGGATGACATTGTATGTACAAAATACTAAGGAATCTACCATAAAAACCCACCTTTTGAACTAATAAATCAGTTCATTAAGGTCTCTGAAGATAATATCAATATCCAAAAGCAATTGTATTTCTATATACTGGCCATGAACATTTTGAAAAAACAATTTTAAAGGACATAATTCAATTTTCAATAGTATCAAAAAGAAGAAGATATTGGGGAATAAATTTAACAAAAGAAGTGTAAAACTTTTACACTAAAAACTATAAAACATTGTTGAAATTAATTAAAGTAGAGCTAAATAAATGCAGACATTCCATTTTCATGGTTTATAGGAGTTAATATTATTAAGATTGCTATACTCTCCCAAATAATCTACATATTCAATGTGAATTAAAATCCCAGTTGGTGTTTTTGGCAGAAATTGACACGCTGATCCTATAATTCATATAGAAGTGCAAGAGTCCCAGAATAGCCAAAACAATCTTGAAAACAAAGAATAAGGTTTAGGACTCAACATCTCAATTTTAAAACTTAATACAAAGCTGCAGTAATCAAGGTATAAGGATAGTCATATAGGTCAATGGAACAGAAGTGAGAGTTAAGAAATAAATCTTGACATTTATGGTCAATTGATTTTTGAAAAGGGTGCCAAGACAATTCCATTAGGGAAAGAATAGTCTTTTTAAAAATTGGTGTTGGGACAACTGGATATCCACATGCTAAAAATGAAGATGGTCCCATACCACACACCATACACAAAAATGAACTCAAGATGAATTATCAACCTAAATGTAAGAGCTAAAGCTATAAAACTCTTAAAAGAGAATATAGGACTAAATCTTCATGATGTTGGCCTAGCCAAAGTGTTCTTACATAATGACACCAAAAGCACAAATAGCAAAAGAAAAAAATAGGTATATATTAGACTTCATCAAAATTAAAAATTTTGTGCTGCAAAAGATACATCAGAAAGGTGAATAAGACAACCCACAGAATAGGAGAAAGTATTTGAAAATCATATATGTGACAAGGGGCTTGTTTCTAGAACATATAAAGAACACTTACAACTCAATATTAAAAAGACAATTCAATTAAAAATATACAAATGATTTGAGGAGATATTTCTCTAAAGGAAACAAACAAATGGCCAACATGTACATGAAAAGACATCATTAGGGAAATGCAAATCAAAACATACCTCACATCCACTAGAATGGCTATAATTAGATATGACAAATGCTGACTAGAACATGGAGAAATTGGAACATTCATACCTACTGTTGGGAATGTAAAATGGTGCAGTTGCCTTGGAAAACAGTCTGGCAGTTCCTCAAATGAAACAAAACATATATCCATACAAAAACATGTACATAAATATTTATAGCAGTGTTATTCATAATAGCCAAAAAGTGGAGACAACCCAAATGTCCACCAGCTTATGAATGAGTAAATAAAATATAGTATATCCATACAATATAATACTATTCAGCCATAAAAAATGAATGCAGTAATAATACATGTTAATACATAGATGAACCTTGTATATAATATGGTAACTGAATGTACCCAGTCACTAAAGACCTCATATTAGATGATTCCATTTATATGAAATGTCCAGAACAGACAAATTCATAGAGCTAGAAACTAGATTAGTGGTTACTTAGGGCTGGGCAGGAGTTGGGGGAAAAATATGGAGTGATAGCTAATGGGAATTGGAGTTCTTTCAGGAGGGATCAAAATGTTCTAGAATTGGTGTTGATGATGACTGCATAACGCTGTAAATATATTAAAATACAGTGAATTATACACCTTTATGGATGAATTGTATGTATGTGAAATGATTATAATAAAGTTGTTTTGAAAACAAAAAAACACCTGTTTATTATCTCACTGTACCCATGAGTCAGGAGTCAGGGCATGGCTTGGCTGAGTTTTCTGCTCAGGGTCTCATAGGGCTGCCATCAGGGAGTAGTCAGGCTGCATTTTCCTCTGAAGTTTGTGGTGCCCCCCAGAGCTCCCATGGTTGTTCGCATAATTTAGTTGCTCCTGGCTCAGTTTCTAAAGACCCTGAGTTTCCGACTTATCCTTACGCAGTTCACAAGATGGCAGTTTTCTTCTTCAAGGACAGCAGGAGTCTGTTTCTTACATACGAAGCACAACAAAGACAGAGTATTTTAACCTACTCACAGCAGCTACATCTCCATCCCCTCTGCTGTGTTCTCCTGATTGGAAGCAGGCTCTAGGTCCCACCCACAAGCAAGGGGAGGGCCTCACACTGGACACACGGGGGTGGGGAGTTCATGGCGCTCTCTCAGAATTCCCCCTATCTCACCCATCTCCCTTTTCTCCCCTCACAGATTCTGTTCTCAAGAGATATTTCTTTCCCTGAACTGAGCAATTTATTTTTAAACTGGATTTTCTGCCAGAAACTTCTCTCCCTTTCCTCTTTACATTTTCTTTCTACACTTTAACCCCTTCAAATTAAGGGAGACTTGTTTTAAGAGCCACAGCACAACCATTCCCTAAGAGCGAATTGAGGATTTATAGAATCTTAAGTATTTGGGAGGAAGGTAAACTGCTGAGAAGCCAGTGCATTTAAAATGTTAATAGGTTGAGGAAAATAAGATGCCCTCAAAGCATTTCTCATTGTGCTCCAGTAAAAATCTCCCCATTGCCTTTTAAAGGCTCCTTGTAATTAATTTGGAAAAGTTTTGATGTGAGTTGTTTCATGTTTACAAAGACCTTAAACGATTGTGTTAGTTTCAGGAGAATCACTGAAAACATTTATTCTGTGCCCTTTCTCACACTAAACACAAACCGGAAACTTGCTTCATCTTAACCTTCAGTTCATAACACCCTCCACACACATCTTCCATATATACCCTCTACATTTACTCTCTACATACACACTCTGCATATCCCAAACCCACCCTCTACAATCATTTTTCCTCCCAGGAGATACACCTGATTCAGAGAATGAGTTTACGCAATTCACAGTTTTTTGTGTTTTTAAACATCTTTATTGGAGTATAATTGCTTTACACTGGTGTGTTAGTTTCTGCTTTATAACAAAGTGAATCAGTTATACATATACATATATCCCCATATCTCTTCCCTCTTGCGTCTCCCTCCCTCCCACCCTCCGTATCCCACCCCTCTAGGTGGTCACAAAGCACCGAGCTGATCTCTGTGCTATGCGGCTGCTTCCCACTAGTTATCTATTTTATGTTTGGTAGTGTATATATGTCCATGCCACTGTCTCAATTTGTCCCAGCTTACCCTTCCCCCTCCACAGTTATAGGGGTCCGCAGCTGCTATGGGCTCAAGCTCTGCATGTTAGATCAGCATTTGTTGGCAATAAGAACAAAAGAAAATTCCCCTCTGAAACCCTTGTCCCAGCACCTCCTGCTTGACAGGAAGTAGACCCAGGGCCAGTGAAGGCTGCTCCCCTCTGGGGGATGCTGGCACAGGCAGTTCCTCTTGATCCTGGAGATTGGCCTACGTTTGCACGGTCCCCAGCAGGGTCTTTCCTCCTCGGTGAGAGAAGTCTCTGGGAAAAGACTTGGGGTTGATTTCAGATGTCTCCAGGAATAATACTCTTGGTTGGAGGCCATAGCCCTTTGGCAGAATGGCCCTGCAGGGTGCGAGAGACATCTGGGCAGCAGGTGGGGTTCATACTGCTTGTGAGTTTCTGCTGAAGGAGTAACTCCTTCTGGGCACCAGCACTATTCACCTGCCTCTTCAAGAAAAAAAGCTGATCTGCTAGGTGCAGGAGAAATGGGGAGGAAGCCAGCATGGGGTAGTCCATGTGCCCGGACATCCGTGTTGGACAGATAAGGGGTTATGAAAGATGGAATTTGCTAAATAAACGATCTGTTTGTCATAGAAATGACATGAGATGGGGATTGAGCTAGTTAGTTCCCAGCAAAAGAATGAGGATATTAGGTTTGGGATACAGACGGAGAAAGGGCTAGAGGATATTTATAGCTGCTAAGAATGAATCCCTTACCTGAGTCACCGAAGTTACCTTTCTATGCCTGCCTCAAAGGACGCTCCAGGGACAGACTGCCCCTCCCACAGAACACATGGCTCAACTGTCCCAGTCAAATCCCATGGAAAATGTTTCTGAAACGTGTTTTGCCAAAGGCAACTTGAGGTTATTTAAGTGTTTTAAAGGATTCTATTAATGAAGATGCTGTTGACCTTGACAAGGATTGGCTTAAACCTGAAATAAAAATAAAAACTGAGTTGACGGAGTTCTGAACATGGGTTTCTCAGCTGTTTGAAGGAGGCTGTTGGTTCTTTGGGTCAGGAAAGGGTGGGGAGGATGCTACTGGTGCCATTTACCCAGGAACCAGTGGAGGAGAGTCATGAGACCACTGGACTTGGGGTCCAGGGGCCTGACCCAGAACTCATGTGGCATTTATTGGCTCTGTGTCCTTGGGAAAGAAACGCACCTGCTAGGGTTTGAGTTCTTCAATGAATGAGACAATCTGTGTGAATGTTCTTTGTAAACTTAAATACGTGTGGGTCCTCACGCTCAAAAACCTGCAGAGCACCAACAAAACAACCCATTAGCTCTGGAAGGAATCTGCAAGGGCACCTGGCTGTGGTGTGTTAACGGGGCAGGAAAATGCATCACCTGGAGAGGGTTTTCTGAAATGCCAGCCTGCTGCTCCACAGGTCATGATGCAGCTGTGATGCCCCAGGATGCACCCCAAGTGGGCCTGACCTCATCTGACCACGGACAGGGTGAATGACCAGAGAGGTTGCCCAACTTTCCAAGCTGGTTAGTGACAGCTGGTTGGTGGCACAGCTGGATGGAGCCTGGCTGGAGCCTGGCTGGAGCTGCTCATCCTTCCACAGTACTTCATGGTCACCCTTCTACTTCTTGCTTCCTGAACCAAACGGAAGCCAGCACACCCACCAAGTAACCAATGTCAGCCTTTTAAATGGTTTTACTATGCTCTCAGTGTTTGTGACACACCTCTGAGGGATCTGTGCAAAACCATTGTTGATGGCAGTGAAAGCCAGCCCAAAGCACAGGCTCTGGGTCACCTGTTGGCTCTGCAGCTCCTACAGCCTGTTCTGGGTAATTCACTAAACTGCTGTGACCCTCTCCAGAGAAAGCATGTGCTGTGCTGATTCCTGGGCTTTTTGATAGTCTTTTTTTTCATGGTGAATTGGTCAAGTGGCTTCTGGTTATGACTTGCTTTCCATGCAGCCTATTTGCAGAGCACTGTGAGTGGCCCACGTGGACAGTAATTGGGGGAGCTCCCAGTGGGCACTTTAGTCTCAGGAGCATTTTGGAAGTGGACGTTGGCCTTTCAGAGACTGACTGAGTCTGGATTCTGCAAGGGGCACCTACTCTTCAAAGGCACTGGGACAGCAGTACCTCCAGGTCTGATTGGTCTGATTTTCACATGGAACCATGACACCGTGTGCTCCGAGGGTGGCTTTCTAGACCACTCACCAGCACCTCCCAACACTGTGAGCACAGGGAGGCCACAGCACTGGAGCCAGCATCCCACCAGGTGACAAATCAGGACCCACATGATTAACTCCTCAGGCTCAGTAGACAGAGCAGCAAGAAGAACACATGTGAAGAGGCACAGCCTGGCCTTTGTCCATGATTAATGGAAATGTCCAGCTTCAGAGGTCCGGGATTATGCTGACATTCCTGAGGATGAAGAAATCTGTTCTCTGCAAACAACTGAGGAGAGAAAATTGGGAAGGAGTGAAATGTATGAGGGAGAGTGAAGAAGCACATGCCCGCCTTGAAACTCTGTGTTAGTAGGGGAGAACCAGTAGTGCATTTTAAAAACACCTGGAAACAGGCAAAGGAAAGCTAGCTGAATGGACCAGAATCCTGTTGGTGGAGTGGCCTTTCTCATCCTTTGTGCTCTGAAGCTGGGGTGACTCCACTGAGGGTGAAGGTAACTGTGCAGACAGGCCAAAGGAGTGAAATTCAAAACTGCCCCAGTCCCCACATTTGGCAGCTCTGGTCACCAGTGAGTGATGCTGTGTGGATGGCCAGGGATCCCACACTTCCTAACATTCTGAGATCTTGTCACCACACCGCAATATATCTATGTTTATAATCCAATGAGGAAGAACACACAAAATGACAAAAAAGAAAAAGGAAGAAACTCTTTCTGCACTGAATTTTAATAACTAGTGTTTTGTCGGGACAAGTAAAAGTTGAACTTAAGAATCAAGGAAAAGAAAAAAGTGGGAAACTACAAGGATGAAAAAGGGTTGGAAAATTAGAGAAAATTAGCGACGTGAAACAAAAGCACACAGAAGAAAGAATGAAAGACGGGAATAGCAAAAGAAAATGGAAAGGTACTGAGAGACCAGAGATCCTTTTAGCATGACTAAAAATTGAAAAAAAAAATAGCTCTTTTTATACACCTTTATTTGGGAGATTATCTGGACCTTCAGATTTGAAGAATTTATGACCTTGAAGTATCACGTGTACATACAAAAAATTCAAATGAGCCATATCTAACCATGTTCACTTGAAATCAAATGTTAATTTTCAGTTCTTCTATTGGGACAAATAAAGCTGGAAATTCTCAGAGTGTTCGACTTTATGATCTTAGGTATAAGAATGAAAAAAACCTATATTATTATGCTTAGTAGATTGGATTCAAGTGAAACAACTGATCTGAAGACTGAGGTTCTCATTCGTTTTTCAGTTTTCCCAGGTGGTAAAACATATGTGAGACTGATAAAAAGGAGAAACAAAGGTGGTCCAGTCAATGAGCCCCAAAGTCTCTGAAGATGAAAACAAGCTTTTTCATGTGTGATAAACCTGCAGAGCTTGTGCCTGTGAACTTTCTAACCCATGAAACTGCAAGCAAACCTCAAAGATCAAGGCTCAAGGCCTTGTTTTTGCCACAAAAATGGCATTACAGCCTCACAGCTGAGGTTCATTTGTTCCACTGCAACACTGGAGAAAGGAGAGTTCTGGTCATGCACAAGGGGCCGATCTGTTCCAGAGGTTTCAAGCGCTTGCATTATACAATATCTCTGGGCTGCCCCTGACCCCACCTTTCTGGGTGCTATGGGCTGAATTGTGTCTCCCCCCGCACCTCAAAGATTCATAAGCTGAAGTTCTAATCTCCAGCACTTCAGAATGTGACATTATTTGGAGATAGGGTCTTTGCAGGAGTAATCAAGTTAAAACGAGGTCATTAGGGTGAGCCCTAATCCACTATGACTGGTGTCCTTATAGAAAAGGGAAATTTGGACACAGAGACATGGACACAGGGGACCCATGTGAAGTAAGGACAGCCACCTTCAAGCCAAGAAGAGAGGCCTGGAACAGATTTTCTCCCACAGCTTCAGAAAGAACCAGCCCTACTGATACCTTCATCTCAGGCTTTCCAGCCTTCAGAGCTGTGAGATGATGATTTTCTGTTGTCTAAGCCGCTTGTGTGGTGCTTTGTTACAGCAGCCCTAGCAAACAAGTACACTGGGCCTACATATTTGGAGGCAGAGAGGATCTGTGGTCATATAAAGGCCATGTAATTTTAGAGCCCAGTGCTCTATTTTCCTGCATCCCACATCCCTCTTCCTTCTGCTTGTGTGTGAATCACTTTTGGAGATTTGTAAATGTATAGACTCCCAGGCCCTCCCCATGCCCAATATTTTGGGATCTCTTGGGTGGTCCCCCAAATCTCATGGGGATGCTGTTGCAATGCCAGTTTTATTCAGTACTTCTGGGTGGGCCTGGAGGATCTGAGGCCACCTTTCATGGTCACTTTGGGGAATTAAATGCCTTTAACTTTGCTACTCAAAGTATGGTCTACAGACTGCCTGCACAGACACTGCCTGAGAGCTTTGCTGATGTGCAGAACCTCAGGGCCCACGCTGACCAGCTGAATGAGGCTCTGCCTGGGTGTTTCACTGCATTGTTCTTAGACCACACAGGGACTAAGTTTCTAAAAGCAACCATCAACTATTAAGCCAATGTAAAAAAAAAACTTTTTGTTCTAATGAAGCAACTGGATTTCAGGGAATCTCTAGATTTTGCTTCTTATAGATCATCATCATCATTGTCATCATCTTCTGATCCATACAAAGAAACACTGCAGTAGAGTAAATTTTACAGTTGGCATGAGGGGTGTATCTGGTAAGAATTTGCTGGGAATTTATGCATTCCCATTGGGATTCCCCTTTTGTTAATGGTAGAAGTTCTAAATCTTCCATGTGTGTGCGTGTGTGTGTGTGTGTGTGTGTGTGTGTGTGTGTGTGTGTGTGTATTTAAGATTAAAGTAAAAACACTGTTCAAAAACATGGTCAATTTGAAACTTAGAAAAGATATTTCTCTTACTGCCTAAGTAGTCAGTCACCTTTGCCATCCCAAGGCCTGGCTACCTGTGACACTTGCAGAATTAATCCACTGAGTCTCCTCCTCCACCAGACATCATCAGCCAGTTTCCTGTCTTGAGTCTTTGTTCTTTTTGGAGGCAAAGAGATTTGGAAATTTCTTCAATACAATCTGTCATCATTAGAAGGTAGACTTAAAATCAGCCTGGAGCTCGTTACAGACCCTACCCAGGTGAAGATGACTGTGATTCCCAACAGCAGGGCAGGGTCAGCTAGAAGGAGAACCTCCAGCAGGAGCTGAGGGTGTCAAGTTCAGCCCCACCCACTGCTTAACCTGGAGTCCTGGAGGGGCTATTCCAAAATGTGATTATTCTCCTCCAATTCGGGGGGAGTGGCCCTCCTCTGAGCAGTGCCTTCTAGTCAGAGCAATCTGTTCATCAGTTTACACCCTGAGCTCTTATTTACAAGGTATTCTGGGTTTATCCTGGGTATCCAGTTTACACCCAGGATATTCACTGGGCCCTTATATTCCTTTTCTTCACTCAGGACTCTGGCAGATCCTTAGCCCTTCCCAGACCTTGGCTTCCTGGTCAATGACACATCAACGACCACACCTATGAGGGGTTTACAGTCTGTGGAACAATTCAGATGAAAATGTCTGTATTTTACAAAACACATCAAACCTTTATTCTAGAAGGGCCTTAGACTTTCCCGGGAATCCAAACAGACTCCAGGAAGTCTGCTAGATTTGGATGGCCAGAACTATACAGGCTTCTTAGTAGCTTGAGAACAAGGAGACTGAGGTTGGTAGGGGGAGATATGTGAGAAATAATGTTTGGAATAAAAAATAATTTAAGCAACCATTTCTGAAAGGCTAATGGCCTCCAGAGATGGCCTTCTCTGCATACACACATTTGTTTTACTTGCCAATCTTGGCTTTGGGTGTCTTCTGTGAAACTCTTGAGTGTCAATCTTCTCAGTCATATAGTGGAGAGATGAGTACCATTTGGATTTTACCAACAGGTGACACCATCATCACCACCACCCCACCACCACCATCATATCAATGTCTGAGGAGAGGCTTGGGTAAGGGCACCCCAAAGGCAGCTTGGAGCCCTGGTCATGCAAAGCAGATCCTCAGTCAATATCTGTGTAGCCAGTGTGGCTCCAACACTTCACTCATATGGCAAATGACATCCATACAAGGTTGAAGACAGCAAAACCCACAGTCAGCTCTTTTAGCATCTTTAAAAGATGTTAACTGCGGTAAAATACAAATAATGTAAAATTTGTGATCTTAACCATTTTAGAATACACAGTTCAATAGTACATTCACATAGTTTGCGCAACCATCACCACCATCCAAGAACTTTTTCATCTTCCCAAACTAAAACTCCATCCCCATTAAACAACAACTCCCAATTACCCCTTCTCCCTAACACCTGGCACCCACTGTTCTATTTTCTGTCTCTATGAATTTGACTATTCTAGGGACATCATATAAGTGGAACCATGCAGGATTTGTCCTTTTGTGACTGGCTTATTTCACTCAACGTAATGCCCTCAAGCTTCATCCGTGTTGTAGCATGTGTCAGAATTTCCTTCCTTTTCTAAGGCTGAATGATATTCCATTGTATGCATCCCTCAAGCTTCATCCATGTTGTAGCATGTGTCAGAATTTCCTTCCTTTTTAAGGCTGACTGATATTCCATTGTATGCATCTCATCTGGTCAATGGACACCTTTTGGCTATTGTGAATAATGCTGCTATGAACGTGGGTATATGAATATCTCTTCAAGACCTTGAATTCAATTTTGGGGGGTATATACTAACTATGTTTTATTAACAACACATTTCATTCTGAACTTCTATCAGAATGAGCGGAGACTGAGGGCTCTCAAAATGCTTCCAGCCACCAGGACTCTCAGTGGCTGTGGTACCAGGTGACTAGTTGATTATCCTCCAAGTGAGTCAGGGGTCTCAGGCCCAACCTCAGCTCTGGCTTTTTTCTGGATGAGACGTTTTATTTCATGAGAGGCTTCAGTTTTCTCTTGTGAAGTGAGGTGATTGGTTTGGTGGTCGCAGGGGTCATTGCACTGAAATCATGAGAAAGGAATTAATGCTACTCATCAGTTGAACTTCCCAAAAGGCAGGACCTGAGGCCCAGGAGGCTGGCAGCAGCCAGAAGGAACAGCATTGGTTCTTCCTCCCTTCTCTCCTGACCACCTGGCTGTTTTCCAGGAACAGGAGCAGCTCATACCTGGTTTGTGAATTGCTTAAGCTATAGGGTCATTCCCAAGGCTCAGATGGAAGCATGGTGTCCACATGGTTCCTGGTAGCCCTGCATTCTTTCTCCTAAGGGGTCCTCGAGTGGCCTTCATCAGCTCACCTGCTCACGTCTGCTGCTCTTTTCAGTGGCCGTGACCGGATAGGAATGAGAATCCTTTACATTTACCTGTTTTTAGGTTCAATGTTTGGTCCCTGCAAGTCAACACCATTTCTTTGCTTTTGAAAGAAGCGAAATGAGGTATTTATTCTAAGATATGAGTGTTAGCACAGTTGGGCAGTGATCTCCAAAATTCCCTTCTTTGTGATGATGTGGTGAGAAGCAGGATGGAAGTTTAAAGTTCAGGTTAATTGGACACTTCATTGGATGTGCCTCCAAACACACACACATGTGTGTCCAAAATAATATAACCCCCATAATATAAACCACCTGCAGTTGCATAACTCAGCCAGAAAACACATGAGAATGGGCTTTTCTGTGGGTTCTGGGACTTTACCCATCCCAATCTCACAGCAGCACTGCTGAGAAGAGCCTTTTCACAGGACTTGGCCATTTGTGATTCTGCTCCCACCTGGGACTGCAGGAAGACCTGAAAAGGAAAAATACAACAGGCATAAATAAAAAACTTTCCAAAACCAGCAGAATTAAACTTTAAGATTTGGGTTGGTTTGGATTTGAGAGGAGGAACAAACTAGTAGTTGTCTCTCACTAGCAAAACAAAAGGCTCTAATTAAATTTTACCACCCAAAGTTGTAGGCATTGCATGATACTCTCAGTGTTGATAGAATACGATCTAAAAGAGCCAGACTCCTCTTTCCATGTCAGTTCAAGTGACAAGTGCATTTGAGATTTTTTGGGAGAGTTTACGCACTATAAGCTCCAGTTTTCGATTTCCAGTGGAGAAACAACACTATGCCTGAACAGCCTCAGGAGCTACCTGAGCCGGACCTGGTAGCCATGTGGTTGCTGCAGCTTCTTCTACTTCTCTTCCTCTTTCTTCTTTTAATAAACTATTTATTTTATAACAGTGTTAGATTTACAGGAAAACTGCAAAGATAGTACAAAGAGTTGCTGTAACCCTCTCCACCAGTTTCCCCCATTGTTAAGATCTTACCTTACCTTAGTACATTTGTCACAACTAAAGCCCACAGTTTATTCCATTCCACCAGCTTTTCCGGTAACATTCTCTTTGTGTCCCAGGATCCAGTCCAGGGCATCACATTGCTTTTACTAGTCATGCCTCTCCAGCCTCCTTTGGTCAGTGATAAGTTTCTCAGTGTTTCCTCATTTTTGATGACTTTGACCATCTTGAGGAGGACTGGCCAGGTATCCTGTAAAATGTTCCCCAATCTGGGCTTGTCTGGTTTCTTTTTCTTAGTTAGACTCAGGTTATGGGTTTTTAGAAATAGTACTACCGAGGTGAAGCACCTACTCAAGACATCTTATCAGGAGTACAGGACATTTACTCAACATCACAGGTACGAGTTAACCTTCATCACTGGTTAAGATGGTGTCTGCCTGGTTTCTCCATTGTCAAGTTACTATTTTCCTTTATCCTATTTTATTCTTTGCAAGTCACTAAGTCTAGCCCATTGTCAAAGGGGGAGAGAGAATGCAGTTAAGCTTTACCTCCTGGAGGAAGTATTCCAGTATTCTTTGGACTTCTTCTCTGCAGCTACTTTTTAGACTTGCATTTCTGGCACAGTTCTTGAACATTTTCTACTCCTACAAGGACACATAACTGTGACTGGATAAGTTGTGACTCTGGGGTGGTGGGACCTCGGTCGGAGTCACAGACCTCAAGCATATTAAAAGCATACATATTACATTGTATGTTCCCCAGCCACATTGGAAGTAAGTTACAAATTAATAATAGAAGGGCAACCAGAAAATCCATAAGTGTTCAGAAATGAACATTTTAAATACATTTTAAAATAACCCACTGATCAAAAAAATCCAATGACTATTAGAAACTATTTTAGATGGAATGTTAATAAAAATGTCATATCAAGACTTGTAGGTTACAAATACAGCAGTGCTTAGAAGGAAAATTATAGCCTTAAAAGTATTTATCAAGAAAGAATAAAGACTGAAGTTCATTACTCATGTGAGCCTCTCAAAAAGTTAGAAAAAAATGCAAGTTTAACCTGATGGAAGGGAATAATGGTAAGAGCAGAACCAATGAAATGGAAACAAACATGCAACACAGAAACTCAAAAAAGGCAACAGCTGCTTCTTTGAAAAGACCAATAAAATTGATAGACCTCCAGAAAGACTGTAAGAGAATAAGAAGGGGAAGAAAGAGGAGAGTGAGGAGGAAGAAGAGATAAGAGGAGAAATAACCTATAATATGTTTAAAAAAGGACTGTACAGAATTTGTCCATCAAAAGACAATAGTTAAGAGCATAAGAAGGCAAGCTAGAAAGTGGCAGAAGATATTTGCTATTTATACAAATACTCAGTAAAGGGCTCATATCATACGTAAGGAATTTCCACAAATCAATAAGGAGGAACAGTAATGAATAATAAACCTATGGAACCCTCGTACACGGCTGGTGGGAAGATACATTGACACAAGACTTTGGAAAATTGCTTGGCAACATCTGCTCAAGCTGAACATATGCCTACCGGATGACCTAGCAGTTCCACCCCTAGGAATATACCCAACAGAAGTGTGTCCAGATGTTCCCCAGGAGACATGCCTGAGAGGGTGTGTGGAAACTATTCACAAAAGCCCCAAATTGGAACCCACCCAATGCCAGCCTCGGGTGGGACGGTCGCACCAGTGGTGGTCTTCTGCTGGAAAAGAGCACCACTCAGCTGGAGAATGAAGAGCCACATCTACACGCAGCCACACAGGTGAATCTCACCAATATAACGTGGAGCAGAAGAAGCCCCCATGAAGACTCAAACAAGTCCACGTAGCATGGTTACAATTCCAAAATCTAAAAACCAGGCAAACATGTATGGGACTGGAAATCAGCATAGTGGTATTTGGGAGGATAGTGATAGTGAAGGGGTCACTAGGGGCCATTTGGAGGTGGTCATGCTTCATGTCATGATCAAGGTGCTGGTGACCCAAGGGCGTTCGTCTTATGAGCATTTTCGGAGCTGGAGGCGTGTCTGTGCGCAACTATCATGTGCTTCTGGGAGCAGCCTGCCTCCTCCCAGGTAAGTGGTCCCCTGAGGCTCCCAACGTAGCACGTGAGAAGTTTTCGTCTTTACAGTCTCACGGCTCTCTTCTTGCTTCTATTTCAAAACACAGCAGAAGTTAAAAGCGTTTAATAACAGGGTTGTCCCACGGCCCCGCACTGGCTCCCATCACTGCGATGAATGAGCTGTGTGACCCCATGTAGCTGCCGTCTCCCCTGTGAGCTGGGTGCAAAGCAAGATCAACCTCTGAGTTTATCAGGAGGATTAAATGCTTCCTACCTAGCACAGAGGCTGGCAATGAGTAATAACCACAACTCAGTACAAATGAGCTTTATCATTAGAGCAAATTTTAAACCATACTTGATTTTAAATACCAATGGATATTACTTTCTTTCTGGCTGTTGAAACCTTTAGCTCTCAACACTGTTTTTTTTTTTTCCCAATATTAAGAAACAATTTTAACAACAGTTAATATTGAATTATTTAAAAAACAAATACTTGTATCTCTACAGAACAAGACTCTTTTTTTCTAACTTAACAAGTTACAAAAATAGAGTAAATGATAATGACAGTAAGGTTTTTTCATACTTCTTACAGAGGAAAATGACATCTTCTACGATTGCTGTAATTAGGGGCTCATTCTGCATTGGTAAGAAAAACAGTAGTAACAGCATAGAACTACAAAACCAATTGTTGGATGGTATCTTAATAAGCCATCAAGGTCAAGTGTTCCCAAACACACTCATCAGAACCTCAGATCTGTGGGGACCTGTGCATTTAAAAGCTCTTAAGTGCTCTTGAAATATCTTTCAAAGTGATTAGAGCAATCAGCCAGGATTGGGAATCACTGTTATGGTTTACCTCCACCTTTAAAAGAAAACTCAGCCACCAAAAACATGAACATCTACCCTCCTATTAAAGGTGTTTAAGTGATGGCTGTTGGGCAAAACTGTTCATGATTTATTTCAGTGATTACCCTTTTTCCTTGAGTGAGCAGAGGTTCTTTGTGCTCCAGTGTAAGTCATCTGTTTTGGGAATGTCTTGACTGAATATAGAATATCTGAACCCTGTTTTGTCCTAGGAAAGCAGGGGCGGGGGCCAGGGTGGGGGGTTGTTCCTGCCAAGGACCAGAACAGCAAATGCACAGCTGACTCATGAGGAGGGTCAGGACTGAGGAAGTAAATGCAGAAATCCAGATGGGTGAGGAAGCCAGGGGGCATGGGGCTTCAGGGTCTGATGTGCTGCAATTCCAGGGGCTAGAGGTTGGGACAGAACAGGCCAGAGCACCAACTCAGCCGGTGAGAAGACGGGGGCTGGGGAAATCTCTTGTCATGCCGTCCCAGGGCTCACCATGGGGCTGTCCAGCAGGGAACCATACTTCTTATGGGGTGGCCCAGGGACCCAGGAACACATGACAGGGCTCAGGCTGCGAGGCCTTCTTGGGGTTCAGTCTGGGAATCAGCATTTTGTCACTTCTGCCACTCTCCAATGGTTAAAGCAGGTCCTTGACCCAGCACAGATTCAGGGGACAAGGTTAGCCAGGGACATGGATCCTGGGAGGGCTAGTCACTGTGGCTACCAGTCCACCGGGCCACCCTTACTCACATATCTCTCCATCTTCGCACTCCACAGAGTGGACACAGGGCAGGAGGTGGGCACTCTTTGGTGAGGGAGGGAAGGTGTGTACCAATAACCAATCCAACCTGCTTTTGTGTTTCAGTCCTAGCCTTTGCCTCCAAATTCATAAGGTTTCAAAGCCTTGTTTCCCAGTTTGTTGTTTGGAACTCAGGCCCCACCTTATTCAAGACATAGCTGTACTTGTGGCTAGTTTCCTAGGCTGGCCCAAAGAAACGGTCATTTTGCTGATAACCCCTGTGATTGTGATATCATTTCTGCTGCATGGCATGATTTAAAAAATCTAGAGCTGGTCTGGAAGCTGGCTGCCCCTTACAACACTTCATAGGAGGAAGAGGGTTCTGTGGTTCCCTGCGTGGGAGGTGGCAGCTCAGTCTTCCCACAGTCGTCCCCCCAACCCGTCCCTGCCTCCCTCCCTCCCTCTCCATCCCCCTCTCCCTGCTCACAGCCTCTACTGGGGCCTGGGGCGCAGGCAGGCTTGGGCTTGAAGTCTGCTTTTGCCACTCATTCCCTGGGCAGCCTTTGAACCTCACTCTCCACGTCTACCCAGAGGGGAAAGAAACAGAAAACACAGGCAAATCACCCAGATCTCTCCGAGACATTCTCTAGGGAAGGCTGTCAGGAGGAGGGTGGGGTGGAAACAGAGACCCTGGCCTCCCTGGAGAGTGTCATGATGAGTGTCAGCCCCGGGCCAACTGTCCTTCAGACTCTTGGGGTTTTATTGACCCTCCAGAGCCAATGGCGTTTGCATGATGGAACGGAGTTTGCATTATGCTGAGCTTTCCTTTCTTCTAATACCTAGAGATTGTGTTTAAAACTTGGCATCACTATGAAATTGCCAACATAACCCATTTGGATGGAAGCAAGTTGTAAACTTGTGCTTACTTTTCCTGCAGGCTGACCAAGAGGCCTGTCTTTGCCTCCAGGATCAAGGAATTTTGCCACTGAGCAGAACAGGTGATAGGTTTCTCATTTGTTTTTTGTTCAGGAGACAAGAATTCAAATCCCACTCAGTTAGTGGGTGATGTGGCACTTCTTGTCCCATTGTGTTCTGGGTAGGTCAGTGGGCAACCTGGCAAGACACTTGATTGCAAGCCTGAGTCCTGGGGCTTGGGTGGATCCTGAGTGTAAAGAGCAGAAATTTGGCCCTTTCGTTATGCTTTCTGCTGGCCCTACCCCCAGGCAGAGAGCGTGGGCTCTCCTGAACATCTGTCCCCACCCTGACTGCATGCAGGCCCTTGTCTGCCACCCTGGCAGGTGGACTGGACCCTGATGGAGATGTTGGTTGGAGGCTCATAGACTCAGGAGGCTTCCGGATTCATCCCGTTTCATCCACCTTTTCTGCCACATTGGGCCAAGAGGCAGTGGAGTGACCCCTGACCAGCTTGTGAGGCCCAAGAGGAAAGAGAAACATTTCTCTCATTTAAACCACTGTTTTTTTTTGTTTTTTTTCCCAGTGAGGGGGCGGGTAGAGGGAGTGAGTGGCAGGTGGGTTTCTGTCCTTTACAGCCAAGCGGTACTAAATATTTCAACAGCCAACTTACCTGAACATGCGTTATAAAATTATATCATCTAAACACAGATTTTTCCCATTGTGGAGAATTGCTGGAACCATTCCACCTGTTCTCTTTTCTTCACAAGGCTTGTTTATGGCCAGAATCTCTGCAAGTGGGAAAAGGGAGAGGCAAGTGGCACCCAGTGGTTGGGTTGGTTGAATCTTTACTGGAGTTGCTACTTGATTTCTCAATGAATGTTTAGGTAGAGGAAGATGTTGGCAAGAATTTGATTTCTGACTTGTCAACATGTCTCTCAACTCTAAACAGGTGTAAAAGATGTTTAAAAACCTTCCATTTCAAGCACACAAGTCGTAGAGAGAATGGTATAAGGAAACCCCATGGACCGCAAACCCAGCTTCAACAATTATCAGCACTTTTCAATTTTATTTCATTTATACAGTAGTTCTTTAACTTGTTAGAAATGCAAATTATAGGCCCTATCCCAGGCCTAAGGAATCAGAGGCTCTGGCGGCTCAGCAATCCGTGTTGAGCAATCCCTCCAGGGAATCATGGTGCATGCCAAAGTTTGAGAACCCCTGCCTTTATTCCTCCAGGTTTGTTCCTTTTTTGTTTTTGTTGAGTTTATTAGAGCAAATAATGGACTGCATATTTTTTATTACTAGATACTTCTGTGTCCATCTCTAAACCAAAAGGACATTTATTCTTTGATATAACAGATGCGATATTATCACCTCTAACAAACCCAATTGTTGTTCATTAATATCATCTAACGCCCAGTGCATATTCAAACTTCTGGTTATCTTTAAAATGCCTTGTTACATTTGGCTTTTAAAATCTGGATCCAAACAAGGGCTACACATTGCATTAGCCTGTTAGGTCCCTTGATTCTCTTGTAGTCTAAAAGCATCTGCCATCTCTATTTACTTATCTACTTATTTATTTCTGTTTAGAGGAAACATGTCATTTTTCCTATAGAATGTCCCACATGTTCAGAATTTTGAGTCTCCCTGTTTCTGTGTTCACAGCTACGTGACAAACAGTTCTGTGAAAACACAGCTGAGCATTACAGCCTCTGTGAGGTGTAGCTAATGATGCCGCCCTGCTCTTGGCCCCCCAGGTGACTCTTCTAGTTTCTAATGGTGCCATGGCCAGTATCATTTCTCCATCAACGAAATACTAAGTTTGGATGGAGGTAGGGAATGGGCTGGAGACTGATACACCAGCAGGGGTGCCTGGCACATAGTAGGTGCTCAATATTATTTGAACAAATAAGTGAAACAAAAGGACCTATTATCTGTTCCCTCAGCATCCCCAGGGAGGCCACTATGCCCACTGCTGACTTAGGACATCAGACACTTTCTGGACCCCCCTGCAAACATGACCAAGTCCGACACCTAGAGCCCCATCTAGGTAGAGATTCAACTGGTGAAGCTCAGAGGAGAGGTTAATCTTCTGGATTATTCTAGCTCTATTGTGTTCCTGCCAAGGCCTGCTTGATAAAAAATGAGTGAAACAACAGGAACTCTCATTCAAAGCTCCTGCTGGTGGGAATGCAAAATGGAAGATGGGCTGGCTGTTTCTTTCAAAACTAAACTACTCTTACCATGCTATCCAGCAATCGTGCTCCTTAGTATTTACCCAAAGTAGTTGAAAATGTATGCCCACACAACAATTTACACATGGATATTTATAGCAGCTTTGTTCATAAATTCTAAAACTTGGAAGCAACCAAGATGGCCTTCAGTAGGTGAATGGATAAATAAACTGTGATATATCCTGACAATGGGATATTAGTCAGTGCTAAAAAGAAAGGAGCTATCAAGCCACAAAGAGACATGGAAGAACCTTAAATGTATGTTATTAAGTGAAAGAAGCCAATTTGAAAAGGCTACATACTGTATGATTCCAACTCTATGACATTCTGGAAAGGGCAAAACCATGGAGATGATAAAAGGTGAAGGGGGGGGTGCTTCTCTGGTGGCGCAGTGGTTGAGAGTCCGCCTGCTGATGCAGGGGACACAGGTTCGTGCCCCGGTCCGGGAAGATCCCACATGCCGCGGAGCGGCTGGGCCCGTGAGCCATGGCCGCTGAGCCTGCGCGTCCGAAAAAGGTGAGGGAATGCCAGGGGTCAGGGGTGGGGAACAATGAATAGGTGGAGCACAGAGGATTTTTATGGCAGTGAAAAATACTCTGTATGATACTCTCATGATGAACACATATTATGCATTTGGCAAATCCCATACCATGTACAACTCTAAGAGTGAACCATAATGTAAACTATGGACTCTGCATGATTATGATGCATCAGTGTAGGTTCATAGGTGGTAACAAATGTATCTCTCTGGTGGGGGATGTTGATATAGGGAGTCTGTGCATGTGGGAGCAGGGGATATGTGAGAAATCTCTGTACCTTCCCTTCAGTTTTGCTGTGAACCTGATCTAAAATAAAGTCTATTATTTTTTAAAGGATTGAAAAAGATGCCTGGGAATGGGAAGTCCTTCTTCACCTGCCCCACTTTCCTCTGACAGAAACAAGGGAGCAGTTAGGGGTGGTGAGCGTCTGCAGCGATTCAGGAGCGGGGCTAGTCAGTGGCATTTACCTGTATAACCCCTGAGGGGTCGCTCCTTTCTCTGGACACGTGGGTCTGTGAGAGTTCTCAGGGCTATTTCTTTTTTCTTTATACAGCATTTCGGAATTTGATGTTTATTTCACAACAGTGTCTTGTTTCTCAGGTTGCTATGAACAGAAACAAAATAATAGGTACGAAAATGTCTTCAGATCTTCAGAAGAAAGCCATCCTGTAAACCCACGTTATTATTCCTAATAAAATGATTCAGGACATCCATTTTCTATTTGTCCACTTCATCAAATAACAGATAATCTCCATTATTTCCCTCTCCAACTCCTACCCACACCTTTCTCCTCCCACCTCCTCTACAGAAAATAAATATTTGGTTTCATTTAATTATGGGGTATAAAGTTTATATTTGTCTCAGAGATTTCCCTCTTTTAAAACAACTTTGTAGCTTTCCAGGTAGAAATAAAGGAGGACTGGGGCTTGCTACCTCACTTTTCCCTTTCCTTAAGATTTTAGCACCAGGCACTCTCAATTCTGTAATTGCACAACTTTCCAATATTGGGTTTTTCAATATAATTGGAAGGTTTCCCAAGGAAACAGAACTAGGTCTTTTATCTAATCATTGCCATTTAACAACTTTTAACTTATGGGGTTATTTCCCATACTTGGCTGGCTATGAGGTAATTTCTAGTATTTCAGGTTATATTATAGGAGATGAATCACTTCAGCCTTGGAAAGTGTGGCCATGGATCTGGAGTCTGGTGTGGGGTCTTAGAGACACCGCCAGTGACTCGCTCAGTTGTTAAGTCCTGGGCTCTGTGTTCATGCTCACCTCCCTTGGCTCAATGCCTATGGGCTCTCTTTTCCAAAGCCATGCTCTCTTTTCCTTGCAGAGGAGTAGCTAAGGGAGCTTTTAGCAAAGGGGGGAATCTTTTGAGTGTTACAGTTTGCTGTAGAGTTTACTTCCAGACTGAGAGGCAGACAGAGCCAGGGAGTGTGAGATGTGCTTTCTGGGCAGTCCAGTTTCCCTAGTAAAATGGGGATAAGAGCAGCTTGCTTTTGAACTTTGTTGGTGAACTTGGCAAACGTTAGGGGTGGGTGGTGTCTGAGGCCATCCCTGCAATATGGTTTCTCTGCCAGGAACTGGACACTGAGAATGTGTGAGAGCCTCCCACAGTCTAGACTGTTATTCCAGCAGAGAACAAGGTCACACTCTACAGCTGGGCTCTGTGCACCACTCCAGGGTAAGTGAGCTGTAACTTCTGGGTCAGGCTGACATGCTCACAATGTACCCTCAGTTTTATCAACAACCCCCAACAGGAGCACTTCCACTTCCGGAAGTGTTTTGAATCTTGGTAAGCCACACACTTCCCATTTCCCCTGCAAACTTATGACATCTGATAGGACCTTCTGAAAAATGGTTCTTTTGAAACTGTAGACTTTTTTTGTACAGTGTCTTTGTCATCAGTGTTCTGGTTCTCCTTTATTTATGTCAACCTAATAGCTCTTGCAAATATCTCTCAAGGATTCAAGGCCCCATGTTGGTTTGGTGACCTAAGGACTCCTCATAACTTCACATTCCCATCACCTCATTACTTTGTAAAGTAAAACAATGCTTTTACTTTGAAATGGAAATGTCTCTCCACTTGTAACACAGTAGCCTAAGAAAACCAAGCCCAAGTCATCTTCTTAGGTATGGATATTCAACTGTCACAGTGCTTTTTATTGAAAAGGCTGTTATTTGTCCATCAAGTTACCTCTGAAACTTGGTCAGAATCAGTTGTTCATACAGTATGGCTGTGTTTGTGGACTCACTATTCCATTAAATTGATTTTTTTAAATCTATGTTTTCAACAAATTTACACTGTCTTGATTACTGTAAGCTCATTATAATCTGGAAATCAGGTCGTGTTAGCTCTCCAAATTTGTTTTTATCTTTAAATGTTGTTTTAGCTATTGTAAATATTTTGAATTTCTGTATGAATTTTAGATTCGATTATCAAATTTAAGAAAAGACTGCTGGCATTTCAACTGAGATTGCATTGATTGTATAGATCAATTTGTGGAATTCACATCTTAATAATACTGAGTCTTTCTACCCATGAACAACCTATATGTCTTCATTTGTTTAGGTCTTCTTTAATTTTTCTCTATAATATTTTATAATTTTCAGTGTACAGTTCCTTCACTTTTGTCAGTTTAATTCCTAAGTATCTCATGTTTTTATGCTAATATAAATAGTATTATTTAATTTTCAATTTCCAATTATTTGTTGTGAGTAATAGAAATACAATTGATTTCTATATATTGATCTCATATTCTGGAAAATTCCTAAACTCATTTGCTTGTTCTATTAGCTTTTTTGTAGATTCCAATATAGATGATCATGTCATATGCAAATAATAAAGGAAAGCCTTTTTCCTTTTGTAATATGAATGCCTTCAATTTCTTTTTCTTGCCTGATTGTTCTGGCTGGAACCTCCAGTACAATGTTGAATAGAAATGTGTTGTTTCTGATCTCAGGAGGAAAGCATTATATCTTTTACCATTAAGTATGATATCATCTGTGGATTTTTGGTAGATGCCTTTCTAGTCTTTGTTTGATGATGACTTTTATCTTGACTAGATGTTGGATTTTATCAAGTGAATTTTATGTGTCTACTGAGGTGATTTGATTTTTCTTTTTCAGTTTGTTACTATGGTGAATTAATTGATTAATTGATTAATTTCTGAATGTTAAACCAACCTTGCATCCTTGAGATAAACCCACTTGGTCATGATTTCTTTTGCTTTTAATATATTGTCAGATAGACTAGCTAAAATATTGTTGAGAATTTTTGCACCTGTATCTGTGCAA
This sequence comes from Phocoena phocoena, assembly GCF_963924675.1. Lineage (NCBI taxonomy): Eukaryota > Metazoa > Chordata > Mammalia > Artiodactyla > Phocoenidae > Phocoena > Phocoena phocoena. The sequence goes on from NC_089224.1 coordinate 23,007,613, forward strand.
AAGAGTGATATGTACTGTCATTTCTTTAATATCTTTTTCTGGTTTTTGGATCAGGGTAATGCTGGCCTCAAAATGAGTTGAGAAGAATTCCTTCCTTCTTAATTCCTTAGAAGAATTTTTGTAGAATTGTAATTCTTTCTTCATTCAATGATTTTTAAAATTCACCAGTGAAGCTACATGGGAGTAGAGTTTTTGTATGTGTTTGTAAGAAGAGTTTTAATTACAAGTTAAATTTCTTTAATTTAGGGTTATTCGAAGAGGCACAGACATAGAGAACAAATATATGGATACCAAGGGGGGAAGGTGGTGGGATGGATTGGGAGATTGGGATTGACATATATATACTACTATGTATAAAATAGATAACTAATGAGAACTCACTGTATGGCACAGGGAACTGTACTCAGTGCTCTGTGATGACCTAAATGAAAAGGAAACACGAAAAAGAGGGGATATGTATACGTATAGCTGATTCACTTTGCTATACGGCAGAAACTAACACAACATTGTAAAGCAACTCTACTCCAATTAAAAAAAAAGTAAAAACAAAAAATTTATGGTTATTTGGGCTATCTATTTCTTCTTGAGTGAACGTTGGTAGTTTGTATTTTTCAAAAACTTTGTCCATTTCATCTAAATTGTCGAATTAATTGACATAAAATTGTTCATGATATCTCCTTATTGTCCTATTATTATTTTGATTCTGATGTGATGTCACTTTTTTCTCCTGATTTTGGTAATTTGTGATTTCTCTCTTTTTTTTTTTTTTTTTTTTTTTTTTTTTGTGGTACGCGGGCCTCTCACGGTTGTGGCCCCTCCCGTCGTGGAGCACAGGCTCCGGACACGCAGGCTCAGCGGCCATGGCTTACGGGCCCAGCCACTCCGCGGCATGTGGGATCAACCCGTGTCCCCTGCATCAGCAGGCGGACTCTCAACCACTGCGCCACCAGGGAAGCCCCTTCTCTCTTTTTTTTCTGATCAATCTTGCTTCATACCTGTCAATTTTACTGATCTCCTTAAAGAAACCATCTTTTATTTTGATTTTTCTTTCTACTTTGTTTTATTAATTTCCACTTTGATATTTATTTATCCTTTCTTCTATTTGCTTCGGGTTTAACTTGTTCTTCTTTGTCTACTCTTAATGGAGGAGCTGAGATTTTAAATTTGAGACTTTTGTTTTCTAATATTAATGTTTAATGTTATATTTCTCCCTAAATGCTCTAGTGACATGTCATAAATTTTGATTTATTGTGTTTTTATTTTCATTCAGTTCAAAATATTGTGTAATTTGATTTCCTTTTTGGCTCATGGCTTATTTAGAAATGTGATGTTTAGTTTCCATGTGTTTGGAGGATTTTCCAGAGATCTTTCTGCTGTTCATTTTAAATTTGATTCCACTGTGAGTAGAGCACAACATTTGTATGGCTTGGAACATTGTACATTTCTTGAGACTTGTTTTATAGCCCCGATTTTGACCTATCTTTGTAAATATTATGTGTACATTTGAAAATAACGTGTATTATGCTATTGTTGGGGTGGAGGGAGAGTTCCATAAATGTCAGTTACGTCAAGTTAGGTGACAGTGTTGTTCAAATATTCTATATTCTTACTGACTCTCTTTATTTGTTCTATCAATTATTGAGAGAGGGTTACTGAATTCTCTGACCATAGCTATGAGTTTATATATTTCTCTGTGTAGTTATATCAGTTTTTGCTTCAATTAGTTTTATTTTTAGTTATTGGGTGATATTTATATCATCTTGATGGACTGACCCCTTTGTCATTATGAAACCTCTCTCTTTATCCCTGGTTATTTTCTTTGTATAAAATCTATTTTGTCTGGTAGCAGCTCAAGCTTTCTTTGATTAATATTAGCATTGTATATCTTTCTTCATCACTTTACATATAACTAATTGTGTCTTTATATTTAATATATGTTTCCTATGGGTAACATATAGTTCTGTCTTGCTCCTGCATCCAATCTGACAATCTCTGTCTTTTAATTGGGGTATTTAGACCATTTACCTTTCATGTGATTGATATGGATATGATCATTTGGTGTTTGTTTTCTATTTGTCTCCTCTGTTCTTATTCCATTTTTCTGTTTTTTTTAAGGTTTCATTCTGATTGATTTATTAATTTGGACTGTTATAATTCAAAGCTCATATTTAATTATTAGGATTAATGTTTTAATTTTATCTTCTTGGTCAGTTTTATTAACTATAACTTTATGTTTTGTTATTCTAGAGGTTGCTTTAATTTTTTTATATACAGTTTTTAATGATCACAGACTAGTTTTTAGTGCTATTACATCACTTCCCATTTTGTATAAGACCCTAAGCTTCTATTTTTCTCATCCATAATTTTATTCTATTATTGCCATACATTTTTATATAATTAATTACATAACAAATAAACCCCATAGGACACTGTTATTCTTTCCTTAAATGGTTAATTATCTTTTAAAGATTTTAAATAATAAGAACAAAACATTATACCTTTATCCATATAGTTACCAATTCTGATACTTTTTATTCCTTTGTATAGATCCATATTTCCCTGTGGTATCATGTTCCATATGCCTGTAGAACATCCTTTACCATTTCTTGTAGTGCAGGTCTGTTGTGGGTGAGTTCTTTAAGCTTTTATAGATCTTAAAATGTCATTATTGTGCCTTAATTTTTTTTTTTTTTTTTTTTTTTTTTGTGGTATACGGGCCTCTCACTGTTGTGGCCTCTCCCGTTGTGGAGCACAGGCTCTGAATGTGCAGGCTCAGCGGCCATGGCTCACGGGCCCAGCCGCTCCACGGCATGTGGGATCTTCCCGGACTGGGACACAAACCTGTGTCCCCTGCGTAGGCAGGCAGACTCTCAACCACTGCACCACCAGGGAAGCCCCTTGCCTTAATTTTTGAAACACGTTTTCATGGAACATAGAATTCTGAGTTGACAGAATCTTTTCTTTCAGTACTTTAAAGCTGTTACTGAACTAATTTCTCACTTGCATTATTTCTGACAAGAATTCTGCTGTCATTCTTATGTTAGTTCCTCTGTATATAATGTCTCTTTTCCCTTGTCTGATTTTAATATTTTCCCTTTATCCCTGGTTTTGAGCTATTTCATAATAATGTGTCTTGATGTTTCATAATAATGTGGCTTCATGCTTCTTGTGATTGGGGTTCAATGAGCTTCTTGGATCTGTGGATCTACAGTTTTCCTCAAGTTTGGTAAATTTTTTGTCATTATGTCATCAAATATTTTTCCCATTTCTAGCCTCTCTTTCAGGACCCCAATTACCTATATATTAGGCTCCTTGAACTTGTCTTACAGCTCACTGATAATATGTTCATTTTTAGAAGTTCTTTTTTCTCTGTGTGTTTCATTCCTCATAAAAAGTAAGATTTTTCTAGTCTGGTTGATAGGAACAGGCACTATTCCTGGATGTGTGTGTGCTTCAGGCACTGTTCCTTCCAATCTTCTCTACGGGTTCTTCCCCAGCCTTGGGTAGTTTCTTCACACATATATGCTGATCAGTACTTGGCTGAACATTCAAGGAAAACCCAGGGTTCTCTTCCCATGCATTTCTCCTTTCCAGGGCTCTGTTATGTGACCTCTAGCCACCTTGGTCTCCCAGACATTCAGCTCCATCTCCTCAACTCAGGAGTTTGTCAGGATCCTCCTGGAATGCTCCTATCCATGCCTCAACCTGAAAACACTATTAAAGTAGTAGGCTAGGACAATTGTTGGAGTCGCTTCGTTTGTTTCCTGTTTTTCAGGGATTACTGTCCTTTGTTGCCCAATGTGCAGTGTCTGGAAAACAATTGCTTCATCTAATTTGTTACCTACATGTTTGTGGAAAACAATTGTTTTACATAATTTGTTACTTATATGTGTGTAGGGGTAAATCTGTTGTCTGTTATTTTATCTTGGCTAGAAGCTTATGTCTTTTCAATACATTTACTTGAAACCCTGGATAAGCTTGATGATTTCCTAGGAATGTATAATTTACTTAAAATGACTTGAAAAATATAAAGACACTGTTTTCCAGAGAGGAAATAGAAAAAGTTGCCCTTTAAATCTTGAGAAATCATTAGATTCAGTTGTTTCACAAAAAATTCTACCAAACTTCTCTATAGTAAAAACACCAGTGTTATTAAATGGTTCTGTTCTAGAACTTAGAAAAAGAAAGGAAGTTTCTAAGTCATTTTTATGAAATGAGAGTGGTAATCAAATTCAACAAAGATGGCACAAAATAAAATTACAGATGAGTGTAATGTATGAATATTGATTTAAAATTCATAAGTAAAATATTACTGCAGCAAATAAAAATAGCAATTCATCATAGCCAAGCAAGTTTTATTCCAGGAATATAAGAGATACTCAATGGCAGGAAATGGTTACTGTGTTAATAGACCTAGATTGAAAAAGCATATGCTTATTTCTGTGGATGCTGAAAGGTATTCAATAAAATTCAATATCCATTCATGATAAAGACTGCTTAATAAATTAGGTATATATGTATGCTATATGAGTAAGATAAAATATACCTATTTCAGCCTCAAAGCAACACTATCTTTTTTATTGGAAGGTACTTCTATTGAATTAAATAATAAGACAAGAATGCCCACTTCTATCATTGTTATTTTGTTTTGGAAGTACCAGTCAATACAATCAGAAGTACTAGTAAGGAATAAAAGGTATATTATTAGAGGTATAAAAATTGGAAGTAGAAATAAAATCATGATTAGTTTTACATAACATATAAATTATATTTTATCTATTAATTCATTATATACATGGAAAACCAGAGTATCCTCAGAAAAAAAAGTATTACAAACAATAGGAGAATTCAATAACATAGCTTGATACAAAATTAATATATAGAATTCTACAACCTTTATGTATAAAGCAAGAACCAAATAGAAGAAAAGATCCCATCTAAAATATAAGGAAAAATAATAAATGTATGAAAAATGTGGAGAATCTATGAGAAAAACTGTAAGATTATTGTGAATATCATTTAAAAAACCCACCTGTACAAGTGGAAATACAGCTTAAGTACTTGACCAGAAGACTCAACATTACAAAAAGTTAAATGCTACCAGTAAAAATATCACTAGGAGTTTTTTTTTTTTTTTAAACTAGGCAAAGTTCTTGTGGAAAAAGTAAATTAAGGGAAAAACTACATGAAAAACAAAAGTAATGAGCAGGTACTAACACTATTAGAAGTTCAAACATATTACAAAGCTTCAATAATTAAAATGGTGTGGCATTGGTACTTGGATTTATAGCTCAATGCCACAGATTAGAATGTCCAGAGATAGATCTATGGACTTATGAAAATTCACTATATTATAGAACTGGTATTTCACAGGTGAAAGAAAAAGATGAATTATTCAATAAATGTTTTTGGACAAATAGGGAGGCATCTGAAAAATATAAAACTCTACCTATATCTCACAGTTTACTTTAATTATAGGTAGATCAAAGATTTCAATATTTTTTAATTGTTAAAAATACTAGAAAAGTTGGTCTGACATATAAGGAGCTTGGAAGTCACCACTCCCATCCTCACACTAAGAAAAAAGCTGAAAGTGAAAGTCAACAAGTCTTTTTAGATCCGTCAGAGAATTGAGGTCACAGCACAAACCACCACCCTGAAAACTGGAGACACAAGAAGCTGCAGAGAGCCATAGCTTACCTGGAGCAGATATCACTCAGAAACCATCACTGGAGCCAGCATCAGGTAGGAATTTTTAAAGTGTAATCGACTAATTGCAAGAGCAATTGCATGGACTAGCTTGAGAGCTAAAAATTGCTGGAGGCCGAACCTTGTGAGAAGGGGCTTATGATTTCCTGAATTTTATCTCTAAGAGTCTTATCAGGTTCTCAGGGTAAAGATCAGAGAAAAGTCTCTTAATGCTTCCAGTTGGGAGGGCAAGGGAGGGGGTGTTGGTAAAAAGTAACCATTTTGAAATATCTCTAGGGCATTCTTTTCCTAACAAAGTCTGCCCTTAAAGGAAAATATTTCAGCAGAGACTAACCAACTTGGGTTTTTCCAGAGCCTAATAACATAGGGAAGTACCCAACTTCAGTCCCCTCTAGCCTTTCATGTGAGAGAAGGGAAATACCAATCCAAGTCTCCTCTAGCTGTCCTGGCTCACCTAAAGGGGAAGGGGGCAAGAAATTGAGAGGCACTTGTGGAGGTCCCAGCCCAGGGGCAAAATCTCACTCAAAGACTAAAACTAATCACAGGACTATTGAACACTTCCCATCTCCCCCAACACCTCAACATCACATTACTAAAGACCTAATTACCACAGATAATTTTACCCAGTACATCATGTCCTACTTCCAACAAAAAATTACAAAGCATAATAAAGGGAAAAAACAGAGTTTAGAAACAGAGAAAGCATCAGAATCAGACTCAGATATGGCAGGAAGGTTGGCACTATCAGATTAGGAATTTAAAAGAAGTATAATTAATACACTGAGGACTGTAATGGAAAAAGTAGACAATGTGCAAAACAGATTGATAATGTAAACAGAGAGATGGAAATTCTAAGACAAAATAAAACAGGAAAGCTAGAAATCAAAAACACTGTAAAAGAAATGGAGAATGCTTTTGATGGGGACATTAGTAGACTGGACATGACTGACGAAAGTGTCTCTAAACTTGAGAATATGTCAATAAAAACTTCCCAAACTGAAAAGCAAAGAGGAGAGACTGAAAAGAAGTGGAGAAAAATATCAAGCACTGTGGGACAATTACTAGAAGGAAAAGAAAGAGAGAAAGGAACAGAAGAAATATCTGAATCAATAATGACTGAGAATTTTTCAAAATTAATTTCGGAAACCAAAGCACAGATCCAGGAAGCTCAGAGAACACCAAGAAAGATAAATGCCAGACACCACACTTAGGCATAGCATATTCCAACTACAGCAAATAATAAGAAAAAAATCTTGAAATGAGTCAGAGTGAGAAAAAAAGGAAACCTCACTTATAGAGGAGAAAGGATAAGAATTACAGTGGACTTCTTTGCAAAAACCATGCAAGCATGAAGAGAGTAGAACGAAATATTTATATTATTGAAGAACAACAACAACAAAAAAGCTTCTACCAACCTAAATTTTTGCAGCCAGTGAAATTATCCTTCAAAAGTGAAGGAGTGATAAAGACCTTCTCTGACAAACAATAACTGAAGAAAGTTGTTACCAGTAGATCTGCCTTGCAAGAAATATTAAAAGAAGTTCCTCAGAAAGAAAAAAAATGTTATAGGTCAGAAACTTGGATGCACGTAAAGAAAACAAGAGTGTTAGAGAAGGAATAACTGAATGTAAATAAATCTTTTGTTTTTCTTATTCTTAATTGAGCTAATGGATAACCATTTAGTCAAAATGATAACAGTGTATATGGTGATTATAGCATATTGATAAATGAAATTAATGATAACAATGATATAATGGAAGGGAGGAAGGGATTGGGAATACTCTATCTTAGGGTACTTACCTACCTGTGAAGCAGTATAGTGCTATTTGAAAGTCGACCTATATTAATTGCAAATGTATGTTGCAAACGTTACTAAAAAAGAAAGAGAAAAAAGTATAATTGAGATGCAAGAAAAGGAAAGAGAATGGAATCATATAAAATGCTTCATCAAAACCACAAAAGGAAGAAAAAGAGTGGAAGACAGAAATAGAAACAGAGAATAAGGGCAACAAATAGGAAAAAATAACAAATATGGTAGCTGTTAATCTAACCATATCAGTCATCACTTAAAATTTCAATGGTCTAAGTGCACCAATTAAAAGACAAATACTGTCAGAGTGGATCAATAAACAAGACCCAACCTATAAGAAACTAATTAAATATAATGACACATACAATAATAAAGAGATTGGGAAATATATATCATGCTAATAGTAGTCAAAAGAAAGCTGGAGTGGCTATATTAAATTCAGACAAAGCCAATTTAAGAAGAAGGAAGATTACCAGGTATAAAGAGGGATATTACATAATGATAAAGGGGTCAATTCTCCCAAGAAGACATATTCTCCTTAAGGTATATGTGCCTAACAACAGAGTTTCAAAATATATGAGACAAAAACTAATAGAATTTCGAGAAGAAATAAATACCCCTGTACTTGACAGTTCCAGCAATCAGAAAAATAGGAAGGACATCAATTAACTGAACATCACAATCAATTAACAGTATCTACTTGACATTTATAGACTACTTCACCCAACAACTACAGAATACACATTCTTCTAAAGCTCACATAGAACACTGACCAAAATGGATTATATTTTGGGTAATAAAACACATGTTAACAAACTTAAAAGAAGAGAAATCATACAATGTGTGCTCTCAGACCACAGTGGAATTAAACTAGTAATCAATAACAGAAAGGCAGCTGGAAAATCCCAAACTTCTAAATAACACACAGGGCAAAGAATAAGTCTCAAGAGGAATTTAAAAATATTTTGAGCTAAATGAAAATAAAAGTACAACTTCCCATAATTTGTGGGATGCGACAAAAGTAGTATTTAGAGAGTATTATTTTGAATGCCTCTATTAGAAAATAAGACAAATCTTGAAAAAAAATCTAAGCTTTCATATTAAGAAACTAGAAAAGGAGGAGCAAATTATATCTGAAGTAAGCAGAATAAAAAAATAATAAAATTACAGCAAAAATCAGCGAAATAAAAAACAGGAAATTAAGAGAAAAATCAACAAAATTAAAAGCTGGTTCTTTGAAATGATCATTAAAATAAATTGATAAACATCCTGCCAAACTAAAAAAATAGAAGAGAGACACAAGAAACTGATATCGTAAATGAAAGAGGGGTCATCACTACTGATGTAATGGATGTTAAAAAGATAATAAAAGAATATTATAAACATGCTATATTCACAAATTTGATAACTTAGATGAAATGGACCAACTCCTTGAAAAGAGTTGATAAATTAGAGAATCTGAATAGGTCTATGTCTATTAACAAAATTGAATCAATAATTAATAACCTCCAAAGAGATTATTATCTGGGCATCATTCCCAGATGGGTTCACTGGTGATTTCTACCAACATGTAAGGAAGAATTTATACCTATTCTTTAAAATCCATGTCAGAAATTAGAAGCAGAGAGAATACTTGATAACTCATTCTATGGGGCCAACATTACCCTAATATCAAAACCAGACAAAGACATTACAACAAAAGAAAACTATATTTCTCATGAGCATAGATGCAAAAATCCTAGACAAAATATTAGCAAATTGAATTCAACAATGTGTGAAAAGAATTATACACCACAACCAAATGGAATTTATTCTAGGTATGCAAGTCTGGTTTGATATTTGAAAAACAATCACATCAACAAGCTAAGGAAAAAAAATCATGATAATATTAATAGGTGCAGAGAAACATTTGACAAACTTCAACACCCATTTATGATAAAAATTGTCTGCAAACTAGGAAGAGAGAACTTCTTCAACTGGATAAAAAAAAACAAAAACAGCTGTTAAAAGACCCCTACAGCTAACTTCATACATAAGGGTGGGAAACTAGATGCTTTCTCTCTAAAATCAGGAACAAGACAAAGATGTTCCCTCTCATCATTCCTATTCAACATTGTACAGGAAATCCTAGATAATGCCATAAGACAAGGAAAGGAGATAAAAGACATACAGTTTGGGAGAAGGAAGAAATAAAACTGTCTTTGTTTATAGATGACATGATTGTCTATGTAGGAAATTCCAAAGAATCAAAAACAAAGAAACAAACAAACAACAAGAACAAAAACTCCTGAACTAATAAGATATTGTAGCAAGGTTGCAGGATACAAGGTTAATATACAAAAGTCAACTGTTTTTCTATATACTAGCAATAAACAATCAGAATCTGAAATAAAAATATAATGCAATTTACATTAACAATGAAAGAATGGAACACAGGTATAAATCTAACAAAATATATACAAGATCTACATGATAAGAACTACCAAACTCTGATGAAGGAAACCAAAGAAGAACTAAATAAATGTGGTGACATTCCATATTCATGGGTAGGAAAACTAAATATTGTTAAGATATTAGCTCTTCCCAGCTTGATCTATAGATTCAATTCAGTCCCAATCAAAATCCTAGTGAGTTACTTTGTGGATATCAATAAACTTATTGTAAAGTTTTTCTGGAAAGGCAAGAGACTTAGACTAGGCAACACAATATTGAAGGAGAAGAACAAAATAAGAAGACTGACAGAATACCTGACTTTAAGTCTTGCTATAAAGCTATAATAGTCAAGACAGTGTGGTACTGGTGAGAGAACAGACAAATAGATCAGTGGAACAGAATAGAGAGCCCAGAAATAGACCCACACAAATATAGTTAACTGATCTTTGATGGAGGAGCAAAGGCAAATTAATGGTGAAATGATAGGCTTTTAAACAAAGAATCTTGGAATGATTGGACATACACGTATAAAAAACTGTTCTAGACACAGACCCTATACCTTTCACAAAAATTAACTCAAAATAGGCCACAGATTTAAATGTGAAATGCACAACCATAAAACTCCTAGAATATAACATAGGAGAAAATCTAGGTAAAGTTGATTTTGTGATGGTGGTTTAGACACAATACCAGAGGCACAATCCATGAAAGAAAAAATTAAGTTGGACTTCATTAAAATTAAAAGCTTCTGCTTTGCAAAAGACACTGCTAAGACAATGAGAAGACCAGAGACTGCGAGAAAAAGTTTGTGAAACGTTAACCTGGTAAAGGACTGTTACCTAAAATATACAAAAAGCTCTAAAATTTAACAATAGGAAAATAAAAAACCCAGTTAAAAATTGGCAAAAGATGTGAATAGGTACCTCACTAATGAAGAAATACAGATGGCAAATAATCTCAATGTCATATATCACTAGGGAATTACAAATTAAAGCAAAACTAGGATACCACTGCACACCTATTGGGCTGGCTAAAATCCAGAACACGGACAATACTAAATGTGCAGCACGGGAACCTTCATTCATTGCAGATGGGAATGTAAAATAGTACAGCGACTTTGGAAAACAGTTTGGTACTTTTTACAAAACTAAACATACTCTTAATATATGACCCAGCAATCATGTTCCTTGATATGTAGTGAAATGAGTAGAAAATTTATGTCCACAAAATAAAATCCTGCACACGAATGTTTATAGCAGGTTTATTCATGATTGCCAAAACTTGTAAGCAACCAAGATGTCCTTCACCAGATGAATGAATAAATAAACTGTGGTACCCAGCACTAAAAAAAATGGGCTAGCAAGCCATGAAAAGACATGGAGGAACCTGAAATGCACATTACTCAGTGAAAGAAGCTATTCTGAAAAGGGTATGTACTGTATGATTTCAAGTACATGACCTTCTGGAAAAGGTAAAACTATGAAGACAGTAAAAAGATCAGTGGTTGCCAGAGGTTGGTGTTTAGGAGGAATGAAGGAATAGTCAGAACAAAGAGAATCTTTAGGGCAGTGAAACTATTCTGTATGATACCACAATGGTAGATAACATGTAGATAAAGGTAGATAACATTTGTCCAAACCCATAGAATGTACAACACTGAGCATGAATCCTAATGTAAACTATGAACTTGGGGGATGATTATTTATCAATGTAGGTTTACTGATGGTAACAAGTGTACAACCTGGTGGGAGATGTTGAAAGTGCAGGAGGCCCTGGGTGGGGGGCAGGGGGATGCAGGAAGTGTATGGGAAATCTTTGTACTTTCCACCCAGCACCTCCCTCTTTTTGATCCACATTCTCCAGTCTCACATATGGTGCAAGACCACCACCTTCCTGTTCTTGTTACCTGGTTTTGAAGGACATGTCAGGCAGTTTTTAATTTGCCTGGCTGATCACTATTTTACATGATGTTGAACCCAGCCTCTCATTAATGCCCTGTGTAGATCTGACCATACTTTTGCTTTTTCACACAACCACATATGCATTTTTTAAATTGAATTACTTTAAAAAAATTTTAGTCACTTGTTTTTAGTCAATTGGTCACTTGTTTTGACCAATAGAACATCATCCTTTTTAAGTTAAAATAATTAATTTTTAATGTTCTGATACGAGTGGTTGTTTAATGCAATTATTGCTTATAATTTTCTCAAACAAGAGCTATAAGATACCAAACTAGAGATGTTAAGGTTTAAGATCATTTGCAAAGGAAAATAAAATAATATTAATTGGCACCTATTAGTGAATCAGAATCATGTTCAGGAATAAATATTCTTGTAAACTTCCCAATTTGCTGGCACATTTCTTACTTCTAAGTTTCTGTGCAAAAGCCTTTTCCTTTCTAATGATGACCATGATGCTGTGTTCCCTTCATTTGATTTATGAAGGCTGTCTTCTTTTGACTCAGGGTCAGTATGCTGAGTTTCTTCAAAGAGAACACACTCACTTTACCCCCTATAAAGATTACTGTTCCTTGGCACACATGGGATGTGGAAATTTTCACTTCCCCGTATGTCTTGTTGCCTGAGGATGAGGGAGGCGTGCCATAAAGTGGCAGTAATTCCTTAATGGAGATCGACCTAGGGGCCTGTGAAATATTCATGCAGTGAAAATAGAAATCTTATTTATATAGGTTTTTAGTATTATCTCAGAACCACTGCTCCATGAACTCTAAAGGTACCCTTAACTTAATTTCAGTAAATTCATAACTGGAATGTGTTTGGGCATGTTGTCTGCTCTTGACAGGCCCACTGAAAATACGTCCAGAGTAACATTTTTAATTCATGGCAAAAAGTGGTTCCCAAACTTTTCAGAAATAATACCATTTGCTACTAGAGAATAACTCAGTGAACAAGACAAAATACCAGATTGCCATCTTTTAAGAAAGAGATGTTGTTTCACTGAGAAAGAAAAATATCTCCTGATGAATCTGACATTAGCACCACAGTGGGCTTCTGAGGGACATCTTCCTTCTACATTTGGCCCCCTCTCCTTGTCCTAAAAGTGGGATCCCCCATGGTGTGTGTGTGTGGTGTGTGTAAGTGTGCAGTATGTGTGTGTGATGAATACATCATGTGTATGTATTCTAATCAAGACATAGTTACAAACAGTGGAATGCATGGGTCTTAAGCTCGCAGTTCAATGACTTACCAAATGCACATAGGCCTATGCAAGCAATACCACAGCCAACACATAGAACACCTGCATTAACCTCCAATGTTCTTTTCCAGCGACCATTCTGATTTCAATTCCCATCTATTAATAAGTACAATAGGAAAAATTTTTGTCCAGCTTTTTTTTAACTTAGCATAATGTTTTTAATATTCATCTATATTGTTGTATGCATAGGCAGTTTGTTCTTTTTTAATTACTTAGTGACACTCCATTGTATGAATATAACATAATACGTTTATCCGTTCTACAGTTGATGGATTTTGGTTGTTTCCAGTTTTGGCCATTACTGATAAAATGGTTATTTTAGTGCAAGTCTTTTAGTGGATATATGCTTCTGTTTTCTTTGTGTGTGTGGGGGGGGGGGTATAGGGAGAGTACATACATATCTACAAGTGGAATTCTTAGATCGGAAGAAGAGTGTATGTTTAATTTTATAAGATATTGTAAGCTTTCTAAATAGTTGTATAATCTCACACCACTTCCAGCAATATATGAGAAATGCAGCAGCTTCATACCCTCACCAACACTTGGTATTGTCAGTCTTTTTAATTTTAGCCATTGTAGGGTTTGCAGTGGTTGTACTGGTTGTAATAACTTTTGATGTGCTCATTAACCATTCATACACATGCCTTCTTACTTGAAAGACTTAACACAAATACACATACCTTTGCTTCTGAGAAACTAGAGTTAAGATTATTTATTGATTCTTTTCCTATAGCCTTAAAAAATATAAGTGATAGGAGAGAATGAGAGTTCTTAATAGAGAATTCACTCTATTAAGCAGAGTGAATGTCAACAAATTGGCAAAATAGTTTTAAAATATTGTGGGGTTTTTACTTTTCTATTTTGGTTCTTTGTCCCTCAGTTTGGGTGTTATAGTCCTTGTGATGATATTTATCCTTATTTACCTACCTAATGAGACAAACTCTGTTTTCTTCATGACCTTCAAGACTTAGCTACCTGTTGTACATTTCTCTTATGGCCTTGCCAAAATAATCAGATATCAAAAGTAGTCACAAATTTCAGCCAAGGTAATGACAAATTATGAGGGCCACCATGTTACCTGCATACATTTTACTGTAGTATACATACATACCCACATACACAATTCATGAATGTTCAGCCAAATTAATTTGTATAAAATGAAGACACTCAGATCAAAATGTAAACCATTTTTAACACTATAGCATATTCCCTAGCACCCCCCTCAATGCTTACAACCATAAAGATAACCACTATTCTGATTTTCATTAAAATATATTGGTGTCACTTGTTTTTCAAAGTTTTATAAATGCAGTTATCCTATATGGACTCTTGTGACTGACTTCTTTCCCTCAGCATTATGTCTATGAGAATTACCCATGTTGATGTGCAGAACAGTGGCAGCTTATTTTTCATCACTGAATAGTATTCCATTGTAAAAATGCACCACAATTCATTTACCCATGCTAGCCATGGGCACTGGGGCTATTTCCAATTTTTGGTCTTTGCAAATAATGCTATTAGCATTTATTTATTTATTTATTTATTTATTTCAGGTGCACATATGTATGAATTTCAGTTTGATATGTATTGGCTGTGTGTATGTTCTATCTTAATAAAAACTAGTTTTCCCACATAGTTGTACTAATTGACACTTCCCAGAAGTGCATAAGATTTCTTGTTGCTCTATATTCATACCAACTTCTGATATTATCAGGGTTGTTTTTTTTTTTATTTTACTCATTCTGGTGGGTGTGCTATCATTGTGTGTGTTCACTGTGGTTTTAATTTACATATTCTTGATATTAGAGTAGAGAATTTGTTTTTTGGAATAGGCTTTATTTCTCAGAGAAATTTTAGGTTTAAATAAACTGAAAGTAGAATTCCCATATATTCTCTCTTCCCTGCCCCATTAGAATTTCCTGTATTATTAACATCTAACGTCTTGCATTGATGTAGTACATTTGTTACAATTGATGAAGCAATATTGAAACATTATTGTTAACTAAGGTCCATAGTTTACATTAGGGTTCACTTTTGGTGTTGTATGTTCTGTGGGTTTTGACAAATGTGTAATGACATGTGTCCACGGTTACAGTCTTATACAGAATAGTTTCACTGCCTTAAAAATCCTCTGTGCTCTGCCTATTTATCCTCTCCCTCTTTCCCAATCCCTGAAAACTACACATCCTTTTACTGTTTTTATAGGTTTGCCTTTTCCACAGTGTGATATAGTTGGAATCATATAAAATGTAACATTTTAAGACTTGCTTCTTTTACATGGCAATATACATTTAATGTTCCTCCATGTATTTTCATGGCTTGATAGCTCATTTCTTTTTATCACTGAATAATATTCCATCATTTGGATGTACCATAGTTTATCCATTCACCTACTAAAGGACATCTTGGTTGCTTCCAAGTTTTGACAATTATGAATACAGCTGATATAAACATCCATGTACAGGCTTTTGTATGAATGTTAAATTTTCAATTCCTTTTGATAAGTACCAAGATACATGATTGCTGGATCATGTAGTAAAAGTCTGTTTAGTTTTATAAGAAACTGTCTTCCAAAGTGGCTGTACTGCCACCAATATGGATTTCTACCACCAATGAATAGACTTGAAGAACTTTGATATATTTATTAACCATTTGAATATTTTTTGGTGAAGTGCCTGTTCAAGTAAACTGCACATTTTTTAATTTGGTTGTCTTTTTTCTGTTTGTTTTTAGAAGCATTTATATAGTCTGGAAACCAATTGTTTGCTATATATATATATATTTGTTGGATACAACTTTTGATGAAATGAGATTCCTACTGGTTGTTTTTGATGAAGAGAGGCTCTTAATTTTAATACAGTCCAAGATATCAATCTTTTATTTTATATTAGTAAATTGTGCCCTGTTTAAGAAATCTTTGCCTACCTGAAGGTCATAAAAATATTTGCTTGATACACTCTAAAATCTTTATCATTTTCCTTTTTATACTTAGGTCTTCAACCTGTTCAAAATGGATTTGTGTGTGTGCAGAGACATGGATCACTACTCACATTTTTCATATGGATATTTAATTGATACAGCACCACTTATTGAAAAGACTCTTCTTTCTCCATGCCCTGCAGTGGTACCCTTCTCATACACCAAAGTGACCATATAGGTGTGGTCATGTCTTGCCTCTCTTGTTTCATCCTGATTGTCTATTTGACATTCCTTCTGCCAATGCCACACTCTTCATTGCTATAGTTTTAAGTCTTGAGGTCTGTAGTGTAAGGTCTCCAACTGTGTTCTTCAAGATTGTGTTTGCATTTATTAACTCTATACATCTTATATTAATTTTGAATCAACTTGTCAATTTCCCAAAAACACTTGCTGGAATTTTTATTGAGATCGCACTGAATCTATAGATCTGTCCAGCAATATCTTGGCTTCCACCTCCAAACACAATCTTTGCTTTCATGTATTTTGATCTTCTTTAATTGGTAGTGTTTTATAGTAAATTGTGTAATGGGCCTGTATATCCTTGGTGAATTTATTCCTAGGTATTTGGTACTTTTCTGATACTTCTATGCATGGCATTATTATTAAAAATTTATTTTCTAATTTATTTCTAATACATAAAAATACCATTGATTATTGTACATTGACCTTTTATCTAGTGACTTTGCTTATTTCACTTATTATCCTAATATTATCTGTAGATAGCTTTGGACTTTGTACAAGTATGATCTTCTGAATAATCACAATTCAATTTTGTGATTAGGTTTTAATGAATATTTTACATATTAAGTTCAATGATGAGATGACTGCTAATTTAGTAACTATCTGCTTCTCAATGCAATGAAATTGGGAAGGAGATCAATGACTTCATGGATTACCTGGTCAATAAAGTGAGGGTTTTGAAGCCTGTAATAGTATGACAATGCATGGGATATATTCCTAAGTGACATCAGGAGGGTACAAAAGTGTTTGTATAGCTTAATTACAATAACTACTAAAACAGGTGCATGTGTGTAAGCATGTTTGCGCTTGAAAATCTGCACATAACTTTTGACTCAGCATTACACTTCTAGGACTTTAACTTAAGAGTATTTTAAATATGTTTAAAAATTCATCTAAAAGGATATTCATTATACCATTTTTCATCAAAGTAGAAACTTAGAGAAATAGCTTAAATGTCCAACCATATAGCCTGGGTTCATTTCATTATGATAGTATGATGGAATTATCAATATAGAGAGACATTCAGAATGATATCATAGAATTAATTAAGGGAGAAAAATGTTCATGATCAAATAAGTGAAAAAACAGGTTGCAAAACCAAACAATCCCATTTTATCTGTCAATAATTATGGGTGCATATACTCAAACCATATTGGGGGAACTTCCGGATTTGTCAACAGTAGTCATGTCTGTGTTGGAATTGGGGTAGATTTTATTTTCTCATTTCTGTTTTTACTGCTTTAAAATAATCACCTACGGGCTTCCCTGGTGGCGCAGTGGTTGAGAGTCCGCCTGCCGATGCAGAAGACACGGGTTCGTGCCCCGGTCCGGGAAGATCCCACATACCGCGGAGTAGCTGGGCCCGTGAGCCATGGCCGCTGAGCCTGCGTGTCCGGAGCCTGTGCTCCGCAACGGGAGAGGCCACAACAGTGAGAGGCCCGCGTACCGCAAAAAAAAAAAGTCGCCTACAATGAAAATGCACAAAATTGTATTTTAAGTAATTCATACATGTGTATTTGGAAACATAAATGATATATGCAATAAAATATAAATAATACTTTTATTAGGGGGTTTAGATTGTTTGAAGATTTTTATCTTTTTTATTTTTTTCAGTTTTCAGTAATATTGCTTCTAAAATGGAGGTATATAATAATTTGGAAGACCTCCAACAGGGAACAGGTTATGATGAATGTACTAAGAGTCAGAGTGACATTACCGGAGGAGGCTGGTTCCTGGTGGAGGGTGAGAACAAGTCACAGCTGTCATACGTCAAGGCCATTTGGGCTTTAAATTGCTCCTTCAGGCTGGCATAGGGCTCAGTTTCTTGGACAGAATTTACATCACTAACATCTCACCAGAACAGGTGTTAAAAATAAAAAAGAATGCACTAGAACAGTAGAGAATCTTGTGCTGTTATCTCATTTTTTTAAATTTAGTTTTAAAAATAAAATCAAAACTACTTTTTCCCCACTTCTCTTTTAGGCATAGAATGGCTGATGGACCTGTAATAGTTTGCTAAGGCTGTTGTAACAGACTGCATGACTTAAACAACAGAAACTTATTGTCTCACAGTTCTGGAGGCTAGGAGTCTGAGATCAAGGTGTTGGCAGGGTTGGTTCCTTCTGACAGCTGTGAAGGAAGGATCTGTTCCAGGCTTCTCTCTTTGGTGGTAGATGGTCATTTTCCCCCCTGTATCTTCATATTCACACATATTCTATGTGTGTTTCTGTGTCCAAATTCCCCCTTTTCATAAGGACACCAGTCATGCTGAAGTCACACCTAATAAACTCATTTTAATTTAATTACCTCTTTAAGTACCCTCTTTCCAAATATGGTCACATTCTAAGGTACTGGGGTTTAGGAGTTCCAACACATGATTTTTTTTTTTTTGCAGTACGCAGGCCTCTCACTGCTGTGGCCTCCCCTGTTGCGGAGCACAGGCTCCGGACGCGCAGGCTCAGCGGCCATGGCTCACGGGCCCAGCCGCTCTGCAGCATGTGGGATCTTCCCGGACTGGGGCATGAACCCTTGTCCCCTGCATCGGCAGGCGGACTCTCAGCCACTGTGCCACCAGGGAAGCTCCCAACACATGATTTTTTTTTTTTTTCGCTTGTTGAGTTTAATAACCACATTCTTGCAAAAGGTATAACAGAAAGAGAACTGAGTCATAAAAAGCAAAAGATGTTTGTATTACTTTCTTAGGGCTGCTAACTCAGTGACTTACAAGAAAAATTTATTCTTTCACAGTTCCAGAGGCCAGAGTCCAAAATGGAGCTGTCAGCAGGGCCATGGTCCATCTGAAGGCTCTAAGAGACAACTTTTTCTTGTGCCTTCCAGCTTTTGGTGGCTCCTGGCATTCCGTGGCTTGTGGCAGCATCACCTCAATCCAACACATGAATTTTTGGTGACACAATTCGACCTACAAAAGTGACATTCTTATTTGTGGTACTTATATGTTTGTCAGCTTAGTTTATGAGAGTTATAGCAATCATTTACGGTCAATTTTTTCCCCTCACCCACCTAACCTGGCATCTGGTTCATGGTAATGGTCCTGTGGTAACCAACAATATAACCAAGGCTTCTGATTGGGCTGTGTTGTGGTATCTTGATTTTTATCCGCTGGGCATAGATGAACTTCTCATAGACATTGACTTTCAGTGATTTTCGCTTCCCAGTGGTGGGGAAGTCCTTCAATCTGACAGGACTTTTGTGATGGCAGATCCTAGAGCTATTGGAAGGAATTCTTGTCTCCAGATCATATCCTACCTTGTCAAAAGCACTGAGCACAAAACATAATTGCTGGTAACCATTGTAACCTTTACATATAATAACTATCTGCTTTCACCCTATGGAATGCTCAGTGAGGCTGAAGGTGGACACACCAGAGATGAATTGGAGAGTTACAGGGTGAACAACAAGGCATAAGAAGATCAGTGGTCTAGAAAATATGGATGAGTTTTTAGAACTGAGATAGGTGTTAGATATGAACTGGCTGGCCCACTCCCTCATTTATGATAGGACCTTAAATGTCCGGTAGTGGGAGAACGGTTAAATTCAATAGAATGATTACATAACTACGGCAAACACTTACACGCAAAGCAGGATGGAAACACGTTAGTAGGTCTATGCCTAAGAGAATAGAAACATATGTCCACACAAAAACTTTCATACACATTTTCACAGAAGTACTATTCATAATATCCAAAAAAAAAATGGAAACAAACCAAATGTCTTTCAGTGGATGAATGGGTAAATAAAATGCAGTACATCCATGCAATGGAATATTATTTGGCCATGAAAAGGAATTAAGTTCTGATACATGTTACAACATAGATGAAGTTTGAAAAAATTATGCTAAGCAAAATAAGCCAGACACAAAAGGCCACATATTGTATGAAAAATCCAGAATTCACATGAAATATCCAGAATAGGAAAATCCACAGAAACAGAAACCATACTAGGGAGGAACAAGGAGTGACTGCTCCTGGGTATGGGATTTCTTTTCATAAAATTCCCCGATGGTGACAGTGGCCTAACTGAGTATGGTAAAAAACACTAAACTGTACATTTATAGGGATGAATTTTATAGTATATGAATTATATTTCAATAAACCTGTTATAGAATAAGGAGCTGTATGAGAAGGCAGGAGAAAGCTGTATACAGAGGCTCTGGTTGTGAAGTGAGGTGTTCACGTTATGACTTAGGTGTTCCTCTGAGTGTTGGAGAGGTGTAGCCTGTGGCCCATAGGACTGTGTGGCGGGAGGGGGCAGGGTTACTGGAGGAACTGAGATTGGATTGTTGGAGGTTGGATGGGTCAGCCAGGGGATGCTGTTCAAGTCACCAGAAAGATGGCAGGAGTAGTAGACAGTCGGACTGTGAACCCAGGTCCAGGGTCTTCCATGAGTGAGTAGGAGAGATGAGAAAGTCAAATTAGGTTTAATCAGCCCCTGTAGCCCCTGGGAGCCATGATGACTATACTAAAGACTGTTTTACTTTAGACTACAGATTCTCTTTTAAAAAAAAAAAATATTGAAGTATCATGTAGGTTTCATGTGTATAGCACAGCAATTCAATTATACATATGTATGTTCTTTTTCAGATTATTTTCCCTTACAGGTTATTACATAATATTGAGTATAGCAATCACAGATATTTTCATTTTGTACTATGGTAGTTGTAGATATCTCCAAATATCATTTACTCTCTCACTTCTTTAGTTATTTACACCAGTTATGAGACTTGTGGCTAGATCTTGTTTTTCTTTTAATTTTTTTATACAACAGGTTCTTATTAACTAATAATAAGTTATCTATTTTATACATATTAGTGTATATATGTTAATCTCCATCTCCCAATTCATCCCCCCCCAAAGACTTTCCCCCTTTGGTATCCATACATTTGTTCTCTACATCTGTGTCTCTATTTCTGCCTTGCAAACCGGTTCATCTGTACCATTTTTTTTAGATTTCACACATATGCGTTAATATACGATATTTGTTTTTCTCTTTCTGACTTACTTCACTCTGTATGACAGTCTCTAGGTCCGTCCACATCTCTACAGATGACCTAATTTCTTTCCTTTCTATGGCTGAGGAATATTATATTGTATATATGTACCACATCTTCTTTATCCATTCATCTGTTAATGGGCATTTAGGTTGCTTCCATGACCTGGTTATTGTAAATAGTGCTGTAATAGAACAGGATAGAAAGTCCAGAGATAAACCCAATAAACCCAAGCACCTATGGTCAACTAATTTATGACAAAGGAGGTAAGGATATACAATGGCGAAAACACAGTCTCTCCAATAAGTGGTGCTGGGAAAACAGGACAGCTACATGTAAAGAATGAAATTAGAACACTCCCTAACACCATACACAAAAATAAACTCAAAATGGATTAAAGACCTAAATGTAAGACCAGACACTATAAAACTCTTAGAGGAAAACATGGGAAGAACACACTTTGACATAAATCACAGTAAGATCATTTTTGACCCACCTCCTACAGTAATGGAAATAAAAACAAAAATAAACAAATGTGACCTAATGAACCTTAAAAGCTCTTGCACAGCAAAGGAAACTAGAAACAAGAAAAAAAGACAACCCTCAGAACAGGAGAAAATATTTGCAAACGAATCAACAGAAAAAAGACTAATCTCCAAAATATATAAACAGCTCATGCAGCTCAATATTAAAAAAATAAACAACCCAATCAAAAAATGGGCAGATGACCTAAATAGATATTTCTCCAAAGAAAACATACAGATGGTCAATATGCACATGAAAAGCTCCTCAATATCACTAATTATTAGAGAAATGTAAATCAAAATTGCAATGAGAAGAATCGTCCAACAAACAAAAGCCCAGGACCAGATGGCTTCACAGATGGATTCTATAAAACATTTAGAGAAGAGCTAACACCTATCCTTCTCAAACTCTTTCAAAATATAGCAGAGGGAGGAACACTCCCAATCTCATTCTATGAGGCCACCATCACCCTAATACCAAAACCAGACAAAGATGTCACAGAAAAACTGCAGTCCAATATCACTGATGAATATAGATGCAAAAATCCTCAACAAAATACTAGCGAAAGAATCCAACAACACATTAAAAGGATCATACACCATGATCAAGTGGGGTTTATCCCAGGAATGCAAGGATTCTTCAATATATGCAAATCAATCAATGTGATACACCATATTAAAAAATTGAAGGATAAAATCCCTATGATCATCTCAATAGATGCAGAAAAAGCTTTTGACAAAATTCAACACCCATTTATGATAAAAACCCTCCAGAAAGTAGGCATAGAGGGAACTTACCTCAAAATAAGAAAGGCCATATATGAAAAACCCACAGCCAACATCCTTCCCAATGGTGAAAAACTGAAGGCATTTCCATTAAGATCAGGAACAGACAACGTTGCCCACTCTTACCATTATTATTCAACATAGTTTTGGAAGTTTTAACCACAGCAATCCGAGAAGAAAAAGAAATAAAAGGAATCCAAATCTGCAAAGAAGAAGTAAAACCATCACTGTCTGCAGATGACATGATACTATACATAGAGAATCGTAAAGATGCTGTCAGAAAATTACTGGAGCAAATCAATGAATTTAGTAAAGTAGCAGGATACAAATTTAATGCACAGAAATCTCTTGCATTCCTATACACTAATGATGAAGAATCTGAAAGAGAAATTAAGGAAACTCTCCCATTTACCATTGCAACAAAAAGACTAAAATACCTCGGAATAAACCTACCTAAGGAGACAAAAGACCTGTATGCAGAAAACTATAAAACACTGATGAAAGAAATTAAAGATGATATAAATAAATGGAGAGATACACCTTATTCTTGGATTGGGAGAATCAATACTGTGAAAATGACTATACTACCCAAAGCAATCTACAGATTCAATGCAATCCCTATCAAATTACCAATGACATTTTTCACAGAACTAGAACAAAAAATTTCACAATTTGTATGGAAACACAAAAGACCCTGAATAGCCATAGCAATCTTGAGAATGAAAAATGGAGCTGGAGGAATCAGGCTCCCTGACTTCACAGTATACTACAAAGCTACAGTAATCAAGACAGCATGGTACTGGCACAAAAACTGAAGTATAGATCAATGGAACAGGGTAGAAAGCCCAGAGATAAAACCATGCACATATACTCACCTTATCTTTGATAAAGGAGGCAAGAATATACAATGGAGAAAATACAGCCTCTTCAATAAGTGGTGCTGGGAAAACTGGACAGCTACATGTAAAAGAGTGAAATTAGAACACTCCCTAACACCATACACAAAAATAAGCTCAAAATGGATTAAAGACCTAAATGTAAGGCCAGACACGATAGAAGTCTTAGCGGAAAACATAGGCAGAACACTCTATGACATAAATCACAACAAGACCCTTTTTGACCCACCTCCTAGAGTAATGGAAATAAAAACATATATAAACAAATGGGACCTAATGAAACTTAAAAGCTTTTGCACAGCAGAGGAAACCATAAACAAGATGAAAAGGCAACCCTCAGAGTGGGAGAAAATATTTGCAAACAAAGCAGCAAAGGATTAATCTCCAAAATATACAAGCAGGTCATGCAGCTCAATATCAAAAAAACTAAAAACCTAATCCAAAAATGGGCAGAAGACATAAATAGACATTTCTCCAAAGAAGATATACAGATTGCCAACAAACACATGAAAGAATGCTCAACATCACTAATCATTAGAGAAAGGCAAATCAAAACTACAATGAGGTATCACCTCACACCAGTCAGAATGCCCATCATCAAAAACTCTACAAGCAATAAATGCTGGAGATGGTGTGGAGGAAAGAACCCTCTTGCACTGTTGGTGGGAATGTAAGTTGATACAGCCACTATAGAGAACAGTATGAAGGTTCCTTAAAAAACTAAAAACAGAACTTCCATACACCCAGCAATCCCACTACTGGGCATATACCCTGAGGAAACCATAATTCAAAAAGAGTCATGTACCACAATGTTCATTACAGCACTATTTACAATAGCCAGGACATGGAAGCAACCTAAGTGTCCATCGACAGATGAATGGATAAAGAAGATGTGGCACATATATACAAAGAAATATTACTCAGCCATATAAGAAATGAAATTGAGTTATTTGTAGTGAGGTGGATGGACCTAGGGTCTGTCATACAGAGTGAAGTAAGTCAGAAAGAGAAAAACAAATACTGTATGCTAACACATATATATGGAATCTAAAAAATAAAAAGGTTCTGAAGAACGTAGTGGCAGGGCAGGAATAAAGATGCAGACGTAGAGAATGGACTTGAGGACGCAGAGAGGGGGAAGGGTAAGCTGGGACTTACCAAAGTCTCACCAAAGTGAGAGAGTGGCGTAGACATATGTACACTACCAAATGTAAAATAAATAGCTAGTGGGAAGCAGCTGCATAGCACAGGGAGATCAGCTCGTGCTTTGTGACCACCTAGAGGGGTGGGATAGGGAGGGTGGGAGGGAGAAGCAAGAGGGAGGAGATATGGGGATATATGTATATGTATAGCTGATTCACTTTGTTATAAAGCAGAAACTAACACAACATTGTAAAGCAATTATACTCCAATAAAGATGTTAAAAAAGAAAAACTGCAATAAGATATCACCTCACACCGGTTAGAATGTGTATCATCAGAAAATCTACAAACAACAAATGCTGGAGAGGGTTTTGGAAAACCGGAACCCTCTTGCACTGTTGGTCGGAATGTAAATTGGTACAGCCACTATGGAGAACAGTATGGAAGTTCTTTAAAAAACTAAAAATAGAATTACCATATGAGCCAGCAATCCTACTACTCCACATATACCCAGAGAAAACCATAATTCAAAAAGACACATGCACCCTAATGTTCATTGTAGACTACAGATTCTTTTTTTTTCCTTTTTTAAATTTAATTTTTATTTTATATTGCAGTTGATTTACAATGTTGTGTTAGTTTTGGGTGTACAGCAAAGTGGTTCAGTTATACATGTACATATGTCCATTCTTTTTCAGTTTCTTTTCCCATATAGATTATTACAGAATACTGAGTAGAGTTCCCTGGGCTATACAGTAGGTCCTTGCTGATTATCTATTTCATATATAGTACTGTGTATATGTGAATCCCAAACTTCTAATTTATCCTTCCTCCCCACCTTTCCCCTTTGGTAACCATAAGTTTGTTTTTGAAGGCTGTGAGTCTCTTTCTGCTTAGGAAATAACTTCATTTGTATCATCTTTTTAGATTTCACTTGTGATATCATATAACACTTGTCTTTCTCTATCTGACTTATTTCATTGAGCATAATATTCTCTGGGTCAATCATGTTGCTGCAGATGGCATTATTTTGTTCTTTTTTATGGCCGTACCACATCTTCTTTATCCATTCTTCTGTTGATGGACATTTAGGTTGCCTCCATGTCTTGGCCATTGTAAATAGTGCTTCAATGAACACTGGATTAGGGTGCATGTATGTTTTTGAATTATGGTTTTCTCCAGATATATGCCCAGGATTGCTGGATCATATGTAGTTCTATTTTTAGTTTTTTAAGGAACCTCCATATTATCCATAGTGGCTATACCAATTTACATTCCCACCAACTGTGTAGGAGGGTTCCCCTTTCTCCACACCCTCCCCAGCATTTATTGTTTGTAGACATTTTGATGATGGTCATTCTGACCAGCGTGATGTGATTCCTCACTGTAGTTTTGACCTGCATTTCTCTAATAAATAGCGATGTTGAGAGTCTTTTCATGTGCCTGTTGGCCATCTGTATATCTTCATTGGAGAAATGTTTATTTAGATCTTCTGCCCATTTTTTGATTGGGTTGTGTTTTTTGTTTTGATGTTGAGTTCCATGAGCTATTTGTATATTTTGGCGACTAATCCCTTGTAGGTTACTTTGTTTGCAAATATTTTCTCCCATTCTGTGGGTTGTCTTTTCATTTTGTTTATGGTTTCCTGTGCTGTACAAGACTACAGATTCTTGATGTGGAGTTTTTAAATGGGCATCCTCTGAAATTGTATGCAAAATTCTACATGTGTACAACTAATGTGTATTTTTTTTCCTTTGGGGAGAGGATTTCATGACTCATCAGATTTTCAAAGCAGTGAGTGATAAAATAAAAAGCCCTAAGAATCGCTGCTGTCAAGGATTTGTGTCAGGAATAACTCAATTTTCCCCTCCCCTATGGTGGGCCCTGAGGGGATTCAATGTGGAGAAAAACAGGAGAGTGGTCCTAGTTAGTTAAGGTGCATCTTTCTATACACAGAAAAGCACTAAAATCATTAACTTGACTGTTTTATGATTAGCAGCAATCTTTTGATGTTTTTTTTCCAACAAAAAGTCCTATATATCCTGGCTCCTCCCTTACCTCTTTGGAACAGTCCCTCAGAGCTATCTAAGAAGCTGTATCCCAGGCTATAGTCTTCAGTAAGTCTGCTGAATAAAACATACTTCTCAACTTTCAGGTTGTGCATTTTTATTAGTTGACAGCACCGAGATTGCAGTTAATTACAGCATTCCTTTTTTATATCTCTCAGCATTTTCTAAGTTCACTACAATTAACATTTTAAATCACAACAACAACAAACAAATAAAGAACCAAAATCATAGCATACTGCATTTTATTTTGCGTGGGATGGTTGGTGAAAAGTTTGCATTTCAGAAATCTCCTGCTATTTATGCAGTTCTGTTAAATCTCCACCAAGACATCGGGAAAGGAGGTTTATAAAAATTTATTCAGCTGGTTTTGGACTGTAGGGAAGCAAAACTTGCCATCTCAAAATATTTCTTTGACATGCGGATTACTTCAAACTAATAACAACCAAGGCCCAAAAGACTCAGGAAGATACTTCAGCCTTCCCCCTAATTTCCTGAAAGAGTTTAGATAGAGGGCCTGTTCCTGGACTAGAGCTATCACCAGAGATAGCTGCAAGGAATATGGGTTAGGTGTGGTGGGGGAAACTCAGCAGGGCCTAGAGATCAGAGTCCACTGTGTGTCTCGTTGTCTCTGCAGGACCGAACAAATATTTGTTTAACAAACATTTGCTTTTACCATCTCCTCCGCTTTGAAGTCCCAAACCACTACCCCCAACATCTTATTGCATCTCTAGCTGAAGATGGTATTAAGGTGAGAGTTTTGGCCATTTTTGCAAGTTAGTCAGTTTTCCTGGGTCTCTCCCATGTGTACATATTATTAAACTTTTGTTTAATATGCTCCAGTTAACCTGTCTCATGTCAGTTTAATTCTTAAAACAGCCATAAGATCCTAGAGAGGTACAAGAAATTTTCTTCCTCCCTGAGGATCAATCTTGAAAATTCAGGAGATGGTCTCCTGGAAGCTTCAATACCTGGCACAGTCTGAGTGGTGTTGGTGCTGGACCCTGCTTGCTGTCCTGCAGCAGACCCTGGGAATCCACAAAAAGGGATTCTCTTCTCCATCCCTTCCTTCTTTCACCTGAAATTACCTATAATGAACCAAGAATGCCTTGTGATGGCAAAGCAAGCTCTCGTGTGCAAGAGAGTGCAGGCTACTTTTCTGTGTTTGGAACTTAGAGTTGACTTTTAGGGTGAAGGGGACACACACTTTTCTCTTCGGTGGTCACTGGGGTAGTGTGGGCATGGTAAGCATAAATACACTACCACACTGTACCTGTCCCTTAGACACAGAGGGTTTCTGCATCTCTCCACACCACCCCCCCTTCCATGACTTCCAGTGGGTTCATGTAGTAGTTGCTTCTGATGCAGGAAGGCTTTACATATGCTGTCTCATTTATTCTTCACAGTGGCCCATGCCATTTGGGTTTCCCTATTTCCATTTTACAGATAAGAAAACTGGAAGCTTAGACAGGTTGAATGATTTGGCCAGAATCCCACAAGGTGGAGCCAAGGTTCCTGCAGGACCTCTGAGTTTTCCTGGGCAATTATATAAGCTTGGGGAGTGACCGCAGGTTACACGGTGGTCCCTCATGGATATGGACTGTGTGCTTGTTTGCAGAGAATGACTCACTGGGAGTTTTACTGTTTCTGAGCTGGGAAGTATCTCAGGGCTCTGAAAGACACTCCTGTGTGAGGACGCCCCTGCTGCCCTGTGGGCCTTTGGAGGAATGAGACGAATCAGAAGCTCCCACACGTTCTTTTCAGGCATCACAGACCATTCCTCCAGAATAATAAGGGTTCTGCTCTGTGGCTCCTTCCTAGTGGTAGAGGTGGTTCCCCATCATCTGTGGAGACAGTTGAGGGTCACACCTGTATGAAAAGACTGCAGGCCATGCTCTAACATCAAATGAAGGACCAGATGAACTGTGACTCTTGGATTCATGACCCGCACATGTACTATGGCAGCAACACAGCAGCCAGCAGACCTCCTCCTGAGTGTCTTCTGAGGGTGTTTCCAGCAAAATCCTGAGATGTCCTGCCAATACAGAGGAAGTACAGACTCCCAACTAGTCTGGGTACCCGAACACCATGTGAACTAGGTGATGTTTCAGAGCAACCAAACTAGCTTTAGAAGGGCTTGCCAGGAAGCTTTTACACTTGACCCCTCATACACTCATTTATGGGTGACTTTCTTATTAATGGATGATATAGACACTCCTCCCAGAAAACTCACTTACATGTACACACAGTATTTGTTGGCAAGCTGGGAAGCTAGCATGACACTGCACATTTGCACATTACACTGGAAGACTTCATTAAAAGACCTCATCTTTCTGCCCCCTTGGGTGCTTTAATTCACCATGTGAATCTCTGGGGGAGACATCCACCCTCTCCCCTAATGGGCCATCACATCTACAGGGCACAGCTTCATTAGACCTCTTCAGAGCAACTCGGACAACAAGCTCGGCTCACCGTCTACAGATTTGGGCCAACCCTGGAAAGACTGGCTCGCCAAGGTCTCAAAAGAAGGACAATCACGTGAAGAGTAACTTTTACTCTATCGGACATTTAACAGCTATTTTATGATATGGAGCATATCTCCAGCCATTTTACCAGTGATCTATTTTTGATGATTGCTCTATAGTTTTTTCTCTCTATTCACAGTCCAATGCTGTACTATGACTATAACAGCATAAACACTACAATTTGCCCCTCCAGGTTGATCCAGATTGTACACCTAGGTGAAGATGCAGAAAACAGTTTCACATTGAGAGGCACCAGAACTTAAACAGAAGACAGACCTCTATTTCCCAAGAGCATTTTCAAATGCTCCCTAAACATTCCCACAGAATGTTCCCTGATGCAGCTTTGCATAGTGAAGTTCTGAGATGCCAGATTTAGTACAAGTTCCTCTCACTCTGCAAATGCCAAGATATGTGAACACATCTTTTGCAACGGGAACAAACAATGAGGTATTCAAATCTTTGATGGCTTTGGTCATATTTCTTGGAAACATTTAACAACATTTCTAAACTGAATATTTAAGTGATGGCTTCTCAAAACTCCTTAAATGTCTTCAGCAAGACTGGTTTGAAGTGGTTCTCTCCTAATATGGGTCAGGTGGGCCTCTGTGGGGACTGGAAAGTTCACTCTCACACAGGAGTACTTTCCCAGATAGGAACTGCCCAACTCCTTGGGAGAGGGGAGGGACCTGGCTGGGAAATGGAGAGTGAAAGGGCTCGTGCTTGGGTGGGACCAGGCCACACACAACTGTACTGCTTGGAAGATGTTAGGAAAGGAGGGTTGGCAGATGGGCCTCGCAGCCCAAGGGGCCTGGATCCTCCCTGGTTTGCAACCTATTAACTCTGTGATTTTGGGCAGGTCACTTAACTTCTCTAGTGATCAGTGCCCTTGTCTGTAAACTGCAACAATAAAAATATAACAACAACTTAAAATTCAGTAGGTTGCTGGGAAGATTAAATAAAATGATGTATTTTAAATCACTCGATATGGTGCCTGGTCAATCGTGAGTGAATATAAAATGGAACACCATTTAACTATCACTGACAGCTTGGTCGTTTAAACTTTCTGAGGTGTGGTTTTCTCAACAATTGGAACTATTGCATGTGGGGTGTCTGGGCACACAAGCCATCATTTTATAACACCACACCCTCTTCTATGGCAAAGACTTACTGGTGTCCACCATTGTGTCCCTGTTATATGGGATTAGAAGGGCCCTGGAGAGAGGGCTTTCCATGTCCTGTCAGAGGAACTTCTGATTCTAACAGTATCTGCCCCAACTCCTGGGGCTCTTCCCATCACAATTCCTGTCTCTGTAAATCAGTGATCCTGTTTCTAAAAATCAGAACATCCTTAGTTTCAGATTGCTCACTGCTGAGCTGGTTCAAAGACGGCGACTTGGGTTCTGTTAAGAAATTTCAAAGGAAGTTTGGAGCAGTGGTAGCACTCTTGAGATGGCCAGTTCGGTAAGGGACACAGAGCACAAAGGGCTGAGAGGCAGAGGAATGGCTGGGGTAGAAGGCTGGTGCTGAGGTCACCTGGGAGCAGAGCTTGAGGCAAGGACTGAAACCAAGCAGGACCCTATACGGATCCTGGGTACAAAAGCCTTTATGTGTCCCATTCTCTGAGTTCCAAAGGGCAGGTTCAAACAGTTGCTAATCATGGAAGGGAGGGGCTGCAGAGGCAAGGCAGGAAGAGTCAAGAAACAATAGTGTAGTCTTGGGGCAGGGTCCTGGTTTCCCTTCAAGGGATATACATAACATGATCTCTGAGCTCTTTTGTAGAACTAAAACCCCCACCAAATGGAAGACTTGATGAAGCACTCTTCATTCCAGAGAAGGTCACGGTTTGCCTATCATCACCTGACTCCAGATGATCTCTGGATTGAAGGAATGTGGACCCTGCACCCACCCTCATCCTTACCAGCAACCTCACTGCCCCTTGATTTTAAAACTCACACACACCCTGCCCCTCCATTTGGACACACAGTTTTGAGGGCATTAGCCTGCTGTGGCCCCCTTTGCCCGGCAAAGCAATAAAGCTATTCTTTTCTATTTCACCCAAAACTCTTGTCTCTGAGATTTAATTGGGTGTCAGGGTACAGAGGCCAGATTCGGCTTCAGGACCAGTGGCTGAACACCTGTGCAGGAAGTTGTAACAGTCAGCTCTGGCTGCCTAACAAAGTACCAAGGATGGGGTGGCTTAAACAGTAGACACTTATTGTCTCACAGTCCTGGAGGCTAGAAGTTCAAGATCAAGGTGTCATCAGGGCTAGTTTCTCCTGAGGCCTCTCTTCTTGGCTTGTAGATGACCATCTTCTCTCTGTGTCCTCACATGGTTTCCCTTCTGTGCATTTCTGTGTCTTAATCTACTCTTCTTAGAAGGATGTAAGCCAGATTGGATTAGGGTCCACCTTAATGACTTCATTTTAACTTAATCACTACTTTAAAGATTCTCTCCAAATACAGTTCCATTCAGAGGTACTGGGGGCTGGAACTCCAACATATGGCTTTTGAGGGACACAATTCAGTCCATCATGAGGTTAAGCTTGATTTGTGGGCCTGCAGCTTTCCCAGAAAGGAAATTGAAAGGAGGAGGACTGGAGAGCAAAGGACAGAACTTTGCTGCAGTTCTGCTCATTCCCACACCACAGTACCCCAATTCCTGCTGCCCATTTCCTACCAACTCTGGGTCTCACATCCATCACAGAAGCCCTGAGTCCTGCTCTGTGGCTGGACTCTTCAGTAACAATGTATGTCCAGTGTTGATGGATCACACATCGTCCACCAGTCCCCAGGGTGTTCCATTTCACAGGCTGTTTGTTTGCTTATTTGCCAGCAGTCAAGGGGGAGAGGAGGGGGGGTCCACTGGTTTTTGTGCGTGATCTGTGTGGGTGGCCGTGGTTGCACCCACTTAGTTGAGAACTCAGCGGGAAGGTGATAGCTACTGCTTGAGCCCACCCCCTGGCTTGTACTGGCTACTTTACATCCACATCAAGAAGGTAGATGGGGATTTTAACTTAAACCCATTGTTTTAGATTTTTTTAGAAGATACATAAATAGTTTGATAGTACCAGTGTTCTATATCATTAGCTAAAATTTTAAAAGTAACATATCTATGGAGCTCCTTTCCATGTGGCCTCCCTCTTTGTCTCTGTGTTGGGAGAAAAATGACTAGGTTTGGGAAACCACGTGCAGGGTTGAATGGTGCATACAACCCAAATGTCTCAGAAGCACACATTTCCTTGAGTGTGCACGCCTGGTCTTACCCAGTTTGGTAGCCTCCATATTTGGTGTTGGAGGGGGCACAAATGCTCCCATGACAGCAGCTGCTGGGGGATGTTGAGCCTGGGAATGGTGGGCATGTTTCCTTCACATCCAACTTCTCTGCTCCCAGGCTCAGCAGTCTCCCTCTTGGAGCCTCAGCTGATTGTCTGGGACGTGGGGATGCCCAGTAGCACAGGCCACATGGAATCGTTATGAGGACGCTCAGAACAGGGAGTAGCTCAAATATACTCTCAGTGATGATTATCATTTAAAGGGAAGCTTTCCTCTTTTTATTTGAAACACACTCTTCCAGTGTAAACGCCCCTTTTGGGTAACAGGATTTCAAAGTTCAAGCTCCCAAGGCCATCCCTCCCTCTCTCATATCAGCATGGGTAAAGGGGGAGTTTGGTCTGTGTCTGACCACTGGGACTGAAAGGCCTCCACTAAGGGTTTTTGGTCTTGTCCATGAGGTCCTGATGATGGTTTTCTGCAGGTACCTGATGCTGAAGTTCAAGGTCTCTGTCATGCTGCCCTCCACTCACTGGTGTCCTCACAACAGCAACAACCCTGAGCCTCTGAGGTCCATTGGTCGCTTTATTACCTCCCACCGCTCGTCCAGGGGATTCAGGAACTCTGAGTCACCTGCACTCCACAAGTTGTCTTCAAGAGACGAGGTAATTATTTCAGGTTCATCTTTCTGGACCCCTTTTCTGCTCCACCATCCCCAGACATCCTGAGAAGGGCAGGGAAGCTGTCCTGGGCTTCCGGGCTTCTACGGGAGTGTCTCTCACAAACTACTTTTGCCCAAGTGTGGAGGACAAGGGTGCTGGGCCACCTTTCAAAGACTCAGGGAATGTCTCCAACTTTCTTTCTCTTCCTTCCCTGTTCTAAAAGGACATCTGTTCCTATCTGGTTGGGAATGTCTCCTCCATCATATCTTCTCACTTCCTTGCCCCATGACATCTCTGTCTCCTGTCCCATCCTTTCTCCTGGGAGATAAACCTTATTCTCTTGATCCTAATGACAGAGGGGTTCAGGCTTAGGGGAAAACTGATTGGCAGAGAAATATTAGGAAATATTGTTTATTGATAAAAACATTATCTGTTAGTAATCAGAGGAAAGAAACACGGCCTGTTATTACAGAGATGTCAACCCTACACTATAATTAATCCATTAAAAATCAAAGGTAGAAAATCCTTTCATTAGCTGCAGAAACTTATACTATCTTAGGGAGATATGTGTAAGAACCTTCATTTTCTTAGGCTAAATCAGAGGCCAAAGAATGTAGAATCTGTCTGTTTCTGGTGGGTTGGTCTGTTTCATGGCTTGGCACATCCATAGGAGTATGAATTTGAAAACTTGAGAATATATTTCCAAACTTTCCTTCTGTTTAATTCCTGGATCAGCACTGAAATCGAAGAAGTTAATAGCGAGCAAACACACACCTTTGAAAAGGGTAAATTTTATAAATAGACAAACTTGACTTTCTAAAATTTATTGGGGGCTTTTATTTAAAAGTAGGATATAGAAAGAGGAACACTGAAAATTGAGATGTAAATCCATGTACCACCAGTGCCAACACATGGTATAAAACGGTCCAAACTGAATCACAGGTGGTAGGTGAAAATGGCTTCTGTTTGGAGCTAAAGTCTGCCAAACTCTTAAACTTGGATTCCCTTATTTCAGAACTTGATGATAATTTAAATTTCACTTGTAATAGAGTTTGAGGTGGTAGTATAGATAAGAAAGGGTTTATTACACAAATTAATGCTGTATCTAAGGTTGTGGAAATATGTTTAGCCTTGTGAACCAAACTACTAAAGTACTTAAAATAATCTGTAAAAAAAAATTAAATAATTGCTCAATAAAACAGTTTATTATTATATACAATATTTATAATATATAGTAAAGCAGGTTCCATGAGAAGGAATCTACTTTCCTCACCTCACAGGAAAGTAGGCTACTATTTCAATCAATTTGTTTATCTCTAAACACACATTATTTTTTGTCAATGGTTGAATTCAAGCAACACGTTAAAAATTGCTAGTCATTAACCAATTATTAATATATAGTAAAATTCAAAATATAATAAAAAAACAGAGAAATGAAAATATTATTTTCCAATATTTTACTGGAAAAAAATTACCTTGTTGATATAACAGACCAGAAGGAAAGAATATGCTGTTTGAAACTTTTCTTATTAAAAAATGAAATCATTTCATTTGTTTTCCTATCATGAAAGGATGTATCTCTTGAATGCACCCATTGATTAAAACACTCCCCACATGGGCCAGGGAGTGAGGGCTCTGTTTCCAAAATTTACCAGGTATTTTGCCTCCAATATGGTGGAGTAAAAACACCTAACAAACTGTAACTCTTGCAGATAAGAACTATAGACTTTGTATAAAATATGGAAAACAACTACCAGAGGTGTGTGGGGGAATTAGAAGACAAATAATCTATTTTTAAAAAAGACAAAAATTTGAACAGACATTTCTCAAAAGCAAAGTTATAGTGGCTAATTAGCACATGAAGAGATTCTCAAGATGATTAGTTACAAGGGAAATGCAGATCAAAATCAGGATGAGACACTGCTCCACTCCCACTGGGGTGAATAAAGGAAGAACACTGTCCAAGTACTGGAATTCAGCCAACTGGAACGGTGCATCACTCTGGAAAATTAGCAGTTCCTAAAAAGTTACAGTGACTATGTAACATAGCCATTCCATTATTAGGTATCTATCCATGAAAAATGTCCACACAATAATATGTAGATGAATGTTCACGGCAGCTTTAGTCACAATATCCTAAAAGTGGGGGCCACCCAAATGTCCATCAACAGGAGAATGGGTAAAAATTGAGGTATATCTGCGTAATGGGTAGTAAGCAACATAAAAAGGACTAACTACTGGGGTAAGTATGGGTGAATTTCAAAGTCATTATGCTGAGTGAAAGTAGCCAGTCACAAAAGACCAGGTACTATGTCATTTTTTAATGTAAAATCTTAGGAAGTGCAAATTGACCTTTAGTGACAAAAAGCCGATTAGAGCTTGCCTGGGGCAGGTGAAGAGGAAGGGATGAACAGCAAAGAAACTGGAGGAAACTTTTAGGGGTGATGGAAGTGTTCTGTCTCGTTTTCGGTGTGTATAGCTGTCAAAGCTCACTGAACCGTAGACATTAATATGTGCAAGATATCATGTGTGCATTATACTTACGTCCATAAAGCTTTTAAAAGTGTTCTAGGCTCTTGCTTAACCAAAAAGAATAAAAAGCATTAGGAAATCTGTTTTTTTGTTTGTTTGCTTGTTTGTTTTTTGCGGTACGCGGACCTCTCAGTGTTGTGGCCTCTCCCGTTGTGGAGCACAGGCTCCGGACGCGCAGGGTCAGTGTCCATGGCTCACGGGCCCAGCTGCTCCGCAGCATGTGGGATCTTCCTGGACCGTGGCACGAACCCGTGTCCCCTGCATCGGCAGGCGGACTCTCAACCACTGCGCCACCTGGGAAGCCCTGTTTATTTGTTTTTTATGTGAGACTGGAGATGGGAGCCTTCTTTGAGTCACTGATTTGAGAGCACTTGGAACAGGCGTTGTCATTTCCAGGGCACCCTCAGGCTGCAGAGAAAGAATCTGCCCAGTATTTCTATGCGGCAAACAGGGCGGCAGGTCATCAGCAGGTTTCAGCCCTTGTGTTGGGAGAGATTCTTTTCAACACCAAGTTCACTCTAAAAAGTAAGGCTCTTCTCCTCAAAAAAGAGAGTAGTGCCTTGAAACATTATAGTCTCTGAGGAGATTGACCACTCTCAGCAGAAGGACCCCCCATAGACATCTAAGCACTCAGTCGCCATGGCAACTTCTCTCTTGCTCCCAGTGATGACCCCCCACTGACACACAAAGATGCCAACCCAACTTGCACATCCAGTTTCTCCCTCCTGGGAGAGACACTTGTCTCTAAGGGGCTGATTTTTTCACCTACTCTAATCCAACTCTTTGCTGTGACACCCTGGGGCCTGAAGTGGATGTGTGTGGCGGAGAAACTGGGTGACTGTAGTTGCCCATCAGCATGACCCAGGCTTGTCAGCATGGTGTCCAACGCAGCCAACTTGGCTGAACTCAGAGGCCAGGTAAGCCTCGGGTGGGCGGTCAGGTGCAACCCACCCTGATGGGTCCTTCACTGTTCATGTGTCAGTGACAAAAAAAAATGGCAAATTAATGGGAAAAGTACTTGCTGTTATCCCATTAATAATAAAATAAATAAAAGTACAGGTTTGGGGTCCATATCTCCTACTTAATTCCTAAATTCCTCTGTCACCCATTAGGTGACAGTAGCAATACATATTTATCCATGATATTCATGTTTGAATGTATGTTAAAGAATGAAAATCATAATTAGCATCCCAGAAATCCTTACTGAAAAAATTAAAAGGATAGAAAGAGAAAAACAACTCTTCAGTTATGAACCAGCCATACTGAACAGCTAAGGACCTCCAGAATAGGCTCTGTCTTGGTGGAGGCCGTAGAGCCTGGTTGTCCCCTCCCGCCTGGGGCTGAGGAAACACTCCTGGGAGTTGCAGCCCTCCTGGGAAGTGTGCTCACATCTAGGGCACAGCAAGGACGCCAAGGGGCGGGGGCGAGGGGGACCTCCGCTCCAACAGGACCAGCCTGGAATGGACACCTGAGACACAACCACCAGCTGCTCTGGCCCCAGAGGAGGCAGGATGGATCCCTCCCAGCAACTGTGGCTCTTAATGGAGAACTGCCCAGAGCCCACAGCAGTCCCACCAGCAATGTGGTCACACCAAGTACAAATTGTAGCATGTCAAATCAATCAAATTAAAAAAAAAAAAACTGATTAAAAAAAAACAAGGAAAACTGGTTTCTTAGTGCTCAATCTCAATAGTTTCCAATTAACATGTGAAAGAGAATTATTGATTAGGAAAGAAAAGTAGATCCAGACACATTTGTTCTGGTTTCTGTAACTTTCCTGGATTCTAGTCTGACTCTCTCTCTGCCTCTCCCATTTGTCAATGCTTATAGTCTCTCTCTCTCTCTCTCTCCCTCTGTCTCTCTCTGGCTCTGGGAACTGTGGTTTCCCTTGTTGTGGGCAGCTCTGGGAGGGGTGTGGAGGAAAGGAATGAAAGGTCACTGAGGACTTGGAGCAGAACCAGCTCCGAAAGACCAAATTCCAGGCCCTGAGAATGTCACATGGTGTCAGATCAAGGTTGGGAACAAGAAATTGGGGCTGACGTTTGGAAGGGTTGATGGGGGAAGGAAGGGGAAAAGGAAAATGCGTAGAGATGGTTTTCATATGTTTAACATTTTTGCTTGACTTAAACATATTGTTTCCCCAAAGTTGAACACGCCTTTTATAAAGAAAGAATAAAATAAAAGAAGCTTAGATGTCGTACCAGTAACTAACTTACTTCTGAGTTTCCTGGAGGGTGTGCACAAAGAGGAGACAGAAAGAGCCAGCCCTAATGACAAGGATGAGCTCTGGAATGTTGACAAGGGGAATGACTGAGTAGCAATTTCTTTTTCCACATCAGAGTAGAATTTACATTCAATTCAGGAGCCCTCAGAGGAATTTCCCCCGTCTCTCATTTGGCCCGTGAATATTCTGGCTAGGAAAATCTCTGAGCAGATGCAAATGTCAACAGTGGGGAGATCTGGCTGACAAAGAGAAGCAGCCTTTGTATCTCACTGCAGTTAAAAAAAAAAATCAAATTCCTAGTTTCATGGGCATGACTGCCCTTTTGTCAAAATCAGGGATCAGGGACACGCTGGGGGTTGAGTGGAGAAGGCTCTTCATCCAAAAAGCCATCTTTTAGTGACTTGGCCAAGGCTGGAGGAATGGGGAACAGAATAGACACCATGGACGTTGTTCCCAGAACAAGAGAGCAGGAGAGAGAGTGAAACTCAGCTCTTGTCTCCCGAGAGAATGGTGACCATGTGTCGAGCAAAACCTCTGCATTAAGGAAAGGATGCTTGTTTGATGCCCAATTTACAACTGAGCAAAGGTAAAACCAGTGCTGCCTGCTGTTGAATACACCCGTAAGGCAACATCCCTCCAGACTGCTCCCTGCCGGTGGCCAGGGCGCTGGGCTGCAGGGGAGGGTCTGGTTCTCAATGGCCTCTGCTGCTGAGAGCCCGTGCAGCTTCCAACAGGTTCCAGCTTCTCCACACGGAGGTGACCACTGAGATCTGGGATTCCAACCAAGAGTGGAGGAATACATTAAAAAAAATTGACGAGACACATGTCTAATCCGTCATCATGATTATTGATGAACACTCATTTGCAGTTCCTGACCTGTGCCATGGTCTGTGAAGGTGAGTAAGGACAATACATGGTCTCCCCCTTGGGCTGCCCAGTATGTGGTTAGAAAGGGGTATGTGCTCTTAAAAAGGATGAAACAAGAGCTGTCACATAGAGCCATGCACCAAAACCTCCTCTTACTAGATATGTGTATATATACAGATATACTTTGCACTTTTATATAAATATGTAAATACATAAATATAAGTATATTCATATTTTTGGTTCCAGAACCCCTCTCTCCCCATACCAAAATTCACAGATGCTCAAGTCTCTTATATAAAATGGCATAGTATTTGCATATAACCTACACATATCCTCCCACATACTTTAAATCATTTCTAGATTACTTTTAATACTTAATACAATGTAAATGCTAAGTAAATGGTTGTAAACACAATGTAAATGCTATGTAAATAGTTGCTGGTGCACAGCAAATTCAACTTTTGCATCTTGGAAGTTTCTGGAATTTTTTTTCTGAATGTTTTCTATCCATGTAGGTTGAATCATCAAATGTGGAACCTGCAAGTACAGCCAACTCTGTATATTAAATCTTACAAGGAAAGTAAAATTTGAAAGTCCTTAATTTATTGACTCAGCTCTTTAAATGAGTTAGTTCACAAAATGCATTTTACTAATTTCTAAGATTCAGAAACACGAGAGAACCCTGGAAAAACCAAATTGGTGGTCAGTAAATGCATATATCTCGACCACCAAATAGGGGCTGCTGACTCCCTGAAAAGGCCAAAAAGCAAAGTCATCTCATTCTTCTTGTTTATAACCAATGGATCTGGTATTTTTATAGGCATCACCTGCTATGAGGGTCTTCTGCCAAGCAAAGCTATTTCTACAGAAAGAGTGGCAGGTGCTCGCTGGAGGCAATTTCTTATGCCAATTGTGTGCAAAGAAAGAAAGAGCAGAGAGCATTTCCCTCACCATCCAAGTCTACAAAGGTTAACCCCCTGCAGTTGCTAACCTACAGTGCGCTCAGGGCTTCAGATGGAGATTAAGGCAATAACAGGGTGCTCTGTACTTTGGGCCAGCAGGCTCTTAGATAGGTAGATGCATTTCAGGGAGAATTTTAATGAACCCTGCCTCTTTTTTTTTTTTTAAATTTAGTTTCAGTTGCATGCAGGCTTTCTCTAGTTGCGGCAAGCAGGGGCTACTCTTTGTTGCGGCGCGCGGGCTTCTCATTGCAGAGGCTTTTTTTGTTACAGAACACAGGCTCTAGGCGCATAGGCTTCAATAGTTGTAGCACACGGGCTTAGTAGTTGCAGCACGCGAGCCCTAGAGTGCGCAGGCTTCAGTAGTTGTGGTGTGCGGGCTTAGTTGCTCTGTGGCATGTGGGATCTTCCCAGACCAGAGATTGAACCCATGTCCCTGGCACTGGCAGGTGGATTCTTAACCACTGTGCCACCAGGGAAGTCCCTGAACCCTGTTTCTTGCATCTTCCCATACATAGAAAAGCACTACAATCATTAACTTGAGAGGTCTGTTTTTTATAACTAGCAATAATCTTTTACCAAGATGTATGCTCGACTGCACGTATTCCCTAACAAAAATCACAAATAAACTAGCCTCCCCTGCTTACCTCTCTGGAGCAGTTCCTCAAAGCCTTCTGACAGGCTGTCTCCCAGGCTATAGTCCTCAGTCAAGACCCTGAATTAAACCTACCTCACAACTCTCACACTATGTGTTTTTCTTGCTGTTGACATGTGTGTCTTGTGACACAATGCTTAGAGATAAATTGCTATATCATGTCTTAAGAGGTGGACTTCATCTTTTAAAGCCTGTATTTTAAAATATGGACTTTAAAGAAATCTGAGAAGGAGACTTCCATGCATTTCAAGTGCTGAACAAGATACTTATAAGATATTGATGTCTCTGTTGCTGACTCTGGGCTCTTCCATCTTGAAGCTGGGCAAGTACAGGCCTTGTAGGTCTGTGGGGTGCAGCCCAACACTCCTACAATAGATGATTATGGAGCTTGTATTTTTCTGTGTCTAACTTGTACATAGGAAGCAAAGCCATGAGTTTCGAATGCTCAGAGGCCATTCCTCACCTCAGCTTAATTTTGTTCAGGTCGATAACATTTTTTTTAAAGCTCACACATTTTGTTATTTTTTAAAAATCTTCAAGTTCCTAGATTGGGGCTTAAAGGTCTTAGTTTTTGAGCAGGGGTCTGTCCTTGAAATCTATTTTCAATCAAGCAGAAACTCTGCCAGCTTCAGTATTTCTTCTGTACACAAGCAACATGCCGTTTTCATTGGTCCTGGACACCAATAAATTCCTGGAGTGGCATGGTGTCATATATGTTCCTAACGCTCCAGGATGCTTAACAAAATAAGGTAATGCAAGCCCATGAATTAGCTGTTCACTGACTGCTGTGTGGTGATATTTCAGAGAAGCAAAGGGAAAAGAAACTCTAGCACAAGATATTCCCTCTGAAAAAACCAAAATTACCATGACAACTGCTAGCATGTGCTGCACACATAACAGGTACATAATAAATGCAGAGGAAAGAGTTAGCAAGTACACAGGCTAATGTTGTCCATAATGCAAAGTGGCAAGATGGATGGCCTGAATCCCATCGTTTCCATGCTGGCTTTAAGTGAAGGCTCACAAACCCCAAATGGGCCACCTCCTTTCTTTCCCTTTACGTCAAAGTGTAATTTTCAAACAACTAAACACATGACTCTCATACTCTCATAAATTGAGGGTGTATCAAAGGTTTATTTATTTAACGCATTAAAGAGAAAACTAACAGGCAAAGGATGGCAAAGCCAGTTCAAAGGACAATATGAGGAAGTATAAACATGCATATACACATTCAGTGGGGAAAAAATACTGCTTGAGCTGTACCATTTTTATCACACAGAAATTATTTCCATCTCTAGTGGACAAAAATCACTGGCAATTTGGGCTTCCCTGGTGGCGCAGTGGTTGAGAGTCCACCTGCTGATGCAGGGGACACGGGTTCATGCACCGGTCTGGGAAGATCCCACATGACGCGGAGCGTCTGGGCCCCTGAGCCATGGCCACTGAGCATGCACGTCCGGAGCCTATGCTCCGCAATGGGAGAATCACTGGCAATTCAACAATCTTGTATTAAATTAACATCTAACTTTACAAAGTCTGGCAGTAAATAATAGTAAGAAGAAAGCCCGATAGTTTTTACTTCTTAGAACGTCAAATGATTTAGGTGGGCTTGTTGGACAAGGTCGAATTATGACATTTGCTGTTTTTATCATTTTTCCTATTTTTTGATGTTTTTTCTTAACAATCAATGCAAACAAGGTATATCCTGACTCTTAGAATGTTGAATGAAGGATAACCCTAAGCAGAAAAAAATAAAATGACTCATTATCCTAGTCTGATTTAGGATTTATCATCAATAAAATGATTATCACATTTGATCTTTCCCAAACCCTTTGATTTACTGTGCATCAAAAACAATTGTCCTCCTGAATCTAGGAACTTTGTAAAGGCATTTCTCCCACTGTACTTGCTTATATAACACGAGCAATTCATTAAGGAAATAATTTGCATTTAATAGATGGTTATAATAGATTGTTATTAGGATCTACTGCTTGAATCAGGAGAGGAAAGAAAATGAAAACAGGGGTTCCTTATTTGAATAGCCATCTCTGCTTTGTTTTTCAAAATAATGGCCAAAATCTGGGCAGGAATATGTCAGAAGCCCCTTGCAGCACTGGTCAAGCTAGGAAAAGAACTTCTTGCTCTTGGGTGGGGATCATTTTCACGCACTATTATTTTTCAGACATCATTTATCAAGTTAAGGAAGTTCCCTTCTCTTCCTAGTTTGTTAAGAAATTTTATCCTGAATGAATGTTGCATTTTTCTAAATGCTTTTTCTGTGTCTGTTGAGATAATCACATTAAATTAAACTTTTTACTTTGAGATTCTTGTAGATTCACATGAGGTTGTAAGAAACAATGAGAAGGATTCTGCATACCCTTTACTCAATGTTTCCGCCCAAGGTAGCATCCCCCAAAACTGTAGTACAATATCACTACCAGGATATCGACATTGATACAGCCCAGATACAGAACATTTCCATCACCTAAAGGCTTCTTCCTGTTGTCTTTTCATAGCTACCCACACTTTTCTCACCTATTTTTGGGTTTTCTATTCTGTTCCAATGATCTTTTTGTCTACCCCCTCCCAACACCATATACTCTTGATTACTGTAGTTATAAAATAAGTCTTAAAATCTGCTAGACTGGCTCCTACTTTAAATTTTTAAAATATTTTAGCTATTCTAGTTGCCTTTGCCTTTCCCATACAAATTTTAGATTATGTTGTCTACATCTATAAAAAATCCTGCTGGGATTTTTATAGGAATTGTATTAAAACTGACTATAAAAAATTTGTAACTATGTGTGTGGTGGATGTTAAGTAGATGTCTTATGGTGATCATTTCACAATACATACAAATATCAAATCATTATGTTGTACATCTGAAGTTAATATAATGTGTCAACTATAATTCAATTTTTAAAAACTGAATATTAATTTAGGAAGAATTGACATCTTTACTATATTGAGTCTTCCAATCAATGAATGTGGTGTGCTTCTTCTTTTATTTAGAAGTTCTTTGTTTTCCTTCACCATCACTTTGTAGTTTCTAACATATAAAGCCTGTACATGTTAGATTTACACTTAAGTACTTCATTTTTTGAGCAATTGTAAATGGTACCGTAATTTTAATTTTGGTTTCCACATGTTCATTGCTAGTATATAGAACTATAATTAATTTTTGAGTGTTGATTTTGTATCATAAGACCTTATTAAACTCAGTATTAAACTCACTTATAGAGGTTTTTTTTGTCTTTGTTTTTTCAACACAGACTACCAAACCACATTATTGAAAATAGAGCCAGTTTTCTCTCTTTCTGATCTATATGCCTTTTATTTCCTTTTCTTTCCTCCTTGAACTAGCTAGAATTTCCAGTACCACATTGTTCAGTGGTGGTGAGAGCAAACATCCTTGCCTTGTCCCTGACTTTAGAGGAAAACATTCAGGTTTTCACCACTAAGTATGCTATTAGCTGTAGGGTTTTTGTAGATGTTCTTTAACAAATTGAGGAAGTTCTCTTTTATTCTATTTTTCTAAAAGTTTTTATCATAAATAGGTGTTAAATTTAGTGAATACTTTTTCTTTATTGATTGACATGTGATCATGTAATTTTTCTTTTGTATGTTAATATTATGGTTTACAGTGATTGATTTCTGAATATTGAGCCAGCATTGCATCCCTGGGATAAACCCTACTGGTGATAGTTTATAATTCTTTTTTATATATGCTGAATTCTATTTACTAATATTTTGTTAAGGATTTTGCAACTATATTCATATATTTTTCTGTAGTTTTATGTTTGTAATGTCTTAGTCTTAGTACCAGGGTAAGACTAGCTTCAAAAAATAAAGTGGAAAGTGTTTTCTTCTTTCTTATTTTCTGGAAGGGAATGTGTAGAATTTGTGTTGTCTTCTTTAAACATTTCATAGAATATTCCAGTGAAACCATATGGGCTTAGAGATTTCTTTTTTAGTGAGTAATTTTTTGTGAGTTCCATTTCCTTAAAAGTTAAAGGGTTACTCAAATTGTCATTTTCATGTTGTTCAAGTTGTGGTAGATTGTATTTTCTGAGGAATTGGCCCATTCCATAAAAGTTGTCAGATGTGTGTGTTTATTTGTTTATGGTACTCCCTTATTATCCTTTTGATATCTATAGTGTTTACAGTGATATCTTCTGTGTCATCCTTGATATTGGTAATTTGTCAGTCTTAGAAGTTTGTCAAATTTATTGATCTTTTCAAAGAACAAACTCTTGTTTTCATTGATAGTCACCATTGTTTTACTGTTTTCAGTTAAATTGATTTCTGCTCTCATTTTT
This sequence comes from Phocoena phocoena, assembly GCF_963924675.1. Taxonomy (NCBI): domain Eukaryota; kingdom Metazoa; phylum Chordata; class Mammalia; order Artiodactyla; family Phocoenidae; genus Phocoena; species Phocoena phocoena. Next base: position 23,052,435 of record NC_089224.1, read on the forward strand.
ATTATTTCCTTCCTTCTGCTTGCTTTGAGTTTATTGGCTTTTTTTCCATGTTCTTGGGGCAGGAGACTTTCCTCTTTTCTAACATATGCATTTAGTGCAATAAACCTAGAGTCTGTCATACAGAGTGAAGTAAGTCAGAAAGAAAAAGACAAATACCGTATGCTAACACATATATATGGAATTTAAGAAAAAAAAATGTCATGAAGAACCTAGGGGTAAGACAGGAATAAAGACGCAGACCTACTGGAGAACGGACTTGAGGATATGGGGAGGGGGAAGGGTGAGCTTTGACAGGGCGAGAGAGAGTCATGGACATATACACACTAACAAACGTAGTAAGGTAGATAGCTAGTGGGAAGCAGCCGCATGGCACAGGGATATTAGCTTGGTGCTTTGTGACAGCCTGGAGGGGTGGGATAGGGAGAATGGGAGGGAGGGAGACGCAAGAGGGAAGACATATGGGAACATATGTATATGTATAACTGATTCACTTTGTTATAAAGCAGAAACTAACACACCATTGTAAAGCAATTATACCCCAATAAAGATGTTAAAAAAAATAAAAAAAAATAAAGAAGGAAAAAAAAATTTCTCTTACTACTGCTTTAGCTGTATTACACTGATTTTTTTTTTTTTGGTATGTTACATTTTCATTCAATTCAATGTGTTCTTTTGTTTCTCTTCAGACTTCCTTTTTCACAGTGGATTAAAGTATGTTGTTTAGTTTCCAAATGTTGGAGAGTTTCTTATTATCTTTCTATTACTGATTTCTAGGTTGATTGTATTATAAACAGAAAATGCACTCTGTATGCTTTCAATATTTTTCAATTTCTCAAGGTTTGCTTTATAGTCCAGGATATGATTTGCCTTTGTATATGTTCCATGGGTGCTTGAATAGAATGGGTATTTTGTGTTGTTGGCTGTAGTGTTCTATTATGTCAATTAGATCCTGTTGATGGATGGTGTTGTTGAGTTTCTCTATAACTTTGCTGATTTTCTGGATAGGTGTATTAATTGGTAAGAGAGGGATGTTGAAGTCTCCAATTATAATTGTGGATTTGTCCATTTTTCCTTTCAGTTTTTTTCATTCTTTTAATTACTGTTTTTTTCTTCACATAATTTCCTGCTGTCTTGTTTAGTGCATACATGTTTAGGATTGCCGTGTTCTTGGTGATTGACCTGTTTATCATTATATAATATTCCTCTCTGCCTCTGGTAATTTTACTTACTCTGAAGTCTACTTTGTCTAATATTAATATAACCACTCTTGGGTTTTCTAAATTACTATTTGTATAAAATATATTTCTTCATCTTTTTACTTTCAACCTACCTATATAATTTTATTTGTACTGAGTTTCTTATAGATAGCATGAGTCATGTTTTTCAATCCATTCTGTCAATTTCTGTTTTTTAATTGGTGTATATAGACCATTTACTTTAAACATAATTTCTGATATATTAAGGCTTAAGTCAGTCATTTTATTTTTTGTTTTCTGTTTGTTCTCTCTGTTTTATGCTTCACTATTTTCTTTTTTCTACCTTGCAGTGAATCACTTGAACTTTTCTTTGGAATTCTATTTTGATTTATTTATAATGTTTTAAACATAGCTTTTGAGACTATAGTGTTATAGTGTATCTCTGTATAGCTTTTTTAGTGGTTGTTTAGGTATTGCATGTATATATATAGCATCTATCTACTAGTGTCATAATTTCACCATTTTGGATGAAATGTAGAAAACATATCTGCCTTCACATCTCTGTACCTTCCCCCATTTATAATACACTTGTCTTAAATATTTTTCCACATACATTTAGAACCACATCAGGCAGTATATAATGTTTTGCCTTAGCCATCAAACATAATTTAGAAAACTAAAGAAGAGACAGAAAGTCTGCTGTATTTACTCATATTTTTGCAATGTTCTTTCTTTCATTCTGATGTTCTCAAATTCCTTATTTTGTTATTTCCTTCATGTTTAAAGAAATTTCTTCAGCTATTCTCTTAGGGTAGGTATGCTGGTGACAAATTCTCTTAGTTTTCCTTCATTTGAAAATGTCATGTTTACCTCTTCACTACTGAAGGATGTAAGATTCTGTGTTGACAGTTCTTTGATGTGTCTTGGTGTGGATTTCCTTGGTTGATCTTATTTGGGGTTTGTGTAGCTTCTGGAATCTCTAGGTTTAGGTCTTTTGCCAAGTTTGAGTTGTTTTCAGCCATTATTTATTTGAGCCCTGATATCTTTTTTCTTTTCTTGCAGTATTTCCATTCTCTTGTTGTTGCCAGTGGGGATAGAAATCTAGTCTCCTCACATGGTCTCCACTGACAGCATGGTGGTGAAGGCTCCTTGTGATGGAGTAGGAATGAAGGTCTTGGCTCTCTACTCAGGTTTCTCTGACATCACCTTGGGTGGTGGACTGGGGGCTGGGAGCACGTTGTTACAGCCTTATGATGTTGGAAGTCTAGGCTCCCCACTTGGCCTTTGCTAATATTGGTAGGGATGGGTCCATAGTGTTTTCTGCATTGTTTGGCTGGAGTAAAGCTGATATTGTTTAAAAGTTTACTGACTTCAGAGGCTACTCTTCCTGGTCCTTTGGCTAAAGAAAGAAGGCTTTTGTTCAGGCTTTTTTTAGTCTGAACCCATTGACGTGTCTGGTTGCCAGCTTCTCTAACACCCAGTTTGGGATACATGAGGCCAAAAGAAAACCCAGGAAATTCATCACCATGTTGGTTCTTAGGTCAATGTTTCTAGCTGGTCTTCCTTTTTTTCTCTATCTTTGAGAGTCCTCTTACTTTTTCTATTAGTGTGTGTGGGTATGTATGTTGAGAAATAAGGAAAAGTACATCTACTCCATCTTCCTGGAACTGGAAATGAGAATGTACTGATTGGTTTCTGAATGTGAAACCAACCTTGCATTCCTGAGATAATCCCCATTTTGTCATAATTTATCTTTTTATATGGATAATACAGTCCTCAATTTAGAGTTAATTATGCCACATAATTGAGGCAGGATTTTTCTGTGTAATCTACCCAAACTCAATGAATTCAAAGTGTTATCAGCCAGATGGCAGGGAGAGGCACTATCCTAAGCCCTGTGTGAACATCAGACACCTACTTTTAATCCTTCCAGATGGTTCTTTCACAAAATGCTAATTGTTATCAACAGATGAATGGGTAAACAAATTGTGATACATGCATAAAATGGAACACAACTCAGCAATTTTTAAACAATGAGCTATTGATAGGATTGATAGGTGCTACAATGTGGATAAATCTCAAAATAACTTTGCTTGGTGAAAAAATCCATACCACAACAAATATATACTCTTCTATTATATAAAATTCTTTAACTTACGGTGGCAGAAACCAGATGCACAGATGACTGTCTGTGGATATGGGTACAAGAGGGAGAGATTACAAAGGGGAATGAAGACACTTTGGGGATAATGTGTATGATCACTATTTTGATTATGGTGATTGTTCATAAGTGTATACAAATGTTGATAGAGTACATTTAAAATATGCATTTTATGTTGATTATGCTGTCTGACATCAAACTGTTAAAGCTGTTAAAAAAGGATAACCCCAAATGTTATGGCTCTCTTGCCATTAATCCCTTCTCTTCATTTAACTTAGAATTCTAATTTCAAGTAGTCTTTTTTTCACTGACTATAGGTACTTGAGACCCTCAAATTCTCCTCTGAATCTGTTTTGTCATCCTGTTGATTCCCTCATTAACAAGTTAGGCATGTGCTGACTGTGTACTTGAAGGAAAATTATGTTGTTATCAGTTTGCAAGTTATCCTTTGACAACATTTACACCCATAAAAGTAACTTTATTTAAAATATCCATACAAATTCTTCAAAAGAAAATATCTATAGACTTAAGTCTGAAATATTCTTCTATCCCCCTTCCTCTACCACTGAACATACAGAAGCACTTGTTTTATAATTAGATTTTTGACAACTTGAGGATTCTTAGTACACTATGAACTTAGAACAATATTTCATGATGTAAGGCATTATGTGAAAATGAAGATGAGACACAGGAACACCTGTATATTTCAAGACAAATATTAAGATCTGTCTGGGAATTTGAGGAGTTGGTGCAGAGTCCAGGAAAACAGTATAAGACAAAAAGTACATGGTCTTTAAAAGGAAGTACATATGAAAAATTGAGGGTATTGGTGACATGTACTTCAGTATTTGGACTCATATATAACTGTCACAAGAGTAATTATCTCTTTGTTATGCACTCAGAGGAATAAGCCAGATGTCAAAATAATGGACAGAGATGCTGTACAGAGGAAAGGGACTAAAAAGAAAACTGGACAAGAGAGAGAAAGTAAAAGAGGGTTTGGATAAATGTATTTATGTTGACTTACCATTAAAGTTAGGGAACAACCTTTTGAAGCAAGAAAGCTCTCAGCAATTCAGCTGAGGACCACGGTTGTCTGAGAAAACACAAGCAAGAAAGGATTTTGTGAGGTGTGCAGTCTCCCCTCCCCAGGGCTGCTGCTCCTCCAGACCTCCTAAACATACCCCCAAGGGGTATGTTTTAGCAGACATGCTAAGAAGTATTCTAAAGGGGCAGACCTGAATTGAAGTTTCCAACTGACCTGGCTTAGTTTCCAGCACCTGGCACCCTATTCTTGAAAAAATTATAGGCCTAGGTGGAATTTCCTTCTTTCAAAGATGATTTATGAGCAAGAAATATCCAACATCAGATCTGTATGTAAATATTACCCTCACATCTATTGTTGCCTCTCCCTTGGGAGAGGGGGGAAGTAAATAAATAAAATAAAAAGTACATTTCAATTGCAATTATACCTTAATAAAGCTAGAAAAAAATAAATCTAATATCATGAATAAAGGCTACTTGCTTTTTTTTTTGGCAGTATGCGGGCCTCTCACTGTTGTGGCCTCTCCCTTTGCGGAGCACAGGATCCAGACGCACAGGCTCAGCAGCCATGGCTCACAGGCCTAGCCACTCCACGGCATGTGGGATCTTCCTGGACTGGGGTACGAACCTGTGTCCCCTGCATCGACAGGCAGACTCTCAACCACTGCGCCACCAGGGAAGCCCAGCTTGCTTTTTAATATATAGTAAAAATATATTTCAAGATAAGAATTGTTCCAAGCATAAGAAAAAAATCCAAATAATTATAATCTAAAGTGTCAAAGAAATTAAAGAAAAAATGGAACACAGAGGAAAAAAAGGAGCTCAAGGAAGAGATGTTTAAAATTAAAGAAAATACAAGTTAATAAAAAAAGGTTAAAAGTGAGTTGGAAGGTTTGATGAGAGAAGAAATTTAAGATAGTATAGCACTATTACATTAATGAAAACTACATTAGAAGGAGCAAGAATAAAAATAGAGACTGCTAGAAACAGATTCAATACAAAAACAGCTTTAAAAAGATCACATAAACAAAATGGAAAACTAGAAAAAGTTTTCGAGAGAATAAAGTATGTAGGAATGAAGATTAAGAAAATTCAACATGTCTGTAATTGGGTTTTCTGAAAGACAAAAGAGAAAAATATTTGAAGTTCTGGTGGTGTTGGGACTTCAAGGATAAAAATGTGAGAAAAAAATAAAAAGCCAAGTTGCCTAGAAGAAAGAAAATACATTGACCTCATAATTCCCCAAGTAGTTATTTTCAGTGGCAGAATACAGTGGAGAAATATGTTGATGATTCTGAGAAGAAAAAACCTGAGACTCCAAATATTAACAGATTAATTAATATTAATCCGTTAAGATTAAATGTCTAATATTTGTCTAATCTTTCATGACGTAAGAAAAGTTGATACTAAAATTTATGAATTAATAAAGATGTTGGCATATATATATATAATACACACACACACACACATACACACAAAGTTAATCACTAAAAGAAATAAAAAGAGACAATAAAACTTTTAAATTACTAGGAGAAAAATAAATACAACCTCCCCACACATACCACTCACCTAAACACACACACACACACACACACACAAACACACTCAAAGCAAACCAAATGTTAAATTTTGCAAATATATCAAGCATATGTGCTACAACTATACATATAAAATTTGTTAAAAGACATAATTTCTTTGTTAGATCCAAAAGCTAATTCAATTACATGTCAAAGTAAGAGATACATTAAAATTTACAAAGCTTGAAATTAGAAGTTGAAGATAAATCATGCTGTGGCGCTTCCGGGAAGATGGCGGAAGAGTAAGACACGGAGATCACCTTGCTCCCCACAGATACACCAGAAATACATCTACACGTGGAACAACTCCTACAGAACACCTACTGAACGCTGGCAGAGGACCTCAGACCTCCCAAAAGGTGCGCGAGGAGAGGGGATTAAGAGAGCTGCTTAAAAGAGCTCCAGAGACGGGCGTGAGCCACGGCTAAAAGCGCAGATCCCAGAGACGGACATGAGATGCTAAGGCTGCTGCTGCTGCCACCAAGAAGTCTGTGTGCAAGCACAGGTCACTATCCACACCCCGCTTCCGGGGAGCCTGTGCAGCCCACCACTGCCAGGGTCCCGGGATCCAGGGACGACTCCTCCGGGAGAATGCATGGCACGCCTCAGGCTGGTGCAACGTCACACCGGCCTCTGCCGCTGCAGGCTCACCCCACACTCTGTGCCCCTCACTCCCCATGGCCTGAGTGAGCCAGAGACCCCGAATCAACGGCTCCTTTAACCCCGTCCTGTCTGAGCGAAGAACAGATTGCCTTCCGGCGACCTACACCCAGAGGCGGGGCCAAATCCAAAGCTGAGCCCCTGGAAGCTATGAGAACAAAGAAGAGAAAGGGAAATATCTCCCAGCAGCCTCAGAAGCAGCGGACTAAAGCTCCACAATCAACTTGATGTACCCTGCATCTGTGGAATACGTGAATAGACAACGAATCATCCCAAATTAAGAAGGTGGACTTTGAGAGCAAGATTTATGATTTTTTCCCCTTTTCTTCTTTTTCTGAGTGTGGATGTGTATGCTTCTGTGTGAGATTTTGTCTCTATAGCTTTGCTTCCACCATTTGTCCTAGGGTTCTATCCGTCCATTTTTTTTCTTTTCTTAATAATTATTTTTTATTTTAATAACTTTATTTAATTTCCTTTATCTTCCTGTTTTCTTTCTTTCCTTCCTTCCCTCCTTTAGACAACGAATCATCCCAAAATGAGGAGGTGGACTTTGAGAGCAAGATTTATGATTTTTTCCCCTTTTCCTCTTTTTGTGAGGGTGTATGTGTATGCTTCTGTGTGAGATTTTGTCTAAATAGCTTTTCTTCCACAATTTGTCCTAGGGTTCTATCCGTCCATTTTTTTGTTTGTTTGTTTGTTTTTGTTTTATTTTTCTCTTAATAACTATTTTTTATTTTAATAACTTTATTATATTTTATCTTACTTTATTTCATTTTACTTTATCTTCTTTTTTTCCTTCCTTCCCTCCTTCCTTCCTTCTTCCCTCCCACCCTCCCTCCCTCCTTTTTTCTTTCTTTCTTTCTCTCTTTCTTCCTTTCTTTCTACTTCTACTAATTCTTTCTTTCTACTTTTTGTCCCTTTTATTCTGAGCCGTGTGGATGAAAGGCTCTTGGTGCTGCAACCAGGAGTCAGTGCTGTGCCTCTGAGGTGGGAGAGCCAACTTCAGGACACTGGTCCACAAGAGACCTCCCAGCTCCACATAATATCAAATGGCAAAAATCTCCCAGAGATCTCCATCTCAACACCAGCACCCAGCTTCAATCAACAACCAGCAAGCTACAGTGCTGGACATCCTATGCCAAACAACTAGCAAGACAGGAACACAACACCACCCATTAGCAGAGAGGCTGCCTAAAATCATAATAAGTCCACAGACACCCCAAAGCACACCACCAGACATGGACCAGCCCACCAAAAAGGCAAGATCCAGCCTCATCCACCAGGAAACAGGCACTAGTCCCCTCCACCAGGAAGCCTACACAACCCACTGAACCAACCTTAGCCATTGGGGACAGACAACAAACACAACAGGAATTACGAACCTGCAGCCTGCAAAAAGGAGACCCCAAAAACAGTAAGATAAGCAAAATGAGAAGACAGAAAAACACACAGCAGTTGAAGGAGCAAGATAAAAACCCACCAGACCTAACAAATGAAGAGGAAATAGGCAGCCTACCTGAAAAAGAATTCAGAATAATGATAGTAAAGATGATCCAAAATCTTGGAAATAGAATAGACAAAATGCAGGAAAAATTTAACAAGGACCTAGAAGAACTAAAGATGAAAGAAACAATGATCACACAATAAATGAAACGCAATAAATGAAATTAAAAATACTCTAGATGGGATCAATAGCAGAATAACTGAGGCAGAAGAACGGATAAGTGACCTGGAAGATAAAATAGTGGAAATAACTATGGCAGACCAGAATAAAGAAAAAAAAATGAAAAGAACTGAGGACAGTCTCAGAGACCTCTGGGACAACATTAGATGCACCAACATTTGAATTATAGGGGTTGCAGAAGAAGAAGAGAAAAAGAAAGGGACTGAGAAAATATTTGAAGAGATTATAGTTGACAACTTCACTAATATGGCAAAGGAAATAGTCAATCAAGTCCAGGAAGCACAGACAGTCCCATACAGGATAAATCCAAGGAGAAATACGCCAAGACATATATTAATCAAACTGTCAAAAATTAAATACAAAAAAAACATATTAAAAAGCAGCAAGGGAGAAACAACAAATAACACAAAAGGGAATCCCCATAAGGCGATATCCCCATAAACTGATCTTTCAGCAGAAACTCTGCAAGCCAGAAGGGACTGGCAGGTCATATTTAAAGTGATGAAGGAGAAAAACCTGCAATGAAGATTACCCAGCAAGGATCTCATTCAGATATGATGGAGAAATTAAAACCTTTACAGACAAGCAAAAGCTGAGAGAGTTCAGCACCACCAAACCAGCTTTAAAACAACTGGTAAAGGAACATCTCTAGACAAGAAACACAAGAGAAGGAAAAGACCTACAATAACGAAACCAAAACAATTAACAAAATGGGAATAGGAACATACATATCGATAATTACCTTAAATGTAAAAGGACTAAATGCTCCCACCAAAAGACACAGATTGGCTGAATGGATACAAAAACAAGATCCATATATTTGCTGTCTACAAGATACCCACTTCAGACCTAGAGACACATACAGACTGAAAGCCAGGGGATACAAAAAGGTATTTCATGCAAATGGAAACCAAAAGAAAGCTGGAGTAGAAATTCTCATATCAGACAAAATAGACTTTAAAATAAATACTATTAGAAGAGACAAAGAAGGACACTACATAATGATCAAGGGATCAATCCAAGAAGAAGATATAACAATTTTAAATATTTATGCACCCAACATAGGAACACCTCAATACATAAGGCAAATGCTAACAGCCATAAAAGGGGAAATTGACAGTAACACATTCATGGCAGGGGACTTTAACACCTCAGTTTCACCAATGGACAGATCATCCAAAATGAAAATAAATAAGGAAACACAAACTTTAAATGATACATTAAACAAGATGGATTAATTGATATTTATAGGACACTCCACCCAAAAACAACAGAATACACATTTTTCTCAAGTGCTCATGGAACATTCTCAAGGATAGACCATATCTTGGGTCACAAATCAAGCCTTGGTAAATTTAAGAAAACTGAAATTGTATCAAGTATCTTTTCTGACCACAACGCCATGAGATTAGATATCAATTACAGGAAAAGATCTGTGAAAAACACAAACACATGGAGGCTAAACAATACACTACTTAATAATGAAGTGATCACTGTAGAAATCAAATAGGAAATTTAAAAATACCTAGAAACAAATGACAATGGAGGCACGACGACCCAAAATCTATGGGATGCAGCAAAAGCAGTTCTAAGAGAGAAGTTTATAGCAACAGAATCCTACCTTAAGAGAAAGGAAACATCTCGAATAAACAACCTAACCTTGCACCTAAAGCAATTAGAGAAAGAAGAAGAAAAAACCCCAAAGTTAGCAGAAGGAAAGAAATCATAAAGATCGGATCAGAAATAAATGAAAAAGAAATGAAGGAAACAATAGCAAAGATCAATAAAACTAAAAGCTGGTTCTTTGAGAAGATAAACAAAATAGATAAACCACTAGCCAGACTCATCAAGAAAAAAAGGGAGAAGACTCAAATCAATAGAATTAGAAATGAAAAAGGAGAAGTAACAACTGACACTGCAGAAATAAAAAAAGATCATGAGAGATTACTACAAGCAACTCTATGTCAATAAAATGGACAACCTAGAAGAAATGGACAAATTCTTAGAAATGCACAACCTGCCAAAACTGAATCAGGAAGAAATAGAAAATATGAACAGACCAATCACAAGCACTGGAATTGAAACTGTGATTAAAAATTCTCCAAAAAAAAAAAAAACCCAGGACCACTTGGCTTCACAGGCGAATTCTATCAAACATTTAGAGAAGAGCTAACACCTATCCTTCTCAAACTCTTCCAAAATATAGCAGCGAGAGGAACACTCCCAAACTCATTCTACGAGGCCACCATCATCCTGATATCCAAAACCAGACAAGGATGTCACAAAGAAAGAAAACTACAGGCCAATATCACTGATGAACATAGATGCAAAAATCCTCAACAAAATGCTAGCAAACAGAATCCAACAGCAAAGTAAACGGATCATAAACCATGATCAAGTGGGGTTTATCCAGGAATGCAAGGATTCTTCAATATATGCAAATCAATCAACGTGATACACCATATTAACAAATTGAAGGAGAAAAACCATATGATCATTTCAATAGATGCAGAGAAAGCTTTTGACAAAATTCAACACCCATTTATGATAAAAACCCTGCAGAAAGTAGGCATAGAGGGAACTTTCCTCAACATAATAAAGGCCATATATGACAAACCCACAGCCAACATCGTCCTCAGTGGTGAAAAACTGAAAGCATTTCCACTAGGATCAGGAAGAAGACAAGGTTGCCCACTCTCACCACTCTTATTCAACATAGTTTTGGAAGTTTTAGCCACAGGAATCAGAGAAGAAAAGCAAATAAAAGCAATCCAAATCAGAAAAGAAGAAGTAAAGCTGTCACTGTTTGCAGATGACATGATACTATACATAGAGAATCCTAACGATGCTACCAGAAAGCTACTAGAGCTAATCAATGAATTTGGTAAAGTAGCAGGATACAAAATTAATGCACAGAAATCTCTTGCATTCCTATACACTAATGATGAAAAATCTGAAAGTGAAATCAAGAAAACACTCCCATTTACCATTGCAACAAAAAGAATAAAATATCTAGGAATAAACCTACCTAAGGAGACAAAAGACTTGTATGCAGAAAATTATAAGACACTGATGAAAGATATTAAAGATGACACAAATAGGTGGAAAGATATACCATGTTCTTGGATTGGAAGAATCAACATTGTGAAAATGACTCTACTACCCAAAGCAATCTACAGATTCAATGCAATCCTTATCAAACTACCACTGGCATTTTTCACAGAACTAGAACAAAAAATTTCACAATTTGTATGGAAGCACAAAAGACCCCGAATAGCCAAAGCACTCTTGAGAACGAAAAACGGAGCTGGAGGAATCAGGCTCCCTGACTTCAGACTATACTACAAAGCTACAGTAATCAAGAGAGTATGCTACTGGCACAAAAACAGAAAGATAGATCAATGGAACAGAATAGAAAGCCCAGAGGTAAACTCACGCACATATGGTCACCTTATCTTTGATAAAGGAGTCAGGAATGTACAGTGGAGAAAGGACAGTCTCTTCAATAAGTGGTGCTGGGAAAACTGGACAGGTACATGTAAAAGTATGAGATTAGATCACTCCCTAACACATACACAAAAATAAGCTGAAAATGGATTAAAGACCTAAATGTAAGGCCAGAAACTATCAAACTCTTAGAGGAAAACATAGGCAGAACACTCTATGACATAAATCACAGCAAGATCCTTTTTGACCCACCTCCTAGAAAAATGGAAATAAAAACAAAAATAAACAAGTGGGACCTAATGAAACTTCAAAACTTTTGCACAGCAAAGGAAACCTTAAATAGGATGAAAAGACATCCCTCAGAATGGGAGACAATAGTTGCAAATGAAGCAACTGACAAAGGATTAATCTCCAAAATTTATAAGCAGTTCATGCAGCTCAATAACAAAAAAACAAATAATCCAATCCAAAAATGGGCAGAAGACCTAAACAGACATTTCTCCCAAGAAGATATACAGATTGCCAACAAACACATGAAAAAATGCTCAACATCATTAATCATTAAAGAAATGCAAATCAAAACTGCAATGAGATATCATCTCACACCAGTCAGAATGGCCATCATCAAAAAATCTAGAAACAATAAATGCTGGAGAGGGTGTGGAGAAAAGGCAACCCTCTTGCCCTGCTGGTGGGAATGTGAATTGGTACAGCCACTATGGAGAACAGTATGGAGCTTCCTTAAAAAACTACAAATAGAACTACCATATGACCCAGCAATCCCACAACTGGGCATATACCCTGAGAAAACCATAATTCAAAAAGAGTCATGTACCAAAATGTTTATTGCAGCTCTATTTACAATAGCCTGGAGATGGAAACAATGTACGTGTGCATTATCGGATGAATGGATAAAGAAGACGTGGCACATATATACAATGGAATATCACTCAGCCTTAAAAAGAAACAAAATTGAGCTATTTGCAATGAGGTGGATAGACCTAGAGTCTGTCATGCAGAGTGAAGTAAGTCAGAAAGAGAAACACAAATACCATATGCTAACACATATATATGGAATTTAAAAAAAATGTCATGAAAAACCTAGGGGTAAGACAGGAATAAAGACGCAGACCTTCTAGAGAATGGACTTGAGGATATGGGGAGGGGGACAGGTAAGCTCTGACAAAGCATGAGAGAGGCATGGGCATATATACACTACCAAACGTAAGGTAGATAGCTTGTGGGAAGCAGCTGCATAGCACAGGGAGATCAGCTTGGTGCTTTGTGACCGCCTGGATGGGTGGGATAGGGAGTGTGGGAGGGAGGGAGATGCAAGAGGGAAGAGAAATGGGAACATATGTATATGTATAACTGATTCACTTTGTTATAAAGCAGAAACTAACACACCATTGTAAAGCAATTATACTCCAATAAAGATGAAAAAAAAGATAAATCATGCTATTGTCATGAATATTTGAATTTAAAACAAAAGACATTAAAATTTATAAATTAACTCATTTTTAATGATGCAGGATATATTCACAATAAAGATTAAAATCTCAGGGGCTTTCATGGACCAGATAATGTGTCAACAAAACACAAAAGAAAAAACCTACTTAAAATACAAAAAGAAATGCACAAAAATAAAAGTATAAAAGGAAATGGTAACCTATTTCTTTCAGGACATCAGAAAGTACAAATACCTGCCAAAATAAGGAATATAGAGAATTTTTGAAATGCTATTAATAATCTGTATTATATGTGATATAAGTGTATGTACTATATATACATAAATTTCTGTATCTTACAGAAAAATATGTCTTCTTTTAAGCACCCATTCAACACTGAACTCATTAAACATTTATAAAAATTGACCACAAAGAAGCCACAAAAAATTTTTGAATAGATCACAAAAATAAAACTGGTACAGATCACATACTGCACTTAAAACAAAAAGAAATAAGAAATTAATGACACAGAAAAGAGAGGGCGCCCAGATCATTCCTTGGGAGAAAGAATAATCTCTTCAACAAATATAACTGGGACAGCTGGAATTGTTTCATACAAAAGAATAAACTTAGACCACTAATTCACACCATACATAGAAATGAACTCAGAGTGGACTATCAACCAAATGTAAGAGCTAAATTTATAAAAATCTTAGAAGAAAAATATAAGGATAAGTCTTCATTACCTTGGATTTGGCCATGGATTCTTAGATATGAGAATAAAAGCTTATGGAACAAAAGTAAAATAGATAAACTGAGCTTCATCAAAATTAAAAACTTCTGTGCATTATAGAACATTACCAAGAAAGTGAAAATACAACAACAGAATGGGAGAAAATAATTGCAAATAATATATCTGTGAAAAGACTCTAGTATCAAGAAATTAAGAACTTGTACAACCCAGATAGAAGTATGGATCTACATAATGAAAAGCACCAGAAATGATAACTATGTGAGTAAATTTACAACATATTTTTCTTATTATCTAAATGCTTGTAAATAGAATTGTCTGTTTGAATGAAAATAATTACAATGTAGTGTAGGGTTTATATTTTGTAAAAGTAAAATGTTTGGTAATATTATGAAAGAAAGAGAAGAGAAATAGAAGTATACTATTTAAAGTTCGTATACTGTATGTTAAGTGGTATAATATCTCTTGAAGGTAGTTTTAAATATGCACATTATAAAGCTTAAAGCAACCACTAAAATAACAAAACAAAGCATTATAGTTAGTAAACTGACAAAGAAGATAAAACAGAATCACCAAAAATAATTAATGCAAATGAAGTTAGAAAAAAGAGGAAAATGGAAACAAAGGACAGATATAACAGAGAGCAAATAACAAAATAATATGTTTAAATCTAACTATCCCATCTCCATTAAATGTAAAGGATCTAAACACTCCAATTAAAAGACAAAATTGGGACTTCCCTGGTGGTGCAGTGGTAAAGAATCTGCCTGCCAATGCAGCGGACATGGGTTCAATCTGGGACGATCCCACATGCCACAGAGCAACTAAGCCTGTGCATCACAAGTACTGAGACCATGCGCCAAGAAGCCCATGCTCTGCAATGAAGAGTAGTCCCTGCTCGCTGCAACTACAGAAAGCCCACACAGCAAAGAAGACCCAAAGCAGCCAAAAAGTACAAAAATTGAAGGCTGTCAGAATGGGTTAAAAAGAGCAATTCATCATATACATGTACTCAACTACATGTATATGATGCTTCCAAGAAATGCACTTTAAATATAACACAAATATATTAAAGCTAAAAGAAATGAAAAGATATCACATCAACACTAATTAAAAGGAAACTGGCATAACTATATTAATATCAGAAAAAGTAGATTTCAGAGCAAAAAATATTGTCAAGGATATCAAGACCATTTCAGAAGGATAAAGAGGCAATTTCATTAGGAGGACATGATAATCTTATACATATGTGCACCTAATAGCAGAGTTTCAAAACAAATGAGTTAAAAACTGAAAAAACATCAAAGAGAAATAGACAAATTCATAATTATAGTTGGAGTTTCAATACCTTCTCTCAATAACTGATAGAATAAGTAGGCTGAAAATCAGTAGTATTGGGTTGGCCAAAAGGTTTCATTCAGGTTTTTCCATAAGATGTTATGGAAAAACCTGAATGAAACCTTTTGGCCAACAGTATATAGAAGACTTGACAACACAATCAACTAACGACCTAATTGACATTCATAGACTATTTTACATACACACACTGCTGTTTATGTTTATGTAGAATATGTTTATATTCTACAAGTGCACACAAAATGTTTACCAAGTTAATGATATTATGGACTATAATCAAGTCTGAATAAGTCTAAAAGATTCAAGTCATGCAAAATATGTTCTCAGATCCCAGTGGAATTAAATTAAATCAATAAAAGAAAAACATCTGGAAAATCACCAAACTAAATGTCACACTTTTAAATAACCCATGATTCAAAGAAAAAAGCAAAAGAGAAATTAGGCAGTGTTTTAAACTAAATGAATATAAAACACAACATATTAAAATTTATGAAATGATACTAAGGCAGTAGTTAGGAGGACATTTATAGTACTAAATATCTATATTAGAAAAAAAAAGGTCTCAAATAAGAAATTAGAGAAAGTAGAGCAAAGGAAACAAAGAGTAAGCAGAAGAAAGGAAACAATAAAGATCAGAGAAGAAATCAACTAAATGGAAAACAGAAAAACAAAAGAGAAAATCAGCAAAACTAAAAGCTCTTTCTTTGAGGAAGTCAATAAAATTGATACATCTTCAATCACATTTATCAAGAAAGAAAGAGAGAAGACACAAATTACTGATATTACGAATGAGAGATGTCATATTAGTACAGAATCAAAAGGTAATAAATGAATTGGAAAGGAATGCTATGAACAACTTTATGCCAATAAATTCAACAACTTAGAGGAAATGCACAAATTTACTGATAGACACAAACTACCAAAGATCACTCAAGAAGAAACTGATAATCTGAATAGCCCTGTATCTACTACAGAAATTTATTTTGTAATCAAAATCCTTCTTCATATCCTGGATGAGATCCTGGAACAGAAAAAAAAAAAAAAAAAAAAAGTACATTAGGTAAAAACTAAGGAAATATGAGTAAAGTATGAACTTTACTTATTAATAACATCAATATTTGCTGATTAATTATAAAAAATGTACTATACTAATATAAGATGTTATAATAGGGGAAAATGGGTGGAAGGTTTATGGGAACTCTTGGTACTATCTTTGCAAGATTTCTGTAAATCTAAAACTGTTAAAAGATAAAATGTATTTTTTTAAAGTTAATAAATAATATGGTGCTCCTTCACACACATGTACACACAAAAATCCCTCCCACAAAGATAACTCTAGGTCAGAATGACTTCAATGGTGAATTCTACCAAATATTTAAGAAAGAAAGAATGCAAATCGTATACAATTTCTTCCAGAAAATTGAGGAGGAAGAAGGTATACTTCTTAACTCATGATGGGGTTATCAATACCAAAATCTGATAAAGACATTCTAAAGAAACTACAGACCAATATACCTCATGATTATAAACACAAAAATTCTAAATAAAATTTTAGAAAATCAATCCAGCAATACAATTGATCCTCATAATTTGTGGATACCATTTTTGTGAATTTTCCTACTTGCTAAAATTTACTAACAACTGCCTAATCAATAGTCGAGGAGGAACCGTGAAATAGTTGAGCCTCCGGATACGCACATTCCCAGCTGAGGTTCAACAAAGTGCTGTTCTCTCATCTTTTTTTTTTTTTTTGCGGTACGCAGGCCTCTCACCATTGTGGCCTCTCCCGCTGTGGAGCACAGGCTCCGGACGCGCAGGCTCAGCGGCCATGGCTCACAGGCCCAGCCGCTCCGCGGCATGTGGGATCCTCCCGGACCGGGGCACGAACCCGCGTCCCCTGCATCGGCAGGCGGACTCCCAGCCACTGCGCCACCAGGGAAGCCCTGTTCTCTCATCTTATTCCAGCTTTTATATTGTAAACAAGTGTTCTTTTTGCAGTATGTTTAGTGCTACTTTAAAAAATGTTTCTTCATTATCTTAATTGTGGTGATGGTTCCATAGGTGTATATGTCAAAACTTAAGCTGTATACTTTAAATATATACAGTTTTTATATTGTATGTCAGTACTTTACTATATCTCAAAAAAGCTGTTTTTAAGTCTGTGAGATACCAGCAGAGCCATTCCCCAAGTTAAAATTCATAGGTGTGAGCCTTTATATTGCTTAATGAGAAATAATGACATAAATTAATAAAAAATTAGCCTCCAGAAATAAGAAAAATAAACAATAACCAAAAATGAATCAATGAAAAACCAAAAGAAGAATACAGAAAAATAAAATAAAATAAAAAATGATAGAGCTGACAAATCTCAGAGCTTGTTCATTGTAAATGCCAGGGAAAGGCTGCTGCAACTACCCAGGCCTATTAATAAAAAAAGGAGGAAAAACATAAACACAGAAAATTAGCACTGTGTATAGGAACATAGCTACAGGTTCAGAAAAAATAAAGATGTATAACAGAACATATTTACTGATTTGTGCCAATAAATTTGAAATCTTGATTAAATAGATAATTTTCTAGGAAAATATAAATTATAAAATTTGACTGGATAAGAGATGAACAAAATTGACAAGACTTCAGCTAGAATCACTAAGAAAAAAAAAGAGAGAAGGCTCAGATAAAAGCTGAAATTAAAGAGGAGAAATTACACTGGATACAAAACAAAATCTAAAGAGATCAACAAAAGCAGAATAAATTGTGAAAATTCTTAAAGTGTTATTGCCTACATTGCCAAGCCCAAAGTGCTTTCCTGCTTTCAAAGAAAATATGATTCTGATGATATTTATATTGTTTGGAGCCTATAGGAAGACAAGAGGCTTCCAAATTTATACAATGAAACTGACATAACAGTGGTTTTAATACTTGACAAAGAGAACAGAAAAAAAATGAAAACAGAGTTTGGCAGTATTAATATCCTCATTGAATAGATTGAAATCTTTACGTTTAGAAATGTCAGGAAATTTGCCCTGAGCCACATATTGTGGTCAGAAATAGAGTTGGCATATGAATCCAAGTAAAGCAATTTTCAAACCTAAATTAACAACTGCTATTTAGCAATATAAACCAAGTCTCCTTTTAAAGTCAGGATTAGACAAGGACACTCACTCAGACCTCTGTTGTTTAGTGTTGTTCTAAAGGCTTTGCCAAAGCAATTAAATAAGAGGAGAAATCAGACTAAAGTGAAAGCGAAAAGATAAAATGAATATAACGAATTAATGTGACTCCATGACTGGAAAATCATGATGACAACTATGTAATCCCAAATGTTTTGGAGAAAATAATAACGATAATGGTGATAGTAAAATGTATTAAGGGATATGTGGGACTAGGGAAAAATGTTTAAGGGAAAAATAAATGATGTGAGCCGAGCTGTATCTGTTAATAACAATACATTATAATGCTAATATGTGATGATACAGCATTGCACAGGGATAGGCTAATAGAAGGAGGCGCTAGTTCTGCTCCTGCACAGCACCACATCTGAAAGCTCAGAAACAGATCCAAATGCATGTGATAACTCTGTGTATAAAAGTTGACATTTCAAATAAAAGTGCGTTTGTGTGTGGAAAGATAGCTTGTCATTTGGAATCACAAATATGCTTACTACCTACCTTATTCCAAAATACATTTCAGATAAATAAAAAATTAAGTGTAAAAAATTAAGCCACAAAAGTACTGTAAACCAAGCAGGTGCATTTTACAGAGCTTTCCAAATTATGAAAATACTTTCTAAATATGCTGTAAATTCCAACATATTTGACATATTTGACATCACAAAGGAAAAGACTAATACGTTTGGCTCCATAAAAGCTTTCCTTATAGTAATAAAGGAAAAAGACAAATACCATGCCATGAAGTAAAAATTACTAGCATTACATACATAACAAAGAGAAAATTCCTTAATATATAAGAGGCTCATACGAATCAATAAGAAAAAGATAAACAACCCTTTAGAACATGGCCTGCAAAGGATTTGAACAAGTAGTTCACAGAATAAGAAACAGCAATGAGAGTAAACATATGAATAGAGGCTCAACTTCACACTAATTTAACAGATGCAGATCTAAACAAGGTACAAGGTGCCATTTCGTATCCATCAGATTAAAAGATTGACATTATCCAGTGCTGGCAAGGATGTGGGTAATCTTTTCGAAGGGAATGTAAATTGATATCACCTTCTTTAGGTAGCCATTTAGCAATAATTTTCAAAATTTTAAATATGAATGGCCTTTGATCCAACTCCATTTCTTAGGAATTTATCCCACAGAAATGCAGTACTGGCATAATTGTACAAACACAGACACACACACACACACACACACACACACCATTGTGGTAAATACGTTGCTTTCAGGAGCTATTAAGTAACTTACAATTTCCTTTAGGTATGAAATTTTCAGTAGCTTTTTTTTTTTTTTTTTTTTTTTTTTCGGTACGTGGGCCTCGCACTGTTGTGGCCTCTCCCGTTGCGGAGCACAGTCTCCAGACGCGCAGGCTCAGCGGCCATGGCTCACGGGCCCAGCCGCTCCGCGGCATGTGGGATATTCCCGGACCAGTGCACGAACCCGTGTCCCCTGCATTGGCAGGCGGACTCTCAACCACTGCGCCACCAGGGAAGCCCTTCAGTAGCATTTTGAAATAAAACTGAACGCAAGCTGTCTATGTATTTCTAGAGAAGGGTGTTTTGTGCTTGAAAATAATTCTTTATTTGCATACAACCTGTTGATGACTTCACTGGAGATTGGTGATTGCAAACTTCTTTTTTGCAAACTGAGAAAACCACCAGCGCTTCCTTATCAGGCAGAGGACACTAATTTATTTCTGGGAAAAGAAAGACACAGCATTTTATAACTGCTTGCTCAGGGACCGCAGACACAGGAATGCTTTTGTGAACAACTCTGGATATCCGGCAGCAGCTGTGTGGTCCCACTGCCTGGGAATGAAAACTGGCTCTGAGGTAGGGGAAAATCTCTTTGAGACAAGGAGCAGCACATTAGTAATGGGCTGGTGCTCAGCAGCAAAGCCAAGATTTTTCTGGGAAGAGAACTGCAGCCTTAGTTCATTAGCAACATAATCTGAGAGATCTGACTCAGATCCAGAGGCTTAGCCCCCTAAATGTGTAGAGAAACAAGAGAACTCTTCACACATTTAGGGAAGTTAGAATATGTTTTCCCTTTGGTTTTCAATGTGAAAAAAAACGAATTGTGAAATGCAGTACCTATGGTCTTTAGAAGAGCTTATTGAATTTAGAAGGGCTTGTTGAATTTGCTGGAATTTGATCTTGTTTAGACGCTAAATAAATAATAATCAATATTAATGGACAAACAGCTCAAGATTGCTGTATTTGTCAAAGCAGGGATCTGGCATTTAAAATGATCCTATCACATTTTTTGCAAAGTGAATTCCTGGCTATGTCTCAGGTGTCTGTCCTGGAGCTGTCTCAGGTGGCCTTTTCCATTAAGGCAGGTCAACAAATGGGCTTCTTAGATTATTTGCTAAGAGTAAGTCAATTCTGAATGAAATGTCATCATTGTTTTCCTTAAGTGAGGGGTTATTTTCTCATGTACCTAAAGAAGCATAACCGGACTCATGGAGCTAAATAGACACACTATTATTGGACTCTAGATTTTTTTCGTGGACGCTAATTATTTGCTGGCAGTGCATAAGCTTTGCCCATGACAGGGCCACACACCTGGGGATGGCAAATGTGAGGCATTGTAAGATGCCATCTGTAACCCACAGAAACCTGGGTCATCCTGTTCTTATTTTTAGGACAGTCTCCCTTAGCATCCAACACCCCCTGCCAAGTGCCCACTCACCTAACTCCAGAACCCTGCTGCAAAATGTGGGTCTTCAACCCAGGCTTTTCCTGAGAGAGCAGCAAATGCACAGAAGAGAGAGAAGCACCCAGAAATCCTCTTTTGACACTTCCATCTCAAGGCTCCATTTCTTTATCCCTTCCCTCCAACCACACGTGGCCCAGCCTCCACACGCATAGGAATAGTGACTATTCCTTCTTGACCTCCTCCTTCAACTCACTGTGTCTCATTCTCCCCCAGCTGGCTCCAAGCCATTTCTCCATTTCTCTGCAGGAGCCCCTGTTCTTCCTCTTCTTCTTTAATTCAGCTCATCTGCTCACTTCATTTCTCTGCCAAACAGAGACCGGCAGATGAGGAGAAACACACTGTCCCATAGAGGGTGGGGAAGGGAAAAGTTTATACATACAATAATTGTAACTTTTTCCCTGTCAAAGAGTAAAGAGTTTCTTGTCTTCCTTTAATTTTTGAGCACTTGCTACATGGTAGGGATTGTGGGGGGCGGGGAGGAGGGTTGACTAAAACACAATTTCTGTCCTTGAGGAGCTTACTGTTTTCAGCTTTGACAACTCAGACAAACTTCTCTAGGACAAAAACAAGAAGAAAGAAACTAGTTGTTGGTCTAAATAAAGTTGGTTTCTCTCCCACTCAGCAGGTCATTAGTTTTCATCATTCTGAGGAGCAACCATCTTCCTGAGTGTTCTAGGAAGATAATTCTATTTGCAGTTGCTGCTCATCTTTCAAAAGTTTCCCCCAAGAGACTCTCTACACTGGCAATCTTGGGAGTATCTTTGGAGTTCCTTTTAGAAGCCTTTGCCTTAACCCTAAGACAAGGATCTAAGTGTTCCTACCTTTTTTTGTGTGATGCTGCCATATGGTTTGCCAGGAGTTGAGACTATAAGTTATCTGTAAGTCAACCAAAACAGATGGTAAATTCTAGAATACTTCTTTTCCCCTTCTATAACTTTCCAATGAAATAAGAAACGAAAATTTATCTTCTAACTTGCTAGTAAACCATTGGCTTTTGAAAACGATCTTAAGGTTTTAGTCAAACAATGAATTGAAGGTCTGGTGCTCTGAACACTTGAACTTCCATTGTTTCCCTTTTAAAATGTAATTCACAAGGACCAGTGCTTAAAACATTTCTTTAGTGGTTGCCATTTTCTTACTGGTATACTTACACATTTTGCGGATCAAGAAGCATAAGTAAGTGATTGGGAAGAGTCCTAGACAGGAAACAACGTGAGACCATGATTGTGCATTGCTCACCAGCTCTGAGCGTCGACCTGGCACATGTGATATATTCAATAATTATTTTGTTTAATGAACGAGTAAATTAAAGAAAAGGAATCTGGGGTTTCTACTCTGTTTCCTTGCTTTTCACAAGCATGACACACTCCAAGCCATGGAAAATCCTTTCAAATGTAAAAGACGAGATGTAATCTTTGTCCTTCTTACATAGCTTCTTAGAGACTGTCATTGAAGACACAGGCTGGCATGGAGAAACTCCTCTGGAATCAATGGCATGCTGAATGCTATGGTTTAGCCCCAAATATCATGGGTTAGAATTCCCTTCCTATGGATGATATGTTCAAAGGATGGTGATGATGAAAGTATTTTAGGATGCTCTTTCTGCAGAAAATGTGACCTAATTTTGTCACATTCTTTCCCTTTGAACAGGGCAGTGGTGCCCTTGGTCAGTTACTCTGTGCATTTGCTTAAGCAGTGCTGGGCATGGCATTTGTCATGTTCACTGGTAGAAACTATGCAATGTGTGGTTGTAAATGCTCAGATTGTAAATATTATAAACCCAAATATCTACTGCATTGTTTTGCTGTTTTTAGGTCATTCTTCCCAAGATTTCAAGGCTTATGTAAATTTCGAGTTGACTCATTACATTTCTTGTATGTAAATTTCAAAATTCTGGAGACTGTTTGGGTTGTGGTGTCCACTTGGCTGTACACTTTCAAAAGAATCAGTGAGAAGATTCCAGGAGCACCAAACGCAATTAAAAACTTGGTCTTTGCTCAAAAAGGAAAGAAATAGTAACAGTAACTTAAATGTTCAGGGTAATAACCTTTTAGTAAGTATTTAATTTTAAAAAAGTAAAATCGATTTTAAACTCTAGTTATAGATTGTTAAAATCAGTGATTGGGCTCAATATTTACGGTGATGGTTTTGTTCCTTTCATTCTTTCTAAACTGCCTACTGGCTGGCTGCTTGTGTGAAATTTGAAGCTTTTCAGTAATTTGTCTTTTTCATTTGTAATGGACAATTGGAAAGAAACTTATTACTAGTAGGAGTGTCTTCACTTGTTTTCTACTGTGAACTTCATAAGTTTCGAATATGAGGTAAACAATATTGGAAATTTGGAAGTTTGAAGTCTTAAAGCAAAAGATCCTCTCAGCAAAAGGGTGTGCTTTTGGCAGAAGATGTGACCTGGACAAGTGGCTGCCTTGAAGTGACTTGGGTGAGTTTCTCCATGAGCCCCTGTAAAGTGGGAAGCAGAGAAAAGAGCCCGTGAAGTTGCCCCAATGCTACCAAAGCACAAGTCACAAAGCAGGCACAGTGCTATTGAACAAACAAACGAATGTTGAACAAACAAATGAATGAAGAATGAATGAATGAAAGTGAATTGTGGAGGATATTTAGGCTTTAGAAAACTTCCTGAAGTTTGAAATTTCCCAAAGTGAATGATTTCCTTCTTGTTTTGATTTGCCTAATTTCCTTCCTACTTGTTTCAGAAGAAGGCCATGTTCTTGAGGAAAGTTTACTATCTGTAATCTATAGGGAGAAGCATCAGGTCACCGGCCCACAGGCTAGGGGCACAGGGGCTAGGGGCTTTGGCTAAGAGACCACAAAAGGAAGGAAGAAAGCTAAGTTTGGGATTAATGTAGAGGGACAGTGACAAAATGGGAAAGGTCAGGGAGCCACTTAGAGAGGAATAATTGCATTTGGAAAATAAAACAAAGTTTTACTGGATGAGGTACAGGCAAATTGCACAAGTCTCTGTATGCCCATGCAGTTCATGAATGGTTGACCTGGGTACACTGGGTATTATATTCATTTCTGAAGTAAAATAATAGATAGTAAAGATCTAAGCTAAATTACAAACACGATAAAGTAAATTTAAGATGATGTTTTATCAAAATGATACATGGTTAAATTATTGTCATACCAAAAGCCTTGCAAAACCAATCCCACCAAAATAAATCCATCATATTTCTCAGTGGCAACCATTTAAACTTTTTTATTTGTTTCTTTGAGTCATTATCTCCATTACTCTAAATAATATGCTTATGTTGTTTTTTGATTCCTTCAATTTTAGATATTATTTAACTTCTGATAATTGAGAAGTTAGCTCTCTAATGCTACTGTCCACCTCCCTTCATCTACCCTTAAGTGTTGCAGTAGCACTACTTTTAGTTAAGAGACACATTATTGTGCTTTTGGAACTATGGTATACCACAGTTTTCCTTTCTTTGAGTCTGGTTTCCTCCAGTGTCTTTTAGATCTGCCTTTTTATCTAATGATGCCTTCCCTTTAATGGCCTTCACTTCTCCCTCCCATTCCCAAACCTCAGTGTTTCAGTTTCTTCCTGGAATTCCTTCCATTCTCCTGCAGTTTAGGTTGGTTGTTTCCTAGGACTACTAAGCAGATGCTGTCCTGGAATTTCCTCACATCACTCTTCCTAGTGGAGACACTAGGAGTTTTCCAACTCCAATGATGCTCTTTGACATGATTTAGTGCCTCATTTTAGATAAACCCATCCTTAAGTATTTTCCAAAGAATGATCACAGGGAAAATAAGCTTTTTAAGTCCTTGCATGTTTACAATGTCTTGATTCTGTCATTACACATGTAATATTTGGTGTGGCATTCAAACAATATGTTCAAAATTATTCTGCCTCAGAATTTTGAAGGTGTTTCTCTACTGTTTTCAGCATCCAGGCCAATGCCATTCTTAACCATTTTCCTTTGAAAATGGTATGTTTTTCTGAATTTTTAAAAATTTTTAAAGTAGTTATCTATTATTGAGGTATAATTGACATAGCATTATAGTTTCAGGTGTACAACATAATGATTAGATATTTGTAGATATTATAAATGATCACCGCCACAATAAGTCTACTTTTGACTTCAGAAATTTTCTTTATGGTTTTGTGACTTGAAATTCCATAATTATGTACCTTTCTTTGTTTTTTTTAAATTTATTGTGCTGGGCTTTTAGAAGGTATGTTCAATCTGCAGCTGAATATCCTTCAATTCTGAGAAATTTCCTTGTATTATTTCTTGGATAATTTCTTCTCCTTAATCTTTTTCTGCTCTTTTCATCTAGAACTCCAGTTCCTAGTAGGTGGACCATTGGATTTATCCTCTAGGTCTTTGGTTTCTCTCTTTCATTTCTCTCTGTCTTTTCTTATCTTCTGGGATAACTCCTTTTCCTTGTCTTCCAGCACATTTAAGTGAGCTTAAGCAACTCAAAACTGTTGCTTCCCCTATGTTCATAGTAGCACTATTTACAATAGCCTAGACACGGAAACAATCTAAATGACTATCAACAGATGAATGGATAAAGACTATGCATAGCTGCTGCTCTACAGGCTGGCAGCCCATCAGAAATCAAAATGACATTTCTGCCTCTGTGAAATCTTTTCAAGGAATACTCCATAGTACCCTATTCTCCTTGCACCTCTCAAACTATTTCCTAAGCATGGATTTTTAAAAGATATTTTCACACCAATTACTTGCCTTAATTTATTTTGTACTTTCTCATCAAAGGGGACACAGTGGCAGTCATCTGGCCTTTTTTTCTGGGAGGATGACAAATGAACTTATCTTTGAAATAGAAGCAGACTCACAGACATAGAGAACAGACTTGTGATTATTAAGGGGGAGGGGCGTGGGGAGAGATGGAGTGGGAGTTTGGGGTTAGCAGATGTAAACTATTATATATAGAATGGGTAAACAACAAGGTCCTACTGTATAGCACAGGGAACTATATTCAATATCCTGGGATAAACCATAATGGAAAAGAATATAAAAAAGAATGTATATATGCGTATAACTGAGATACTTTGCTGTACAGCAGAAATTAACACAACATTGTAAGTCAACTATACTTCAATAAGAAAAGGACTTAAAAAAATAAAAATAAAATCAGAAAAGAAACCTCAACTATCTAAAGTTGTTGGAAATTGTCCAAAAAGCATACAGAAATTGAAGAAATATTTATTCAAGAAAACCTACCAGATTTGGCAAGAGTCTGTGGCACTTGAGCCACAGTTCTTTCTTTCCCCACTCCTAGATCAGCATGCTAGGAAAACAGGGTTACCTCTACTGCTGTCCCCAGTCAAAGACTGTGGTGTTTCCCTGGGAGGGACAGGATACCAGCTTTACTCATCCCCCTCCAGCTTTGTGTTTCAGAGACTAAATTCAAAACAAGTGCCACTGTGCGGTCAGTAGCCTCATTCCCCAGCCCTTGTTCCACTTATAGGATAAAACCTCTACAGCAGGCATGCAGCCATAGAATACTGAGACCCTTATCATCCTCAGAGCAGGTCGCTCATGAGGCAGAATTTCCATGCAGGTAAGGTCAAGTGGAGAAGACCAGAGGCTATATCCCCCAACCAGTGCCTTGCCTACAAACCAGGGGTATCATTCTGAGAGAAGAGGATCTTTGTCCCTGGCCCCAGTTCCAGGCCTGTTGCTCAGAGATTTTGCTCAGAAGGAGAGTCATGCTATAAAAACAGAGAGTTCCAACACTCTCCTCAAAGAAACTGACTTCTTTGGAAGAGAGTATGGAGTAAGTGTAAGCCTGAGAGAATGCTCAAAAACAATGGAGATTTTGACAGTAAATAATGAAGAGGAGGCTGGTAGCTTCTTGAGAGCAACAAGCTAAACCATAGGTCAGCTAAGTTACAGAGAATAACAGGAAAGAGACAGCTAATAAGAACAAAATTTAAAGTATGGCCTCAAAAATTACTCCTGTGAGGGGCCTGAATTTAAATGAATTAGACAGTAGATTTATTCCTCTAAATATTCTTGAAAATAATAGAACAATCAGCTTACAATTTAGTGGAGTATGATAACTGATGTGATATTAATAGAGAAAGAAAATTTTAAAAAGATGAAAGAGACAGTCAAGAGATCCCTGTTAAAACTGCTGTCATCCAGAGTGACTGTGCATGTGTCCAAGATGGTGCCCTGGAGAAGTGATATCAGAGTGGAAATACATTACAGTAAAATACTCCAGCCAGATCATTAAACAAATAAGCAATCAAATAGAAACAACAAAACCTGGTAAACTGGGGTGGGGGTAGGGGTGTTAGTATCCAGAATTGTGAAAATATATTATCTTCATTTTAGATTTTCACTAAAAATTTTAAGACATGCAAAGAAACAGGAAAACATGAATACACAGGAAAAAAATCAGACAACAGAAAGTGCCTCTGAGAGGGCCCACATGTCAAATTTAGCAGACAAATTATATAGATTTGCCTATTCTAACTTTTTCATATAAATGGAATCATACAATATGTGGTCATTTGTAACTGGCTTCCTTCACTTAGCTTAATATTTTCAAGGTTCATTTATGTTGTAACATGTATTCACACTTCATTACATATTGTCTTATGCAGTTGTTTCTTAAATAAGACAGTAGAGAAAAACAGAAGATGTATGCATCTATACTGCCTTTTATAATTACACAATTACCTTTTTTTTTTTTTTTTTTGCAGTATGCGTGCCTCTCACTGTTGTGGCCTCTCCCGTTGTGGAACACAGGCTCTGGACATGTAGGCTCAGCGGCCATGGCTCACGGCCCAGCCGCTCCACGGCATGTGGGATCTTCCCGGACCAGGGCACGAACCCATGTCCCCTGAATCGGCAGGCAGACTCTCAACCACTGCGCCACCAGGGAAGTCCCACAATTACCTTTAAAGACTAAAGAAAGCCATGCATAAAAAATTAAAGAGGAGACCTTCAAGATGGCGGAGGAGTAAGACGTAGAGATCACCTTCCTCCCCACAAATGCATTAAAAATACATCTAATTGTGGAACAAATCCTACAGAACACTTACTGAACACTAGCAGAAGATCTGAGACTGCCCAAAAGGCAAAAAAATCCCCACATACCCGGGTAGGACAAAAGAAAAAACAGACACAAAAGAATAAGGATGGGACCTGCACTTCTGGGAGGGAGCTGTGAAGAAAGAAAAGTTTCCACAATCTAGGGACACCTTTCACTGGCAGGGATAGAGAGTGTGAAGGGGGAGAAGCTTCAGAGCCATGGAGGAGAGTACAGCAACAGGGGTTCAGAGGGCAAAGTAGAGAGATTCCAACACAGAGGATCGGTGCTGACCTGCACTCATCAACCTGAGATGCTTGTATGCTCACCTGTCAGGGTGGGTGGGGGCTGAGAGCTGAGGCTCAGGCCTCGGAGGGCCCCAGGGAGAGGACTGGGGTTGGCTGCATGAAGACACCCTGAAGGGAGCTAGTGCACCACAGTTAGTCAGGAGGAAGTCAGGGGAAAAGTCTGGACCTACCAAAGAGACAAGAGAACATCATTTTGGGATGTGCGAGGAGAGGGGATTCCTGCTCTGTATGCCCAGAGAAGGCAGAGCACTGCCTAAGCAAGCTCCAGAGATGGGCATGAGCCATGGCTATCAGCTCAGACCCCAAAGACGGGCATGAAATGCTAATCGTGCCACTGCTAGCACCAAGAATCCTGTGTGCAAGCACAGGTCACTATCCACATCCCCCTGGGAGCCTGTGCAGCCTGCTACTGCCAAGGTCCCAAGATCCAGGGACAACTTCCCTGGGAGAACACATGGTGCGACTCAAGCTGTTGCAATGTTACACTGGCCTCTGCTGCCACAGGCTTGCCCTACATTCCAATTATGTCTACAATACCCCTTCCTCTTCCTGGCATGAGTAAGCAAGACAGCCCTAGTCAGGCGCTGCTTTAACGCCCTCCTCTCTGGGCAAGGAGCAGACGCCTGAGGGTGGCCTATGCAGAGGTGGGGCCAGAACCAAAGCTGAACCCCAGGAAATGTGCGAAAAAAAAGAGAAAGGGAAATTTCTCCATGCAGCCTCAGGAGCAGCAGATTAAATCCCCACAATCAACTTGATGAACCGTTCGTCTGTGGAATACCTGAATACACAATAACTGCTCCCAAAATTGAGGCAGTAGATTTTGGAAGCAACTGTAGACTTGGGGTTTGCTTTCTGTGCCTGATTTATTTCTGGGTTTTATGTTTATTTTAGTTTAGTTTTTAGTGCTTGTTATCATTGGTGGATTTGTTTAGTGGTTTGATTGCTCTCTTCTTTTAAAAAATTTTTTTTTTATGTTTTATCATTTTTAATTAAAATTATTTTTCCTTTTTTCTCTTTTTGTGAGTGTGAATTTGTATGTTTCTTTGGGTGATTTTGTCTTTTTAGATCTGCTTTCACCATTTGGTTTGAGTTCTATCAGTTTTTTTTTTTTTTTCCTTCCTTTTCTTTCAAGCTGTGTGGCTGGCAGAGTCTTGGTACTCTGGCCTGGTGTCAGGCCAGAACCTCAAGATGGGAGAGCCTAGTTCAGGACATTGGACCACCAGAGACCTCCTGGCCCCACATAATATCAATCAGTGAGAGCTCTCCCATAGATCTCTGTCTGAACAATCAGACTAGCTCCAGCCAATGGCCAGCAAGCTCCAGTGCTGGATTTCCCATGCCAAGCAACTAGAAAGAAAGGAAGACAACCTCACCCATTAATAGAGAGGCTGCCTAAAGTCATGCTAAGTTCACAGATACCCAAAAATGCCCCATCAGATACAGCCCTGCCTACGAGAAGGACAAGATCCAGCCCCACCCACCAGACACAGGCATCAGTCCCCTCCACCAGGAAGCCTACACAAACCACTGAACCAACCTCACCCACTGGGGGAAGACACTAATAACAATGGAGACTATGAACCTGCAGGCTACAAAGAGGAGACCCCAAAGACAGTAAGTTAAAAAAAAATGAGAAGACAGAGAAATATGCAGCAGATGAAGGAGCAAGGTAAAAACCCACCAGACCAAACAAATGAAGAGGAAATAGGCAGACTACCTGAAAAACAATTAAAAGTAATGATAGTAAAGATGAACCAAAATCTGGAAATAGAATGGGGAAATACAAGAAACGTTTAACAAGGACCTAGAGGAACTAAAGAGCAAACAAACAATGATGAACAACACAATAAATGAAATTAAAAATTCTCTAGAAGAAATCCATAGCAGAATAACTGAGGCAGAAGAAAGGATAAGTTACCTGGAAGATAAAATAGTGGAAATAACTACTGCAGAGCAGAAAAAAGAAAAAAGAATGAAAAGAATGAAGGACACTCTCATGACCACTGAGACAACATTAAATGCACCAACATTCGCATTACAAGGGTCCAGAAGAAGAATAGAAAAAGAAAGGGTCTGAGAAAATACTTGAAGAGATTATAGATGAAAACTTCCTTAACATGGGAAAGGAAATAGTCAATCAAGTCCAGGAAGCACAGAGAGTCCCATACAGGATAAATTCAAGGAGAAACACACCAAGACACATATTAATCAAATTATCAAAAATTAAAACAAAGAAAAAATATTAAGAGCAGCAAGGGAAAAGCAACAAATAACATACAAGGGAATCTTCATAAGATTAACAGCTGTTATTCCAGCAGAAACTCTGCAAACCAGAAGGGATGGGCAGGACATATTTAAAGTGATGAAGGAGAAAATTCTACAACCAAGATTACTCTACCCAGCAAGGATCTCATTCAGATTTGACAGAGAAATTAAAAGCTTTACAGACAAGCAAAACTAAGAGAATTCAGTACCACCAAACCAGCTTTACAACAAATGCTAAAGGAACTTCTCTAGGCAGGAAATACAAGAGAAGGAAAAGACCTACAAAAACAAACTCAAAACAATTAACAAAATGGTAATAGGAACATACATATTGGTAATTACCTTAAATGTAAATGGATTAAATGCTCCAACCAAAAGACATAGACTGGCTGAATGGATACAAAAACAAGACCCATATATATGCTGTCTACAAGTGACCCACTTCAGACCTAGGGACACATACAGGCTGAAAGTGAGGGGATGGAAAAAGGTATTCCATGCAAATGGAAATCAAAACAAAGCTGGACTACCAATTCTCATACCAGACAAAACAGACTTTAAATAAAGAATATTACAAGAGACAAAGAAAGACACTACATAATGATCAAGGGATCAATCCAATAAGAATATATAACAATTGTAAATATTTATGCACCCAACATAGGAGCACCTCAATACCTAAGGCAAATGCTAACAGTCATAAGGGGAAATCAACAGCAACACAATAATGGTAGGGGACTTTAACACCCCACTTTCACCAAGGTACAGATCATCCAAAATGAAAATAAATAAAGAAACACAAGCTTTAAATGACACAATAAATACGATGGGCTTCATTGATATTTATAGGACATTCCACCCAAAAGCTACAGAATACACTTTCTTCTCAAGTGCTCATGGAACATTCTCCAGAATAGATCAGATCTTGGGTCACAGATCAAACCTTGGTAAATTTAAGAAATTTGAAATGGTATCAAGTATCTTTTCCAACCACAACACTATGAGACTAGATATCAATTACAGGAAAAAAAACTGTAAAAAATACAAACCCATGGAGGCTAAACAATATGCTACTAAATAACCAAGAGATCACTGAAGAAATCAAAGAGGAAATCAAAAAATACCTAGAAACAAATGACAATGAAACTACGAGAACCTATGGGATGCAGCAAAAGTAGTTGTAAGAGGGAAGTTTATAGCAATACAATCCTACCTCAAGAAATAAGAAAAATCTCAAATATACAACCTAACCTTACTCATAAAGCAATTAGAGAAAGAACAACAACAAAAAACAAAGTTAGCAGAAGGAAAGAAATCATAAAGGTCAGAGGTCCCAAAACCAGACAAAGATGTCACAAAAAAAGATAACTACAAGCCATTATCATTGATGAACATAGATGCAAAAATCCTTAACAAAAAACTAGCAAACAAAATCCAACAGCACATTAAAAAGATCATACACCATGATCAAGTGGGGTTTATCCCCGGAATGAAAGGATACTTCCATATACGCAAATCAACCAATGGGATACACCATATTAACAAATTGAAGGAGAAATACTATATGATAATCTTAATAGATACAGAAAAATCTTTCAACAAAAGTCAACACCCATTTATGATAAAAACCCTGCAGAAAGTAGGCATAGAGGGAACTTTCCTCAACATAATAAAGTCCATATATAGCAAATCCACAGCCAACAAACCTTCTCAGTGGTGAAAAACTGAAACTACTTCCTCTAAGATCAGGAACAAGACAAGTTGCCCACTCTCACCACTCTTATTCAACATAGTTTTGGAAGTTTTAGCCACAGCAATCAGAGAAGAAAAAGAAATAAAAGGAATCCAAACCAGAAAAGAAGAAGTAAAACTGTCACTCTTTGCAGAGGACATGACACTGTACATCAAGAATCCTAAAGATGCTACCAGAAAACTACTAGAGCTAATCAATGAATTTGGTAAAGTAGCAGGATACAAAATGAATGCACAGAAATCTCTTGCATTCCTATACACTAAGGATGAAAAATCTGAAAGAGAAATTAAGGAAACACTCCTATTTACCACTGCAACAAAAAGAGTAAAATACCTAGGAATAAACCTACCCAAGGAGACAAAAGACTTGTATGCAGAAAATTATAAGGCACTGATGAAAGAAATTAAAGATGTTACAAACAGTTGGAGAGATATACCATGTTCTTGGATTGGAAGAATCAACATTGTGAAAATGACTCTACTACCCAAAGCAATCTACAGATTCAAAGCAATCCCTATCAAACTACCAATGGCATTTTTCACAGAACTAGAACAAAAAAAATTCACAATTTGTATGGAAACACAAAAGACCCCTCATAGCCAAAGCAATCTTAGGAGAGAAAAACGGAGCTGGAGGAATCAGGCTCCCTGACTTCAGATTATACTACAAAGCTACAGTAATCAAGACAGCATGCTACTGGCACAAAAACAGAAAGATAGATCAATGGAACAAGATAGAAAGCCCAGAGATAAACCCACGCGCATATGGTCACCTTATCTTTGATAAGAAAGGCAAGAATATACAGTGGAGAAAAGACAGCCTCTTCAATAAGTGGTTCTGGGAAAACAGAACAGCTACATGTAAAAGAATGAAATTAAAACAATTCCTAACATCATTCACAAAAATAAACTCAAAATGGATTAAAGGCCTAAATGTAAGGCCAGATACTATAATACTCTTAGAGGAAAACATAGGCAGAACACTTTATGACATAAATCACAAGCAAGATCCTTTTTGACTCACCTCCTAGAGAAATGGACATAAAAACGAAAATAAACCAGTGGGACCTTAAAAGTAAAAGGTCCCATTTTATTTTATAAAAAATAAATGGGAAACTTAAAAGCTTTTGCACAACAAAGGAAACCATAAATATGATGAAAAGACACCCCTCAGAATGGGAGGAAAAATTTGCAAAAGAAGCAACTGACAAAGGATTAATCTCCAAAATATACAAGCAGCTAATGCAGCTCATTATCAAAAAAAAAAAAAAAATCAATCAAAAAATGGGCAGAAAACCTAAATAGACATTTCTCCAAAGAAGACATACAGATTACTAACAACACATGAAAGGATGCTCGGCATCACTAATCATTAGAAAAATGCACATGAAAACCACAATGAGGTATCACCTCACACCAGTCAGAATGGCCATCATCAAAAATTCTACAAACAATGGTGTGGAGAAAAGGTAACCCTCTTGCACTATTGGTGGGAAAGTAAATTGATACAGCTACTATGGAGAACAGTATGGAGGTTCCTTAACAAACTAAAAACAGAACTACCATATATGCCAGCAACACCGCTACTGGGTATATACCCTAAGAAAACCATAATTCAAAAAGAGGGCTTCCCTGGTGGTGCAGTGGTGACCAATCTGTCTGCCAATGCAGGGGACATGGGTTCGAGCCCTGGTCCAGGAAGATGCCACTTGCCACGGAGCAACTAAGCCCATGAGCCACAACTACTGAGCCTGCACTCTAGAGCCCAAGAACCACAACTGCTGAGCCCATGTGCCACAACTACTGAAGTCCGCTCACCGGGAGCTCATGATCAACAACAAGAGAAGCCACTGCAATGAGAAGCCTGTGCACCGCAACCAAGAGCAGCCCCTACTCGCCACAACTAAAGCCTGCATGCAGCAATGAAGACCCAATGCAGCCAAAAGTATAAATAAATTAATTAATTAATAAAAAAAGAGACATGTACCACAATGTTCATTGCAGCACTATTTACAATAGCCAGGACATGGAGGCAACCTAAGTGTCTGTCAACAGATGAATGGATAATGAAGATGTGGCATATATATTCAATGGAATATTACTCAGCCATAGAAATAAATGAAATTGAGTTATGCAGTGAGGTGGATGGACTTAGACTTGTCATACAGAGTAAAGTAAGTCAGAAAGAGAAAAACAAATACCGTATGCTAACACATATATATGGAATCTTAAAAAATGAAAATGGTTCTGATGAACCTAGGGGCAGGACAGGAATAAAGACACAGGCATAGAGAATGGACTTGAGGTCATGGGGAAGGGGAAGTGGAGGATTGGATGAAGTGAGAGAATAGCATTGACATAGATACACTACCAAATGTAAAATAGTTAGCTAGTGTGAAGCAGCTGCATAGCACAGGGAGATCAACTTGGTGCTTTGTGACACCTAGAGTGGTGGGATAGGGAGGGTGGGAGGGAGGCTCTATGAGGATATATGTATACATATAGCTGATTCACTTTTTTGAACAGCAGAAACTAACACAACGTTACAAAGCATTTATACTCCCTAAAGATGTTTTAAAAAAAGAATTAAAGAAAGGTATGATAATTTTATCTCATCAAATAAAGAAAAAGGAGATCACAAAATCATTTAGAGAGATAGAAACTAGAAAAAAATTAAATGTAAATTCTGGAACGAACATGAAAAATTCACTAGAGGGACTCAATAATAAATTTGAAATGGCAGAAGAATCAATGAACTTGAAGATATACTGATAGATATTAAGTAATCTGAAAAAGAGAGGGAACAAAAAAGGAAGAGAAATAAAGAGTCTCAGAGAAATATGGAACCCCATTAAGCACACCAATATGTATATATCAGAGGAGAGAAAGAAAGGAGAATAAAAAAATGTTCAAAGAAATAATGACTGAAAACTTTCAACATTTGATGAAAAGCAATGTTTGTATAATTGCATTATTGGGCATATAGTATATAGAAATGTAATATATTTTAAAAATTACAGCACAAAAGAAATGAATGGAAGCAGCTCTATTGGAATTAAGTAAATGAAGCCAGAGAGTAATTCAAATCCACAAGAACAAAATAAGAGACCCAGAAATGGCAAATAAGGTTAATATAGCAAACTCTTTAAATACATTCTTGCCATCTTTTCTTCTCAGAGCTTCTTTAGAAGGCATATATACTGTATTAATTATAACAGTGTATATAGGTGTAGTGTGTATAACAATGATAGCACAAAATGAGAAAAGAAGGAAGAAAGGTACACAAGAATAAGGTTTCTATATTTCACTAGAATTAAGTTAATATAAATCTGAAGTAGGTTATGATAAGATGTATATTGTAATCCCCAGAAGAACCATTAATAATATAAATTAAAACCATATATTGAGGGAATTCCCTGCTGATCCAGTGGTTAAGACTCTACACTTGCACTGCAGGGGGCACGGGAACTGAGATCCCCCATGCCATGCAGTGTGGCCAAAAATAAATAAATAAAAATACTTAAAAATATATATATATATGTGTGTAGTGAAAAAATCATTAAAGTAATTAAAATCTTACTCTAAAAATTTTAACTTAATGGAAAGAAAGCAATTAACGTGGATTAGACTTTTTCCTAATGAAAACATGAAACACATAGAAGTCATAATGTAAACAAACAGACATAAATTCAATCATATCAATATATAATCTTTTCAAGTATACAAGGAACATTACCTAGGATAGATCATATGCAAGGCCATAAATACACGTCTCAATAAGTGTAAAAGTATTAATCATACAAAGAAAGTCCTGTGCCCAAAATGAGATGAAATTAGAATGCAATAACAGGAAATAATTTAAGAAATTCACAATCATGAAAATTAAGCAACACATTCTAAATAAACAATGGTCAAAGAAGAAATCACAAGAAAAAATTTAAAAACACTTTGAGATAAATGAAAGTGAAGGAAAAACATGCCCAAAGTTATAGGATGCATCTAAAGTAGTGCTTATAGGAAAATTTATTGCTGTAAAAGCCCACATGAAAATAAGAAGATCTCAAATCAATAACTTAACAACCACCATAATACACTGAAAAAAGAAGAGCAAAATAAACCTAAAACAGGCAAAAAGAAGGAAATACAGGTATAAGTGGGAATTAATGAAACAGAGAAAAGGCAAACAATAGTGAAAATTTTAAAAACCAAAAGTTAGTTCTTCAAAAAGATCAATAGAATTGACAGACCTTTAACAAGACTGACCAAGAAAGAAATAGGAAACATGCAAATTACTAAAATAAGGAATAAAAGAGGGGTGACACTACTGATCTTATAGAAATAAAATGTATTATAAGGAAATGTGATAGGCAACTGTATTCCCACAAATTAGACAATTTAGACTAAAATAAGTGGGCAAATTCCAAGAATGACACGAATTATAGAAACTGACTCAAGAAGAAATATACAATCTGAAGAGACCTATAGGAAGTAAAGATTTGGGTTAATAATCTAAAAACTTCTCACAAAGAAAAACCCAGGCCCAGATAGCTTTACTGGTGAATTCTACCAAGAATTTAAAGAAGAATATCAACTTTTCACAAATTCTTTTGGAAAACAGAGGTGGAGGGAGCCAATTCTATGAAGCCATATTACCCTGATACCAAACCTGACAAAGATATCATCAGAAAAGAAAACTACAGGCTAGTATTCCTCATGAATATACATGCAAAAACCTTCAACAAAATATTAGCAAATTAAATCCAGAAATATATAAAAGGTTTATGCACTACAGCCAACTGGAATTTATCCCAGGAATGTAAAGTTGGTTTAACATTAAAAAATCAGCTAATGCAACATACCATATTAATACAATAAACAAACAAATAAACCCCCCACAGGATCATCTCAATAGATGCAGAAAATAATATGACAAATCCAATACTCAACATGATGAAAACTCTCAACAAATTAGGAATAAAAGGTAACTTCCTCAATCTGTTAAAAGGTATCATTGAAAATCACACAGCTAACATCATACTTAATGGTAAAAGACTGAATACTTTCCCCATAATATCAGGAACAAGACAAGGATTTCTGTTCCCACCCATTCTATTTAACATTTTCCCGGAGTTTCTAGCCAGGACATTTAGGCAAGAATTATCCAGATTGGAAACTATATTTGCAGATGACATGATCTTGTATGTAGAAAACTCTAAGAAATCCATTAAACAACATTAGAGCCAATAAATGAGTTCATCAAGGTGTCAGGATACAAGATCAATATTCAAATATTAATTATATTTTTACACATTTTCAATAAATAATCAGAATATGAATAAAATATTGCTACCTGCTGCAACATAGATGAACCTTGAAAACATTATTTTAAGTGAAAGAAGTCAGTCACAGAAGGCTATGTAGTGTATGATTCCACTTACATAAAATATCCAGAATAGGCATTTCTATAGAGACAGAAAGCCTAGGACTAGAAAGTTGAGGAAAAATGAGTAGTGACTGGTAATGTATATGGAGTTTCTTTTTTTTTGGAGACAGAAAGTAGAGGGGAGTGGGGAGTTTTTACTTAATGGATACAAGAGTTTCAGGATGGGATGATGAAAAAGCTCTGGAGATGGATGTTTTCACAACAATGTGAATGCCAACAACTTAATGCCAATGAACTGTTCACTGAAAATGATTAAAATGTTGATTAGAGCCTTTAGTTGATGATATAAAGTTCTTCTATATATGTGCCAACTATTTTCCTGGTTGTCCTACCGATTTTGAGAGAGAAGTGTTGAAGTCTCCAATTTTAAGTGTGGATTTGTCTGTTCCTCCTTTATTTCTACCAGTTTTTCTTCACAGATTTTGAAACTCTCTTATTTGATGCATACATATTTAGTATTGCTATGTCTTTTTCATAAGTTGACCCTTTTAACATTATGTAATGTTTGTCTCTGGTAATTTTCTTTGTGCTGAGCTTTCCTTCATCTGATGTTATTACAGCCATTCTTCCCTTCTTTTGATGTTTCCATGCAGTATGGCATATATTTTCCATCATTTTACTTTCAACCTACCCATATCAATATATTTGAAGTGATTTTCTTATAGACAGAATATTTTGGGTGTCATGAATTTTATATACTCTACCAATCTCCACCTTTAATTTGTGTATTTAGAGCATTTGCATTTAATGTAATTATCAATATGTTTGGGCTTAAGTTAGCTATTATTTTTTGTATTGTTTGTTCTCTCATTTTCATTTCTTTCTTTTCATTTTTCTGCCTTCCTGTGGGTTACTTGAATATTCTTAGACTTTCATTTTGATATAACTACCATGTTTCTTTTGAGTGTATCTCTTTGTATAGCTTTTTGTGTGGTAGCTTTAGGTATTTCATTATACATACACATGTTTTCATAGTCTGATGTCTTCAAAATTTTACTAGTTCAAGTGAAGGATAAAAACTTTCTTTTATTTTACACATTTCTAGTATTTCCCTATTTAGAATACACTTGTCCTAAAAATTTCCTCCACGTGTATTGAGAACAATATCAGAGTGTTGTAGTTTTTACTCCAACCATCAAACATAATTTAGAAAACTTAAGAGGAGGAGGAAAGTTTGT
This sequence comes from Phocoena phocoena, assembly GCF_963924675.1. Classification (NCBI taxonomy): domain Eukaryota; kingdom Metazoa; phylum Chordata; class Mammalia; order Artiodactyla; family Phocoenidae; genus Phocoena; species Phocoena phocoena. The sequence continues at coordinate 23,091,649 of NC_089224.1, forward strand.
GGTATTTACCCATATTTCTTACTTTTTTCATTGATCTTTCTTTCTAATGCTTCAAGATTCCTTATTTTATTATTTCCTTTCTGTTGAAAGAACATTCTTTAGCCATTCTTTTAGGTTATGTTGGCTGGCAACACAGTGGCTTACTTTTTCTTCATCTGAGAATGTCTTGATTTCCCCTCCATTCTTAAAAAAAATATTTTTCTAGATATAAAATTCTGGGTTGGCAGCATTCCACCTCTCACCCCCCACTGCCTCCTGGACTTGAAAATGTTGAGCTATTTCTCTGTGGTTTCCATGGTTTCTGATGAGAAATTATCTGTCATCCAAATGGTTTTTCCCCTATAGGCAATATGTTATTCTCTTTCACTGGTTTCAACATTTTTTTTCTTTGCTTTAGTTTTCAGAGGTTAGACTAGAATTTATCTTGATATTAGTTTCTTTGGATTTATTATGTTGGAATTTGCTCAGCCTCTTCTCCTTCCCCTCCTCCCCTTCCCCCTCCTCCCCTTCTTCCCTCCCCCTCCCCCTCCTCTCCTCTCCCTCCTCCTCCTCCTTTTCCTTCTTCTTCTTCATCTTCTTCTTCTTCTTCTTTCTTGTTCTTCTTGTTCTTGTTCTTGTTCTTCTTGTTCTTCTTGTTCTTCTTCCTCTTCTTCTTCTACTTCTGTGAATATCAAGTGTCCACTTGAGAGGAGATCTACCCTCTTAACAAATTAACATACGCTAATGTTAACTTTAAGCAAAATGCTATGTGGCAGCTGTCTAAACTTATCATATCGACTAATAGAAACTTTATATCCATTGAATAACAATTCACAATATTTCCCTACCCCCAATTCCTGACCACCACTATTCTACTCTCTGCTTCTATGTCTTTAACTATTTTATACACCTCATATAAGTGGTATCATGCAGTGTTTGTCATTCTGTGATTGACTTATTTAACTTATATTGTTCTCAAAGTTCATCTATGTTGTTGCATATGGCAGGATTTCCTCCTTTTTAAAGGTTGAATAATATTTCACTATATATATATATATATATATATATATATATATATATATATATATATACCACATTTTCTATATCAACTCACCCATTAATGGAAATTTAGGTTGTTTCCACATTTTGGCTATTGTGAGTAATGCTACAATAAATATGGGAGTTCAAATACCTCTTTGAGATCCTGATATAAGTTCTTTTGGATAAAAACCCAGAAGTAGGAGTGCTGGTTTATATGGTATTTCTATTTTTAACTTTTTGAGAAACCTCCATGCTGTTTTCCATAGTGGCTGTACATACCATTTCCCACTAACCATGTACAAGAGTTTCAATTTCTTCACATCCTTGCCAACACAATAAAAATAATAGCCATACTAACATCTTAATAGTGTGAGGTAATATCTAATTGTGATTTTAATTTCCATTTCCCTGATGATTAGTGATGTTGAGCAATCATTTTGTATACCTGTTAGCTATTATATTTCTCCTTGGAGAAACTGATATTCAAGTCCTTTGTTCCTTTTTGAATTCAGTTGTTTGGGAATTTTTTTCTGTTGAGCTGAAGGAGCTCCTTATACATTTTGAATATTAACTCCTTATCAGATCTGTGGTTTGCAAATAATGTCTCCCATTGTGTAGGTTGTTTACACTCTGTTTCCTCTCCACTCTGTTAAATATTTCCTTTGCTGTACAGAAGCTTTTAGTTTTCAGTCCCACTTGCTCATTTTTTCTTCAGTTGCTTGTGTTTTTGGTGTCATATGCATGAAATCATTGTCAAGACCAATGTCATCAAGTTTTCACTTATGTTTTCCCTAAGAGTTTTATAGTTTCAGTCTTACATTTTAGTGTTTAATCCATTTTGAGTTTATTTTTGTGTATGGTGGAAAGTAAGAGTATAATTTCATTATTTTGCAAGTTGTTATCCAGTTTCCCCACCATCATTTGTTGAAAAGACTACCTTGTCCCTATTCTGTACTTTTGGCACCCTTGTCAAAGATCAGTTGACCATATATACATGGGGGAGGGGTTATTTCTGGGTTTTCTATCCTTTTCTATTGGTCTATATGTCTATCTTTATGTCAATACCACACTTTTAAATTGCCATAGACTTGTAAGACATTGAAATCAGGAAGTGTATTACCTCCAGCTTTGCTTTTCTTTCACAACATTTGAAGTCCTTTTAGGTTCAATATGAATTTTAGGATGTTCTTTCCTGTCTTTGAAAAACTACAGTTGTGATTTTGATAGGCATTACATTGACTCTAAGTTATTTTGGGTAGTATGTACATTTTAACAATATTAATTCTTCCATTCAATGAATACAGGATATCTTTCCATTTGTATGTGTCTTCACTGACTTCATTCATTAGTGATGTAGATGTCAGTATACAAGTCTTTCACAGCTTTCACTTACTCCTAGATATTTTATTCTTTTTGATGCTATCATAGATGGGGTTTTTTCTTTAATTTCCTTTTCTGGTGCTCACTTTGGCTGCACATATACTAAAATTGGAACAATACAGAGAGGATTAGCATGACCCCTGAGCAAGGATGACATGCAAATTCATGAAGCATTCCATATATTTTTTGCAGTGACATGGATGAACCTAGAGATTGTCATACTGAGTGAAGTAAGTCAGACAGAGAAGAACAAATGTCATGTGATATCACTTATATGTGGAATCTAAAAAAAATGGTACAAATGAACTTATTTATAAAACAGAAATAGAGTTACAGATGTAGAAAACAATCTTATGGTTATTGGGGGGAGAGGGGAAGAAGGAATAAATTGGGAGATGGAATTGACATATACACACTACTACATATAAAATAGATAGCTAATAAGTACCTACTGTATAGCACAGGGAACTTACTCAATATGCTGTAATGACCTATATGGGAAAAGAATCTAAAAAGGAGTGGATATATGTATATGTATAACTGATTCACTTTGCTGTACAGCAAAAAGCGACAAAACATTGTAAATCAACTCTACTCCAATAATTTTTTTAAAATTCCTTTTTCTGATAGTTTATTTTTAATGTACAGAACTGCAACTGTTTTTGCATGTTAATTTTGTATCCTGTGACTTTACTGAATTCAGTTATTAGTTTTAACAGATTTTTTGTGCAGTCTTTAAAGTTTTCTACACATAAGATCCTATCATCTGCAAACAGAGATAATTCTACTTCTTACTTTCTGACTTGGATGTCTTTCATTTCTTTCCTTGACTAATTTCTCTGGCTAGGGCCATGATTAGTTTTTAGAATCCAACCTCATTTACAAAGTCAACTCTGCAGATGAAAGTTGTTACTGTGGAGGTCTTTCTGAGAATGTACATTAAGTAAACAAATAGTTAATCAATTACAAAGATATTAAATTTGTTTAGTAACATGCATAGTTGTGAATGAGTGTTGATAGGAAAAACGAGTTCATAAATGTAAGTGGTAAAAATACCAGCTATACCAACATAGAGGTACTGTGTTGAAAGTATGATGTGTTTCAAAGTGACAATAAGACTTTCAAACTAATTTCATATAGACATAATTTTTTAAATTTTATGTTGTCTAATGCATAAAACCATTACTAATATTTTACATTTTATAAACTTTGATTCCATATACCCTTGAGAATTTGTCTTATTTTAATTAAAAAATTTTCTACTTCTGGAAAATTGGAGCTCATATTGCTTCCCACCCCTTTCTACTCTAATATTAGGCTCATAATTATATACATGGTTATGCTTCTGGCCATGGTTCTTAAATTCAAAGTATCATCTGGAAACCAATGTCTTAGTTTTTACTTATTACACTGAGGAAACTTGGGAAAGTCTTAGGGGGAAGTCCTAAAATTCTGCAAACCCCTGTCTCAAATCTATCTTAATAAATATTGCCAAATACTGGGTTGGTCTGTTAGACTCAGTTACTACAGTTGTCCCTTGGTATCCATGAGGGATTGCTTCTAGAACCCCCCCACAGATATCAAAATCCGAGGATGCTCAAGTCCCTTATATAAAATGACATACAATTTGCGTATAACCTACATATATCCTTCTATATACTTTGAATTATCTCTAGATTATTTATAGTACCTAAAACAACGTAAATGCCATGTAACTGGTAAATACAATGTAAATAATTGTCAGCATGCAGCAAATTCAAGTTTTGCTTTCAGGAACTTTCTGGAACTTCTTTTTGGTGAATATTTTTCATCTGTGACTGATTATATCTGTGGGTTAGGAACTCACAGATATGTAAGGGCAACTGCTTTCTTTTCTGGACACTCCCCATAGTTCACATTGTAAATGTCAGATATTAATTTATCTGAAAATAACAGATATTAACTTTCCTAGCTTTCTTTACAGCTAAAGATGTCCATGTGACACAGTTCTGGAAAGTGGAATCCAAGGAGAAATCTATTGGAGGAGTTCTAGAAATTTTTTTCCTTCCTGATGAAACAGGAGAGGAATGCAAGAAGAGCTCCTTTTCCAAATCTTATTTTTTCAACCTTTGGAGATGTTTGTGTGAGATTGTGATAATTAGAGCTGTGACAGTCATCTTGTGGTGATCAAGTGACAAGACTGAAGAATGGAGGATGTAAAATAGTGTAAAATGCCAAGAAAAGAAAACAAGGGAGGAACAAAAGAGGTGCAAAAACAGACAAAAAAATTAACAAAATAGAAATAGTAAGTCCTTATTTACCAATAATTATTTTAAATATAAATGGATTAAATTTCCCAATCAAATGACAGAGTGGCTAAATGGATTTAAAAAAAACAAGATCTAACCAATATGTTATCTATCAGAGATACATTTTAGAGTTAAGGACACACAAGGCTGAAAGTAAATGAGTGGAAAAAGATGCTTTATGCCAATGGTAACACAAAGAAATTATGGATAGCTATACCTACATCTGATAAAATAGACTTTAAGTTAAAAACTGTCACAAGAGACAAAAAAGTCATTACATAATGATAAAGGGTCACTTCATTAGGAAGACATAACAATTATAAATATATATACACCCAGTATCAGAGTACTTAAATATATAAAGCAAATATTAAGAGATCTGAAGTGAGGAATAGACAGCAATACAATAATAGTAAGGAATTTCAATATCCCACTTGAAATAATGGATATTGTAATATCTCCTCTTTCATTTCTAATTATATTTATTTGAGTGTTTTCTCTTTTATTCTTATTTCAGCTAAGGGTTTGTTGATTTTGTTTGTCTTTTCAAAAATTATCTTAGTTTTGTTAATATCTGATATTCAAAAAGTGTACTAAGAACACAAAATGGGGAACGAATAGTCTCTTCAATAAATGGTGTTGGGAAAACTGGGTATTCACATGCAGAAGAATGAAATTGGACCCTTATTTCATACCATACACAAAAATCAACTCATAATTGATTAAAGACAAACATAAAACTTGAAACCATAGAACTACTAGAAGAGAACACGGGGAAAAATCTTGACATTAGCCTGAGCAATGATTTTTTTGGATATGACATCAAAAGCACAGGAAAAAAAAGTAAAAATAGACAAGTGAGATTACATCAAACTAAAAAGCTTTTGCATAGAAAAGGAAACAATGGAGTGAAAAGGCAACCTATGGAATGGGAGAAAATATTTGAAAGCTATATATATGATAAGGGGTTAATATCCAAAACATATAAGGAACTCCTTCAATTCAAAAGTAAAAAAAAAAATCCCAAGTAACCCAATTTTAAAAAAGAGCAATGGACTAGAATACCAACCAGTTTCTTCAGGAAGACATGCAAATGACCAAGATGTATATAAAATGATGTTCAACATCACTAATTGTCAAAGAAATACAAATCAAAACCACAGTATGATATCATCTTACACCTGCTAGAAATCTCATTATCAAAAGATGAAAGATTAACAAGCATTGGTGAGAATGTGGGAGAAAGGGAACCTTTATACACTATTGGTGGGAATGGAAATTGGTTCAGCCGTTATGGAAAGCAGTATGGGGTTCCTCAAAAAATTAAAAATAGGATTGCATATGATCCAGAAATCCCACTTCTGGGTATATAGCCAAAGGAATGGAAATTAGAATCACCTGATACAAGAGATATCTGTCCTACATGTTTACTGCAACATTATTCACAATAGCCAAGATATGGAGACAAACTAAATGTTGACCAATGGATGAATGGATAAAGAATGTGTGTGTGTGTGTGTGTGTGTGTGTGTGTGTGTGTATGTATATATATATGAATTATTAAGCCTAAAAGGGAGGAAATCATGTCAATTTTCCCAACAAGAATAGAGCTAGAAGACATTATGCTAAGTGAACTAGCAAGCCACAGAAAGAAATATACTGCATGATGCCACTTATACATGGAATCTATAGTCAAATAAAACAGTCAAACTCATAAAATCAGAGGGTAGAATAGTGGTTTCCAGGGTCTTGGGGGGAAGGGAAGTGGGGTAATGTTGGTCAAAGATTACAAATTTTCAGTTATGCAAGATGAATAAGTTCTGGAGGTCTCATGTACAGTATGGTGACAATAGTTAACACTACTGTATTGTATACTTGAAATTTGGTAAGAGGGTAGATTTAGGTATTCTCATCAGGAAAAGGTAACTATGTGATGTGATGGATAAGTTAATAAACTTCATTGTGGTAACAACATATATGTATATAAAAACATCAATTGTACACCTTAATTATATACATTTTAATCTGTCATTTATACCACTATAAAGTTGAAGAAAATTTTTGAAGATTGAATTCATACCAACTATTTTTTTGATCTCAACAGAATGAAAGTAGAAATCAGTAACATAAGGAAAATGGGAAAATTCACAGATATGTGGAAATCAAACAACACACTCAAAGAACGAATAAATTAAGGAATCACATTGTGGTCAAAAATGTACTTGATATGATCTTAAATATATTAAGGCTTGTTTTGTGGCCTACCATGTGATCTCTACTGGAGAATGTTATAAATGTGCTTTAGAATAATGTGTATTCTTCTGCTGTTGGGTGGAAAGTTCTGTAAATGTCTGTTAGGTTCATTTGGTCTATAGGATTCAAGTTCACTGATTCCTTATTGATCTTCTGTCTGAATAATTTATCTATTATTGAAAGTGGGGTATTGAAGTCTCTTTCTGTCTTTAGATATATCAATATTTGCTTTATATTATTAAGTCTTCTGATGTTGAGTGTGTATATTTATAAATGTTATATCTCCCTCTTGAATTTACTCCTTTGGTATTATGTAATGACCTTCTTTGTGTCTTATGACACTTTTAGACTTAAAGTTTATTTCATCTATTATTAGTATAGTTACACCTCCTTCCTTTGTGTTACTATTTGAATGAAATACTTGTTTCCATCTATTCATTTTCAGCTTATGTGTGTCTTTAAAGGTAAGATGAGTCTCTTGTAGACAAATATGGTTGGATCCTATGTATTTTTTTTTTTAATCCATTTGGCTACTTTGTGCTTTTTGATTGGTTTAATCAGTTTACATTTAAAGTAATTATTAATAGGTAAGAACTTACTATCACATTTTGTTAATGTTTTCTGTCATTTTTCTGTCTATTTTTTTGTTCATTTTTGTCTACCCCCCACCAGAAATCTCATAATACATATTTTGGTCTGCTTGATATTGTCCTATAAGTGCCGTCATCAGTTTTCTTCATTCTTTCTTTATTTATTTACTTATTTATTTGTACTTGAGACTTGATAATTTTAATTGTCTATCTTCAAGTTCACTAAACCTTTCTTCTGTCTGTTCAAAGCTGATTTTGAACCCCTCTAGTTAATCTTTTTATTTTAGTTACTGTACTTTTTAGCTCCATAATTTCTGTTCAGTTCCTTTTTATAATTTCCAACTTTTGTTGATTTTCTCATTTTGTTTATACATCATTTTCCTGATTTCCTTCCATTCTTTTTTTTTTTTTTTGCAGTACGTGGGCCTCTCACTGTGGTGGCCTCTCCTGTTGCAGAGCACAGGCTCTGGACACACAGGCTCAGCGGCCATGGCTCATGGGCCCAGCTGCTCTGTGTCATGTGGGATCTTCCTGGACCGGGACAAAAACCCATGTCCCCAGCATCGGCAGGCAGACTCTCAACCACTGCGCCACCAGGGAAGCCCCCTTTCATTCTTTTTAAAATTATTTTTTAACCATACTTAGATGTCACCAAGTAGATGGCAGTGTCTTAACTGTCAGGCCTGAAGGCCTCTTCCATGCATCAAGGGAAAACTAACCTTTTCTCCTTTCAGATAACAGCTGATTTCCTTCAGTTCTTTGTGTTTTTCCTTAGCACTTTGAGCATATTTAAAACATTTGTTTTAAAGTCTTTGTGTAGTAAGTTTGATGTTTTGGGCTTACTCAGGAATGATTTCTTTCAACCTAATTTGTTCATTAGAATGAGCAGTGCTTTCCTGTTTCTTATTATAACTTGTAATTTCTTTTTTCAAAGCTTGCCATGTGACTGTTATAATGCAGTAACGTTGGAAATCACGTTATCTTCTTTCTCCAAGGTTTGATATTTATATTATTGAAGGTTATGTTAGTCTGTTTTGAGAATTTTTCAAACTATTATGCAAAGACTATTCCTTGATGTGTGTGATCACTGAACTCTCTGTTCCTTTAACTCATGCTCAGCTAATGTTTGACAGAGATTTCCTTTAATGACAGGAATTGAAACTAAGAAACAACAACAAGAAAAAACAGAGAGAGAGAGAGAGAGAGAAAGACACACACACAGAGGGAGACAGAGAACAACAGCCACCTCTTCCAGTCTTTGCATGCCTATACTGCTTAGCTTAAGGATCAATCCAGGTGAAAGCTTAAAGTTTTCTCAGGACTTTTCTGAGAAAAGTCCTGTGCATGTGAATGGCTTTCTAAATTCTGCCATACATATGACTGCTTTTGAATACTTTAATTTCCCAAAAAGTCTCACTCCAGCTTCTTCTCTATGCCTTAGGTAGTATATTGTATGTCCATCTTGTAGTTTTATGAGCACTTTTCCTGCCTGGATTCTGAGTTATGCAAAACAAATGAGCACCTGACAGCAGTCCTTCAAGTATCCCCAGACTGGTTAGAAGAGGTATACACAGTAGATGGCAAATAACATCTGCTCTGCTACCTCCAGATATGATGGAAGAAGGGGACTGGTAACTGAGCTTCCACCTTCTCAAAACCAAGGCCACTGCCATGCTGAGAAGCGGGTGGGACAGGTGTGAATAAGTGTGTTTTTTTTCTTGATTGGATGTTTTCATAGTGTGTAAAGCTTTGACTATTTTCCGGAGCTTGTATCAAGTTGTTTCAGACAGTCTCTAGTTGTGTTTTTAATATTTCTTGGAAGAATGAGAGCTTGGAGCTTCCTAGCCCACCATTCTGCAGATGCTATCCCCTCTTTATTTTTTGATAAACAAGAATTTACTCTTTTTTTTTCCTCTTCTTGGGATGCTCTTCCCCAGATAATTTCCAGGTTGGATCCCTCTCCTCCTTCGTGGTTTTGCTCAAGTGTCACTTGCTCCATGACACCTTTTGTCTCCACTTTGTCCTAACATTCACTATCCCCCTTTCCTTTTTTAAACTTTCCATTTTGAGGCAATTGTAAACTCACAATAACTTGTAAGAAATAATATGGGGAAATTCCATATACTATTTACCCAGTTTCCCCCAATGGTAAAAATTTGCACAACTGCAGTACAATGTCACAACCAGAATATTGACATTAACACAGACAAGGTACAGAATTATTTCCATCACCCCAAGAGTCCCCCGTGTCACATTTTTATAGCCACACTCATCTCCCCATCTCATTTCACCCCATCTCATTTCACCCCATCTCTGACCCCTAAAAACCACTAATCTGTTCTCCATTTCTATAATTTTGTCATTTCAAGAATGTTATATAAATGGAATCATATAGCAGGCTATCTTTTTGAATTGGCTATTTATTTCAACATAATTCCTTGGACATTTATCCTAATTGTATCAATAGTTTGTTCCTTTTACTGCTGACTTAGAGCCCAACGTATGGGTGTCCTAGAGTTTATTTAACTCATTGACAGACATCTAGGTTGTTTTTAGTTTTTTACCATTAACAATAAAGCTGCACTGACCATTTGTGTGAGGTTTCTGTGTGAACGTAAGTTTTCATTTCTCTGGGACAAATGCCCAAGGGTATAATTGCCTAGTTAAATGGTAAATGCATGTTCCAGAAGAACAGGTTTTTCTTGGAGCTTTTTTGTCTGTGTCTGTTGGCAGTCCCAGATTGGAGGCTTCTGTAGTTCTCTGTGTGGGATATAAAGTCTGCAATAAGAAAACCCAAGGAGCTTGCTGCCATGGCACACCTCAAGCCCTGTGGTCCCTAGGCAGTTTTTTTTTTTTTCTGCCTTTCAGAATCTCCGAATGGGAAGTCCTTCTTTACTTTCTCCAAAAATCTTATCACCACCTAACATAGTATACAGGTTACTTATTTATTTACATATTTGCTTATCCTGCATGGGAATAGAATCTCAATAAATCAGAAAATTGTTGTTGTTCTCTGCCATCTCTCTGGAGCATAGAACAGAGCCTGGTTTAATAAAAATTTGTTGAATAAAGTAATGAGTAGGTGGTTGCCAGAGGGAAGGGGGTTTGGGGAATGGAAGGAAAGGGTGAAGGGGGTCAAGAGGTACAAACTCCCAATTATAAAATAAATAAGTCAGGGTGGTGTAATTTACAGCATGTTGACTATAATCAATAATATTGCAGAGCATACTTGAAAGTTGCCAAGAGAGTGAATCCTAAAAGTTAACTTTGTATGTTGGCGAATGGTAACTAGACTTATTGTGGTAATCATTTCTCAATGCATACACGTATCACATCATTAGGTCATACACCTAAAACCAATAGAATGTTATATATCAATTATACCTCTATTTAAAAAAATGAAAGAGAGAAAATCAAAACAAAACAGAAAAGAAATTAGTAAATGACTGCTTTACACTATTTCCTTGGTGTAGATTTCTAGTAAACTATAAATTTACTAGATCACAGTGTAATAACATTTTTGTGAATATTGAAAAATGTTACGATTTTTTCTCCAAAAGATTAGATCACTTTGCACTGACACAATTAAAAAAAAATCTCTGTACAATTTTCACCTTTTAGTATTTCATGTCTGCAAAGGGGGAACATCATCTTACAGTGGGTAAGGAGAAAAATCACCTGTGTATTTTCCTTCCCTCAGACCCCATCCTTAGGCCCAGGCACATCACCTGCGTTCTCCTGGCCAAGTCAGTCACTTCCTCTTGCTGAGTTCTTGCAGCAACCTCTCCCCACCAGCCTTCTGGAGTCCCAGTCTCACCCTCCTGCTGTATCCAGGCCTCAGAGGGAACAGGGGTTCTGCACAAGAGTGAGCTATTGAAAAAGACTCTCCTTGACTAAATTTCAGCCAGGCTCCTCTGAACACCCTTCCCAAGTAGAATTCAGCTTTGAACTTCTGTGTCTGCCTTTGCATTGCCCAATTTTAGCAAAAATCCTGCTAAGGCAATTTAGACAGAACCTCCCACCCTCAATATCTGATCACCCTCAATATCTGATCAAATTCCCTCATCCTTCTCCATCCTCCAGGTGATATCTTATCACCCTGGCATGCCATCAGCATTCCTGTCAATTTGGTTTAGCCAGAATCTTCCCTTACCTGTGATTCTTCCTCTTAGTAATTTTCCATCCACTGTCCACCACCCTGCTCTGTGGCTATAAGTCCCTATTTGTCCATTATGTACCTGGAATTGAGCCCAGTTCTAAACTGAGACCTCTTTTCTTTTATTGGAGTAATTTCTGAATAAAATCTGCTTTCACTTCTTTCACATCTGTCTGGCTCTGGTTTTCTTTAACACTATGTTCCCAGGACTCCACACTGGAACTCTAGATGTTCTTCCTTGGAAGCACCAGTCCCTTGGCAGTGGACTCATTAGTCCTATGGTCAGTGCATTGTGGATTAAATTGGCATTTATGGGTTGGCCTGGGGCCTTACTACCTTTTATCATGTCAATAGAAAAATGAGTTTTAGTTCCAAAAGACAAAATTACAAATGAGATTTCAGAAAGTGCAGTTTTGCCTCCACTTCTGGCCTGGTTATCCTGCATTTTCTCAATCCAACCTTCCAGGAACTGGACCCTGCCTGCACTGGCTCGTAACTGTTTAGCTAGGTGTTCAAATTGAACATCCACATGTTACCTTTGACACCTCATCCCTTCCTTAAGATCCATCACTGAGTCCTGTTGAGGAGACTCTTAAAACCTAACCCAACTCTATCTGGGTATCTTCATTTCAACCATCCTGGACAAGTCCCTGAACTACTGAGTCACCTTGTAGTGACCTTTGGTGTCTCACAGTTCATTGTCTATGTATCAGGTAGGATGATCATTTGGAAACATAACTCACTGGCTATGGCTCCCCCACTCAATGCCTGCACCAGCTCTGGTCAGATGTAGAATAAGGTACAATCTCCTTACCCACTTTCATACCAGCAGAAGCTAGCCCTTGACCTCTTCCTTAAATTTCTCTCTTCCCTGCTCCCTTTGTTCTCATCAAGTTGTGACCTCACAGGTGTATTTGTTTGGAGACGCTGAGCTCTTATCACCAGCACTTATTGCTGGCCCCTCCTTCCACCTCTGAACCTTTACTCTTGTGCGTATGACTGTCTCCTGCTCAGCATTTGGGGCTCAGTGTAGATGTCACCTTTGCTTCCTGATCTTCCAGGACAAAGCAACCACTCAAGCTTACTCTATCCAACTGTAATTTGATCCCTGGATTGCACGTGTCAACGTGTGATATTATGCTCACACAGGTACGGGTAATTGGTGTTTTATCGTCTGCTCCCACTAAGTGTAAGCTCCAGATACAAGTGTTTGTCTTGATAGTCTACACCATTGTACCTCCAGTGTCCAGACAGGGTCTGACATGTACTAAGTGCCCAGTATTTATTTGTTGTATGATGCTAAATGAAATTCACACATTTCTCGCAGATTACAAAAACATGGTATTGAGCTGGGGTCCCCTTGGCTTGAGGTCTGCTTGGAACAAGATAATCTAAGCACACATTGCTCTAGTCCTTCTTTTTCCTAGGCATCTGTGGTTCAAACAGAAGCTGATATCTTTCATTTTTTCTGGGATGTGGGCAAAGCAAAGACATCCATTGAGGCAATATATTGATTAAACACCAACTCTGTGTTGGGCCTCATGCTTCGTCTGGTCTGGAAGACAGACTGTAAAATAATTGTGAGACAGTATGGTAAGAACCCTACTGGAGTTTTGGAGGTTGGGGGATCAGCAGGTGAAATGGTGAGGGGAATCCTAGGCAGGTGGGTCATGGCAAATGTATTCATGGGGACATGAAGCAGATGTTACTCTTTAGATCTGTAAGTGGCTTATAAGGGCTGGTTGCATGCAGCAGAAGACATGGCTGGACAGGAGACATGGACCTGGACAGTGAGGCCCTCAGCCCAGCACGAGGGGTCCATAGCCAGCGCTGGTCCTTAGAGGGCCCATGCAGGTCCTGCTCTGCCCGGTTCCTTCCTGCAGAGATGCCTCCACCAGGCCAAGAGGATGTGTCCACCTGGGACCTGCACTCCTCCTTCTAGATCATGTATGGGGTACTCTAAACATCCAGAATTCTCTGTCCAAACATCCCGAGGGCTGACCACCCCTCCAATGTGCACCCCTGGGCCTGAGGGGTAGCTGAGCATATGCGTGTGCACAGAAATTAGAGGTACAGACTGGCATGTCCACATGCATGTGCATGAGTTCCTGGGTTGGGGTTTCCTTTGGATTGAGGCCTGGTCTGGGACCAGGGCTTTAAAATATTTAGACATATGGGATGTGGACCATCCCTCCCCTTCCTGCTCTGGGAGGGTTTGTGTGGACCTGGTCTTGGAAGTTGTGAGCCACATGAGATTTATTTAGTCAGCAAGCACCCAAAGGGTCTAGGGGAGGGAGTGAAAGATCAGATGTGAATATCCCTGCAATGTTCTGTAAATGTGTGATGGATTAGAGGGGGCTTGTGACAGGGAGTTGTGCTAAAGTGGCCCCCACATGGCTGTGGATGGGGGGCATGGGCTCTGAGGTGGACTCGGGTTCTTCTTCTGGTTCTGCCTATTAGTTAGGTGGACTTGGGCAAGTTACTTATTTCTCCAAGTCTCATTTCCCACAACTGTAAATAGAGTAAATCATCCAGAATCATCTGCAAATGTGAGTTCATTCCCATGTCAGTATTAAGGAACAAGTTTTCTTGTGGTACAGAAGCAGCCCTGGTAATGTATCCCAGCATGGACCTTCTCTCCTACCAGAAAGGAGGTGGCCCATTCAGGAAATGAAACATCCCTTTGAGCTTCACCTTGGCTTGCTGGGGTGGAAATGCATGGCATTCTGGACCTGTGGACCCTCCTAGAAAGCTTGGAGAAGCCTTGGCTGCACATGTATGGTACATTTGTGTGTCCAAGCTTGGTAAGGCCCTGTTTGTGGGCTCTGATGGCTGAGTTTGTTTTTCTGCCTGGTGGGGCTGCAGTATTTCATTCTGGAAACCTCATTCAGCTGACGTTATTCTAATGGCTTTTGCAGAAGGTCAGTTGCCTTCTGAGAATCCAATATCTACCAGAGAAGGATTCAAGACTTCCTCAAAATATGATGGGAATAATTGTCTCTGGATTTCCCCTAGGAATTTAAGGGGTATATTTTTTCTCTTATTAAATTTTTAAAAAAGGAAAGAAGTTGAAGCTTGTGTTGTGCTTGGAAAGGAGGAAGAACCTCCAGATGTTCTTTGTTTTCTGCTTCGATGCAAGTACTACCACTTTCAAGATGTTTGGGGGTGGGGGGTCATTGCTTAGTGTGGAAGAGAGAAATTCCAGACTGGGACTGTGGGTGCCTGGCATTGTGTCTACTATGGGGTGTCGGGGCACTCGGTGACTTTGTCTCCTTGGTGGCCCTGTAGACCAGTGGGTAAGGACAAATAATCCTTCCAAATAAACAAGATCAAAACTTTTATTTAGTGCTTACTGTGTGTTAGACAATGGAAACATTCTGTGATTCATTTAATTCTCATGTCTATGGGCAACTTAAGCAGTCAGGGCCCTAGGTTCCTCATCTGTACAATGGGCAGAGCAAGAGAACCAAGCCCTTTGTCTTTTGGTGAGGGTTGGTGTGCCTCTTTTGCCTTCTATGTGGCTACCACCTTCCTCAGCAGCACAGACTAGTGTGAGTGACAAGTGTGAACCAGTCTTCATGCTGGGCTCTGGGGTCCTTGACCACAGACTGTGGGAATGAGTTGAAGATATGTCCACCAGAAAAAAAAAATGCACAACCAAAAGTTGAGAATTATGTTTTATTCGAGAACATTACTGAGGACTATAGCCCAGGTGGGCAGCCTCTCAGATAGCTCTGAGGGACTATTCCAAAGAGGTAAAGAAGGAGTCAGGATATATAGGAGTTTTTGCTGAAAAAACAAACAAACAAACATGTAGTCAAACATCAAAAGGTTGCTGCTAAACACTAAAAACAGAGATCTCAAATTAATGATTTTTGTGCTTTTCTATATGGGAAGATGCAAGAGTCTAGGCTCATAGAAATTATTCCTTTGATATGCATTTTAACTGTCTGGGGCCAGTACCCAGTTTGTCTCCATCCTGAATCCCCTCAGGGTGCACTGTCAGGGGTGGTTGCAGTGGCTGAGGGCTTGATGGTGGGCATAATTCATTGTTTACTGGAATGGCAGGCAACATTCTTTGTTTACTGAAAAGGCAGGCAAAATTTTTTGCCCACAGATAGATGGTGAACAACTTGGCTAGGCATGTATATAAATGCCTCCTCCTATGACTGTAGTTTCTGGAATGTCCATCTTTTGTCAGGTACTGTGTTAGGGCTCTGCTTATATTATCAGTCAAAAAAATATATTGGTTGGCACCTATTTTAGCTATCAGGCTGTGTTCTGGGTGCCAGGGAGACATCCTGTTCTTCAGCAGACAAAACATGTATTTCCCAACCACCCCATGATCCAGTGGGCAGAGATGTACACTTGCTCTTCATGACAATTCTGAGTAGTGGCAGCCACCACACTTCATACAGAAAGAGCCAATACAGAAGTCACCCAATTTGTCCAGAAGTGACTTGGCACTGGCTCTGGCCTGGAGGCCTGGGTGTGAACTCGGCCATGCCGTTCCTAGGGTCTACAAGACTACAAAGTCCCTTCCTGAGCCACGACGACATGAAGACAAAAGCATGTCGTCAAAATTTTAAGGAGCTCTCAACAAATGAGAGTTTTAGACCACTATCAAGGCACATAACTGCCAAGTGGGTTGGGATTCACAGCCCAGGTCTGACTCCCCATTCTTTGCACCAGCCCTACAGCCCTCAAGGTGGGTCCCACACCACATGGCTGCACAGAAATGAATGAGCACAGCAGCAATGCTGCAGGTTTTTCCAGAGAGGTTTCAGAGGGAGAGGCAGGTAGAGAAGACTCATGGAGAGAAGGCAGGAGGTGCATTCTCTGCAGGGACAGTGGAAGAAAAGAGCTTGGGGAGCATTTGCACAGCCCAGTGGGTCAGAGGCCAGGGGAAAAGAAATTGTAGGGAGCAGAAATGGAGATTAGGTTTGACCAGGGCATGCAGATGAGAATGAAGACAGGAGAACAGTGTATGCCTTCTCTGAGGGTCAGGCCAGAGTGTGAGCTCCCAGGGTGCCCTCCACAGCTGGTTAGGGCAGAATCGGGGTATGCATTGCTGCATTATAATTCCCCATATTGTACCATTTATTTCCACAAGGGGAATAAATTCTTGATGTTGCTTGTTTCCTGACCCAGGGGAGGAGACCCAGGCATAGAAGTGGCCCAGGACCCATGAGTCCTTCTCCCATGGTCATCCATTAGTGATGGAGGGGAGATGGCTCAGGACATCAGTGATACAGGAAAGAGCAAGCTGGGCTCCTAGCAGCCAATCCCATGGTGAGCTCATCACAATGTTCTGAGCGCACTAGAGAGAGGCGATAACAGAGTCCCTGTTTGCAGAGTCATAGTTGAAGGAATTCTACTTGGAGGATATCCTGAGTGTGCCTAGAGGGACCCATGCAGGTCCAGGGTTGTCCAGTGCTTGGAGTGCTCCTGTTCTCCTAGTTCTCACTGTGACTGTACGCTCTTGTGTCTCTTTACCTGACACTTTTATTGGAACTAGAGGAAGGTAAGCTAATCATCTTGGGTCAATTCCAATTCTACACTCCAGATGGGATTTGTACCCCTATTCCTTGCATGTGTGTGGCCTAATGGGGTATAAGGGCTTTTGCATTTACTGTCTGGATTCATCCTCCTGACAGCCTCTCTAGTGGTGGAGGTGCTATTAGACCACCTCATAGGTGCACAGAGATTCAGCATCTGCCTGGGAACCAGGACTAGAGCTAGATTTCAGGACAGCAGACCCTAATGTCATTCCCCAGCAGTGTTACGTTTTGTAAAGCTTTTTTTCTTCTTTGTCATAATAATTGTAAGACACATTGGAGAATGTCAAAGAAAAATAAGTAATAATGATTGCTAATATTTATTGACCTCCATGCCAGGCTGTGTTGTAGACTCAAAAAGCATTACCTCAATTGAATGGGCTCCAGGAGTGACCTATTATCACTGTACTAAGAAGCCTGGATTTGAGCTGGTGCACAGAGCCTATGAGGACATAATTCCTTGACAGGCCATGGATTTCAGCAGAAGCCAGCAGCATGTGTATTGGCTGTTTCTTTCACCCACATCAGCTCAAAACTTGCCCCTGTAAGCTCCTGTTTCAGCAGAGCCTGAGGGCTGCACTGTGTCATTTTGTGAGGGGAAGGTGGTTGGCATTGAGTCAAGCTGGTGAACACGCTGCTAAACAGCCCTAAGTCCTGCATGCGCTGGTGGATGAGGGCTGGCAGTGAGTGCTTCTGGACTTGGATTAAATAAAAGTTGCCACTATCTGTGTTTCATCAGTACTTAAAAAATAAAAACAATCTGACATGGGTAAAAGGAAATAATTTTGCTGAGTATTTTGAAATACTTAGGGAATTAAATACTTCATAAAAAATGTAGGCAGGCTTGTCAGGTTTTATTAAAACAGCACACTTATGACTGCAGAGGTCCAGACCGAAGTTTTCTTGTTTGTTACTTTCTGTCCCTGGGGAAGTTGTCCTTGAACACAGCCTCTGTGGTAATATTCTAGGATGCTAACAGTCAAGGGCAATCCCTGAAACCACTTGGGCAAAGAGAAAGAGGGAGAAAACATTCACTGCTTGCTAAAGGCTTTTCCTTTCTCCATTTCTTCCCTGTTAGTTCCACATTTTACCTCTTCCTTCAAATACCCATCTGCCCCTTTCATTCCCACTCAGCAGACATCCTAGGTTCCTGGCCCATACATGACTATATGCTGATCAGGAGGAGGTCCTCCATGTCATAAAACGATGTAAATCCAGATCACCTGCCTCAAGAATGATGGGGTTTTGCCATGATGAGGCACCTGGTGCACTTCCCAACCTGTACAACTGCACACCATTACCCGACTTAACCTCCATCTCAGCAAGAAATTCAGAATGACGCCCCTCAAGTCCCGACTGCCTCTGGAGAATGTGCCCTTGCTCCTGATGGGCTTGTCTTTCTACTGAGCTGTGAACACCCCTCATTAGCCAGCTCCCTTCCTGTTTCTCTAAAACCATCACTTTGCCTATGCCTTTGGCCCTCCACCCACAAGCCACGCATTTGCGGACCTCAATTCCATTTGTCACCCAGCCCCCCATCTCCCCTCCCAGTCACAGCAGCGCTTCCCGGAAGCCTCCGCTTGCCCATCGCCTTCTGCACCCCGCGCCTAAGCCACTGCTTTCCCAGCATCCGGGACTACCTACTACGCCCACAGGATGCGGCCGGAGTCCCATCCTTGCCGCCTTGCTCTTCTCCCTTCACCCACCCTGGCAAGCGTCACTTGCACTAGAACTCCCATTGCTCAGGGTGACGCTGCGGCTGCCCCTCCTGCCCCCTCCTGTGCCAGGCGCAGATCCCACGTGGGCTGCGCTGCACGCGTCCTCGCTGTGCCCTCAGATCCTCGCACTGTCCCAGGCCCACGCCCGCTATCCGCAGAAGAGGAATCTACACAACTCCGACTCCTCCCTTCTCTTCCAGGACCCATCGCTTCTCCCGACAGCCTGCGGGCCCTGCACTTGCCCCTCCCTCAGACCCTCACGCAGCTTCCAAAGGAAACGTAGGTCACCCACTTGCTGAACAGGAGTATTTGGGGAGGACTCCATGAGTGCTGCTGATGTCCCGTCACCTCTGAGCTTGTCTGTGGCCACCACGTGCACACTGAACACCCCCGTGCTTGGCCATGCCTCCCTGCGTCAGCGCCGCCCATGGGTGGCACCCCAGCAGGTCCATCTCCACTGAGGAACCCCTCCTTGGCGCTGCCAAAGCCTCGAGGCGCCCACGGCCTCCTCTTTGCTCCCAGGACGTTCGGGTCTCTTTTCCTGTGCTCCCTAGCTAGCTGGGCGTCTTGGTCACAGCCCTAGAGGCTGCTCTGAGATCCTTGAAGTTCACTTGTCCGACTGTGCTTTCTCTGTGCCCTCCCACCGCAGCCTCGGGCTGACCTTGTGCCCTTGTCCCCAGGCCTGCACGGAGCCTGCAACCAGAGAAGCTTAGGAAATGTTTTCTGGGCAAATGAAGAGGAAGTGCATTTTTACAATTATGCCCCTGAAATGTTTGTTTGTTTGTTTGTTTTTCTTTCCAGCCTTCCTCCTTAAAGACTTTTGTTGCATTCTCCAGTCCCTGGCCTGCTTCTTTTAGAAGACCCTCCCCCAGAAAGAGAAACACGGAGAGTTTTCAGATAAGGTTCTCCACTTTGAAGTGCTTTGGATGTCCCAAGGCCAGTGTTCCAGACGACCTCCTGAGCCTCTCAGCCCCACCTTCGGGCCCACACACCAGGGTCCACGCCCCACTCCGGGCAGACCTTGGCAGTGGCAGAACCAGTTATTTCCTTCTTAGATTACAGTTCCCAAATCCTTATTTTGCCAACATATACTTTTCTGAAAAACAAACAAAATTAGCCACAGCATATAACCTAGCCAGTGCTTGCACAATTCTTTCTCCTCTTACTGTTTGTCTAACAGGGCATAGAGAAAGAGTACAAGGGGTTAATTGGAGCCCCAGTTGGCATTTTTGCTAGAGATTAAACCCGTTTTTTAGTAGGTCAGCAGGTGAGTGTGGCTAGCCTGTTTCAGCTCATAACTTTCCTCCTAGAGACCTTCCACGTGTTCCTGAAAAATGCCTGGTTTGTTTTGTTGTCTTGTTTTGTAATTGTATTATTTTAATTACGTACATGTTGCAAGGTTTTTGACCCACAACCCCTATTTCCAAAGAGCACGGTCTTCCTGGAGAATCTCCACTCATGTATAAGCAGGGAAGAGCCCCTTAGAGCTGGGCCTTCCATACTGGTTAGAGCACTGGGGGTCCAGTGCCCTGAATCTGATATTCCCTCTCTCTACTTCTGCCTTCAATGGCTTAAAGGAAGACGCAGGGAGAGGATTCCTCAGGTTTCCTGGCCCTGCAGCACCCACTAGTATCTGCTGCTCTGATCTTCCTGTCCTAGTGGCCAGAGGGGTGGAGGTGGGCCCACGCCTGGGGACTAGTGTTGTGTCCTTCCCCTGCAACAGCCAGGATCTGGGGTCTGGCCCCCAGTGGCCCTCGCTCCCTGGAGGCCTGGCCTTGGCAGCCTCCGCTCGGATGGTCACCCTGCTGTTCCCACACTCAGGGCCACCCCCCAAGGTGACCCCCTCCAAAGAGACCCTCAATCATCTCACCAATCTCAAAGTCCTGCAGATGCAGTGTCCTACCAACCACACATGGGGACACAGGTGGCTTCAGAGCCCCTCTGCCTTCAAATGCAGCAGGAGCCCTGTGGCAGCTGAGATGTGGTGAGCATGGCTGGAGTGAGTGTTGGGGTTGGCGTATTATCAGTTTTGTTCCAGTCGTCAAATATGACTCAATGAACTGGTGAGAAGGGTAATCTATTGTACTTACCCATATTTCTGCTTTCTCCAGTGTTTTTCCTTCCTTCCTGGTGCCCCAGGATTCCTTCTCGGTCATTGTTTTTCTGTCTGAAGAACTGATTTGGGCCATTCTTTAAAGGGCAGCCTTCTCCACACTGACATGAGAGCCTGTGGGCAGCTTGCCTGCAGCCACCTGTGTTCCAGGGCTCCTTCTGCAAGGCCCACACAGCCCCTGGAGTCCATGCAGCCCCTGGGGTCTGTAGGAGGTACGCAGAGGTGGCTGTCCCACTGCACGTGCAGTCTGCCTGCCCTAAAGTCCTCCTCCTCCAGCCTACAGACCCCATGCCAGCCTGTCCCACTTGGTGTTGACTACCTGCTCCCTGTCCATAGCACTCTGGGGGTGGGGTGGGGTGCCTCAATTACCCAGCAACTCCAGTCTGGCTAAACCAATGAGCTCCTCTGCAGTTTGGTGGCCAAACCACACCTTCTTCAAGGAAGTCTGAACTCCTCCCAATGTTGTCCTTCTTTGGGTTTCTCCTTCGGGTTTCTCCTTCAGCCTTAGGAGAAACCCTATACCATATAGATTTCTGTATATCCTATACTTATTATTTTATTACAGTTAATAATTCTTGTATTAAACTTCTCCCGTTGAACATACTGCTTGGTTTCTATCTCTTGTTTGGATCCAGACTGATGTATAGGCCCAAATGATTGTTGACAAATATGCAGAAGGGATTCAGTTGAGGAAGGACAGCCTGTCCAACCAATGGCCTGGAACAACTGGATATCCACAGACCAAAAAGTCAACCTTAACATAAACTTTACACAGATTGGGAGAAGACACAAATCTATCAAAGGACTAAATCTAGAAAATATATAGAACTCTCAAAACTCCACAGTGAAAAGAACAAGCTATCCAATTAGAAAATGGCCATGAGATCTGAATAGACATTTTACTGACGAAGATACACGGATGGCAAATAGGCCAATGAGATGGCCAACATCATTAGCCATCGAGGAAATGCAAAATGAAATCACAGTGGGACATCCCCATGTACCTATCACGATGGTGAAAATAAAAAGTGACAATTCCAAATGTTGAGGATGCAGAGAAGCTGAATCATTCAGATGTTTCTGGTGAGAATGGAAAATGAGATAGCCCCTCTGGAAAACAGATTGGCATTTTCTTGTAAAATTAAACCTGCATTTATCAGATGATCCAGCAGTTGCATACATAAACCTTTATTTAATAGAAATGAAGACGTGTTCTCACAAAAACCTATAAACAGATTTTCTTTTTTTTTTTTTTTAACATCTTTATTGGGGTATAATTGCTTTACAATGGTGTGTTAGTTTCTGCTTTATAACAAAGTGAATCAGTTATACATATACATATGTTCCCATATCTCTTCCCTCTTGCATCTTCCTCCCTCCCACCCTCCCTATCCCACCCCTCCAGGCGGTCACAAAGCACCGAGCTGATATCCTTGTGCTATGCGGCTGCTTCCCACTAGCTATCTACCTTACGTTTTGTAGTGTATATATGTCCATGCCTCTCTCTCGCTTTGTCACAGCTCACCCTTCCCCCTCCCCATATCCTCAAGTCCATTCTCCAGTAGGTCTGTGTCTTTATTCCTGTCTTACCCCTAGGTTCTTCATGACATTTTTTTTTTCTTTTCATAGCAGCTTTATTTGTAATAGCCATAATATGGGAAGAACCAAAATGTCCTTCAGTGGGTGAATAGTTAAACTGGTATCTCTTTACCATAGAGCATCACTCAGCAATAAAAAGAAATAAAGTAGTAAATGGAACATCACTCAGTAATAAAAATTCAAACAACTTGCATGGATTGCAAGGGAATTATGCTGAGTGAAAAAGACAGTCCTAGAAAGTTACAGACCCTGTAATTCCATTTGTATAGCATTCTTGAAGGACAGAATTATAGAGACAGAGGACAGATTGGTGGTGCCAGGAGTCAGGGATGGTAGTGGGAGGAAAGTGGGTGTGGTTATAAAAGGACCACATGTGAGATTTTGTGGAGATGGAGATGTTTATTATTTTGACTGTGGTAGTAGATACATGATCTTACTTAGGATAAAATTGCATAGTACTAGATACACACAGATATACACATACAAATGAGTCATATGATGTGTATTGGGGAGATCTGAATAAGTGTGGAGTGTACCAAGGTCAATTTTCTGTTCTAATATCCCACTATAGTTTTGCAAGATGTTACCACTGGGAGAAACTGAGTAAAGGGTACACAGGATCTTTCTGTTATTTCTTACAACAACGTGTGAATAAATGTTTATCACAAAATGAAAATTTTAATTTAAAAAGTCTCCTGTGACCTCACATCACCTTAGGCCCAACTTTTTCACACTCATTTAGGAAACATCTGTTGGTCCTTACTCATGAGTAGGAAACATGCTAGGAGTTTGGGACACAAAGGAGCATTACATGATGAGCTCTATAAAGAGATGATTACAGAATTGGGACCAGATATGATGATGAAGGCACACAGAGAGTGCTCTGGGAGGACAAAGAGGGACATTGAGCTTGACTGAGAGGACGTCTGGTGACAGGGGTAGGAGGTGGGCTTCCAACAGCAGGTGCCTTCTGTATCAGTTATCTATTGCTGAATAACAAACTACCCCAAAACTTAGAAGTTTAAAACAACACACGTTACCTCATGGTTTCTGTACTGTCAGGAACATAGGTGCATCTTAGCTGAATCTTCTGCTTCAGGATGTCCTGTCAGCTGCAGCCAAGCTGGGTCATGTTCATCTTAATGCTCGCCTGGGGAAGGAGCTGCTTCCAAGGTCACATGGTTGTTGGCAGGATACAGTTCCTTGCAGGCCGTTGGACCAAGAATCTTAATTCTTTGCCACATGGGCCTCTGCAACGTGGCAGCTTGCTTCATCGAAATGTGCAAGACTGGGTCACAGTCTTTGCAATCAAGTCATAGAAGTGAGGGCCCATCATCTTTTCCATCGTCTGTTAATTAGAAGCAAGTTATTAGGTTCAGCCCACACTCTGAGGATGAATACCAGGGTGCAAGACTGTTGAAGGCCTTCTCTGAGCTGATCCCGCCCCCACCTTCTAAGGCAGAGTTTGGAAGGCCATGAAGGAGCTGGAGCAGGTGTGTCCCAGACAATGGGAACACCGCATGGTCAGGGGGAAGCTTTGCTGGGGGCGTGGGAGGGGGAAGCAGCCTAGGGCTTGGCATGCCAGGCCCAAGGAGTGGAGGGGAGATGTAAGAGGTAAGAAATGGTCCTGGAGACCTGGCCAGTGCGGGGACAGGGGCCCTTGCCATCCCAGGCTGAGGGTTTGGACTTCATCAGTACGAATGAAGTGCTACAGTAACAAAACACCATAGCTGCAGCTTGAGACCATTCTAGCCTTTTTCTAATGACCCTCATGCTGCGTCTGAGACAGATCCTGTGGTGTCGTGTGAACAAAACAACCTCTGAATGTGGGTGAGAGCAAGTCCAAAGGGCGGGGAGGGAAGAGATGCCAACAAACCTGTCAGGCCAGCAGTGTGCCGTGAAGGCCATAAGGTCGAGGGCAT
Source organism: Phocoena phocoena (assembly GCF_963924675.1). NCBI lineage: Eukaryota > Metazoa > Chordata > Mammalia > Artiodactyla > Phocoenidae > Phocoena > Phocoena phocoena. Next base: position 23,116,246 of record NC_089224.1, read on the forward strand.
TGTAGGTCACTAAGCAAAGGCCAGAGAACGTCTGAGAGCCTGTGGGGTCACAGGTGAGTCTGCGGAGCCTGGTGGGCTTTGCTGGGATGCCTGTCCTTAGCTTAACGCCAAACAAATTTCTCCCCTTGTTAGCTGGAAGGTGGCAAGTCGTTTCAGATTCCCGCTCACACTGAATGTTCCATTTACACCAAACTCCTCACTATGACCCAAACATAACATGGGCTGTGTGGCATGTGGGACTCTGTCATGTGCACACCCTTTGCTGGCACCCTTGGCTTGCTCTGTGAATCTACCTATGTCTGGGGACACAAGTGATGTGTGAGGGCTCCTGGGCAACACAAACCTTCAGATATCCTTGTGCTAAGGCTTCTCTCTAGCTCAGATGTGCTTCCTCCATATACTGAGATGCCCTGGGGGCTTGGCTGGTATCCATCCATCTCTGTAACTCTGGATGTGGTGCATGTCGAGTGCAGGGTAAAGCTGATTACATGGAGGACATAAAAGAGAAAAAAGGGATCAGAGAAGGACATAAGGTAAGCAGAAAAAAAAAAAGAAAGGCAGAAAAACAGAGCAGGCAGGAAGGAAGAAAGGAGGAAGGGAGGGAGGGAAGGAGGAAAACCTGCTCTCCATATTAGCCATCTCCACAGGACCAGCACTGGTCTGGGCACTTCTTGGTTCTTAATGTATATGAAATGACAATATTAAATCCAAAATCAGATCCTCCTTGTTTGTCTTGATGAATTGCACAACTGGTCAACCCTATGGAGATCAACCTCACAGTAATGTTAGGGGTAGGGGATTAATTCACTGAATAGAAACACCCAAGTTTTAAACACTACAGCAGAGACTGCAACACTTTGGCAGCCACAGGATACACAAAGATAATTTAATTAAAGTCATCTGATATCTTCAACATCTTTCTGTACTATGTCATTTTTAATGACCTCTGGGGGTTCCATCACTACAGATGTATCAAAGCTTTTTCAACAAATCTCTTATTTTTGGACTTTTACTTATCTCTCCATTATTTATCTATTCTACTATTGATAGATGTTCGTCCAGATATTACTAACATATAATATCTTTGCCAGGTTAAGAAGAGGAAGATAACTCATTAGTTTTTTTTCTTTTTTCCCCAAGTTTATTGAGATATAATTGACATATAACATTGTGTAAGTTTAAGGTGTACAAAGTGTTGATTTGATACACATATATTACACAATGATTACCATGGTAGCAGTAGCCTTAGCTAACACTTGCATTATGTCACACAATTACTATTTCTTTTTTGTAGTGAGAACATTTAAGATCAACTCTCTTAGCCCCTTTTGCGTATATAATACATAACTTATTGTTCTAATCTGCATTTTTGCTTGTGAAATGTTTCATTTATTTGCCCAATTCCAAAAGTGTCTGGGTATTCAGCTTTCTAATCTATATATGTTTAGAGTATGTATGCTTTTCATACAGAGTGATAAATATCATTCACTTTTTACATTTGCCTATCTGGTTTATATGTGTTTAATCTACACATTTAATTTACTCATTTACTGTGTTTTGAGTGGGAAGAGAGAAGCCAGAACCATTATTCTTTAACTTCATTGTCTCTGCCATGGATGTTCTGTTTAGAGTGCCCCTTCATCTGAAATATATCTGCAGACTCATCTGTCTTTTCTTTCATTACTTTTATGTTTATTAAAAATAAGTCTTTCATTCATCTGCAGTTTATCCATATGGTATAAGGTCTTCAACATTTTTTCCAAATGGTTAGCAAATTTGCCCAATTCCCCTTCTTAAATAAAAAAAAAAGTTTTTAAAATGCTTTTCTTCTCCTATGTTAAATTCCTTTGTATATATTTGGATCTGTTCCTGGAATTTATGTCCTATTCTATTCATCTATCCATTCCTTAGTCTATGTCACTGTTTTAAATTACTGTAGTTTTCAAATATGATTCTGCTCTTGTGTGCTAAGCAACCCCTTGTTTCATTACTTCAATAAAATGTATTAGCTGCTCTCAAGGACTTTTTTTTTCTCCAGGTAAAATTTAAGGTAAAAGAAACCACTGTAGAAGCTGTTTTCCAGCACACTCCTGTTCTGCTCTGCACACCTGTGCATACCTGCTGCCATCTTGCACAGCTGTCACTCTGCCAATAACGGGTGCAAATGGCAGGCCCAGCCTTCCCTTTGAGGTGTGTGCTTCCCTTCCTCACCCGACAGAGCTGAAATAGCATGAAGGAAGGAAGAGCAGACTGTGCTTCAGTCACCAAGTGCAACACCTGGCTTGGGAGCCTGCTTAGAGCTCAGCCACAGCCTAGCAGGCAGCCCACAGGAGTTCCCGAGGGCAGAGAGCTAACAATGGCCAGGTGCTAGCAATTTCCTCAGAATGCCATTCCCAGAGCGGGGGCTGTCCAAGGGTCTGCTGGAAGGCCTCTCTGTGAGGATTCATCAGGATTCCTTCCAGGTCTGAGTACAGGAATTTGAGCTCTTTGGGCCAGGAGCCAGGTTAAACAGGACAGCCTCAAGATGCTCTGCAAGGCAGATGCTGATGAGGTGAAGGTAGGAGGCATCCCCTCCACTCCCTCCCACAGGCCTCTGGTGCTTAAAGGGCAGGTGGACACCCTTCCTCCTCAGGCTAAAATGGTGATGACCATTTTAGCACCAAGTGCAGATAAGCAGCAGGGCAACCTCACTGGTGAGCCACCCGGTGGTTGCATAGGCCCTGCACACAGAAGGGCCACACCTGGCTGAATGCTCTGCTGTCACCATCTTGAAATTCTTATTAATTTGGAGCAAGAGGCCCAAAAGAGGCCACTCCCTCATTTTGCACTGGGCCCACAAATTATGTAGTTGGTTCTAATAAGCAGTTTAGGAGAAAGTAGGATCTTTAATTCTAGTCAACTGGCTTGGAGCCTTCTCAAGTTCAAGCCCACAGCAGCTGGAGAGCATCATCAAATTATTCTTCCCTTTTTCTCTCTGGCATCTGAGTGCTCTCATTTCTTCTTAATTTTCCTCTCGCTATATTCCTTAAATTTAGTAATGATCTGCTGGGCTCTCCTTCCACCCTTGTGTGCACACCGAGCACACGCCTTCCGAACATATGTGAGCCCGAGTGCTTGAGACAGAGCCTTCACTGGGAAATGCTTTCTCAGCCGCCACAGAGAACTCCCGAGCTAATAATGTCTTTCCCAAAAGCTCTTGAAAATGAATATGAGATATGAGAGATAGATCAAGAACACAGTGTTATCTTAGGGAAATGTCATGTGGAGAAGTCAAGGTGATGACTTGTCCAAGAATCAACCAAAAAAGCTGAACACGGGCCAGCTGTGGTTCAGACACAGTGAGTGAGAGTGGTCTTGGATGACACCCCCAAGATGACAGACCTGAGAATAAATGGGGAGGGGTGGGCATGAATGGCTGAGGATGACACTTACCAGTTAGAAGAGACTGAGATGGATATTAAGAAGGAGGCAGTGACGATCTGACTCTGAAGGACATGCTATTTGCCAACCAGCACCCCCAAGCAGAAATAGAAATGGTTGAAGGTAAGTGCTAGACCTGAAATGCTACTGAGATTTGGGGTTCAAGCATGGTGGCAAGCAGGAGAAGGAGGAAAATAATTTAAGGAAGAAAAGTACTGAAAGTCTAAGAGAATATTGTTTCTCAGCATCAGCTTACAAGCAGAAACACACACAGGGGGCCTCTCCAGCCTTTTTACTGCACATTGGCCCCTCTGCATGGCTTTCCTGAACACTGCTGTCCAGAAAAGAAGGAGAGGAAAGTTCATTTCCCAAGCTCCAGCCTTGCCAGGAGTCTCTAATTTTACTTCCATCAGTGTGTACTGATGGATTTTGAAAGGGAGGAGGTGGATCATAAATAAAACGCAGCCCGGAGCTGAGCCATAATCAGCTGCAGCTGCTGCTGGGATGGAGGCCTGACAGGCAAATTGCATCATGATGAAGCATTCTGAGATATGACACATTCTGTTTCCAGCATGGGTGTGGGGAGGGAACAGTCTATTATTAGGAGTAGCCCTGAGACTTGAGTGTGCAGAATTCACTGCTCTGGATTAAAACCACATTTGCAGGGAACAAACTACAGAGGTGTGTTCAGACTTTCCCCAAGCTTGCAGGAAGGGGGCTTTGGACCATACATTCGCAAATTCCTTTATAATGTAATTAGGTTTCTATGTTTTTCATCTAAATCTAAAAGCTGATGCCTTCTTTATGAGAATGTGGTTATTAGATCACCAGAAAATGTCCTAGAGCAGAGGCTGTTTAAATAGAACAACTAAGGTACCAAGGAAAAGTGGGCACTCTGACCGTGATCAGGGTCCTGGGGATGCACTTGGCTCAAGGTTGGACTTGGAGTGGGAAAATCTCTCTGATCATGTTTCTAGAGGTTTACACACTCTACTTATTTTGATAAAGAGAATTATAAATCTCATTGCTTTGTATATCTAATACTTTCAATTGAAATAATTCCTTTCCAGATATAGAGAGAGGAAAATAAGTGTAACACAGTGTTAACATGAAGCTGCAGTCCAAAAAGAAAGGATGTTAATGCCTACATTTCTTTTTCTTTTAAAACCACTTTAGTGAGGTATGGTTGCACCATTTTCATTCCTGCCAACAGTGTACAAGTGTTCCCTTTTCTCCACATCTTCACCAACACTTTTTTTTTAAAAATATAGTCATCCTAACAGGTGTGATGTACTATGTCAGTGTGATTTTGATTTGCATTTCCCTGACGATTAGTGATGTTGAGCAACTTTTCGTGTACTTTTTGGCCATTTGTATGTCTTCTTTGGAAAAGTGTCCATTTAGGTCCTTTGCCCATTTTTAAATTGGATTATTTGTTATATTACTATTGAGCTGTAGGAACCCTTATATAGTTTGAATATTAACCCCTTAGCAGATATATAGTTTGCAGATATTTTCTCACTGTTCTGTACATTGCCTTTTTATTTTGTTAATTGTTTCCTTTAATGTTCAGAAGCTTTACTTTGATGTAGTCTCACTTATTTATTTCTGCTTTTGTTGCCTGTGTTTTTGGTGTCATATCCAAAAATTCATTACCAAGACCAATATCCAGGAGATTTTCCCCTGTGTTTTCTTCCAGGAGTTTTATGGTTTCATGTCCTATGTTTATTTTTAATCCATTTTGAGTTAATTATTTTGAATTAATTCTTATTGGAGTATAGTTGCTTTACAATGTTGTGTTAGTTTCTACTGTACAGCAAAATGAATCAGCTATACATATATTCCCTCTTTATGGATTTCCTTCCCATTAAAGTCACCACAGTGCATTAAGTAGAGTTCCCTGTGCCATACAGTATGTTCTCATTAGTTGCCTATCTTATACATAGTATCAATAGTGTATATGTGTCAATCCCAATCTCCCAATTCCTCACCCCCTGCCCACTGTTTCCCCTTGGTACCCATACATTTGTTCTCTATGTCTGAATCTCTATTTCTTTTTAATTTTTTTAACATTTTTATTGGAGTATAATTGCTTTACAATGTTGTGTTAGTTTCAGCTGTACAACAAAGTGAATCAGCTATATGTATACATATATCCCCGTGTCCCCTCCCTCTTGTGTCTCCCACCCACCCTCCGTATCCCACCCCTCTAGGTGGTCACAAAGCATCAAGCTGATCTCCCTGTGTTATGTAGCTTCTTCCCACTAGCTATCTATTTTATATTTGGTAGTGTATATATGCCAATGCTACTCTCTCACTTCGTCCAAGCTTATCCTTCCCCCTCCCTGTGTCCTCAAGTCCATTCTCTACATCTAAGTCTTTATTCCTGTCCTGTCCCTAGGTTCATCAGAACCATTTTTTTTTTTAGATTCCATATATATCTGTTAGCATATGGTATTAGATGGTATTTGTTTTTCTCTTTCTGACCTACTTCACTCTGTATGACACACTCTAGGTCCATCCACATCACTACAGATAACTCAATTTCATTTCTTTTTATGGCTCAGTAATATTCCATTGTATATATGTGCCATATCTTCTTTATCCATTCATCTGTTGATGGACACCTAGGTTGCTTCCATGTCCTGGCTATTGTAAACAGTGCTGTAGTGAACATTGTGGTATATGACTCTTTTTGAATTATGGTCTTCTCAGGGTATATGCCCAGTAGTGGGATTGCTGGGTCATATGGTAGTTCTATTTTTAGTTTTTAAGGAACCTCCATACTATTCTCCATAGTAGCTGTATCAATTTACATTCCCACCAAAAGTGCAAGAGGGTTCCCTTCTCTCCACATCCTCTCCAGCATTTATTGTTTGTAGATTTTTTGATGATGGCCATTCTGACCGGTGTGAGGTGGATACCTCATTGTAATTTTGACTTGCATTTCTCTAATGATTAGGGATGTTGAGCATCCTTTCATGTTTTTGTTGGCAATCTGTATATCTTCTTTGGAGAAATGTCTATTTAGATCTTCCGCCCATTTTTGGATTGGGTTTTTTGTTTTTTGATATTGAACTGCATGAGCTGCTTGTATATTTTGGAGATTAATCTTTGTCACTTGCTTCATTTGCAAATATTTTCTCCCATTCTGAGTGTTGTCTTCTTGTCTTGTTTATGGTTTCCTTTGCTGTGCAAAAGCTTTTATGTCTCATTAGGTCCCATTTGTTTATTTTTGTTTTTATTTCCATTACTCTAGGAGGTGGGTCAAAAAGGATCTTGCCGTGATTTGTGTCAAAGAGTGTTCGTCCTATGTTTTCCTCTAAGAGTTTTATAGTGTCTGACCTTGCATTTAGGTCTTTAATCCATTTTGAGTTTATTTTTGTGTATGGTGTTAGGAAGTGTTCTAATTTCATTCTTTCATATGTAGCTGTCCAGTTTTCCCAGCACCACTTATTGAAGAGGCTGTCTTTTCTCCATTGTATATTGTTGCTTCCTTTATCAAAGATAAGGTGACCATATGTGCCTGACTTTATCTCTGGGCTTTCTATCCTGTTCCATTGATCTATACTTCAGTTTTTGTGCCAGTACCATACTGTCTTGATTACTGTAGCTTTGTAGTATAGTCTGAAGTCAGAGAGCCTGATTCCTCCAGTTTTGTTTTTCTTTCTTAAGATTGCTTTCACTATTCAGGGTCTTTTGTGTTTCCATACAAATTGTGAAATTTTTTGTTCTAGTTCTGTGAAAAATGCCATTGGTAGTTTGATAGGTATTGCATTGAATCTGTAGATTTCTTTGGGTAGTAGAGTCATTTTCACAGTACTGATTCTTCCAATCCAAGAATATGGCATATCTCTCCATCTGTTTGTATCATCTTTAATTTCTTTCATCAGTGTCATAGTTTTCTGCATACAGGTCTTTTGTCTCCTTAGGTAGGTTTATTCTTAGGTATTTTATTATTTTTGTTGCAATGGTAAATGGGAATGTTTCCTTAATTTCTCTTTCAGATTTTTCATCCTTAGTGTATAGGAATGCAAGAGATTTCTGTGCACTAATTTTGTATCCTGCTACTTTACCAAATTCTTTGATTAGCTCTAGTAATTTTCTGGTAGCATCCCTCAGATTATGTATAGTATCATGTCATCTGCAAATGGTGACAGCTTTACTTCTTGTTTCTGATTTGTATTCCTGTTATTTCTTTTTCATCTCTGATTGCTGTGGCTTAAACTTCCTAAACTATGTTGAATAATAGTGGTGAGAGTGGGCATCCTTGTCTTATTCCTGATTTTAGAGGAAATGGTTTCATTTTTTACCATTAAGAAGGATGTTGGTTGTGGGTTTGTCATATGCAGCCTTTATTATGTTGAGGTAAGTTCCCTCTGTGCCTACTTTCTAGAGAGTGTTTTTTATCATAAATGGGTGTTGAATTTTGTCAAAAGCTTTTTCTGCATCTATTGAGATTATCATATGCTTTTTCTCCTTCAATTTTTTCATATGGTGCATCACATGGATTGATTTGCATATATTGAAGAATCCTTGCATTCCTGGAATAAACGCCACTTGACCATGGTGTATGATCCTTTTAATGTGCTGTTGGATTCTGTTTGCTAGTATTTTGCTGAGGATTTTTGCATCTATGTCCATCAGTGATATTGGCCTGTATTTGCTTTTTTTGTGACATCTTTGTCTGGTTTGGGTATCAGGGTGATGGTGACCTCATAGAATGAGTTTGGGAGTGTTCCTCCATCTGCTATATTTTGGATGAGTTTGAGAAGGATAGGTGTTAGCTCTTCTCTAAATGTTTGATAGAATTCGCCTGTGAAGCCAAGTGGTCCTGGCTTTTTTTTTTTTGGAGGATTTTTAATCACATTTTCAGTTTCAGTGCTTGTGATTGGTCTGTTTATATTTTCTCTTTCTTCGTGGTTCAATCTCTGAAGGTTGTGCTTTTCTAAGAATTTGTCCATTTCTTCCAGGTTGTCCATTTTATTGGCATATAGTTACTTGTAGTAACCCCTCATGAGTCTTTCTATTTCTGCAGTGTCAGTTGTTACTTCTTTTTCATTTCTAATTCTGTTGATTTGAGTCTTCTCCCCCACCCCCTTTTTTTTGTGAGTCTGGCAAGTGGTTTATCAGTTTTGTTTATCTTCTCAAAGAACCACATTTTAGTTTTATTGATCTTTGCTATTGTTTCCTTCATTTCTTTTTCATTTATTTCTGATCCGATCTTTATGATTTCTTTCCTTCTACAAACTTTGGGGTTTTTTTGTTCTTCTTTCTCTAATTGCTTTAGGTGTAAGGTTAAGTTGTTTATTTGAGATTTTTCTTGTTTCTTGTGGTATGATTGTATTGCTGTAAACTTCCCTCTTAGAACTGCTTTTGCTGCATCCCATAAGTTTTGGATTGTCGTGTTTTCATTGTTATTTGTTTCTAGGTGTTTTTTGATTTCCTCTTTGATTTCTTCAGTGATCTCTTGGTTATTTAGTAGTGTATTGTTTGGTCTCTATGTGTTTGTATTTTTTACAGATTTTTTCCTGTAATTGATATCTAGTCTCATAGCACTGTCGTCGGAAAAGATACTTAATATGATTGCAATTTTCTTAAATTTACCAAGGCTTGACTCTTGACCAAAGATATGATCTATTCTGGAGAATGTTCATGAGCACTTGGGAAGAAAGTGTATTCTGTGTTTTTTGGATAGAATGTCCTATAAATATCAATGAAGTCCATCATGTTTTATGTGTCATTTAAAGCTTGTGTTTCCTTATTTATTTTCATTTTGGATGTTCTGTGCATTGGTGAAAGTGGGGTGTTAAAGTCCCCTACTATTATTGCTTTACTGCTCTTTTCTCCTTTTATGGCTGTTAGCATTCACCTTAGGTATTGAGGTGCTCCTATTTTGGGTACATAAATATTTACAATTGTTATATCTTCTTCTTTGATTGATCCCTTGATCATTATGTAGTGTCCTTCTTTGTCTCTTGTAATAGTCATTTTTTTAAAGTCTATTTTGTCTGATATGAGAATTGCTAGTCCAGCTTCCTTTTGACTTCCATTTGCATGGAATATCTTTTTCCATCCCCTCACTTTCAGCCTGTATGTCTCCCTAGGTCTGAAGTGGGTCTCTTGCAGACAGCATATATATGGATCTTGTTTTTGTATCCATTCAGCAGCCTATGTCTTTTGTTTGGAGCATTTAATTCATTTACATTTAAGGTAATTATTGATATGTATGTTTCTCTTGCCATTTTCTTAATAGTTTTGTGTTTCTTTTTGTGGGTCTTTTCCTTCTCTTGTGTTTCCTGCCTAGAGAATTTCCTTTAGCATTTGTTGTAAAGCTGGTTTGGTGGTGCTGAATTCTCTTAGCTTTTGTTTGTCTGTAAAGGTTTTAATTTCCCCATTGAATCTGAATGAGATCCTTGCTGGCTACAGTAATCTTGGTTGTAAGTTCTTCTGTTTCATCACTTTAAATGAGTTAATTTTTTATTTTATATCCTGTAACATCCCTGACCTTGTTGATTTTTTCTAACTGTTTTACAGTGGAGTTGTTAGGATTTTTCTATTTATAAGATCATATCATCCTTGACAATTTTACTTCCTTCTTTACAATTTGGATACCTTTTATTTCTTTTTTTGCCTAATTGCTCTGAATAGGACTTATGTTCAACTTCTATGTTGAAAAGAAGTGGTGAGAGTGGGCATTCTTGTCTTGTTCCTGATCTTAGAGGAAGAGCTTTCAGATTTTCACCATTGAGTATAGCTCTGGGCTTATGATAGATGGTTTTTTATTATATTGATGCACATTGCTTCTATATGTATTTTGTTGCGAGTTTTTATTATGAAGAGATGCTGAACTTTATAAAATGCTTTTTCTGCATCTATTGAGATGATCATGTGATTTTAGTCCTTCATTCTATTCATGTGTCGTATCACACTTATTAATTTGTTCCAAGGAGGAGTGAGCCTAGAGAGGCCAGGAGAACATCCCTGAGAAAACAAGATGGAGGCAGTTTCCAGGCCCCCTGGTCAGGTTACCTCCCATTGTCTCTCCTTTAAGCCTTACTGTGGGGACATTAAACCTCAGTAGTGAGTGGGAGAGGAGGTCAAACACAGGACAAGGCTCAGGCTGCAGATTGCCCACCCTGCCCATATGGGCCTTCTGGGGGAAGGAGGTGAAATTTTACCTTTGAATCAAGTTTATTCAAAGTGAGGTGAGGTGTAGTGAGGTGTTTGTTTAAGCTCTTTCTTTTTCTTAATGCATGCTTTTATCACCATAGTCTTCCCTCTTAGAACTGCTTTTGCTGTATCCCATAAGTTTTGGCATGTTGTGTTCCTATTTTTCATTGTCTTAAGATATATTTTCATTTCCCTTTTGATTTATTCTTTGATCCATTAATTCTTCAATTATGTGTTGTTTAATTTCCACGTATTTTCGAATTTTTTGATTTTCCTCCTGTTATTGATTTCTAGTTTCATACCATTGTGGTAGGAAAAGATACTTGACAGGATTTTGATCTTTTATAATTCACTTAGACTTGTTTTCTGATCAATCCTGGAGAATATGCTATGTGTGCTTGAGAAGAATGTGTCTTCTGGTGCTCTTGGATGGCATGTTTTGTATATATTATTAGGTCAATTTATTCAATATTGTTGTTCATGTCCACTGTTTCTTTATTGATTGTCTGTCTGAAAGACCGGTCCATTGTTGAAATTGGAATATTGAAGTCCCCTACTAGAATTGTATTGCTGTCTGTGTCTCCCTTCAGTCTGTTAATACTTGTTTTATATATTTAGCTACTCTGACATTAGTTGCATAATATTTACAATTGAGTCTATGGTGAAGTCAGAAGCCCACCTCACTCTCTCTCCCTCATGGGAGAGCTCTAGAGTGGAAGGCCTCTCTCTTGGCCCTACACTGCATAGGCTTGGGGGAGATGTAACTCAGGTAGAATGAAGTTGTCCTTCCTACCCTCTTCAGTGTGTCTTTTCTCATTTCTGTGTTCCACCAGGTGCTATAATCTCTCACCTGGAATCCAGATCTCTCAGAAGGCATTTTCGTGTATGGATAGTCGTTTATCTCAATGTTCCTGTGAGGCGATATGGACTGTAATGTCCTATTCTACCATATTGCTGTCAACACATCCTAATGGCTGCATTTCAAGCAGGTGCAAAGTATACAAAGGAACCAGTCAAAAATTGGTCTTGCCACTATAGGACACATTCAAACACATCTAGACCTCATGTGTGAGAGATCATTTGTAAGGAGGATAATTTGGGGGGTGGGGTGGGTAGTTATGTAAATCCCAGCCCCCTATCAGGGGTGGAGGGCATTTCCCCTCTGACCTCTAGTCAACAGAGGGGCTCCACAGGAGGCCTTGGAGAGTGTGCCCTGCCCACAGAAAGTGTCTTGTTCCTGTGTAAAAGCAAGGGGTAGAACCACTGATGCTGCATGTGGGCCTCATGCAGGAGGCAGCCAGCACTGAAGACCAGCTTAGCTCCTTCCATTCAGTGAGGAGAAGCTGGGCTGACCTCCAGCTTCCTGAGTAAACGACCAACAGAAGAAAGTGAACACAACTACAGGGGAAAGGGCTGCAGGTGAGAGAAGCCCCAGGGAGCAGTGAGCCTAGAGAAGCCAGGAGAACACCCCTGAGAGAACCACATGGAGGAGCTTCCCAGGCCCACTGGGTAGGCTTCCTCCCATTTTCTCTCCTCCAAGCCTTAGTGTGGGGGCACTAAGCCTCAGTAGTGAGTGGGGGAGGAGGTCAAGCAGAACAGAAGCCTCAGGCTGCAGACTGGCCAGCAGACTTAAAGTGACCCTCAGACTTTTGAAAACTTGAGAATAATCAGAACACTTCCATCAAGAGGTTAAAAGAAGTATGAGGTCTGCTGGAATGTTCATCCAGGGCCAGGGGAAGGCATACCTCCATTGGATACCTTCTCAAGGTCTGTGCCTTAAAAGAGACAAAGAGAATGACATTTTATAATTGTGCTGCCTGAGTCCTGACTGTATAACATACACTTAGATGGATTCTATTTCTTGTTAGCAACAACGTGGCCCTAGGAAGAATTGGAAACATTCAATGAGCAATGCAAATTCAGAAAATCCAACAAATGGAACCAGAAAAGAAAAGAAAAAGACCAAGAGACTCAAAATATGGTCCAGGGGACAGGCTACCACTTGGTTAAGGGACCACAGAGAGTGGATCCTGAGACCTAGACTGGGCAGGATTTAGTGTGGGCTTGTCCTTGTCCTCTTCCTTTTCCCCTCTCTTTATTACCCCATTTGGAATATCCTCTGCCTCACTTGGATAAAGCAATTGTTTTGGAGTGATTTACTTAGAAAAAGCAATGTATCTTTCATACTAAACATCCCTGCTTTGTGCTTTATGACACTGGCAGCATGAGTCACTGTTCCAGGGGACTTCCTGTAGCTCTCCATACAGCTCCCATCTCAGGCACCATGGGCGCAGATCACAGACATGCAGGCCACGAGTCTGCCCTGGGATGGCTCAGGCAGCCACAGGCAACCCTCCAAAGGATCTTAAGAGCCTGGTCCAGACTGAGAACTTGGTGGCCACAAGCAAATAAAAGCAATTTCCCTGAAGGCAGAGAGAAAAAGGAAAGCAAGAAAATATAGTTTTTTCTTTGAACCGGTTCTTTTAGATGAAGACAACATTCTGCTAAAATGAGAGACCGCAGGTGAGGCTGGCAGCTCCAGGAACAGGAGGACTCCAGCCAGGGCTCTGTGGTGTCCTCACAGCTCTGCCTTCCTGACCTGCTGAAGCAGTGGGCGTCCACGCTCGCGTTGGCTGCCAGTCTGAAGTTGGTGTCCACAGTCACTCTGAAATGCCACCTGCCAGATTGGCTTCCCAAGCTGCACTTGTGCTTCACAGAAGGCACATTTCTGAGAAATTAGATAGGAGAGGTCAGGGCACAGGCCTGCTGTGGCCCACAGACAGCAGGTGGGTGGCTGCAGTGGCTGGCCCATGTGCTGGAGCTGCAGACAGCTACCAGAAAATCCCTGCCTGTTCTCATCACTGAAGAGGCAGCTGCTTCACCAGAGATGCAGAAAGCAGACTTAGGGTTGCTTCCTTGATATTTTATTTCCTTTTTTAATAAAATAGGAAGTTGATGGCTCTCAGAAGTGTCATTTTATACTGCTGTATAGTAGATGGGTTTCTAGTATTTTTGAGGAGAAGCTGTAGAAATGTATGATGTTTGGTGGAATTCAAGGCGGATGAACACCCACCTCTGAGGCCCAGAAGCACCACTCACAGCCTGTACTTTTGTCAGGGACTCACAGGAAGCCTTGTGGTCATAGTGTAGCCATGTGGTCTGGGTTACTTCACTAAACTCTTCAGGTACACTTATCTCATGTGTAGCCTGGAGATAATTAGCCTCTATCTCATAGGACTGTGGTTTGAATTCTATGCAATACTGCATATAAGGCCTCTGGCAGAACACAGACCATGGCTGCCTCCCTGGGTCCTCAAACCTCTGCTGAGGTCAGTCATCATCCTCCCACGTGCCCTTTTCTGAGACAGCCAAGGAGGAAGGAGGCCGAGGGAGAAAGGAGGCTGGCAGTGGCACCAACCTTCCTCCTCTGTCCACCTGGGGCCAGGGCACAGGCAGGAGGGACAGCAGGTGGCCTGTGTGAGAGGCGGGCCATGCGGGAAGGAAGTGGGCTGGTGCTGGACACCTGGGGAGGGTCTGTCTGGGCCCTACTATCAATCATATGTAAGGTTTTCCCAGCCCCCTCTAGAGTGAGCACATCTGTTGGACATTTGCACACTGAGAGGCCGGGTGAGATGCAGACCAGATAAACCCACCTTATTAGAAATACACAGCCCTTTGAAATAGCTGTTTAAAATTCCCCACTTTTTTCTGCAGCAGATGCTCACTCCAAGCCCTCCCCCTCTGATGGATGTGCGGGTTAACTCTTTCTTGAAAGCAAATTCTCCAGGCTGCCCCTTCCCACAGGCAGACAGAGTATGGTCACTGCAGGGGCTCAGAGATGACATTCCATTCCCGGCAGGATGGACCCTGGGACGTATGAAGGGAACATGAAGGCTGTTCGTCCTGCACTGAGGACGAACTTAAATGACAGTCTCTAAGTGAACTGTCATGCTGGTGGCTCTGTGCAAAGCCTCCAGGCCAGTTATGTCACCGCGCTGAGTACCCATCTCATGCCTACATGTTCTCCAGCTCCATGTGAACATGTGGGGGCTTTGGACACGAGCTTCTGGAAGTTTGCGGAAAGACACCAAATGAGAGCAGGCTCCTCCTAGAGCTGCGGATTTCCTGCTTACTCAAGATTAGGTCCCCACAGGCCCTGAAAAAAAATCTAGTTCAGTGATTTTTCACATGCTTAAAGCAACTGAATGCTTTCTTCAGATAAGTTTTTATGCAAAACCTAATATATGAAACCCATGCAAGAATAGCTTCTCTGATAGAAGGGGAGGGTCTCCCAGCCCCAGTTACAGGGATGCTCTTGGCCTTGCCCACAAGGCACTTTGCTGGAAACCCCACTGTTCCTCAAAGTGCACTTCGAAAACTCACTGTGCCAACTCAGGCTGCTTGTGAATAGAGGAGACTGAGGCCACAGAAGCTGGTCATTCTACCTGCCTGCAGAGGAAGGCTGAGCCCGTGCCCCAAAATCATTCTGCAAATACTGTTTTGAGGCCAATACTGATGTCCCATTCAGGTCTTTAGTCTCTGTGCTCTCTTAAGATGCAAGGAAGCATTCAGGTTGCCTCATTAATAGAGGAATAAGGAATCAGGGAGAAAGAATCTCGTAGCAAATATCTGCTCTGTGTAACAAACCATGCCAGAATTTAGAGGCTTAAGACAATAATGCTATTTCTCACGGTTCTGTGGGTTGACTGCACTGTTTTTCTGCTGGTCTCACTCTAGGTGACTCATACATTCAGCTGGAGATGGTGTTGCTGTTTTCTGTGATCCCCCTTTCAAAGAGGAGGAGGTATTGGGCCAGGGCAGGGCTTCCTTTTCAAATACCCTATAATGTCCCAAAATATCCATCCAGCTACATTAAAAAAAAAATTATTGAAGTATAATTGATTTACAATATTGTGTTAGTTTCAGGTGTACAGCCAAGTGATTCAGTTATCCATCCAGCTAAATTTGAAATGCATTCTACAATCAGTCATTCATTCAACAAACATTTGTTAGAGAGCCAGGAACTGGGTAGAGGCTGGTTGGGTGGACACCATTCCTGACCTTTCTGAATTCACATGTGGAAAACAGATAACAGCCAATTACCCCAGTGCCACACTTTGCTGGAGGCACTTTGAAAGCACAGTAAAGGAGTCCCAGGTGCTGCCTGGGGAGGTCAGGGAGCTTTTCAGAAGAGGATAAGTCTATGCTGAGTCTTGAAAAATGTGCATGGTGTTGTCAAGGAGACATTGTGAGAAGGGACATCTATGGGAACAGATGATAAAGTGGAAGGTGATGGGTACAAAAGCTTGTGTTATTTAGAAGTCATCAAGAAGTACTACTCTATTGAAAACAGTTTCTTACTTAAGAGTAGGTTGCCACCCAAGGGAAAGGGTCACTTTTCATAATAAAGGGAGAAAAAATTGAGTGAACAAAAGTCTGAAGCATAGGTTCCATCTAGGAACCAGTGTCTTTGTCTGTACGTGTGTGGGTGGATTGGGAGGTGCCTATGAGGGCACTCAGTTAATATCAAACTGTGGCTTAAGTTATTTATTAAGGGCTTAATTCCACCCAAATAACTTGAAATTCTTAGGAAGTCCATGATTCCATGATGTCTCAGTGCCCCATTCTCTTGCTGGCTTTACCCTCTGCCATCTTCAGAACTCACCCTCAAGATTCCCTCGTCCTGGGACATGGCCTTCACCCCCAAGTTTTTTTCATCATCCTAAATGACTGCTGCATCTCCAACCAATATATCTGCATTCCAGGTTCAAAAAGGAAAAAAATGAAGGGAGTAGAAGGCACAAAACACCAATAGGATCAATTTCTTTAAAAGACTTTCCTTTGAAACCGTACCCACTATGTCCATATTCATCTCATTGTCTAGAATTGGGCTGCTTGACCACTCCTGGCAGCAATCAGGATTAGAAGTCTCATTTTGTAGCTTGGAAACTAACACCCAGGAAAAAAATTAGACTCCTGCTAAGGCAGAAAGAAACAACGGATGCTGGATAGGCAATCAGCCATTTCTTCACAAGAGGCAATTGGGAGGCCTGGGAGAGAGGCTAAGGAGAGTGAATCCACAAAGAACGGCAAGAAGACTTTGAGAGCAAACTTTCCTCAGCTTGTTTTTGCTGGGAGACCACGCAGGGAGAGGTATGCATAACCTGTGTTCGTAGAGAGATGTCACATGCAAAGGTTCTAAGTTGCCCTCAAATGCCTTTTGTAACTAGATTCCTTTTCTTAAAGGATAAATATAATAGGGCATGGTATGTCACTCAGTTTTCAGGTGAGTTTTACAGATCATCGTTAATTCTCTGAAACTTTAACAGAGGGGTTGTTTTGATGGGCAGTGAGGACCCACTGTTCCCATAGAGTTGACTCGTGGCTGTCCTAATAGAGCTTCCAGGAAAGCCAGAAGTGGAAAAATTCCTCATTTCATGCTGCGTTTCACCATCATGCTCCAGTTAATTAAAGTGACACAAGACTATTTTCCAAGATCCATAAAATCCATCCTGTCTCTCTGAGTCCATAACACAGCCACAAGCAAGCAAATTGGGGCCAATTTATCTCCATTTGATTTGTTGATTTTGGGTGTCGCTCCCAAGTCAACAGCTTCTCAAATGTATTTTGGAAGTTTGCTGTGTTTGAATTTTGGTGTCGTTTGCAGACTGGGTAATAAAAATGCAAAATGTAGTGGCGGTGCTAACAAAATAAATAAATGTGATCGAGAAAGGGAAACCTCATTTGGGCTGTGTTCCTGGCAGTTCATACAAGTTCATGATTGTTGTTGACTTAAATAATGTGCAGAGATAAAGTTGACAGGACTGGCTGCCTCATATTTGAACTTTATCCTTTTAAACCTTGTCTTTCCAAAGCGGTGCAAGTCAAGCAAAAGTGCCGTGCCAGGGGGATTGAGTGGCAGTTACTTTTGAATTGCGTAGGGCCAGAGGGTTTTGTCCCTGCGGGCAAAAGCATCCATGCTGGCGAGTTCCTGGGTAGGCATGGCTGCCTACCTCACTTCCACTTCTGAAGTGGTCCATCCATGGGACACTGTGG
Organism: Phocoena phocoena; assembly: GCF_963924675.1. Classification (NCBI taxonomy): domain Eukaryota; kingdom Metazoa; phylum Chordata; class Mammalia; order Artiodactyla; family Phocoenidae; genus Phocoena; species Phocoena phocoena. The sequence goes on from NC_089224.1 coordinate 23,133,895, forward strand.
GCAGCTGTCCCATTCACAAGATGGCCTCCTCATGAGGTTAGAGTTACGATAACGACTCTCCATCATTATCATAACTTGCATCAGAGACACCCAAAGTCTCTGATGCAAGATTTGCCTCCTCTCCCCTTATTCTTTCAAGAATAATAAGCAACTCCTTATCCAAACTCTGGGCTGATATGTATCTTTTGGGTTATGGAGACATGGAAAGAACAGCAACAAAGATGGAGATGGCTTCCTACTCAGTTGAGAAATTCTGCCACTTGAAGCTTCAAGCAATGAGCTGATGTTTGTGAAACACAAGATCTATAACTGTGAGCCCCTCTCAGGCTGAAACTTAAAATCTGTGTGAGGACAATGGTCACTACACCCATGTTTCAAAAACATATGTTAATAGAAAACTGGAGATATAGTGAGGCCAACAGATCAGGAGATCACTGCTGCTGAAAAAATAGTTTGTTACAGTTCCCAAGCGGTGGGGGGGGGGGGGGGGGACATACCATGTCATACAGGGCCACAGAGGGAGGCACCAGTGTCAGTCAGGAAACAGAGGGAGAGGGGGAAAGCATGGGCAAGAGCCTTTATTGTGACTTCCATGGGAAGGAATGGGCAACGCAGGATAAGCAGGTTTACGATTGGCTATTTTCAATAATTTCAGTGGGCTCTGGGGCATGGACAAGGTCCCTGGCTGTCTGGTACCTAGTCCTGGGGTGATTAGGGTAGGTGGTTAGTGGACCACAGTGTGAGAGCCTTAGAGAAGAAATGAGTGGGGTGTGGGCTCTGGATTGGTTGATTGCATTCGAAAAGAATTGGCTAATTCTGCGAAGAACAGTCCCTCCAGGATCAGGAAGGCCCCACTCACTCCGGCCTGAGTGAGCCAGAGCCCCCTAATCAGAATACAGAAAATAAAAGGCCTAGTTTGTAAAATCCAGCTCAGGCTGGTGAGCCAGGGAAAGTGTCTTGTGGAGCTGTATTTATTGGAGAAGGCATGGAGGACAGGCATAGTGCCTGCAAGTCTGCAAGAGCAATAAATGCCCAGGTGCTTCTCTTGTAGTACAAGCTCCAATCTCTGGGAAGCAGCAGACCCTGGGGGCCTCTGCAAAGGAATCTTCCAGTGAGCACTCCAGAGGCAGGCTGGGCCTCTAGCGAGGCAGTTAGCCTGGCACCAGGCAGCATCACCCTGTCCTTCAAGGTGCAGGAACACGTGAATTTCTAATAGAAGGCATGCTTGCCTCCAACTGCTTACCTAGTCAGGTCTTTTGACTCCTTTTTAAATACAGAATATAATTTGCTTCCTGGAGACGTGGATTAAAGAGCAAACCATTGAACACACTCGTGTGGAAGAAGTCATATCCTAGTACAATATCTATGAAATCACATTCTTGATCCTTGCTTATGGCCTGTCAGGCCAGCTGCCTTCCCTTTTACACTCCAAGCAACAAGGTCAAAGCTTCTGCCTCAAATTCTCCAAGACTCCTTTGTACAGTAAGTATAAATACACACTCTGGGGGTGGACAGGTGATGGAAGCAGGGCCTTCTGCCTCAGCATTCCCACAGACAATGCATTTTCCCCTTCCAGCAGCCTTGTTCCCTTTATGGGCACAGGGCCTTGTGGCTTTGTGTCTGCTTGGTTCCCAGGTGGCTGGCTTTCAGGCTGTTGCCCTGGGCAGGGTCCAGGTTGGGGTGGGTGGTGACATGTCACCCTGCTCCCCCTGCAAAGGCAGGGATGGTTTCAGGCAATAACTGACGCAGGGCCTTTTGGAGTCAATGTGGCGAAGTTTTACGAGGCAGGAGCACCTAGTCTGTTTACAGTTTTGGCAGGTGGTATCCTCTATGCGGTAAAGGTATAAAGACTTCTGACAAGTTCTGCAAAACTACTTGTAGTAAACCTTGTTTGTGCCCTCTCCACACCACACATAGGCACTTTCCCAGGGGTTCTGCAGTCTTTGTGGTGACAGTAGCCATGTTTCCGCTCTAAGAACTGGAAGTGCAGGCACTCCTTCCCTGGCTGGGGGCTCCACAGCCATGACCTCTCACTTGACTTCACAGCAATTCACGTGTTAAATAGGCCAAGAGTGACCATCCCCGGCACACATGAGGAGTAGAGTTTCAGAGAGGCAACAATTTTAGTTTAAATGAGATGAGAGCTCAGAGTTCCTGATACCAAGTCTAGAACTACTTTCCTGGTGATTCTGTCATAGCCATAGGAGCAAGGGGCTCTGATCTAAAGTGTTACATCCAGAGGGAGACCTTCAAGATGGCAGAGGAGTAAGACATAGAGATCACCTTCCTCCCCACAAATACATCAGAAATACATCTACATGTGGAACAACTCCTAGAGAACACCTACTGAACTCTGGCATAAAACCTCAGACTTCCCAAAAGGTAAGAAACTCCCCACGTACCTGAGTAGGGCAAAAGAAAAAACAGAGACAAAAGAACAGGGACAGGACCTGCACCTCTGGGAGGGAGCTGTGAAGGAGGAAATGTTTCCACACACTAGGAAGTCCCTTCACTGGAGGAGACTGGGGAGGGGTTGGGGGGAAGCTTCAGAGCCATGGAGGAGAGTGCAGCAACAGGGGTGCAGAGGGCAAAGCGGAGAGATTCCCGCACAGAGGATCGGTGCCGACCAGCACTCACCAGCCTGAGAGGCTTGTATGCTCACCTGCTGGGGTAGGTGGGGGCTGGGAGAGGTCAGAGCCCAGGGAGAGGACTAGGGTTGGCTGTGTGAACACAGCCTGAAGGGGGCTAGTGTCCCACACCTAGCTGGGAGGGAGTCCGGGAAAAAGTCTGGACCTGCCCAAGAGGCAAGAGACCATTGTTTCAGGGTGGGTGAGGAGAGGGGATTCAGAGCACCACCTAAACGAGCTCCAGAGATGGGTGTGAGCTATCAGTGCAGGCACTAGAGACAGGCATGAAACACTAAGGCTGCTGCTGCAGCCACCAAGAAGCCTGTGTGCAAGCACAGGTCACTATCCACACCTCCCCTTCCGAGGGCCTGTGCAGCCCACCACTGACAGGGTCCCTTGATCCAGGGACAACTTCCCTGGGAAAACATATGGCAAGCCTCGGACTGTTGCAATGTCATGCTACCCTCTGCTGCCACAGGCTTACCCCGCATTCCGTACCCCTCCCTCCCCCCCCAGCCTGAGGGAGCCAGAGCCCCCTAATCAGATGCTACTTTAACCCAGTCCTGTCTGAGCGAAGAACAGACGCCCTCAGGAAACTTACATGCACAGGTGGGGCCAAATCCAAAGCTGAACCCCAGGAGCTGTGTGAAACAAGAAAAGAAAGGGAAGTTTCTCCCAGCAGCCTCAGGAGCAGCAGATTAAATCTCCACAATCAACTTGATGTACCCTTCATCACTGGAATACCTGACTAGACAAAAAGTCATCTCAAAATTGAGATGGTGGACTTTAGGAGCAACTGTAGACTTAGGGTTTGCTATCTGCATCTAATTCGTTTCTGGTTTTATGTTTACCATAGTTTACTATTTAGAGTTTATTATCATTGGTAGATTTGTTTATTGATTTGGTTGCTCCATTCTTTTCTTTTTTATATATAAATATATATATTTTTTCCTTTTTCTCTTTTTATGAGTGTGTATCTGTATGATTCTTTGTGTGATTTTGTATGTATAGCTTTGATTTTATCATTTCAACTAGGGTTCTCTCTGTCCATTTTGTTTTTGTTTTTGTATAGTTTTCAGTGCTTGTTATCATTGGTGGATTTGTTTTTTCATTTGGTTGCTCTCTTCTTTCTTTTTTTATTACATTTTATTTTTTCTATTTTTAATAATTAAAAAATATTTTAATAACTTTATTTTATTTATTTATTTTTCTCCCTTTTCTTCTGAGCCGTGTGGCTGACAGGGTCTTGGTGCTCCAGCCAGGTGTCAGGCCTGTGCCTCTGAGGTGGGAGAGCTGAGTTCAGGACATTGGTCCACCAGAGACCTCCTGGTTGCATGTAATATCAAACAGTGAAAGCTCTCCCAGAGACCTCCATCTCAATGCTAAGACCCAGCTCCACTCAACGACCAGCAAGCTACAGTGCTGGACACCCTAGGCCAAACAACTAGCAAGACTGGAACATAACCCCACCCATTAGCAGAGAGGCTGCCTAAAATCATAATAAGGTCACAGACACCCTAAAACAAACCACCAGACGTGGTCCTGCTCACCAGAAAGACAAGATCCAGCCTCATCCACTAGAACACAGGGACCAGTCCCCTCCACCAGGAAGCCTACACAACCCACTGAACCAATCTTACCCACTGGGGGGAGAAACCAAAAACAATGGGAACTACGAACCTGCAAAAGGACACCCCAAACACAATAAGTTAAGCAAAATGAGAAGACAGGCAAACACACAGCAGATGAAGGAGCAAGGTAAAAAACCACCAGGCCAAACTAATGAAGAGGAAATAGGCAGTATACCTGAAAAAGAATACAGAGTAATGATCGTAAAGATGATGCAAAATCTTGGATATAGAATGGAGAAAATACTAGAAACGTTTAACAAGGACCTAGAAGAACTAAAAAGCAAACAAACAATAATGAACAACACAATAAATGAAATTAAAAATTCTGTAGAAGGAATCAATTGCAGAATAACTGAAGCAGAAGAACTAATGACCTGGAAGATAAAAGAGTGGAAATAAATACCACAGAGTAGAAAAAAGGAAAAAGAATGAAAATAACTGAGGACAGTCTCAGAGACCTCTGGAACAACATTAAATGCACCAAAATTCGAATTATAGGGGTCCCAGAAGAAGAAGAGAAAAAGAGAGAGAGTAAGAAAATAATTGAAGAGATTATAGTTGAAAACTTACCTAATATGGGAAAGGAAATAGTCAATCAAGTCCAGAAAGCACAGAGAGTCCCATACAGGATAAATCCAAGGAGAAACACACCAAGACAAATATTAATCAAACTATAAAAAATTAAATACAAAGAAAAAGTATTAAAAGCAGCAAGGGAAAACCAACAAATAACATACAAGGGAATCTCCATAAGGTTAACAGCTGATCTTTCATCAGAAACTCTGCAAGCCAGAAGGGAGTGGCAGGACATATTTAAAGTGATGAAAGGAAAAAACCGACAACCAAGATTATTCTACCCAGCAAAGATCCCATTCAGATTCGAAGGAGATAGTAAAACCTTTATAGACAACCAAAAGCTAAGAGAATTCAGCACCATCAAACCAGCTTTACAACACATGCTAAAGGTACTTCTCTAGGCAGGAAACATAAAATAAGGAAAATAACTACAGTATCAAGCGCAAAACAATTAAGAAAATGGTAATAGGAACATACATATTGATAACTATGTTAAATGTAAATGGATTAAATGCTCCAACCAAAAGACATAGACTGGCTGAATGGATAAAAAAAACAAGACCTGTATATATGCTGTCTACAGGAGACCCATTTCAGACCTAGGGACACATACAGACTGAAAGTGAGGGGATGGAAAGTGATATTCGATTCAAATGGAAATCAAAAGAAAGCTGGAGTAGCAATTCTCATATCAGAAAAAATAGACTTTAAAATAAAGACAATTACAAGAGACAAAGAAGGACACTACATAATGATCAAGGGATCAATCCAAGAAGATATAACAATTGTAAATATTTATGCACCCGACATAGGAGCACCTCAATTCCTAAGACAAATGCTAACAGCCATAAAAGGGGAAATTGACAGTAATGCAATCATAGTAGGGGACTTTAACACCCCACTTTCGCCAATGGACAGATCATGCAAAATAAAAATAAATAAGGAAACACAAGCTTTAAAAGATACATTAAACAAGATGGACTTAATTGACATTTACAGGACATTCCATCCAAGAACAACAGAATACACTTCCTTCTCAAGTGCTCATGGAACATTCTCCAGGATAGATCATATCTTGGGTCACAAATCAAGCCTTGGTAAATTTAAGAAAATTGAAATCATATCAAGTATCTATTCTGACCACAGTGCTATGAGACTAAATAGGAATTATAGGAAAAAATCTGTAAAAAGTACAAAACATGAAGGCTAAACAATACACTACTTAATAAGATCACTGAAGAAATCAAAGAGGAAATTAAAAAATACCTAGAAACAAGTAACAATGAAAACACAACAACCCAAAACTTATGGGATGCAGCAAAAGCAGTTCCCAGAGGGAAGTTTATAGCAATACAATCAAATCACAAAAGTCAGAAACATCGCTAATAAAAAACCAAACCTTACACCTAAAGCAATTAGAGAAAGAAGAAGAAAAAAAAAACAAAGTTAGCAGAAAGAAAGAAATCATAAAGATCAGATCACACATAAATGAAAAAGAAATGAAGGAAACGAGAGCAAAGATCAATAAAACTAAAATGTGGTTCTCTGAGAAGATAAACAAAATTGATAAACCATTAGCCAGACTCATGAAGAAAAAATGGGAAAAGACTCAAATCAATAGAATTAGAAATGAAAAAGGAGAAGTAACAACTGACACTGCAGAAATACAAAGGATCATGAGAGATTACTACAAGCAACTATAGGCCAATAAAATGGTCAAAGTGAAAGAATTGGACAAATTCTTAGAAAAGCACAACCTTCCAGTACTGAACAATGAACAAAGAGAAAATATAAACAGAACAATCACAAACACTGAAATTGAGACTGTGATTAAAAATCTTCCAACAAACAAAAGCCTTGAACCAGATCACTTCACAGGAGAATTCTATCAAACATTTAGAGAAGACCTAACACCTATCCTTCTCAAACTCTTCCAAAACATAGCAGAGGGAGGAACACTCCCAAACTCATTCTACGAGGCCACCATCCCCCTGATACCAAAACCAGACAAGGATGTCACAAAGAAAGAAAACTAAAGGCCAATATCACTGATGAACACACATGCAAAAATCCTCAACAAAATACTAGCAAACAGAATCCAACAGCACATTAAAAGGATAATACAGCATGATCAAGTATTCCTTAATCCCAGGAATGCAAGGATTCTTCAATATATGAAAATCAATCAATGTGGTAAACCATATTAACAAATTGAAAGAGAAAATATATATGATAATCTCAATAGATGCAGAAGAAGCTTTTGACAAAATTCAACACCAATTCATGATAAAACTCTCCAAAAAGTAGGCATAGAGGGAACTTACCTCAACATAATAAAAGCCACATATGACAAACCCACAGCCAACATTGTTCTCAATGGTGAAAAACTGAAACCATTTCCTCTAAGATCAGGAACAAGACAAGATTTCTCACTCTCACCACTATTATTCTACATATTTTTGGAAGTTTTATCCACAGAGATCAAAGAAGAAAAAGAATAAAAGGAATCCAAATTGGAAAAGAAGTAAAGCTGTCACTGTTTGCAGATGACATGATACTGTACATCAATAACCCTAAAGACGCTACCAGAGAACTACTAGAGCTAATCAATGAATTCAGTAAAGCAGCAGGATACAAAATTAATGCACAGAAATCTCTTGCATTCCTATACACTAAAGATGAAAAATCTGAAAGAGAAATTAAGGAAACACTCCCATTTACCATTGCAACAAAAATAATAAAACACCTAGGAATAAACCTACCAAAGGAGACAAAAGACTTGTATGCAGAAAACTATAAGACACTGATGAGAGAAATTAAAAATGATTAAAAAATGTGGAGAGATGTACAATGTTCTTGGATTGGAAGAATCAATACTGTGAAAATGACTCTACTACCCAAAGCAACCTACAGATTCAATGCAATCCCTAACAAACTACCAATGGCATTTTTCACAGAACTAGAACAAAAAGTTTCACAATTTGTATGGAAACACAAAAGACCCCAAATAGCCAAAGCAATCTTGAGAAAGAAAAACAGAGCTGGAGGAATCAGGTTCCCAGACTTCAGACTATACTACAAAGCTACAGTAATCAAGACAGTATGGTACTGGCACAAAAACAGAAACAGATCAATGGAAAAGGCTAGAAAGCCCAGAGATAAACCCATGCACATATGAACACCTTATTTTTATAAAGGAAGCAAGAATATACAATGGAGAAAGGACAGCCTCTTCAATAAGTGGTGCTGGGAAAACTGGACAGCCACATGGAAAAGAATGAAATTAGAACACTTCCTAACACCATACACAAAAATAAACTCAAAATGGATTAAAGACCTAAATGTAAGGCCAGAGAGTATAAAACTCTTAGAGGATAACATAGGTCGAACACTCTATAACATAAATCACAGCAAGATCTTTTTTAACCCACCTCCTAGAGAAATGGAAATAAAAACAAAAATAAACAAATGGGACCTAATGAAACTTAAAAGTTTTTGCACAGCAAAGGAAATCATAAACAAGACGAAAAGACAACCCTCAGAATGGGAGAAAATAGTTGCAAATGAAGAAACTGACAAAGGATTAATCTCCAAAATTTACAAGCAGCTCATGAAGCTCAATATCAAAAAAACAAAAACCCCAATCCAAAAATGGGTAGAAGATCTAAATAGACATTTCTCCAAAGAAGATATACAGATTGCCAACAAACACATGAAAGGGTACTGAACATCACAAACCATTAGAGAAATGCAAGTCAAAACTACAATGAGGTATCACCTCACACCAGTCAGAATGGCCATCATCAAAAATCTACAAACAATAAACGCTGGAGAGGATGTGGAGAAAAGAGAACCCTCTTGCACTGTTGATGGGAATGTAAATTGATACAGCCACTCTGGAGAACAGTATGGAAGTTCCTTAAAAAACCTAAAAATAGAACTACCATATGACCCAGCAATCCCACTACTGGGCATATACCCTGAGAAAACCATAATTCAAAAAGAGTCATGTACCACAAAGTTCATTGCAACTCTAGTTACAATAGCCAGGACATGGAAGCAACCTAAGTGTCCATCAACTGATGAATGGATAAAGAAGGTGTGGCACATATATACAATGGAATATTTCTCAGCCACAAAAAAAATAAAATTGAATTATTTGTAATGAAGTGGATGGACCTAGAGTCTGTCATACAGAGTGAAGTAAATCAGAAAGAGAAAAACAAATACCATATGCTAACATATATATATGGAATCTAAAAAATAAAAAGGTTCTGGGGAACCTAGGGGCAGGGCAGGAATAAAGACGCAGACATAGAGAATGGACTTGAGAACATGAGGAGTGGGAAGGGTAAGCTGGGATGAAGTGAGAGAGTGGCATGGACATATATACACTACTAAATGTGAAATAGATAGTTAGTTGGAAGCAGCTGCACAGCACAGGGAGACCAGCTGGGTGCTCTGTGACCACCTGGAAGTGTGGGATAGGGAGGGTGGGAGGGAGACGCAAGAGAGAGGAGATATGGGGATATATGTATATGTATAGCTGATTCACTTTGTTATAAAGCAGAAACTAACACACCACTGTAAAGCAATTATACTCCAATAAAGATGTTAAAAATAAATAAAACGTGCTACGTCCAGGATGCAGGATCCACTGAGCCACACTCATATCTTACAACTATAACATAAAGGAAATGTATTAGCTTTTACAATTCAAAGTCTCAAAGGCAGGGCTCCCTTCAGGCAATAACTGACCCAGGGGCTCAAACCATGATCAGGACTTATTTTCTGCCCTCCATTTCTCAAACGTGCTCTTCCAGTACTGGCATTCCCTTCATCATCTCAAAGTGCTGCCAGCAGCTTCCTCTTCCTACTGCCAAGTTCCACCAGGGGCAGAGGGTAGTGAGGTATATGCTTCCCTAGCAACCAAATGTCTTGCATTTGAGTGCTGTTGAACGTGATTGGACAGGCTCAGACCATATGATCATCCCTGAACCAATCATGGTGGCTTTTATATCCTGATTGGCTGAAGGCCATCGTGGCATGTTATTGGAGGCTGGATGGGAGGTAGTGTTAATCCCTCCCAGACCACATGCCCAGAAGAAGAAGCTTTGCCAGAGAGAGTAGGAGGAAACATCCAATGTCTTATTTGTGAACCTGAGATGCCCTAATGTGGCCTTACTACTTACTGGGTTAGGAGGTATTCTTCACTTTCAATATTCAATCCCCAGAGATTTATGACATAATGGAATTCATCCAAGAGAATTCAGTGGCATTGGGTGGAGGCTTTGCAGATGTACCCCATGACCTGTGGAACCTGGACCACAGAGTGGATGGATGTACTCTGCTCCCTCCATCAGCACATTCTTCCTCACAGCACCCATGTTCCCTTCAAACATTCAGATTATCCCCTGTCCTTTGTTGACGACTCTGATTCTCTTGGAAAACAACTTGTGGTATGATGGGGACAATTATTCTGCACAAGGGAGATGTCAAAGAAGTTGAGCTTGCTGGAAAAGGTTCCTAAAATAATCTGATGAGGGGAAATCTCTTCAAAGCTGTATTCTCAGGCCATAAAATAGTAAAATACATAAAACAAAACAAAGTAACCCAAGAGCTTGGTATCTCCAATAGATAATTTTTAAGAGTGGCAGAGCTAAAAGCGGAAAGGAAAAAGGACAGGAGAAATAAGTTTGTGGCCATAATTACACGTGTTCTTAGGCACAGGTTTGGCTAAGAAATACAGCTTCTGTACCACATGAGACTCTTTGATTGTGTTCTGTTCTGTCACTGTAGATTTGTGTTCTTCAGGCCAGATATGACAAAGCTATTTATTTTGTCCCAAATACTGTGTCTATCATAGGACACATGATCACCACGTGGTCAGCTATGCCTTTCCCTAAATAAGATGAAGTGAGAAGAAATCTAGCACCCTTTCCCACTCAACTATTCTTTTCATCAAAAAGAAAAATCAAAAATAGAGCTGTAAACAAAAGCTGGTACAACTAATCACAATTTAAAAAAATACCCAGGATGGCAAGTTGCAAAAAAGTACTGTCATTGAGGTATAAGGAGAAAGACTAAATATGGCTCAATTTCTTAGAGACTATTCATCATGGCTCCATATTCTACATTAAGGAAACTAGACACAGTTAAGTGTTCCTGTTCTCAGAGGTCTTACTCATGGAACTGGAGCTGAATTCATTATCATCAATGTCCCGGCAATCAATGGCTCTTTTCTTAAGTGTTCCTTAACTGTCAAAGCTAAGACTGCACACAAACCAATCTAACTGTAATGTCATATGTAAACAAATGTTCTCAAGGTAAGATTACTGAATCTTCTGGCAACAGCCTCATTTACAGGAACTGGCCAGTCCCTGCCAAGACCATCCTGTGACTGCTTCCAGCCCTCATACCCTCTAAATCATGTCTAAATGGCTTCTGCCCCACCCATCACCCACAGTTCCCCATGGTGTGTGGTCTCCTTGCTGTAGCAAATAAGAAATCCAATGTTGTCAACTACAGGTTTGCTCCTGTTGGTTGTTATCTGATAGAAAACAAATGCCGTATGCTAACACATATATATGGAATCTAAAAATAAAGGTTCTGAAGATCCTAGGGGCAGGACAGGAATAAAGATGCAGAGGCAGAGAATGGCCTTGAGGACACAGGGAGGGGGGAAGGTAAGCTGGGGCGAAGTGAGAGAGTGGCATGGACATATATACACTACCAAATGTAAAATAGATAGCTAGTGGGAAGCAGCCACATAGCACAGGGAGATCAGCTCGGGGCTTTGTGTCCACCCTAGAGGGGTGGGATAGGGAGGTTGGGATGGAGAGGCAAGAGGGAGGAGGTATGGGGATATATGTATATGTGTAGCTGATTCACTTTGTTATAAAGCAGAAACTAACACACCTTTGTAAAGCAATTATACTCCAATAAAGATGTTAAAAAATAAATAAATATTAGAAAATATACATGGAAAATACAAAATTGTATGAAAATATTAATAAAATTATAACCATATTTCATCTTTTTCCAGGAACAAGCAATCTAAGTTACTTTCAGTTTTCTTTATATTCATATGATTCTGCCTGAGTACACTTTCTAATTTTCACTTTTACTCAGGAAACAGTTCAAACCCAACCAATACAGGTAAGGATATACCAGACACTTGCACACCTACCACCAAGATTCAATACTTGTAAACATTTTATCATCATGCTTCAGATCCTAGAAAAAACAAAAAGAAATAGAATATTAGAAAGAGAGTTAAAATCCCTTCATCATCTGCTTGTTCTCCATCTCGCTGCAGAGGTAACCTCTGGCTTGATTTAAATCCATATATGCTGTGAACAGTCCCTATGGACGTGTGTATCCAAAAATAAGATAGATTATTGCTTTGGGTACTTTAAAAAATATGAAGTATTGATATTATACTTCATGTATTTTTTGTCATATGCCTTTTCCTTGAATTATTATTTTTTCGCTATTTTATCCTGGTTAATTATATGTAGAGCTAGTTCATTTAGTTTAAATACTCTGTAATATTCCATTGTGTGGATAAAACATTTATTTATCTATTTCTATGGATAAATAAACAGTTAATTGTTTCCAAAATTTTCACTATTACAAACAATACTGAAAAATTCCCTTATCCATGTGGCCCTGTGCTCACCAGGAAGTGGAATTTCTGGTCAGAGGGTTTGTGTCTCTTCATGTCTAATTGTGCTGGCAAAGTGCACTCCAACGGTGGTTGTAGAGTGAGAGGAAAATCATCTCTGGCTGCCTTCGGCTGCCTCTCTAGGCCGCATCGGATTTGTTTGCAGTGGCAGTCGTGGCCATCCCCACATCCTCTACCTTTCATCTGGGACACACATAAAGGAGTTTGCTCTTGAATCTTGTGGTTCGCAGAGCTACCATCTGATCTCCCATCGCCCTGCTCCCTGGTGGAGCTCTGCGTGCTCTGGACGTTCCCGGAGACATAGCCGGGAGCCCACTCCCTGCCCCCCAGCCGCCGCCTCCACCTCCCCACCGCCCCCGTCCTTCCCCTGATTCTGTCAGCACACTATTATCTGCAGGAAATCTTTCTGTTTAAAATATTTAGATCCATTTCTGTTTTCTACCCTGAACTCTGATCCCTACTCCCACCACCAATGTCAAAAAACTTCCATTTTTCCTCTGTATTAATGGACTGCTTTTTGCCAATCTGATAACTGGAAAGATGGTATTTAAGTGCTGTTTTGAGTTTTATCATGCTAAGCATCTTTTCACTTTTATAATCCATTTGGGTCTTTTCCTCTTTAACATATCTATTCATATTCTTTGCTTATTATATTAGACAGACTAATTAATCCTACATACTGTAATATGTGGCTTAACATTGAGAAAAGTTAATTTTGCTCACTGAATGTCTGCTGTGAATCAGCTGTTTTGGGAATCAGGGCTTGTTTTACTGAGTGACTCAGCCATCTTAGGATCTTTTGCATTCGGCCATGGAGATAGAGAGAGAGAGAGAAAAAAAAAAAAACATAGATGATGATGCGGGACATTTTAGGAGCCAGGCCTGGGAGGGGCTGCCCACATTCCACTGGCCAGAACTCAGTCATTTGGTCAACCTAACTTCAGAGCCTGGGAAATGTGAAGGTGTATATGGATCCAGGTGAGTGCTAATACTCTCTGTGAATTCTGCCCTGATGGTCACAAACTATCAGGTTATTCCCCTCTGCCCATACATTCAACATCCTTATATCCCTCCCCAAGGAGACCATGCAAAATGCCATCAAGTCCCTGCATCCAGCTCAGAGTCCAGGTGATGGATATTCCTCTCCATCAGGTCCAGAGAAAAAATTTCTCTATGGACTACCCCTCCTCCCTGTAGATCCTATGGCAGAAGTAGAGTGGGGCAGGACTCCTGCAATAAAACCTGTTCAGAATAAGGGAGAGAGGAAGACACAACATAGTTATTGTTTCAAAGTTATAATGGATACTCACCAGACAGTCTCTGGGATGGTGCCCTGCCCTTGGAGTATAGATTCCTTGATTAGGCCTTAATTAAACTCTCTAGGAGGAGCTCTCTGTTCCATTGTGCTTGATGATACAATATCTAGAAAGCTTCTCCTCATCCATTTTATTGACCACATATGATACATGTGTTGAGGAAGAATATATACATTTGTCCTTGGGAATGTATAGACTTTGAAGCCTGCATCTTGCTCTTAAGTCTGTTCTGGTCATCTACTGCTGTGTAACAAACACCCCAAAGGTTAGTTGCTTAAAAATAAAAGTCATTTATTTAGATCACAAATCAATTTGACCTGAGCTCAGTGGTGTTGACTAGGATCACTCAACTTGAGCTTAAGGACCCAATTCCAAAGTGGCTCACACACATGGCTGGCAAGTTGTTGCTGGAGCTTGGCTGGAATTTCATCCAGAGCTAAGGGCCTGGTGCCTCCCAGATGGGCCTCTTCAGGAAGGATGGGCTTTCTCACAGAATGGTGACTGGGTTCCAAGAACAAACATCGAACAATAACCAGATAGGAGATGGATCACCCTTGATGACCTAGCCATGGAAATCCCATAATGGAAGTTCCCCCATAGTCCCAAGCATGCCCAGAGTCCAGGAGAGAGAACATAGACCTCCATCCCTTGATGGCAGGTGTGTTGATCACACTGTAAAGGAGAATGTGGGGTGGGACATAGTGGTGTGGCCACTTTGGAAAATACAGCCTGCTACAGAGGCCCAAGTAGAGTCTTTGAACATTTTCATTGTCACCATTGTTTTCTCCATTAGTGGTTTTGTTGGCAACATGATTTCCTCAAAAGTTTGATACGTATCTGGTCTATTTGTTTCCATTTAGGTCCAAACTCCAGTAACTATAACCATAGTTGTTTTTCTTCCCTGAATGTAGATTCAAGTCTTCTTTATTACTCTGCTTCCTTACCTCATTCCTCTTCCTCTCAACTTTCTGGAGGCTTTCTTGGGGCTCTCAGGCTTGTGTGAGAAGGCCACACCTACAGCCTCATCTTTCTCTTTATTCACTGGAGAAGTTTTATTGTACTGTTGTTGGCCAAATTTTTTTTTAAATCCCATCTCTTATTGCCTGTGATCTAGAAGCCCTTGGCTTTTCCAATTCTGAGTGACTGGAATTTGTGGAATTTTGCCCTGTTTCCTTTTATTTCTCCTTGTAAACTGCCTTCTTGAGCTCATCTCATCCTTGGAAGACCTTTCCAAATGTGGCCTCTACATACTTTGAACTTTTCTAATTTACTTTTCATCCTTGAGCTGTTAGCTTAATTAGGCACATAATGTGCCTCCCAATTATCACAGGCAACAGTTCTACTAAATTTTTACCAAATCATAACATGGATTTCCATGCTTCCAGGATCACGTGTTAGTTTCCTTGCCAACTGCCACTCAAAACTAAGGCAATGCCACAGATGTCAGGTTTTCATATGCAAGCTCCCCACCCCTGGCACTAATTTCTACATGGATAAGGTAATTAGCACTGGCTATTCTAACAAACAACTTAAATATCTTGGAGGATTAACATCACAAAGATTTACTTTCTGCTCATATCCTAGTCTGATGTGGATCTGACCTAGATAATGGCTCTTCTCCAAGTGTATCCAGGGATCTAGTATAGTTGGCCCTTGAACAATATGGGAACCAACCACCTACGCAGTTGAAAATCCATGTATAACTTTGACTCCCCCAAAACTTAACTACTAGTAGCCTTCTGTTGACTGGAATCCTTACCAATAATATAAACAGTCAATTAACACATATTTTGTACATTATATGTATTGTATATAGTATTCTTAAAATAAGCTAGAGAAAAGATAATGTTAAGAAAATCATGAGGAAGAGAAAATACATTTACAGTACTGTACTGTACTTATCAATACCAAAGTTTACATTGTCATTTACAAGATGAATTGTCTGTCAGTACCTACATCAATATTCTTATATGATACAAAATATTGTAGATGCTATACATATTACCAACACTACACATCAAAAATGAAAAGATAATGTGAATTCATGTTTATTTACAGGTACTGTATTCATTGAAAAAATCCACTTATAAGTGGACCCACACAATTCAAACCCATGTTGTTCAAGGCTCAGCTGTTTATTCCATTGTGTGGCTCTCCATCTAGGAGGGCTTCACTTTCAGCCATGGAGATGGAGGAGACACAGCCCACAGAAGATTGTACCAGACATCTTAGAAGCCAGAGCTACAAATGATAGACATCTCTTTGCTCAAATGTCATTGGCCAAATTTGACCATGTGGCCAGTCTAAGAAGGGAGACTGGTGAATAGAGAGAGGGTTGGATATGAGTAGGCAATCCTTGTCTCAATGTGGTTTCGTTATCTCCTTCTAGTTGATGGGTAGAAAATATTCAAGTTTTCAATAATCTAATCAGTAATATCATTACAAACATCTTTCCTAAACCCCGGCCTATCTACTGGAGCTCTTAGAGTATCCTTTGTTATTTAAAAGTTTGAACTTAATTGAATGTATTACATTTTTCCTTTTATGGTTTCTGCTTCTGAGGCTTACCTAAGAAATGCTTTCCTGCACTAAGGTCATAATATATTCTTCAGTGTTTTCTTGTAGGTCTTTATACCATCATTTTTCTGTGTGTGGAACTTTGGGATTGGATTTTTGCATTTTCAGCCTATATTTGACAAAGGCACCAGTTTGTTTCCTTAATGGTTTCTCATTTCCCAACATGGAAACACCACACTGGTCACATTTCATGTATCTAAACATAATGGCTCTCTTTCTGAACACTTGTTTTGCACCATTTTTCTGCTCAGTTATGCATTGAAAACAATATTTCTTATTTTATATTTCTAGGTAGTAGTTATATTGTTCACCTTATTGCCTGCACTGGAGGTTCACAATTTTTTTTTAGAATAAAAATTGTAATTTTTATTGATATATGCTATTTCCTCTTATTATTAAATATTTTTCAAAAGTGATTTTTATAACTGCATCCTATAAATCCAACATAATTTGTTTAAATGCTTCCCTTGGTGAGCATTTATCTAATCCTATTTTATGTTAGTGTTTAATCTTTGCCTGATTTCCTCTGGCCTCCCCCATCCCAGGATTTTAAGAGCTTTATGGAATGACAAAGCTCCTGCTACTCTTTTTATATTTCTGCTCAAACAGTAATTTGTTGAAGGGGTGCCCCCTGCTCCTCTGCATCCCTTATACATTAATTGGGGCTCCCTGAGCCTCCCTATGCCCTCTCTCTCCCTCTTTTACCCCTCCCACCACATACACCCCTCATCTCTTGATTTACAACATTTCAATTTTGCAAAGAATATATATTCATATCTATTTTTTTACATATGATCATTTTCACTTTTATTACAGATAGACTGTATGACAAAGCTGTATTCTGTAATGACCTGACTGACAAGTCCCTATCTGGGGTGGGGTAGGACAGTGCCCATGTGCATCAATTAGCTTATTTTTTTCCCATTAGTCACAGTGCCTGGTCTGATTCTCTTCTGTTCTATCACTTGAAGAATTGTATCAACAAGCTGGAATAAAATGGAATAAAATGTAAACAAATGGCATTGTAAAAATGAAAAAAAAAGAATAACATTTACCTTTAAAAGATTAAAGCTAGAGGGAATAAAAAATATTAAAGCAGGAAAAAAAATCACTTATCTGTCTTGCTATGTATTTATCCACTTTATAGTGAGAATGTTTCTGTGAAAAAGAATCAGAAGTCAGAAAGACTGCTGAATCTGCTGTTGGCACTTTGAATTAACTCACTGTTTCTAAGACTAGGGATCTCCTGCCCAGAAAGGTAGGGAGACTTCATCACCCTGGATAGAGAGCCACAATGGGTGGGAGTGAGCACCAGATTCCCTCATCACCAGGGTAATGTGATGGTTGGTGGAAAGCCTCCAGAAGGAAGCAATCTAAGAACAGATACAAGTGTGAAAGAGCTTGAATTCCAGAATAGTGTGGAAGCTTTGGAAATTCAAGAAGGGGATCCCTCTTTTTAGCCTCAGACTAAAACCTATTGAGGCTGCCTCAAATTTTTCCCCAAAAACTTCAGAAATATTCATTGGAGGACTCCAGTGTTGCTCAGTATTATCTATTCTGGAAGAGAATCATCTAATTGTACTTCATCAGATGGAGGCAAACCACTGATTGCAAATAGATCTTAGTTGCTTTCTGTTGAACACATTGAAGATTATAAATTTAAACCATGATTGGTGAATTTTCATAAATTTCTGAGACTGTAAAAAGCTTGAAAAGTTGACAAATGAGACAACCCACTTATAGCACAAAGTACTATAAGGACATATTTTGAAAATTTTCATGATGAATAAAATTATTACAGAATTTACTATTTAAAATAGACCCACTGAACTTCCTTGACTTATCTCTCCTCCCTGCTAAGCATAACTATAAACCCTGGAAGTAACATGAGAGATGACAAAAGGTGAGCTCCAAATGTTGGAAAGTGGAAGGTAACCTGGTTTGTGACCTCAGGACTGAAGGATAAACACACAGACAAGGTGTCTTATGACACCTTACTCACAGAAGAAGGGAGCCCAGGCCCAGTACTTCCTGATTCCCAGCCCACTGCAGTTGGCATCCCAGGCAGGTTGTGTCCTCCCCCAAATCAAATAGGAGTACTGCAACAACAGCAGACAAACCCAGCAACTGCCAGAAGATCCACTGGGGCTGCTGACAACAGGCAGCCAGTGGGTACACTGTTCTCCTTTGACACTTGGATTGGGACCCCCCCTCACCACCCAGCTGTGAGCACCAGCAAGGGGTTCCATCACAACAAGGATATGACGGGAGCCTTATTGCTCCACAGGCTGGAGATGTGTTTTCTCCACAGAGAGGCCAGCCTGGACACCAGCAGGGACCAGTGAGAGCCCAACAGCACAAGACACACCACCATCCCAAAATAGCACCACCAAGGCTCTGACATTTAGATTGCCGCAAAAGTGGGACAAGACCTGTGTGCCTAACCTAAATAAGTTAAAGTGAAAATAAATAAAATTATTAAATAAAATTTAAAACTTTAGTGGGACCCAGAGTCTTCTAAATAACAGCTAAAATATCCTGATTATAATTTAAAAATCATCTAGCATACGAAGAACCAAGACAATAACAACTTAAATGAGAAGACAATCAACTGAAACCAACAGAGAGAAGAATCAGATGTTAGAACTATCTAACAAGGATTTTAAAGCAATGATCATAATAGTGATTAATGAGTAATTAAAATTTTCTTGGAAAAATTAAAAGAAAATCTCATCAAAAAGATTAGGAATAAAAAGGAACCAGATGGAAATTATAGAACTGAAAAATAAAATAACAGAAATAGAAAACTCTCTGAATGGGCTCAATAGTAGAGTGGAGATGACAGAGGATAGAAACAGTGAATTTGAGGACAGATCAATAGAATTTACCTAATCTGAACAACCTTGAGAAAATAGACTAAAAACAATGAACAGAGATTCAGCAACATTTGGGACAATAAAAAATCCAACATTTGTATCATTGGAATACCAGAAGGAAAAGAAAAAGAGTAGATGTGAAAGAGTATTTGAGGGAATAGTAGCTAAAAATTTCCAAAATTTGGTGAAATAGATAAACCCATAGCTTTAAGAAGGTGGTCAAACCACAGATAGGATAAACACAAAGAAACCTCTACCAAGATACATTGCAATTAAACTTCTGAAAATAAAAACAAAGAAAAGCTCTTTAAAACAGCTGGAGAGAAAGGACACATTATTCATAGGGAATGCCAAGTCAAATGACAGAGGAATTCTCATTTGAAGCTATGGAACAACAACAAAAAAAAAAACCCAAGCATGTCCAATATTCTTTCAAGTGCTGAGAAAAAGAACTGTCAACCATAAATTCTGTGTCTGGTAAAAATATTTTTTAGGATTGGATCAAGATGGCAGAGGAGTAAGACGTAGAGCTCACCTTCTCCCACAAATGCATCAAAAATAGATCTACATGTGGAACAGTCCTCACAGAACACCTACTGAACACTGGCAGAAGACCTCAGACTTCCAAAAAGTCGAGAAAATCTCCACATGACTGAGTAGGACCAAAGAAAAAAAAAGAAAGAAAGGAATCGGGAGAGGACATGAACCCCTGGGAAGGAGCTGTGAAAGAGGAAAGGTTTCCGCAAACTGGGAAGTCTCCTCACTGACAGGGAGATCAGCCAGGACAGAGGGGGAGCTTTGGAACTATGGAGAAGAACTCAGCAACCAGTATATGGAAGGCAAAGTGGAGGGGGCCCTGCACAGATGGTCAGTGCTGTCCCAGCACTCCTTAGCTTGAGATGTTCATCCACTGGGATGGGCAGGGGCTGGGGGCTGAGGCTCAGGCTTTGGAGGTCAGACCCAGGAGAGAGGATTGGGGTTGGCTGCATGGAGACAGCCTGAGGGGGCTATGGTATGGTGTGCCACAAACAAGAGAGTACGGGAGGAGGCCTGGGCCCAGCAGAGAGGCAGGGCACCATTGTTCAGTATGGGCATGAAAAGATTAGTGGACCCACCATAGGAGCTTCTTTATCCACACACTCTCTCAGACAGCACGGCACTGCCTACATGAGTAGGGAACAGGCATGAGCCGACGCTACCATCTCAGACTCCAGAGGTGAGCACAACCACTGCCACCACTAAGGGTCCTGTGACCAGGCACCAACTACTACCCCCACCTCCCTGGGAGTGTGCACAACCCACCAACACCAAGGGTCCCACAACCAGGAGCCAACTGCTGACCCGCCTTCCTGGTAGCATGAGTGGGAGTGCACCTACACACTCCCTATCAGTGGAATAATGGTCAGCACATGCTGAGGAAAGAGATGGCAAGCATCCAAACCAAAAACAGCCCTCACACCAAAAAAATCCACACAAGCTACGCAGGGATGCTCCCGCATATAAATAGCTTTCCAAGGCTACAGTAGATAATTGTTTCTCCTAAGTTCACAGAGTAAGAGAAATATAAGCAAAATAAAGAAGCAAAGGAGTCACTGCCAGTTGAAAGACCAAGAGACTTCTCCTGAGGAAACAAAAAATGAAACAGACAGACTTCTTCAGTTCAATAGACACTGAGTTCAAAAAAGGAGGTAATGCAAACAATAAATGCTGGAGAGGGTGTGGAGAAAAGGGAACTCTCTTGCACTGTTGGTGGGAATGTAAATTAATACAGCCACTATGGAGAAGAGTTCCTTAAAAAACTAAAAATAGAACTACCATACGATCCAGCAATCCCACTACTGGGCATATAACCTGAGAAAACCATAATTCAAAAAGAGTCATGTACCACAATGTTCATTGCAGCTCTATTTACAATAGCCAGGACATGGAAGCAACTTAAGTGTCCATTGACAGATGAATGGATAAAGAAGATGTGGCACATATATACAATGGAATATTACTCAGCCATAAAAAGAAATGAAATCGAGTTATTTTAGTGAGGTGGATGGACCTAGAGTCTATCATACAGAGTGAAGTAAGTCAGAAAGAGAAAGACAAATACCGTATGCTAACACATATATATGGAATCTGAAAAAAAAAAAAAAAAGTCCTGAAGAATGGAGGGACAGGACAAGAATAAAGACGTAGATGTAGAGAATGTACTTGAGGACATGGGCGGGGGAAGGGTAAGCTGGGATGAAGCAAGAGAATGGCACGGACATATATACCCTACTACATGTAAAATAGGTAGCTAGTAGGAAGCAGCCACGTAGCACAAGGAGATCAGCTCAGGGCCTTGTGACCACCTAGAGGGGTGGGATAGGGAGGGCAGGAGGAAGACACAAGAAGGAGGAGATATGGGGATATATGTATAACAGATTCACTTTGTTATAAAGCAGAAGCTAACACACCATTTAAAGCAATTATATTCCAATAAAGATGTTTAAAAAAATGGAGGTAATGAAAATACTGAAGGAATTAAGAAAGACTATTGACAGAAATGCAGATTACTATAAAAAGGAACTAAAAACTATTTGCCGACATGAAAGCTGAGCTAAAGGCAATGAACAACAGAATGAATAATGCAGAAGAAAGATTAAGTGATCTGGAAGATAGAATAATGGAAATTATCCAATCAAAACAGCAGACAGAAAGCCAAATAAAAAATGAAAGCAATATAAGAGACTATGGGGTAGTATAAAACATCCCAATCTACACATAATAAGTATTCCAGAAGGAGAAGAAAGAGAAAATGGGATTGAAAATATATTTGATGAAATTATGGCTGAAAACTTCCCAAACCTAAATAAGGAAACAGATATCCAGATACAGGAAGCACAGAGGGTCCCAAACAAGATGAACCCTAACAGACCTACACCGAGACATATTATAATGAAAATGGCAAAAGTTAAAGATAAAGAGAGGATTCTAAAGGCAGCAAGAGAAGAACAAAGAGTTAATTACAAGGGAACTCCCATAAGTCTATCAGGTTATTTCTCTACAGAAACACTGCAGGCCAGAAGTCAGTGGCAAAATATATTCAAAGTTGAAAGGGAAAAATCTGCAACCTAAAATAATCTACCCAGCAAGATTATCATATAGAACAGGAGGAGGAATAAAGAATTTCTCAGACAAGAAAAAACTAAAAGAATACAGCAATACTAAACCTATCCTAAAAGAAATATTGAAAGATCTTCTCTAAATAGAAAAGAAACAAAAAGATATAGGAAGGAGGAAATCATAATTCAAAAGTCAATCACTTAAATTAGCCAGTATACAGATCAAAAAGAAAGAAAAAAAAACCTATTTGTGAAAGCTATGATAAGCACAAGGAACAGCAAAAGGATAAAAATGAAGATGTAAAAAAGGACATCAAAATCATAAAATGTGGGGAAGGAGAATAAGAAAATGCAGATTCTTTTTTTTTTGAATGTGTTTGAACATATATGACTATCATTCTAAAGCAAGCAGATATAGGAAGGGGTTAACATACTTGAAAAACAGGGCAACCACAAACATACAATAGATTCACAAAAACCAAAAAGAAGAGAACACAAGCATAAAATAAAAGGTCATCAACAAACCACAAACAGGAAAACAAAAAGAAAAAGAAAGGAACAAAGAAGAAACAAAGAATCAACTGGAAAACAAGGTTTAATAAGGCAATAAATACATATCTATCAATAATTACCTTAAATGTCAATGGACTGAATGCTCCAATCAAAAGACATAGAGTTGCAAACTGGATTAAAAAACAAAAGCCTACAATATGCTGCCTACAAGAAACCCACCTTAGGGCAAAGGACACACATAGATTGAAAGTAAAGAGATGGAAAAAGACATTTCATGCAAACTGAAATGAAAAGAAAATGGAAGTTTCAGTACTCATATCAGACAAAATATACTTTAAATCAAAGACTGTAAAGAGAGATAAAGAAGGACACTATATAATGATAAAAGGATCAATACAAGAAGAGGATTTTACACTCATCAACATATATGCACCAAAATACATAAAACAAATACTAACAGACATAGAGGGAGAAACTGATGGGAATACAATAATAGTAGGAGAATTTAACACCCCACTCACATCAATGGGCAGATATTCTAGACAGAAAATCAGTAAGGCAACAGAGATCCTAAATGATACAATAGAACAGTTAGACTTAATTGATATTTTCAGGGCATTACATCCAAAAAATAAGAATACACATTCTTTTCAAGTGCACATGGAACAGTCTCTAGGATTGACCATGTACTAGGGCACAAAACTAACGTCAACAAATTTAAGAGTATAGAAATTATTTCAAGCATTTTCTCCGACCACAATGGCATGAAACTAGAAATCAACCACAAGGAAAGAAATGAGAAAAAAGAAACAATTACATGGAGATTAAATAACATGCTACTAAAAAACCAATGGGTCAATGAGGAAATAAAAAAAGAAATTAAAAAATACCTTGAGACAACTGTCAATGAAAACACACCATACAAAATCTATGGGATGCAGCAAAAGCAGTTCTTAGAGGAAAGTTCATAGCAATACAGGCCTTCCTCAAAAAACAAGAAAAACCTCAAATAACCAACCTAACCTACCACTTAAAAGAATTAGGAAAAGAAGAACAAACAAACAGTAGAAGGAAGGAAATAAAGATCAGGGAGGAAATAAATAAAATAGAGATTAAAAAAACAGAAAAAAATCAATAAAACCAAGAGCTGGTTCTTTAAAAGGTTAAACAAAACTGATAAACCTCTGGCCAGGCTCACCAAGAAGAAAAGAGAACCAGAATAAACAAAATAAGAAATGAAAAAAGAGAAATTTCAACTGATACTGCAGAAATACAAAAAAACATAAGAGAATACTATGAACAATTAGGTGCCAATTAATTTGACAACCTAGAAGAAATGAACAACTTTCTAGAACCATACAGCCCACCAAAACTGAATCAAGAAGAAATAGAAGAAATAGATAATGTCTGGAGGGGAAGAGATAAAATTATCACTATATGCAGATGATATGACACTATATATAGAAAACCCTAAAGACTCCACACAAAAACTACTAGGTCTAATAAATGAATTCAGTAAAGTAGTAGGATACAAGATTAATATTAAGAAATTGGTTGCATTTCTTTACACTAACAATGAAATATCAGAAAGGGAATGTTAAAAATATACCTTTTAAAATACCACCAAAAGAAAAATGCCTAGGAATAAACCTGACCAAGGAGGTGAAAGATTTATATGCTGAGAACAATAAAAAAATTAATAAAGGAAATTAAAGAGGATGCAAAGAAATGGAAAGATATCCCATACTCTTGGATTGGAAGAATTAATATTGTTAAAATGACAATACTACCCAAAACAATCTACAGATTTAATGCCACCCCTATCATATTACTGATGACATTTTTCACAGAACTAGAATAAATAATCCAGAAATTCATATAGAACAATAAAAGATCCGGAATTGCCAAAGCAATCTTGAGGAAAAGCAACAAAGCAGGAGGCATAACTCTCCCAGACTTCAGACAATACTACAAAGCTACAGTAATCAAAACAGTGTGGTATTGATACAAAGCAGACATACAGATCAAAGGAACAGAACAGAGAGCCCAGAAGTAAATCCACATACCTATGGTCAATTAATCGTTGACAAAGGAGATAAGAATATAAAATGGGGAAAAGACAATCTCTTCATCAAGTGATGCTGGGAAAGTTGAACAGCTGAATGTAAATCAATGAAGTTAGAACACACCCTCACACCATGCACAAAAATAAATTCAAAATGGCTTAAAGGCTTAAGCATAAGACATGACATCATAAAACTCCTAGAGGAGAGCATAAGCAAAACATTCTCTGACATAAATCATACAAATGTTTTCTTAGGTCAGTCTCCCAAGGCAATAGAAATAAAAATAAACAAATGAGACCCAATCAAACTTACAAGCTTTTGCACAACAAAGGAAATCATTAAAAAAAAGAATGGGATGGGAGAAAATATTTGCAAATGATGTGACCGACAAGGGCTTAATCTCCAATATATACAAACAGCTCATACAACTCAACAACAACAAAAACCAAACAATCCAAATGAAAAATGGGCAGAGGATCTTAATAGACACTTCTCCAAAGAAGACATGCAGATGGCCAATAGGCACATGAAAAGATGCTCAACATCACTAATTATTAGAGAGATGCAACTCCAAGCTACAGTGAAGTACCACCGCTAAATGGCCACCATTAAAAAGTCTACAACTAACAAATGCTGGAGAGGGTGTGGAGAAAATGTAACCCTCCTACACTGTTAGTGGGAATGTAAGTTGGTGCAGCCACTATGGAAAACAGTATGGAGGTTCCTCAGAAAACTAAACATAGAATTACTATATGATCCAGCAATTCCACTCCTGGGCATATACCCGGACAAAACTGTAATTCAAAAAGATACACGCACCCCTATGTTCATAGCAGCACTATTCACAATAGCCAAAACATGGAAACAACCTAAATGTCCATCCACAGATGAATGGATAAAGAAGATGTGGTACATACATACAATGGAATATGATTCAGCCATAAAAAAGAATGAAAAAATGCCATTTGCAGTCACATGGATGCAACTAGAGATTATCATGCTAAATGAAGTAAGTCAGGAAAAGAAAGACAAATACCATATGATATCATTTATATGTGGAACCTAAAATATGGCACAAACAAACCTATCTACAAAACAGAAACAGACTCACAGACATAGAGATCAGACTTGTGGTTGCCAAGGTGGAGGGGGAGAGGGAGAGGGCAAGGGATGGACTGGGAGTTTGGGGTTGGTAGATGCAAACTATTACATTTAGAATGGATAAACAACAAGGTCCTACTGTACAGCACAGGAAACTATATTCAATCTCTTGGGATAAACCATAATGGAAAAGAATCCAAAAAAGAATATACATATGTGTATAACTGAGTCACTTTGCTGCACAGCAGAGATTGGTACAACATCGTAAATCAACTATACCTCAATAAAAAAATAAATAAAAATAAAACAACATCACAATAATAAATAAATAAATTTTTAAAATAAAGTATTTCAGCAACAAAAATGGGAGAGGGAGGATAAATGAAAAAAGACTGGCAATATCTTGAAGGCTGTTGCATCTGGGATGAATATCTGGGGGTTCATTTTGGGTGTTCATCTTATTTACTTTTGTTTTGCTTATGTTTGAAAAATTTTAGAATAAAAATTAATTTATAAAAGAAAGTAATCAAAACAGTGTGGTGTTTTGATTACATAGAGAGCCCTGAAATAAACCCATGCATCCATGGTCAATTAATCTATGACGAAAGAGACAAGATTATACAACAGAGAAAAGACAGTCTCTTCAACAGGTGGTGTTGGGAAAGCTAGACAGCTATGTGTAAATCAATAAAATTAAAACATTCCCTCACACCATACACAAAAGTAAACTCAAAATGGTCAAAGATCTAAATATAAAGCATGATGCCATAAAATTCCTAGAAGGGAACATTAGCAAAGCATTCTTTGACATAAATTGTAGCAATATTTTCTTAGTCCAATGTCCTAAGGCAAAAGAAATAAAAGCAAAACCAAACAAATGGGACCTAATCAAACTTAAAAGCTTTTGCACAGCAAAGCAAACCATCAACAAAACAAAAATACAACCTATGGAATGGGAAAAAATATTTGGAAACAATGTGACCAATGAGGGGTTAATATCCAAAATACACAAACAGTTCATACAACTCAATATCGAAAAAACAAACAACCCTATCAAAACTGGGCAGAAGAACTAAATAGATATTTTCCCAAATAAGGCAAACAGATAGCCAACAGGCACATGAAAAAATGCTCAGCATTGCTAATTATTACAGAAATGCAAAAAAAAAAAAAAAAAAAAAAAACCTACAATGAGGTATCACCTCGCTCCAGTCAGAATGGCCACCATCAAAAATTCTACAAAAACTGAATGCTCGAGAGGGTGTAGAGAAAAGGGAACCCTTGTACACTGTTAGTGGGGGGTGTAAAATGGTGGATACACTATGGAAAATTATATGGAGGTTCCTTTAAAAACTAAAAATAGAGTTACCATATGATCCAGTAATCCCACTCCTGGGTATATATCTAGAAAAAAATGAAAACTCTAATTACAAAAGATACCTGCACCCCAATGTTCATAGCAGTACTATTTACAGTAGCCAAGACATAGAAGCAACACAAGTGCCCATCAACAGATGATTGGCTTAAGAAGAAGTGATATATATATATATATATATATAATGGACTATTACTCAGCCATAATAAAGAATGAACTATTGCCACTTGCAGCAACATGAATGGGCCTAGAGAACATTATACTTAGTGAAGTAAGTCACACAGAGATAGACAAATACTATATGATATCACTTATATGTGGAATCTAGAAACAATGCAAATGAATCTATATACAAAATAGAAACAGACTCATGGACATAGAAAACAAATTTATTATTACCAAAGGGGAGAGGGAGGAGGGAGAGACAAATTAGGAGTATGGGATTATTCTAATAATATAGATAAGCAATATGATTTACTGCATAGCACAAGTAGTTATATTCAATATCTTGTAATAACCTATAATGAAATATAATCAGAAAAAAATAACTGAATTACTGTTGTACACCTGAAACTAACACAATATTGTAAATCAACTATACTTCAATTTTTTAAAAAAAGCAATGTGTGATGAGAAAATAATTAGTTACATCTCTTCCTGGAAAAATAGTTGGGAAAATGATTCCAAAGTAAAATGGCTCAACATTGCTAAATAAGTGTATGGTGTCCACAAGGAGAGTAAGACCCTCTTCGGACAAAGTGGATCTTATTAATTGTGACTGTAGAGGTCAGGAACACATTATGGTGCTTTACTGGTCACCTATGAGCAAGTGAGATGAACTCATAAGTGAAGAGGAACCTGGGAATACTGGCAGGTAAGGGAGGTGGGATGTAGATGCAACACTGGCTCCAGGGCAAGACCCACATATCAGAGATGAAGTTCAGAAAACTTTATTCTCAGTTACAAGCTGAGAATGGTGGTAGGTGAAAAATCAGGAAACAGCTGTATAGAGTATGATTTCAACTACAATAAACATTATATATGGGGAAAATGGTGATACAAGTAAACTGTGATGTGACTTATCACATATCATTGTAATATCCAGTGGAACCACTAAAAACTATAAAACATCATACGTTCAAAAATACAAGTTGTAATCCTAAAAATATTCAAGAATTTTGTTGCTACAGGAAGACAAAAAAAGAAAAAATATAGCAAGAAAGAACAGAAAAATGAAAAACAGAAGAAACAAATAGAAATAGTTCTGTTTCAGATTAATAAGATGAATAAAAACAAAAATTTTATTTTACCTTTATTCATTCTCTGATACACTCCATTTCTTCATCTAGATCTGAATTTCTGATGTTTGTAATTTTCCTTCTCCCCAAAGAACTTCTTTTAATATTTCTTTGCAGGGCACATGTGCTGAGGATAAATTTCCTTGTTTTTTGTTTGGGAAAAGTCTTTATTTCTCCTTCACTTTTGAAAAATCAGTTTTGCTTGATATAGAATTCTAGGTTGGTGGATTTTTCATTCACACTAAATATTTCACTCCACTCTCTTGTTTGCATGAGAAGTCTGTTGAAATTTTTATTGTTGTTTTTCTATAGGTTATGGTATTCCCCTCCCCCCATCCCTTACCCTTGATTTCATGATTTAATGTTTGCCTTTAGTTTTCTGCAGTTTGAACATAATATACCTAAGGTGTATGAAATATATATATATAAGTATATATATGATATATATATGATATATATAATGTACATATTTCCTCTGCATTTTAGTTTTGGAAGCTTCTATTGTCCTGTCTTCAAGCTCACTGATTCTTCCCTTGCTGTTCAATCTAAAAAAGGGCAATCAAAGCCATTCTTCATTTCTGTAACAGTGCTTTTGAGTTCTAACATTTCCTTTAGATTCCTTCTCAGAATTTCCATCTCTCTGCTTTCATTACTGATCTGTTCTTGCAGGTTGTAGACTTTTTCCATTAGAGTGCTTAACATATTAATCATACTTATTTTAAATTCTCTGATAATTCCAACATCTGTGTATATCTGAGTCTAGTTCTGATACTTGCTTTGCCTTTTCAGACTGTGAGTTTTGGGGATTGTTTGTTCATTTTGCCTTTTAGCACTCCATGGTGGAAGATGGACAGGTTTATTTGGGTAATAGTAACTAAGGTAAACAGTCCTTCAGTTTGAGAATTTATGTTAATCTAGCCAGGTGTTGGGCTTTGATTAGCATTTATAGCTGTAGGTGCCAGAGGCTTCAGCTCCTCTCATGTACTTGCCTTCATCTCTATTCTCAACGTTGGGCTTCCCTAAGTGCTCCTTCTCAGAAAGAGTCTGTGGATTTTAGCCCTTTTTGCTGGAATCCACTCCTATTATATTGGAGCCCTGTTAGTGTGATGGTGAGATGTGGGAGAGGGAGAACATTCTATAATCTCATGATTAAATCTCAGTCCTTTTGTGGGCCTGTGTCTCAGGGCTATGACCTTCACACATTTCTCCAATGATATAGCCCCCTGCCTTTGGTGGCTGCAGTGGAAGCAGTGCCCTTTCCCCAGCTGGAATAAGCCTCTGGTAAAGCCTTCCCCCTGGAGATAGGCCTTTGTTAGGGAGAAGATATGGAGATATTTCACAAGAATTATTCTTACCTTCCACCTGCCAGAAACAGTAGGATGTCTCTTGGCTTTTCACAATGAGAACATGTTGGAGTTTCTGAATGAAAAAAAACCCCACAGAAGTAGGGTTCCCCCTAGGGCTGCAGACCATGGGAATGTCTCACCCTCACACTGGTCCATGCTCAACCTCCAGCAATGCATCAAAGTTATCACTTTTTTAAGAGTTCCTACTACTTTATGGATCCAGTAGCTTCTGATCCAGGAAAGCACATCTCAGGTGTATCTCTCCAGATTTCAGGGTGGTGTCTTGATCTGTAACCTCAGTTCTCTGATGAATCTGGGAAAAGTCATTGATTTTCAGTTCATTCAGCTTTTGATAATTTGCAAGCTCTTGACATGTCAAAGCTGAAACCAAAAGTTTGATTTTTTAAAATATTTTTTAGTAAGTTTCCCTACCTAATACCCAGACTATGTAAAGTGGGGCTCCTTTGGAAAGTAGACCACAATGGAGCTCCCATGGAGTTTGCTATTGGCCAATCCCACCAAATAAAGAATTCATCTTATTTAATTCTGAGTTACTGGGGCCAGCCTAAGGGGGAGTTCCTTCATTTGTACCCCCCAGGGGGTTAGGTGGGAGTGAGTCTACAGGCCACTGAAGAATAGGACTGTTTGGTGACCAAAGTAAATGGGGAAATCATGGTTTGAAAAGAAGCTTGGGGATTTGATGAATTATTTGGCACCAGCAATAGGGAAATGGTATGACCTCCAATAAACACATAATTGTTTACCTCCTGGAGCAGGAAGCACTTAAGGGTTGTGGAAATTCCCAGGTCTTTTATGTGCCCTGGTTTCACCCTTTCTTAAACACTACCCCTTCTGAAATTTCAAATATATCCACATTCTGTTGAAATCTTGAAGCTTTAAAAATTTAGACTCTTGTCATTGTCTTACGTTCCTCATGCTACTCTTTCCTGTTACCTTCCCACAGGTAGCTTCTACTTAAGTCACATACTTGACCTGCTAGCATTCTCTGGAGCCTCTGGGAGCTGTCCAATGAGGAATCATCACTGCTTTTTCTCAAGCAAATCTTGGCTCCTTCATGTTTTGACACTCACTCCTTCCTTCCAGCCATTCATGCTCCTGCTGCTTTGACCCCTTTTACACCTCAGAAAACTTTAGAATTACCAGTCTTAGGCGGTGAGTGAGGGTGATTAAATTGGGAACCTTTCTTACAACCTTGACTGGGGTTTGGGGGACTTTTTAGAAAACAAAAGTTTCCTTCTCTCCAAGTGAAATCCCACACCAATATTTGGATTTATAATGTGGCCTAGACCAATGTGTGGTTTTTCTGGTTCTGTTCTTTTTAGCATCCCTTGAGAGAATAAATGATAATGCAGGAGAACAATTTCACAAGGACCTAGCTTCCCTTGCAACACATTAGCTTTACTTGCCTGCTTTTATGTGCACCTTGGTACTGTCAGCTCAACAGATGGTGTCCTTACAGGCAATATTGGTACCTGCAGAAAAAAGACATCTTGGTCTCTTCTCACATCAGTCCTAGGTTAGACCCTTTCCAGCCATGCAGGGGTGTTGGTTTATGAGTGCTGCAGCAGTGAACATGGTGAATCATTTACCCAGTGGACATAAAAGACATACCAAGTGAAGTAACTTTAAATAATTAGCTTGGAGTGACTAGTAGCTAGGAAGTGGCTTTTAGAGATACCCAAGGTTGGGAGGGTATTTTTAAAAACCATTTCCTATAGATGATGAAAAAGTAGAGTTTGCCCTCTTCATGTCTGCTCCTTCCAAATAGATGTGTCTAAAAAAGCATTTTCCCCCTATTCCTCTACTCTACCACCCTGTTAAAACAAAAAGGGATTTATGACCCGCTCCTCAATACATGTAAAATTTGTACAAAACTATCTTCTATGAAAATGGTTTGTAATCTGTAGACATAATACCTGGGAGATGTCTTGAGATGTAAAATCCTATCCTTCAGGTTGTGGGGTTTTTGTTTTCTCCCAATAAATCTGATCTTTAAAGTTCAAAAAAAAAAGAAGAATCTTCTGTCCAGCATGAATATTTTTTTATTTTGAAAAATTTCAAACCTACAGAAAATTTCAAAGAAAGAACCACAATTAACATAGTGTTATATTTTCTCTCTACATACACACTATATTTTCTTTTGGCCTGAACTATCTGAAAGCAATTTACAGATATTATGACCTCACCCCTAAATACTTAAGCATGCATCTCCTAAGAAAAAAAGCATTCTTCTAATAACCACAATATTATTATCGTACTCGAGAAATGTAAGTCTACAATATATCTATTATGCTCCCATGTTTAAATTTCCTCAATGGCCCACAAAATGTCCTGCATAACTTTTAAAAAGTTCATAACCCTATCCAATTCATGGTTGCCATTAATGAAGACCAGTCCTTCTGTCTTCTGTTGTCTGTCTTTCATGATATTGACATTATTGAAAAGTCCAAAAAAAATCAAAGTCCAAAAAATTCTGAATTTATCTGAGTGTTTCCCCACAGATTCAGGCTAAACATTTTGGCAAGAATGATACACCAGTGTACTTCTAATAATTTGTGTTTTCCCCAGTATTGATGCTAGAAATTTTTCCATGAAGCATCTATTAACATTTTGCAAAAGACTAATATTCCATGGAACACAGTTTAGAGAGCACTTTGATGAGGAAAAAAAGTGAAACACACTAAAATGTTTAAATAAGAGTTTGTAGGGTAAAAAGCAGGTAAGGATTAAAAATTTTAAATCACGAACTTTATTTCCTTAGGTAATGTAAACTGAGCTTTCATAAAATTCAACACTTACCAAAAAACTCCACAAAGCATTTTACAGATGAGCAACCCCAAGCTTAAAGAAAGGAATTAACAACTCCTAAGTTCTATCTTTATTGTAGTTACTGTGTTCAGGAGCTGAAATTTGAAACCAGATTTGACTGGTTCCATATTCTTTCCACTAGACCCTCTGCTTCCCTTCTTAGCCTCATGTGTTATTTTATGTAATTGACTATTCTTGGATCTACAATTACTCTGATATAAAAGTCGTCTTTAAGTCTAAATAACAATAATGAAAGTGCTAAGGAAGAATAGTTTATTGTTCCATATTCAATAAGAATCAACTCATGTCAAGCAATTGAGGAATGCCTAACCCCTGCCAAATGCATGTAATTAAGCAAATTACCTGTGGGGCCTGGGGTCTTGTCTCCAGATACTAATTATAATATAGCTCCCATTTACAACCATTTTTATTCACCATAATTTGATCCTTGCTGTTACCTAACGATGCTATCTTTATTACATTACAGCAAACATTTGGGAGACATCAGTTTTCCCTAAAAATCTTAGAACTCAGTTAAACTCAGATTTCACTACTTATTACAGAATCTAACAGTTTTTTCAAAAAATTAGTTACCATTCTGACCTGCAGAGAGCTAGCAAATATTAAGCACGTTTGTTTTCATCTCCATTTCAGGCAAGAGCCTTTCCCCCCAGGCAACTGACTTTCCGAGGGCAGTGAACATGGGTCCTTGCTTTTGGTACAAGTTAGGAAATAATCAATATGGATGGGTAACTATAAGAGCAAAAACTGTGAGTCCTTCACCCATTAAAAATCATGCCATCCTGTTATGGACTGAATTGTGTCCCCCCCCCCCCCCCGCCACACACACACACAATTTGTGTGTTGAATTCCTAACTTCTACATCCTCAGAATGTGACTGTATTTGGAGATAAGGCTTTTAAAAAGGTAATTAAGGTAAATTGAGGTCATATGTGCAGGCTCTAATTCTGTATGACTGATGTCCTTGTAAGAAGAGATTAGAACACAGACAACACATAGACACAGAGAGAAGGCAATCTGCAAGCCAAGAATAGAGGCCTCAAAAGAAACCAAACCTGCTGACACCTTGACCTAGGGCTTTTACCTTCCAGAATTGTGAGAAAACAAATTTCTGACATATTATCTATCCAGTATGTGCTATTTTACTATGGCAGCCCTAGAAAACAAGCACAGTGATACTTAGAATTTTAAAATTTTTTTTTTCTTTGACTCATTTTGTTGGTTTCCGCCACTGACTTGGGAGGATTGAATCTGTCTTCTTCACCATTGTATTTCAACATCTAGCACAGAGCAGAACATAATAATTCCTCAATAAATATTTGTTGCATGTTGACAAAAGAAAAAACATGCCATGCTTTAAAAACTTAAGTTGTTCTTCAGCTGAACATTAAGCATTTACTCCAACAGGTTGGAAATTGCTTTGTGGCGTATGAGTCCCCAGATCCTCAAACGTTACCTGCCTTGCCCTCTACTTTGTACTTTTTTTTTTGAAGAAAAAATATATATTTCTTATTATAAGTCAAAATATTACAATGAGATGGAGAACGTGCAAAGATTATAGGGACTGGTACATAAATGAATTTACATGTAATATCCTTTCTGCACATTGTTTCTATTTTACAGGAAGAAAACAGTAAAACAATAGCTAGTATTTATTGTGCAATTAGTATAAGATTTACATACATTACCTCATTTAATCTTTGTAATTATCCCATCAAGTTAGTGCTCTTATTATTCTTTTTTTTAATTAATTTTTATTGGAGTATAGTTGTTTTACAATGTTGTGTTAGTTTCTACTGTACAGCAAAGTGAATCAGGTATACATATACATATATCCCCTCTTTTTTGAATTTCCTTCCCATTTAGGTCACCACAAAGCACTGAGTAGGATTCCCTGTGCTATACAGTAGGTTCTTATTAGTTATATATTTTATACATAATATCAATAGTGCATATATGTCAACCCCAACCTCCCGATTCATCCCATTCCCCCTTCCCCCTTGGTATCCATATATCTGTTCTCTATGTCTGTGTCTCTATCTTTGATTTGCAAATAAGATCATCTACACCATTTTTCTATATTCCATATGCATTAATATATGATATTTCTTTTTCTCTTTCTGACTTACTTCACTCTGTATGACAGCCTCTAGGTCCACCCATGTCTCTGCAAAAGACCCAGTTTCATTCATTTTTACGGTTGAGTAATATTCCATTGTATATATGTTCCACCCAATCTTGCCACTATTATTCAACATAGTTTTGAAAGTCCCTGCCATGGTAATCAGAGAAGAAAAAGAAATAAAAAGGAATCCAAACCAGAAAAGAAGAAGTAAAATTGTCATTGTTTGCAGATGACATGAAACTATACATAGAAAATCCTAAAGATGCCACCAGAAAACTACTAGAACTAATCAATGAATTTAGTAAAGTTGAAGGATACAAAATTAATGCACAGAAATCTCTTGCATTCCTATACATTAATGGTGAAATAACTGAAAGAAAAATTAAGCAAACACTCCCATTTACCACTGCAACAAAAAGAATAAAATACCCAGGAATAAAGCTACCTAAGGAGGCAAAAGACCTGTATGCAGTAAACTAAGATACTGATGAAAAAAATCAAAGATGACACAAACAGATGGAGAGATATACCATGTTCTCAGATTGGAAGAATCAATATTGTGAAAATGACTATACTACCCAAAGCAATCTACAGATTCAATGCAATCTCTATCAAATTACCAATGTCATTTTTCACAGAACTAGAACAAAAAATTTCACAATTTGTATGGAAACACAAAAGACCCTGAATAGCCAAAACAATCTTGAGAAAGAAAAGCAAAGCTGAAGGAATCAGGATCCCTGACTTTAGACTATACTACAAAGCTACCATAATCAAGACAGTATGGTACTGGCACAAAAACAGAAATATAGATCAATGGAACAGGATAGAAAGCCCAGCAATAAACTCACACTTATGGTCACCTAATCTATGACAAAGGAGGCAAAATATACAATGGAGAAAAGACAGCCTCTTCAATAAGTGGTGCTGGGAAAACTGGACAGCTACATGTAAAAGAATGAAATTAGAACACTCCCTAACACCGTACACAAAAATACCTTGTACTTTTAAGCCTCCAGACAGAGGAAGAAAAGAGGCCTGCAGTATTTGGACCTCTGCAGGCTGAGGTGGCCTGGCTGAACTCTGGCTCTGTCTCCCTGGCTTTGTGAAGCACCAAGACTGGGAGGGAATGGACGTTACCCTTAACTTTGGGAGGTGATCTGGACCTGAAGGAAAGCAAAAGCTGCCAGTAAAACCTAAACCGCCCTCCCAAGCCTCACTTCCCCATGGCTTCCAGGTGCCCTGCTGACTTCCCCACCCTCTGTGGCAGACAGGTCTCAGGCTCACCGCCCTTTTCCACTCGCTGGAATCTTGGGCCCAGCACAAACACTTTGTGCATTCCCTGTAGGCCTGTGATTTGGAATACAGTTACAAAATTTAGTGTCTTAGGATCCCAATCCATTCCTTTTTCCCCAACACATGGGGCATCCCATAATGATTCCTATTTACAGGAGACTCAGGCATATGGGCATGATTGGACTGTTCCCTGCCTGACATCATGCTAGAGCCAGGGACTGTGTGATAGAGATGTTCCTGCAGTATTGATCTTAGAAAACAGAATGTAGGGATTAGGGTCAATATTAGAGCCCCCAAAGCAAAAGTCAAATGAAATCTATGAATCCTGATTGTTGTGTTCTGACTTAAGACCATTTGGCTGTCTCCAAATATCTAATTCTTTGGGAGAAACACTGGTAGCCTCTGAACAATAGAGGTAGGTGATCAGGAGCCTTGTCTCCTCTCACTCTCCTTCCCAGGGGCTGCACTGAAAGCAATTCTAAGACTGAACACATACAGACATTTATGGGCTCAATTTGTGAGCCAGCTTGTACAGAAAACTACATATAACCTGAGTCCTTAAGCTTCAGTGATGCTGCAACCTTTCACATCCTCTAGGAATCACAACTCTGAGCACAAAAGGCTCATGCAAGTCAAATGCAACCATTAAGCAGGAGGCAGGGACAGTTGGTCTTCCAGCTGGATTTAGTTAAGAACTGAACAAATTTCTACACAGAGGGCACCACTCCAAAGGAGTGGGACTGCTGGGTCTGCTGGATACTTATACTCCATTCATGCAAGGGTGGAGGTACCTTTGAAAACCTTCCAGCCACCTAGTATAATGGATCCCCTTATTTCATCAAAGAAAAATTATTTCTAATAGCCCATGTGCTGATCAATGGGCCTGCTACTCCTGATTCTGAGAGTGATATTTGAGGGCTTGCCTTGGCTGTTTCTGGAAAGTGGATTCCAAATTACGATCCTTTAGATACTAACTAGCCATGGCTGGAGAGTGGATTCTACATTAGTGTCCTCCAAATGGTAACTAAAAGCCCTGGGGAATTTAGAGCAATGTTAACTTATGTACACACACACACACACACACACCACTCTATACTCAAGGATTTTAAAGGAAATTACTGACAGTACAACCTATTGATAACAAAGACTGAAATTGCACTCTTGACCACTGCTCATAGTCAAACATGGGCATTATGCTTAAATCATACGTGCAAAGAAACCACACTTCCTGCATGTGCGACATTAAGAAAGTCACTTGACCTTTCTGAGTCCTAATTTCCAAATCTGCAAAATGAGGACAATAATGAGAGTGTGATTGACTTCCGAGAGTCATTGCAAGAACCCCCATGAGATGAGATGAGTAAAGCCGTAAAGAACAAGGAATATAAATGAAGCGTCATTAGTTGTTCTCATCTCCAAGTGAAGACATTCAGCAGGATGAGCAGGAGAGTCTGCAGGCTTCTTCATGGAAGATTATACTGCTAGGGGATCACAACGCATCGTCAAAAGCTACACACCCAAAACAACCCCAAAGCCATATCTTTCTTCATAAATGAAAGCTCCTGGCTTTTGGTGGATGAAGGATGGAAACCTTCCTGAGTCAAATGAAAACATTTTCTTTCATTGCCTCACACTGCGCTGTGAACAAGACTCTTCCCTGACAATAAGCTTCCCTATCTTCAAGGCATCTGTTCCTCCATCACTGACAATCATTTCCAAACTTCTGAACTGTGAGCTCTCTTATCAACTTTTGGTTGTAGTAACAGAAAAAAAACCCTAGTAAAGTTGATTTAGTTTGAAAATGGATCATCTTGGACCCAGAAGTGCAGCAGCAGTGTGGTTGGACATCAAGACTCAAGCTCTGTCTGCTTCCCTGCTCTGCCATCCTCAGGAATGGGTAAGTAAGCCACAGCAGGCATTCTACATGATGCAGTATCATTAGCCATTAAAGTTGTAATTGAGAAAGACCATGTGGCGTCATGGAAGAATACTAGAAATACTAGAAGAAAGACCCAGAGGATAAAAGTGTGCATAAATATGATTAGACTTGTCTCAAATGAAAGACTGCTTCAGAAAATATGGAAGGAAATGAACCAAAATGTTAACAAGGGCTATAGTTAGCTTTTCTGTTTTTTCCCCCACTTTTCAGTATTTCTGAAATTTTCTTTAGGGACTTTCAAAAGGAAAGAATCTTATTTTAAAAGTTAAAAAGAAAAAAAAAGTTAAAAGAGATAAAATAAAGAAGTTGGAGTATTTAGGTCTCCTTGGGAAATTCTTGGGGAATAGG
Organism: Phocoena phocoena; assembly: GCF_963924675.1. Classification (NCBI taxonomy): domain Eukaryota; kingdom Metazoa; phylum Chordata; class Mammalia; order Artiodactyla; family Phocoenidae; genus Phocoena; species Phocoena phocoena. The sequence goes on from NC_089224.1 coordinate 23,172,540, forward strand.
TACTGCTTTGCTGTGGGTAGTAGAGTTCTGTGTCATTATGACCCTGATTTAAAAGTGAGTAACTATTATTTCCATTTGTTGGATATTTACACTATAATTAAGCTGACAGAGTGGAGTATGCTAAGGGCTAATTAAATTTTTGACTGGTTCTGATAGAAAGCTCATTATTATATTATTTTATCAGGATACTGTTTCTTCCAGAGTTTCCCCACTTTCTCTTTAATGACTCATTTTGAAATAGATCAAAGTTACAGAAAAGTTGTCAGAACAGTATAAAAAATTTCCCTATTTCCTACAACAGTTTAAATTTTACCTTTTCTCCATCATACATTCTCTCTATCTGTATGTAATCATTACATATTAATCTTTTTAAAGAATCATTTGTCAGGCAGCTACAGGAACCCCTAAATATTAGTGTGTTTTCTCCCCAAGACATGCTCCTACATAAACACTGTACAACCCTCTTTTTTTTTTTTTTTTTTTTTTTTGGCAGTACACAGGCCTCTCACTCTTGTGGCCTCTCCCGTTGCGGAGCACAGGCTCCGGATGTGCAGGCTCAGTGGCCATGGCTCACGGACCTAGTCACTCCACAGCATGTGGGATCTTCCCAGACCGGGGCACGAACCCGTGTCCCCTGCATCGGTAGGCGGACTCTCAACCACTGCGCCACCAGGGAAGCCCTGTACAACCCTCTTAATCAAGAACTTAACATCAATACATTAGAATCCAACCTACAGATCCCATTCAAATATTGCTACTTTCCCAATACCACCTCATTTCCTTTGTGGTCCATGATTCTGTCCAGGATCACATATTGCATGTTGTTGTCTTTTTAGTCTCCTCTAGTCTGGAACAATTCCTCACCCTTTTCCTATCTCTTGTGCTCTTGATGTAGGGAGAATGAGGCATGATGTTTATTCATGACAGACTCAGGCCATGGTTCCTCAACAGGAACAATGTTGCATTCAGCACACGCAGCGTCAACTCTTCCCACCACTGCAGAGCATCACCTTGATCATCCTTGGGTCTGCCAGGTCTCTCCACTGCAAAGCCACCTTCACCTCCTTCGTCATTGATTAGTATTTTGTGAAGATGCTCTCAGACTACAACTAATATCCTTTTTCCATCAAGTTCCACCCACCAACCACAGCATCTAGTAATGACTCCTGCCTGAATCACCATCCCTATGAGGGTTTCCAAAAGATAATGTTCTAATTCCATCATTCCCTTTACATGTATTAGTCAGCATTCTACTCTAGGGAAGACCTTTTTCTTTTCCTCCGTTTATTCATTTATTTATATCAGCATGTACTCCTGAGTGCCTATTTCACTTAATGGGTTATAATCCATTACTATCATAATTTATTTTGATGCTCAAATTTTCCAAGTTGTGACTAGTAGAAACTTCTCTAGTCTCAATCCTGTATCTTTTAGACACAACTCGATCATAAGAAAATGCTGAAAAATCCCTCAGCAATTTTATTCTGGTTGTCTAGAAAAATGAAAAGTACTCATGTCATAGAGTATCAATTTTCCAGCATTCTTTTCTTTCATTTCTCAGGAAAAATTTTGTTGAAATGGGAGTTCATGATGATAAACTGTTGGATTTTCTAGCTTATACTTTAGAGATCTTGGTCACCAAAAGTTATTTCTTATTAATCTAAGATTTGGAGATATGGACCTGCTTGTTAAAGACAACTCCTATGGTTGACCAGCTGTCCACCCATAAGTAACCAGCCTGATGTGGCCTACAGGTCATTACAGGCCCATGCTGGAGCACATGACCAGCTCTGATGTTGGTGACATACACTGTGTCATTGCAGGGACATGCTCAGAAGATCCAACTCTTTCCCACCCCATAGTCCATGCCAAATGTCCATACCTGACTGAGTATATGAGCAGCAGTCTCCTTTCAAAGATGAGTATCTCTTTTTTTAAACTTTATAATGAAAATATGCCACATGCAAATAAACATACTACAGAAAGAATTTTGATCAAGGCTTGAGTTAACAATTTTTGAGTATCATCTGTGTCAAACATTGTTGTGGATGCTGGAGATAGACCAGGGAGAAAAAAACAAAGTCCCTGTCTTTGTGGAGACTGAGATAGAAACTGACCATTAAAAAAATGAGGAAGTTAACATGGATTATGTGAACTGGTGACATGTGAAATTAGAAAACTACATGGAGTAAAGGGAACAAATACTTAGGGTATGTGGAGGTGGGGGTTGTTGCTGTTAGAGCATTTTCAGAGAAAGTCCTGCTGATACAGTGTCAATTGAGGAGAGGCTGTGAGGAAATGAGAGATGGTCTGGTGGAAGAGTATTCCACTCTGATCAACTAGGGTGAAGGGTGGAGGTAAGCACATCCATCACATGTCCAAGGAGCAAAAGAAGCCTGAGGGCTGGATGAATGGAGTGAGGGGAGAAGAGCTGGACATGGGATGAACGAGGTAACAGGGGACAGGGTAGAGTGTCTTAGAGGTCACTTTAAGGGCTTTGGCTTTTATTCAGAGTGAAGTGAGGCATCCTGAGAAAGCCTCAGAGAGAATACAAATGTAGCCCAACTTATATGCTTTAAAAGATTCTCTTTGGAAGTTATGTTGACAGTGGACTATCAGAGGACAAGAGCAGAAATTGAAACACCAATTAGGAACTATGATAATAATCCTGGAGAGAGGTGGTGGTGGCTTGGACCAGGGTGTTAATGGTGCAGGCGATGAGAAATGGTCAGAACCCACACTATTTTCAAGGTAGATGCAAAAGGATTTGCTAATGCATTGGAGATGGGTTATGAGAGAAAGATAAGTCTTGGTATTTGTTTACCTCAGCTACTGGAAGGATGGAGTGGCTACTTCCTGAGATGGGAGTGTTGCAGGATAACCAGGTTGGTAGGTGGGCTCTGTCTGAGTGGAGTAAGTTTGAGATGCCTGTCAGACTTCCTAATGGAGAAAAGGCAGTTTAGCAGGGAGGTTGGGGTAGAGATACATATATCGATTTGAAGATACAGATACAGTTGAAGTTAAAAGCCATGAGACCAGAAGGGTGTAACTAAGGAGTGAGTGCAGATAGAGGAAAAATAGAAGGGTCTAAGGCCATGCTTTGGAACATGCCAGCAGCTGAAGGTCACAAAGGTGAGAAGACAGCTCAGGAGACCATGCAAGGGTGGCCTGTGAGAGAGGAGAGAGCCAGAGGGTGCATGGAGATGAAGAGATGAGGGCATCTCAAGCAAGGAGCAATGGGTTCCATCAAACCACATGATGGGTCGTCTGATAACAGCCAAGGATTCGACATTGGATTTAGCAAAATGGAGATCACAGATGATCTTGACAAGGAGAATCTGTTGAGGAGGTGGAGACAAAGCCTGGATGGAGTGAGTTTAAGGAGAGAGAGAAGGAAAGAGGAGAGAAAAATGGAGACAACAGGTATAAGCAACAAAACAAAATGTGAGAAACATTTTCCACCCCTTCCTCAACATGCTGTGAATAAGGTGACTTGCTAACCAGCTCTAGGAATAACAAACAACTTTCCCACTCTCTGAAAGCCACAGGTTTCTCATGGGACAAAAGGAAAATCAAGTCTAAATCAGAGGAATGGCTGATGCTGCTAAAGTTTGGCACCTAGGATATAGAACAGGAATAGCCTGAAAAGAGGGACACTATTATTATCAGCTAAATTAAAAGCACAGCATTTTAAATGGTTATTAGGAAGACCACAGCAAGTCCTGCAATTCCCACATTGACTGATTACCTACAAATTCCTTTTTGATTTTGAAAACAAATGCTTAGTAAGTCTAGGCAGGATCTCTCCATTCCCATGATTAATCTGTCATTAAATGGAGCCATTCTGCAAGCTTTAGGCATGCCATCATTTGACTTTAAGACAGGCTGTCATTAGATCTGAGCTCTGCACATTTGATTTGGAGAGGAAAACCAGAACCTAACTGAAAATGCTGTATTTCCCACAGTATTGTGTCCTTACACTCAGCTGGAGCTGAAACGGAATGACATCCATCTGCTGAGATGCTTTCCATTTTTCTGAAATGGCATTAGCTACTGTCACTTGGATGTGAAAATGAACAACAGGGCAAAGCTTCACTGGACTTTCCAAAGACTTGTCTGACCCCACTGAAAGGAGGTCAGACCAAAGGGTCAAAATAGAGACAGAGAGGGAAAATACCCCATCATGCGCAACTGGGGTTGTATTCAGAGCTTTTTAAATGTAGTTCAGACACACCAGTTAACTTAGGGGAAGATAAATAATCTTGCTACTGTTGCTCTGTGTGGATGGAAGCATGACCCATGGCAACAGACTCGAGTGTCTCCCAAGAGCCCAGTCAGTGGCCAACCCAGCCTGGAAGTCAGCTCGTGGTGTCCATGAACACCCAGCAGCACCCGGTAAAGCAGGAAGTTTTGTTAAACCAGCAGCTGCATCAAAGTATTGAGGAACTGAGATTTAAGTTAAAAAATGGGATTCAGAAATATTTGGGGTGAGCCTATGGCCGGCTTTCCCAGAACAACTAGTTTCCCTTTTGTCCTGGAGCAGTGATCACAGGGCCAACTTTCACTCTCTCGTCTGTCCCCACTTCCTGGAGCTCACCAGCACCAGGTGGGCAGTGATGACACGAGGACACAAGCCATGGTGCCCTTGGAGTCTGCTCTCTGAGGGCCAGTTGACCGTGAGTTGCTACTTCATGGCTGTGCTCACATAGCCAGGGTGCCTCTTCAGAGCATCTCAGGGTGGTCCCTTTGTGTTACGTCTCAACCATAGGACTTATTTTCTTGATTTCAACTGTTGATGCTTTTTCCTTTGTTTTGTTTCTTAGAAAAGATCTAGAGGTAAGGAGGAAGGATGTACTGCTAGCTGTACATGAAAAGAACAGCTAGTGGTACTTGCTTGCTTTCCAGGCATCCTAGTCTTTCCCCCAGTGTGCAGCCCGTGTCAGTTGGAGTTTAAGCTCATCACAGTCAGGGATATACCTTGGGCTTCCCTTCTGGTGCTAACAGAATCCTGGCTATGGAGCCACTCAGTCAGGGATGGGTTGACCGATTAATCATATAACATCTCCATCTGTATAAATTTTCAAGAATTCTCCCAGTAATCATTTTCATGAAATATGTCCGATACTATCTCTTGCCTTACCCCCACTTTTGGGTATTTCTAATAGCATGCAAAATAAACATAAGCCATCTCATTACAAAGTTATGTTCTGAGGTTTAGCAGAAATGGCCCCATCATGTTGTATGCAGCATTCAGAGGACAGGCTACACTGAGTACTACCACCAAGCTCAGTCCTCAAACCCATCAATTTCTGTATTTCCAGTGGGGCCATTTGTTTCCTGGTCTTCTGGAAATCTATGGGTTGTGCAGTTGGCACAAGCTCCTGTTGATTTGTTCTCCAGTCACTGGCTTCATTTCGTGAGTCATTTCCAAGACCCTGGAAGAGGAGGGGGACGTTCTCCTTGCTGTCACATCCTATTTCTCAAGCACTGCCCAACAGCGGCTTCTGTCCACAGGCAGGGTTCTCAGGATCTCTTGTCCCCCTACATCCTAAACTCCAGAACCTCAGTTTTGTTGGGGTCGACATCATGCTCAGCCTAAAATAGTATTTATTTCCCACACTTCTTCACAGATGAGAGTGGCCATGTCTGAATCTGGCCAACAAGATGTAAGTGGAAGTTTCCAGACTGTCTCCTGTCATGTAGCCTTTGCCCTCTCCTCCTTCCTTGAGGGAATAAAGACCATGGTAGTGTTTCAGCCATCTTGTGCTCTCTGTCCACATTCTGGAGCCGTGCTATTACCCTAGATAATCTAGAAAAACAAAACATATAACTTGACCCTTGACCTGCATTTGAGTGTTTGAGTGTCTGTTACTAGGATCTGAATGAAGCCGCTAAGAGACGCAGGCCATGTTCCGTGCAAGACTACTCATCTGGCACACGTCCCCCTTCAGTCCTGCTCTGGAGGGGTTGGACAATACTGCTTTGACCACCTGGGCAGTCCCCTGGCCCTTGATGCTCTGGGACCTCTGGGCCCATTCACGTGCAGTTGCAGGAACCAGGGCATCTTCTGCCCCTTCTGAGAGAGGTTCGAAGCTGCCTGGGGACAGCGCGCAGGCTACCAAGGTTTCCTGGTTGCAGCTCAGGCCTGTAGGACCCACAGCTGCGAGTCTGCAGGCAGGCACAAGGTGTCACTCCTGGCAGGCTCTCCCTCTCACTACCAGTGACTTCCTGGCATCCCTTTTCTAGAGGACAAGGCTTATAATTAACGTTCAGAAGTATTTATTGCCTGGACATCTGATAAAATCAGGAGAGCCTCCAAAGGTCTAGGTGCAAGTTCCCCTCCCCACTCTGCTCCCCCCACAGATGAGGTCCCCTCCACCAAACAGCCTTCTTATCAAACAGGGAGGTGCACATCCTATTTATCTCTGAATAGCAGGTTTTAGTTCCCCGCCAACCTGCAGAGTTATTCAAACAAGACAATCACAACCTCCCACTGGAATCAGGGTGACCCACACACTTGTTACTACAAAGCCTGCCTCCTGCGGCCCTGTTGGTTCACGCTGGTCCCCAGTGAGCCCCTGTGTGGCTCTGGCAGCAGTGGAGTCCTCCTCCCCCTGGCTGGGAGTACGTGTGACTAATAACGACTGTCCATCTCATCGCCCAGGGTCGAGTGCCGTGTGTCTGGTCATCCTCCTAATTCTAGGATAGGAATCCCCCTCTTCAACGGGGTGGAGAGGAGATGATTAAAACAGAATTCCCTTCAACTCCCCATGGGCAGGGAATGCCTCTCCCACCACTGCTGTTCCCCCAGCCAGTGACTTGCTGTCTCTTCTGCGAAGGGAGAGGTCTGTGTCAGTGGCAACAGTGCAGCCCTGCTCCCTCTCCTGAGTCACCCAGAGGCTGGGAGCTGGCTGACAGCTCACCACAGAATGTGGTGAATGTGGCACCATCTGCTTTTAGTTGTACTGGTAAAAGCCCCACTCAACGAGCTCCTCCAAAGCGGCCACATTCAAGCTGCCCCTCCCCCTCGTTTTCTTCTTTTGTAAAACTATCAAGCAAATCAAATCTTCCGTTTGAAAGAAAAAGGAAAAAGAAAGAATGAGGGAAGAGTAAAGAGGGAAATGGTACGTTAAAGGTCACCGTTGTCTCCTGTTCATTAGCCACAGATCAGACAGTTGACAATATGACCATTTCCAAACTTAAAGAGCCATCTTTGCATTGTTAAAAGGCTGGTCACAGACCTGGTTTGGAATTTTCACCATTCAAGCCATTATCTGTGTGTCAGCAGAGCTGTCAATTACAGTCATAGTCATCATTTTGATCCCCAAGCCTAATTTGGAAGACACAAAAAACACAAAGTGCTAGGAATCCCGAATTAGGCTCCCCTGGACAGGCAGCCCCTATGAAACAACTGTGGACAGGAACGAAAGTCATCCATCCGGAAACATCTTTGTTCCTTGTTGGTGGCCATCAGCGCCTCTTTACTGTCTGTTTGTGACCACAGAGCTAGCCTCCCCCACCCAGCCCCACTGTAGATTCAGCCCCAGAGCACTCATCATCCTTAGAATAACAGTGAGCCAACCCGATGGTGATTAGCAGGTAAGGGGACCTCACTGAGCATTTTGTTGGGAGAAAGCAAAGAGGATTTTTATCTTACGCACCTTACAGCAAAGATTCTGTTCTCTTCACCATCCCCTTCTCACTGTTGGCTCCCTCACTGTTTCTAGAATCACCTCTATGGTCCAGAACCACGGAGTCCTGGATCTTCCCGGCCATTAATACACATGTACAATTAGCCTTTTGTCTTAAGATCAGTGGCAGGTTATCAGCTCTCTACCCTGCTCCCCTGGCAGGACTCCCATGTCCAGGCAGCTCATCTACAGTGTCCGTGTGACAATAAGAGGGATGATAGGAGAGGGGGAAGGCCGGCCCCACAGAGCCAATGTCAGACTCTGTCTATTTTATGACATACACACAGGACATACCCCTCGGTTTCTAATTGAAATGTTGTCCTGCAGGCCCCTCTTGTTACATTTTTCCCACACACAAGAAAATTGGCCCATAAGGCTTTTGGGTAATTGTCTCCCTGCTGCCTCTGCCCCTCAGTTGTGTCCCAGCCCAACACACACAGTTTCTGTCTGTCCTCATGTCTTCTCTTTCTTCAGAAAACATTCATGATAAGGTTCCCCGGGACTTGTCTAGCAATTTTGTCCTTAGCCAACCCAGCTTGGGCCCACAGTTTGTACAGCCATTTCTCCCTAGCTAAGGAGACTCATAAGATTTAACACAAAGTATCTGGGGAGTGACATAGCTAAGTATTTGAATAAAACAGAGTGTTGAAATAAAGGGAATCCCCTGTTCTTCTGAAGAGGAGTCACCCAAAGACACGCCACATCCAACTGTAAACCATCAGGATAGTCCACGAGGGGCAAGGGACCCACACAATTATTGTCAGGCCTCTGGGAGTGAGACTGAGCTACAGGAAGGGAGCAATGGGTGGAAAATACGTCTTCATGCCGTGAACCCTGCCCAGGGCTGCTGTGGGCGGGAGACCGTCCCCTTGTAACTGAAGTTCCTGCTAGAAAGCAGTAGCATAGCCACCCTCTCTATAAGCCCCTAAGCACATGGAGAGTGTGGGTTTTTTTTTCAACATCTTTATTGGAGTATAACTGCTTTACAATGGTGTGTTAGTTTCTGCATTATAACAAAGTGAATCAGTTATACATATACATATGTCCCCATATCTCTTCCCTCTTTCACTTCCCTCCCTCCCACCCTCCCTATCCCACCCCTCTAGGTGGTCACAAAGCACTGAGCTGATCTCCCTGCGCTATGCGGCTGCTTCCCACTAGCTATCTATTTTACATTTGGTAGTGTATATATATCCATGCCATTCTCACACTTTGTTCCAGCTTACCCTTCCCCCTCTCCAGGTCCTCAAGTACATTCTATAGTAGGTCTGTGTCTTTATTACCATCTTGCCCCTAGGTTCTTCATGACTTTTTTTTTTTTAATTCCATATATATGTGTTAGCATATGGTATTTGTTTTTCTCTTTCTGGCTTACTTCACTCTGTATGACAGACTCTAGGTCCATCCACCTCATTACAAATAGCTCAATTTCGTTTCTTTTTATGGCTGAGTAATATTCCATTCTATATATATGCCACATCTTTATCCATTCATCGGTCAATAGACACTTAGGTTGCTTCCATGTCCTGGCTATTGTAAATAGAGCTGCAATGAATATTGTGGTACATGACTCTTTTTGAATTATGGTTTTCTCAGGGTATATGCCCAGTAGTGGGATTGCTGGGTCATATGGTAGTTCTATTTTTAGTTTTTTAAGGAACTTCAGTATTGTTCTCCAGAGTGGTTGTATCAATTTACATTCCCACCAACAGGGCAAGAGGGTTCCCTTTTCTCCACACCCTCTCCAGCATTTATTGTTTGTAGATTTTTTGATGATGGCCATTCTGACCGGTGTGAGATGATATCTCATTGTAGTTTTGGTTTGCATTTCTCTAATGATTAATGATGTTGAGCATTATTTCATGTGTTTGTTGGCAATCTGTATGGGTGTGATGGTTTGATCTCAAATATGTGTCAGGGTCACCAAGAGAGCTATTCCTCTAGGTATTGATTCTCAACAGCCTCTAAAGCCATCAAACAAAGACACAGGCAGACACGATGTGCCTCCTGCCAGAAGGACACACCCTACTATGAGTTATTCTAGATAAATGTTTGAACCTGAAGGAGATGAAGACTCTAGGTCCAGGTGTCAATTTACTGAAAGCACATGGGATGGAGAAACATGATAAATGACAACTTCTGGATGCAAAATTTAAAAGAAAGCAAAATTTAAATTGAGAGAAACTCTAAGGGATAAATGAACTGTTGACTCAACAAATGAAATGCAGAGAAAGAAAGAGAGATCTTTAAGTTAGCATTATGGAGCCTCATTAGGATTTTGACTCAACAAACTGACAAAATGCCATTTATGAGACAATTGAAGAACTTTGAACACTGATGAGGTGTTGATGGTATTAAGGAATTATTGCTAAGATTTTTAGTGTGATAATGGTAATTTGGTTATGTCTTTTAAAAAATTGCCTTTGCATTTAAACATATCTATCTCTCTATACACTTACACACAGTCACATACACACACACATACATATGCACTCATGCACTTACACACTCAGACTCACATGCTCTCTTCACACATGCTAACACACTCTTTGATACACACTTAAACAAGCACACTCACACACATATACATTCTCACACACATTCTCACACACACCACACACCTCCTTATGCACACAAAATACACACACACACACACATGCACTCATGCAGTTAAATGCAGACACTCACATGTACACACACACATTCACACAACTCACACTCTCATACACATTCACACACTCACACACGTACACTCACTTTCACACACTAGTACACTCTCAGATACTCCCATTCCCACACTCACATTCATGCACACATACCTTCTTTCACACACTTCACCACACACTCACACATGAGCACACAGCATATTTACTTCCCCCACACACTTGCTCTCACTCACACACACCCACACACTCACTCACACACAAAGATAAACACACTCTCACACCCCCACACACTCCACCTCCCACCCACACCCAGTTCCTGCCCAGCCATCGCCTGTGTTTAAGGTTGAAACATGGCAGGAACAGGTCCCTTTATTACAGATGTGAAGACAAGGCCTGGGAGGTCTCCTGGGGGGTCCCACTGGCAAGCTGCCACCCTGGACCCTGACCCTGAGCCAGTGCCCTTCCTCCTCAGCTTCTCCCAGCTTGACTGGCCAGGCTAGATCCTAAAGGAAATGTTAAGAAAAGGAAATGACTGTCCATCCGGTTGAACTGGCTGGCCTTTTTGGCTGCTCCGAATCCTACCTTCCGGTCTCAGATTTTGCCTCCTGGGATTTCTTCCTTTTTGCTCAATATTTTCTGCATGGTGACCTGAATTTCATCATGTCAGGCTCAGAGGGCTCTGGCCCCAAATACTAGAAGAGAAACAGAGTGAAAAAAAAACAAGAGCCTGGGAATTACTATGGAATAATTAAAAGACAGTCCTGAAACCCTGAGAGTGAGAATCAGAGAAAGACACAGTGAGAGAGCACAAAACAGGAGTCCCCTGTTTGCACTGAAACCATCTCAGAAGATGGGAAATAACTGTCACACTGTGGGGAGGGCGAGAGGAGAGAAAAGGAGGCTGGGTTGAAGGAAGAGTTGGCAATGTGAAATTCAGCTCCTTGGAGAGTGTGAAAGTGGGGATCCACATGGCTAAGGAAACATACATTGTTAGTCTTGCCCCAATATCTCCAGGAAGAAGAAAAAGAAAAAGAAAAAATAGTACTTAAGAGTATTCTACGAAAGTAGAGATTTTCTTTCTATACAATTATAATAAAAATAATTTCTTGAATCAAAAGGCCCAAAGATTTTCCTTAATGTTTCACTGACTATACCGTACACATATACATTTGCACGCATGCATGCACACTCTCCCACCATAGGTGACCTCACAGAAGGAAGAATCACAACTACTGCCAGTAGTGCTGCTGGATCTAAGACAATTGAGAAGCCAACCAGCCTTGGTCCTGACCCCTTCCTGTGCCCTTACTTCTTAACATGCTCCTCTACACTTCCCCAGGGCTCTTGTTTCCTGCCCACTTCTTGTTTTCTAAATATGAGATGTTCCCAGTTTTCAAACCTCTCTTTGTTCTGATCCAAGTTGGAGTATTCTTGTTTTTCCATTCTGCTGTACCAAGAATAGTGTGTCTTCATAGTTAGCACCAAGGACTGGACGTCATTTTTGAGAATGGTGGCAAGTGAATGGAAGACAAAGCAAGCAGATCTCATTAAAGAGGATAAAAATGGAAAGTGTGATACATGTGCTTATGCTGCCCATGTGAACATTGAATGAACCGTCATGCTAAAATTTACAGGGATACACATGTGTATGTGGTGTGTATGCAGGTAACATTATGTGTGCTATAACACACATCCACTCTTCCAAAGGCACATGCAGAATGTGTGACTTCACATGTCTTGGTCCCCTGCCTTCCCCTATGCACTGAAAGATCCTCAGCTGACCTGGGTCCCTCCTTGGCCACACCAGGACTCAGCAGTATGGCAAGTGGCCCAGGTGACAACCAGAGTAACCAAAATCTCCCTCAACACAGAACAGCACCATTGAGACATCACCCAAGTGGGACACACTAGGAAACAGCTCCTCCAGGCCCACAATGAAAGGCATATAAAGAAGGAGTCTCCCCTTTTCTTTCAGTGAATGAGGCTTCACTTTTCTGCTTCTCCTGGATCATTTGGGGTGATGCCCAAGTGGAGATGAGAGGAAATAAGTCTTTACTCTGCCACTGAAAATTGCTCCAATTATTTTTAATGGCTGCACTGAGTTCTATTATGTGGGTGTACCATTATTTATTTATCCCTGCTAATGGATATCTGGGTTTCCAGGCTGTACCCATTGTCTCCTTGTCATTTAGTTGTTATTAACTGGTCCACTCTCTCTTTGTGGATGTGCGTGCTTATATGCTCACGCATGCCTTTCACCAGCAACTACCACTATCTCTAGTTTATGAATTGCTACGCAATGGTACCCATCCTTATTATTTATTTCTTTCAACTCTTTTTTTTTAAGATCTTCCTTGTATGTATAATGTATGCAGTAGAGAAATCTGGCATTAAGAAAAGCAAACCTTTCCTTTAGACCTCTTCAAGATCTGTTTATTCCTGAAAAAGGGTTTCAACAATTTTTTCCTACAGCAAATTTCATTTCCCCACTTCTTGCTACAGGAGTGAAGGTTATTATCATTCGTTCATTGCACAAACAAGAAAGCAATAGTTCTTCTGCCTTCTATTCATCAACTTCAACACTTTATTTCTTCCAAATATGTGACTTCTGCAGGTTTTATTCTTTCCTAATGACAGGCTGGTCTAAGAAATGTTCTGCTCTCAAAACAAATTAACACCCCCATAGAAATGAGTACCCATTCTGGCATCCCCTTGGGAGGAGCAAATGTACAGTCTCTCCTCCCATTTCTCCCCCCAAAAGCCCTATGAGGTACCCTCCTTAGCCCTTTGTCACAGGCACACACAAACATGCAGGCTCACCTTTACACCTGCCCAATATGCCGTTGCCCTTCTCAGAAGCCCTCTTCAGTCTGCTCAGGCCCTGACAGCCTGAGCCAGGCAGCTCTGTGCATGGACTCCTTCCCAGTGCTCAGAGTTCACACTATGAGTAGAGTAACTTTTTAGAGAGCAACCTAGGGACACAGCCATATCAGACCAAAAAATACTCCATATAACATAATAGTTATTCACATCTATGAATTTAACATGCTATAAAATATAAGTATTTATTTGAAATTATATATTATTTTGTATTTTTTATTGTTACATAAATGCTATCGTTTAAACAAAACAGCAATAAGACTAGTTAACAGTGGCAACTAGTAGTACTTAATAATAAGACTGATTAAATAAATAATGTGTATGAGAAAATATAGAGGGATATTTTTATAATGCTGTTTCCTGTCCTCTAACACAGTAATTTGTTTTACTATTTTTAACACATTGTTGAAGATTTAAATTCTATAAGCTATATTATTGTGTAGTCTTAAGACACATAAAAGAGTTTTAAAAAGTAGAGTTAAACTGATATTACCTACATTTCAGTTTAAAAAGTCATGATGTGGGAGATCAGCCAAGATGGAGAGTGGAAAGACCCTGAGCTCACCTCTTCTCACAGGCACACCAAAATTACAACTATTTACAGAACAACCATTGATGAAAAAGACCAGAACCTACCAGAAAAGCTCTTCTACAATTAAAGATATAAAGAGGAACCACAATGAGATGTGTAGGAGGGCTGGACTCACAATAAAAGTCTCCCAGGTGGGAGACCCACGAATGGGAAAATAATTACTATTGCAGAGGTTCTCCCAAAGGAATGAGTGGTCTGAGCCCAACATTGGGCTCCCAGCCCAGAGGTCCAGCACTGGGAAAAAAAAACCCAGAACATTTGGCTTTTAAGGTCAGTGGGGCTTACTTTCAGGAGTCCCAGAAGGTTGGGGGAAATGGAGACTCCACTCTTAAAGGGGGCACACAAAATCTCACAGGTTCAGGGATGCAGGGCAGAAGCAGAATTTGAAAGCAGCCTGGGTCAGACCTACCTGCTGATCTTGGAGAGTCTCTTGGAGAGGCAGGTGACAACTGCAGCTCACCCTGGGGACATGGACACTAACAGCAGTGGTTTGGGGGAGCTCTTTCTACCATGAGGACACTGGTGTTGGCAAGCATCATTTTGGAATCCTCCTTCTAGCTTATTAACCTCAGGACCCAGCCCCACCCCTCCCCAACAGCCTGTAGCCACAGTACTAGAACACATCAGGCCAAGCAACTAACTGCGTTGGTACACAGTTCCACCTACCTGCAGACAGGTTGCCTTAAGACCCCCTGAACCCACAGACACCCCAGGACACAACCCTGCCCACCAGAGGGCCCAGGACCTGGCTCCACATAGCAGTACACAGGCACTGGAACTGAGATCCACAAGGCCCTGCAGCTAGAGACCCCAGGACCCAGATACACATACCAGTGAGCAGGAACCAGACCCAGAACCCCTAGCTCCACTCATCACTGAGCCTGTTTTAGCCTCAGCATCAGCCTACCCCACCAGCAAGCAGACACCAGCTGCAGGACATTTGCAGCACCACAGCGTGTGGACCCAGACAACCCACCAGCAGGTCAGATCCTGACCTGGGACTGGGTGGGTCCCAACCTCACACACTAGCAGGCCAAGACAAGCTCCGGGACACCATGCACCCTGCAGCCAGCTATGTCAGGAATTGGGCCCACCCTCCAGCAGGGAACCCTGGGCCCTGCAGCCAGACCTAGCTCTGACTGCCAGAGAGACAGCTCTAGCCCCAGGACTGGGCTATACCCACCAGTGCATGGGCACCAGCCCCAGGGTCTCCTATACCCTGACTCCACCCACCAGTAAGCCTGCACTAGCCCTATGGCTCCCCAGCGTTCTGCAGCCAGCTCTCTCATGACCCAGCCCCTCCAAATAGCAGCCAGCAACTGGCAGGGTCTGGAAACCAACCAGACATGGGACCAACAAAGCCCACCTGACCACCCACCATAGTTAGCCTGTCACAAGAGAAGGACCCATGCAGCCCATATAGGGGTCACCCCTAGAGCATTTGGCTCTGGTGACCAGAGGGGAGTGTACTGTTGGGACACATAGGACATCTTTTACAAAAGGCCATTTCTCCAAGGTTGGGAAATGTAACCATTCTACCATCCATGTGGAAATAAAAACAGCAAGTTAGGCAAAATGAGGTGACAAAGGAACATGTTCTAGACAAAGGAACAAAACAAAACCCCAGAAGAAGAACAAAGTGAAGTGGAAATAGGCAATCTACTCAAGAAAGAGTTTGGGGTAATGATCATAAAGATAATCAAAGAACTCAGAAGAATGGATACACAGAGTGATAAGTCAGAAGTTTTTAACAGAGAATTAGAAAATATGAAGAACAATCAAACAGAGATGAAGAATATAAAAACTGAAATGAGATACACTAGAAGGAACCAACAGTAGACTAAATGATCAATGGAATGGATCAGTGAGCTGGAAGATAGAGTAGTGGAAATAACTGATGCTGAACATCAGGAAAAAAACATGAAAGGAGCATTTAAGAGACCTTTGGGACAACATCAAGCACACTAATATTCACATTATAGGGATTCTAGAAGGAGAAGAGAGAGAGAAAGAGACCAAGAACATATTTGAATACATAATAGCTGAAAACTTCTTTAACCTGGAAGAGGAAACAGACATCCAAGTCCAGGAAGTACAGAGAGTCTCAGACAGGATTAACCCAAAGAGAAACACACCAAGATGCATTGTAGTTATAATGGCAAAAATTGAAGATAAAAGAGAATATTAAAAGCAGCAAGGGAAAAGCAACAAATAACATACAAGGGAACTCCCATAAAGATATCAGCTGACTCTGCAGGCCAGAGGAGTGGCACGATATATTTAAAATGATGAAAGGGAAAACTTACAACCAGGAATGCTCTAACAGGCAAGGCTCTCATTCAGATTTGATGAAGAAGTCAAAAGTTTTACAGACAAGGAAAAGCTATAAGAGTTCAGTACTACCAAAACAGTTTTACAACAAACGTTAAAGGAACTCCTTTAAGTAAAAAAGAAAAGGCCACATTTAGAAACATGAAAATTATGAAAGAATAAAGCTCATCAGTAAAGGCAAACATACAGTAAAGGTAAAAAATCATACATGTGCAAAGCTAGTATAGGAAGGTTAAAAGATAAAGGTAGCAAAATCATCTATATCCACATAAATAGTTAAGGGATACACAAAACAGTAATCATGAGGGAAGGAGAGTACAAAGTGAGGGTTGTTAAAAATGCATTTGAAATTGAGATTATCAACATAAAACATTCATATATATATATATATAGATAGATAGATAGATTACTATATAGAAACTTCATGGTAACCACAAACCAAAAATCTATGAAAGATACAACAAAAAAGAGAAAGGAATTCAAACATAACACTAAAGATAGTCATCAAATCACAAGAGAACAAAAGAAAAAAGGAAGAAAAAAGAACTACAAAAACAACCCCAAAGCACTTAACAAAATGGCAATAAAGACATACATATTACTAATTACTTTAAATGTAAATGGACTAAGGGCTCTAACAAAAAGACATATAGGACCGCATAGATACAAAAATAAGGCTGCCTAGAAGAGATGCACTTCAGATCTAAAGGCACACACAGACTAAAAGTGAGGTGATGCAAAAAGGTATTCCATAAAAATGGAAATCAGAGGAAAACCAAGGTAGCAATACTTATATCAGACAAAGTAGACTTTAAAACAAAAACTGCTACAAGAGGCAAAGAAGGATATTACATAATGATGAAGGGATCAATCCAAGAATATATGACAACTATAAATAAACATACACCCAACATAGGAGCACCTAAATACATAAAGCAAATATTAGCAAACATAAAGGGAGAAATTGACAGTAACACAATAAGAGTAGGGGACTTCAATACCCTACTTACATCAATGGATAGGTCATCCAGAAAGAAAATCAATAAGGAAACAGTGGTCTTAAATGACACATTAGACTAGAAAGACTTAATAGATATATAGAACATTCGATCCTAAAGCAACAAAATACACATTCTTTTCAAGTGCACGTAGAATACTCTCCAGGATAAATCACATGCTAAGACACAAAACAAGCCTCGGTAAATTTAAGAAAATTGAAATCATATCAAGCATCTTTTCTGACAATGACAACTAGGTAAATACCTAGTAGTGGGATTGCAGGGTTGTATGACAATGGAGGCAAGACTATACAATGGAGAAAACACGGTCTCTTCAATAAGTGGTGCTGGGAAAACTGGACGGCTACATGGAAAAGAATGAAATTAGAACATTTTCTCACACCGTATACAAAAATAAACTCAAAACGGATTAAAGACTTAAATGTAAGACCTGAAACCACAAAACTCCTAGAAGAAAACATAGCCAGAACACTCTTTGACATAAATCATAGCAATATTTTTTTGGATCTGCCTCCTAAGGCAAAGAAAACAAAAGTGAAAATAAAAAAATGGGACCTAATCAAACTTATAAGCTTTTGCACAGCAAAGTAAACCATCAACAAAATGAAAAGATAATCTGCTGAATGGAAGAAAATATTTGCAAATTATATGACCAATAAGAGGTTAATATCCAAAATATACAAACAGCTCATACAACTCAATGTCAAAAAAACAAACACCCTGATTAAAAAATGGGCAGAAGACTTGAACAGACATTTTTCCAAAGAAACATACAGATGGTCAACAGGCACATGAAAAGATGCTCAACATCATTAATCATCAGAAAAATGCAAGTCAAAACCAAAATGAGATATCATCTCACACCTTTCAGAATGGTTATTATCAAAAAGAAGATAAATAACAAGTGTAAGGGAGGATGTGGAGAAAAAGGAATCCCTGTACATTTGTTGGTGGGAATGTGAACTGGTACAGCCACTGTAGAAACCAGTATAACGATTTCTCAAAAAGCAAAAAATAGAACTACCATATGATCCAGCAATTCCACTCCTGGGTATACATCCAAAAAAAACCCCACTAATTAATAAAGGTACATGCCCCCCCACAGTGTTCATAGCAGCATTGCTTAACAATTGCCAAGATATAGAAGCAGCCTAAGTGTCCATAAACAGATGAATGGATAAAGAATATGTGAGATAAATAGACAGATAGATAGACACACACGCACAATGGAATACTATTACTCAGTCATAAAAAGAAAGAAATTTTGCCATTTGCAACAACATGAATATATTTGCAGGGTATTATGCAGAGAAAGACAAATAGTGTATGATATCATTTACATTTTGAATCTAAAGAAATAAAACAAACTAGTGAATATAACAGAAAAGAAACAGACTCAGAGATATAGAGAATATCTCTGAGTTGCCCAGTCTGCAGTGCCTTGTTATGGCAGTCCTAGCAAACTCATACAGACACTGAAAACAGTCTTGCACTGTCTGAAGTAAAATGGACCTTGGTGCTGCAGAAATAGTTCCACTTACATGAGCTAAGTTTATGCGAAAAGGAGGGTGACCACGATGCTAGTTGTTACCATCTTCTTATTCAAGATCTAAGTGTAGAGCTCAGCTGAGAGAAGAGGCAGCCCAGACACGATGTTCTATTGGTCTGCTCTAGCTTCTCCCTTTCTCCTTTCACTTTCTCAGCCCCAACACTCACCTTGGTTCTGCCTTTTCTGTTTTTAGCATTAAGCCATGGATCATACACTCCCCCACCCCCACGATGGTTCAGGTGAATTGTTCCATGGCCTCACCTGGCTTTGGTCCCTCTCTGACCTCATCTGCCATTGCTTTCCCATTTGCTCTCTGGTGGTGTAGCTCTACAGATGCTTTTCCATTCTGTGGGCCCACTGTTCTCTGAACCCCACACCTTACTCTTAGCTGGTTCCTTCTGATCCTGGTGACCTGGGCTTAAATATTTCTACCTTGGAGAGTCCTTCCCTGATCATCCTACAGAGTTGTTAATCTCCTTCCTCTCTCTCCTTCACCTGTACTGGACCATCACATCAGGAAGGATGGAAGAGAAGAGGGGAGGGAGGAGGTGATGCTCAGAGGAAGGGAAGGATAGAAGGCAGGAAGAAGGATGGGGAAAAAGGAGGGGAGATGGGGGAGTTGTGAGGATTAAATGAGTTAATATACATTAAGAACAAAGGAAGCAATATATTTGTTAGCAGTTTTTATCTTTCTACAAAATATGCCTCGAGTAACAGCATCTGTGCCTAAGGACTCAACGCCAGTTGTAAACACCTTGGCCCACTGAGATGTTCCACCTAGAGGTCCTCTCACCACCCTGTCAAAAGTCTGTGGCCCAGTGCAAATGCCACCTCTTCCATAGATTTCCCACTTATTCCCACCCAGAAAATGTTCTCCCTTACAATCCTGTAGAACTTCCTTTGTGCTTTTTTGGAATGTCATTCCATTCACCTTCATTCATTGTCTTTTACCTTGTTCCTGGTCCTAGTATCTGAGTGCTGGGGACCCACACACAGCCCAGTGCCCCAAGGGGCTGACCAGTAAGGCAGACTCCTGATCATTCTGCTCCAGATTTGCAGTGTGATGGGCCTGGGCTGTAGGCTGCCCAGGCTTTGCTTTCCATGGGGGCGCTCCTGGAAAAGGACACGTGATTCCAGTGAGTTTCTGTCCACCCTTCCCTCTCTCTCATTTGGCTTTACAGTGATAAGCTGATAGCTATCAGTGGTTAAAGATTTTTAAATAGGAAGCTTTCTTGGTCAAGAATGCTCATCAAGCAAGAAATCTCTGTTGCAATAAATATAGGGCCAAGGCTTTAATCCTTGGCTCTTCTGACATGGAGGTTAAACAAATATGCAGTCAAATATGCAGTTTGGCCAAGGGCCTGCTGAGTCATTCCTCCCACCCAGACACTCTAAAGGCTTAGCAGCAATAAGTCGTCATCTTGCTGTAAGTGACCAAAAAATTATTATTTCAGGAGCAAAAATTCTTCAAAACTTTTCTTTTTTTTCTGTAACTCTTTGTCTATGTACAGAATATAGAATTCGGTTAATTACCTTGAGGAGTGAGAAGCAAAAGGAAGATCCCTCCTTTCCATGGGGAGGTCAGAATAACTGAAGAGGATTTTTTAAATTGCACATGCTCCTTCAGTCTTTGACATAATCCCCCCAACACCTCCTTCCTGGCTTCCTAATGGGCCCCATGCCTTCAGACATTAAAGTAGAAAGAGGTCAAGAGCCAATGATTAAATAATTCAATCCCAAAGAGACCCCACTGCCAAAAGTTTCTGAATATTGAAGCAAATTTAGCTCCTTGAATTAAAACTGTGATCTGCTTGTCAATTAAATGCATGACACTTAAACAACCAATAATTAGTTGTGTGAGTGTCTACATATAATTCCCCAAATTATTTGGAAATGAATAAATATGGTACAATTGATATTTTGTATCACAATCTCATTTCAGCCCTTGCTAAACTTATAATTCACTCACTTTCCTACACATAAAATATATTATTTTAGCAATATTAAGATGCAGCATTTTTGTGCAGAGTTAAGTCTGATTTTATAATAAATTCAGTTATAATTCCCCCAAACCAATCTTTTTATCCCACTAGTTACACCAACTTACGAGATCTTTCATCGATCTCTCAAAACAAACTTTTTTATTGTTGTAGAGGTTGGTATCCTTCACTCCAAAGTTGCTTTTTAAAATGATGCTTAATTTAACTCTGTTGATAATCTGAAGCCAATTTCATGAAAATCATGCAACAGTGCCGCTTTCTATTCTCAGTGATTTACTTCTAAATAGTTTTCCTGATTTGAATTTCAAGTCAACAAGAATTATGGAGTGCCTGCTATATCCCAGACATTGGGCCAGTAGGAGGGCTGCAAAGGCATATAACTAAAAACTGTCCCTTTGACAAATGACCTCTGAAGAAAGTAAAGATGTCCTGAAGACAAGTAATTCTCACACTGTGCATTCAATGCTCTGGAGACCTGGATAAGAGAGCAATTAATTCTGCCTTAAGAGGAGATTACAGAAAATATCATAGCAGTAGGTGATGAGAAAATCTGTTAATTTATCATCATGGAAAGAATAAAATTAAAAATAGCACATTCTACTTAGTGTAAAGAACTAAGTGCAGGGGGGAAATGATGTTACTATAAGTGGAGATGTGAATCATGATTTTCATATTTCTTTAAACATCCATAATTCTGTTTATGAATGAAATTCACTCATCAGTGCAAAATTTTGTAAACTGAAAGTCCCATTTCCTTAACTTATATGGAAAAAGCTATCATCGGTGTCTGAGACTCCTTGCAGAAAAACCACCATTAAATGGGTAATTTTATTTTCAGGAGACTTTTAATTGCAAATTCAATTTCTTAATGATTATAAGACTATTCAGATTATCTATTTCATGTTGGTTGAGTTTTGGTAGTTGAGGTTTTTGAGGAATTGATTCATTTCTTTTAAGTTATTAAATTTACAAGTGTAAATTTACTCATAATATTCCTTTATTATTCTTTTAATGACTGCAGAATCTGTAGTGACATACCATATTTCATTCCTGACACTGATGATTTGTGTCTCCTTTTTATTTTTGTTAATCTTACTAGAGGTTTATCAATTTTATTGATTTGTTAAGGAACCAGCTTTGTTTCATTGATTTTTCTTGTTTTCCTATTTTCAATTTCAAAGTAACTGTATTGTTTCCTTCCTTCTGCTTGCTTATTTTGCTTTTTTATTTTTTAGGTTCTTGAAGTAGAAACTTTGACTATTATTTTGAGATCTCTCCTCATTTCTAATGTAAGTATTTATGGCTATAAGTTTTCCTCTCAGTGCTTAAGCTGCATTCTACATAGGTTTGATAGTCTGTATTTTCACTTTCATTCATCGTTTGGTTCTACATTTTTAAAAATTTCCTCTGAGATTTTGATCCATGGATTATTTAGAAATGTGTTGTCGCACTGTAATTGATCTCTAATTGATTCCATTGTGGTCAGAGAACACACTCTATGATTTCAATTTTTAAAAATTCACTGATGCTTGTGTTTTACAGCCCAGAATATGGCCAGTCTTGGCAAATGCTCCATGAGCACTTGAACAAAATGTGTACTATATTGTTGTGTGTGGAGTGTTATACTATATATAACATTTATATTAAGGTAATTATTTGATATGTTAGGGGTTATGTCTATTATTTGATTTTTGGAACATGGAACATTTACCAACGTAAAACACATTCTGAGTCATAAGACACACTTTAACTAATTTAAAAGAGTAGAAATCATACAAATATGTTCTCAGACCACAGTGGAAGTAAATGAGAAATCAGTAACAGAAAGGAAGATGGAAGATCTCCAATATTTGGAAATTAAACAACATACTTCTAAGTAACACATGAGTGAAGGAAGAAATCTCAAGAGAAGTTTAAAAATATTTTGAAGTAAAGGAAAATGGAAATACAACATATGACAATGTGTGGAATTCAGTGAAAACAGTGCTTAGAATATTATAATATTAAATACATATATTAAAAAAGAAGAAAATATAAAAACAATAATCTAAGTGTCCACCTTAGGAAACTAGAGAAAGAAGAACAATTAAAGTCTAAAGCAAGGAGAAAGATATAAAATTAGAGCAGAAGTCAAGAGTGTGGAACACAAGAAAAAATAGAGAAAAATCAATGGATCAGAAAACTGGTTCTTTTAAAAAATCAATAAAGTTGATAAAGCTTTCACCAGAATAATCAAGTGAAAAAAGAGAAAAGATAATGTTACCATTATCAGAAATGAAGGAGGGATCATCACTAAAGATTCCATGTATGTTAAAAACTTAATAAAGGGACACTATGAACAACTATATACTTACAAATTTGATAACTTGGATGAAATGGACCAATTTCTTGAAAGACAAAAACTGCCAGAAACTCACAGGAAGAGAAATAGATCATCTGAATGGACCTGCATCTATTAAAGAGAATGAAGCAATAACTTTCCAAAAGAGAAATCACCAGGCCCAAATGGATTCACTGTTGACTCCTACCAGAGATTTAGGGGGGAAAAAATGATACCAATTCTCTACAATCTCTTCTAGAAAATAGAAGCAGAAGGAATACTTCCTCACTCATTCTATTTGGCCAACATTACCCTAATATCAAAATCAGACAAAGACATTGCAAGAAAGAAAATCTATAGCCTGATATTTCACCTATATCTATATTTGAACATAGAAAAATCAGTAAACTATTAGTAAATAAAACACAATAATGTATAGAAAAACTTTTACACCATGACCAAGAAGGATTTATGCATGACTGCTTTAACACTGTAAAATAAATAAATGTAATCCACCACATCCAAAGGCTAAAGAATAAAAATCTTATGATTCATAAATTGATGCAGAAAAAAATTAGCGAAATTCAACATCTATTCATGATAAAAACACTCAGCAAATTAGGAATAGAGAGGAACTTCCTCAATTTTATAAAGAACATCTACAGAAACCCTTCAGCTAATGTCATACTTAAAGATGAGAAATGACCCTTTCCCTCCTAAGACTGGAAACAAGGCAAGGATGTCCTCTCTCAACACAGCTGTTGAGATAAAGACCACAAAAAACAATGAAATACATACAGATTGTAAAGGAAGAAATAAAACTGCCATGATCGTCTATGTAGAAAATCCCCCAAATTGACAAAAATGTAATTGAAACTGATAAGCTAGTATAACAATTTGTAGTATATAAGGCTAATATACAAAAGTCAATTTCTTTCTTATATACCAGCAAAGAACAATAAAAATTTTAAATTAAAACAAACATTCACAATAGCACTCAAAAAATGAACATCAGGTATAAATATAACAAAAGATGAATGGGATCTAATATGAATAAAAATATAATAGTCTGATAAAAAGATATCAGCATAAGAGCTACATAAATGAAGAGATAGTCCATGTTCAAGAATTGGAAGACTCAATATTGATGTCAATTCTTCCCAACTTGATCTAGAGATTCAATGCAATCCTAATCAAAATCCCAGAAGTGTATTTCTTAGATATCCACAAACTGATTGTAAAGTTTATAGAAAAGGCAAAAGACCTAGAAAGCCAACATAATGCTGAAGAAGAACAAAATTGTCATACTATTAAATTTCAAGACTTACTATAAAGCTATAGTAACCAAGACACATAGATCAATCAAACAGAATAGAGAGCCCAGAAATATACCCTCACAAATATAACTGATCTTTGACAAAGAAGCAAAGGCAATCCAATAGAGAAACAAATGGTGCTGGAAATTCTACATATTAAAAAAGTGAATATAGACACAGATCTAGACCTAGACCTTACGCCTTACACAAAAATTAACTCAAAATAGATCATAGACCTAAGTGTAAAATGCAGAATTATAAAACTTCTAGAAGAAAACATTAAAAAAAAACTATGTGACCTTGGGTTTGGTGATGAGCTTTTAGATACTACACCAAAATCACAATTCATAAGAGAAAAAATTGATGTGAGAATTTATTAAATCTAAAACCCTTCTCTGGGAAAGGCACTGCTAAGAAACTAAAAATACAAGCCACCGATTGGGAGACATACAAAAACATGTATCTGGTAAAGGCCTTGTATCTATAATGTACCAAGATTTCTTAAAACTCAATGATAAGTAAACAAACAACCCAAGTAAAAATGGGTAAAAGATCTGAACAGACACTCCACTAAAGAAAATAGACTGATGGTCATTGTATAATTCCACTTATATAAAAAAAATCCAGAATAAATAAAACCATAGGGACAGAAAGGAGATAATTGTTTGCTAGGGTCTAGGGGAAATAGAGGAATTAACAGTGACTGCTTAATAGGTATAGGGTTTCTGTTTGGGGTGATGAAATGTTCTGAGACTAGATAGTAGTGATGGTTGCACAGCATTGTGAATGTAATTAATGCCACTGGATTGTACAATTTAAAATGTTTTAAAAGATAAATTTTATTTTATGTGAATTTTGTAATAAAATACATGAACCATAAAGTATATTTTTTAAAAAGTTACCAAAATAAAAATGAGAGGAAGGGAAAAAAAAGAAAATAGACTGATGGCAAATAGGCATATGAAAAATATTCAACATCATTTGTCATTAGGAAATTGAAAACTTATACAATTAAAGTTATACACATTTAAATGGCTAAAATTTAAAAACTGACATCAACTACAGTTGGTGTGGCAGAACAAGAGGAATTGTCGTTCATTGCTGGAGAAAATGCAAAATGGTACAGTCACTTTGGAAGACAGTTTATTGGTTTCTTATAAAACTAGAGATATTCTTACAGTAAAATACAGAAATCATGCTCCTAGGTATTTACACAATTGATTTGAAATTTTATGTCTATACAAATTGCATGGGAATATTTATTCAAGATCACTCAAAACTGGAAAGCAACTGTCCTTCAGTAGGCAAATGAAAAAACAAACTGTGGCACATCATGAAATGGAATATTGTACAGTGATAAAAAGAAATTAGCTATTAAGTCATAAAAATATATAGATGAATCTTAAATGCATATTGCTAAGTGAAAGGAGTCAGTATGAAAAAAGCACATGCTGCATGATGCCAATTATATTGATATTCTGGAAAAGGCAAAACTATGAAGTTGATTTTTAAAAAGATGACTGACAAGGTTTCAAGGAAAGAAAAAGAGTTGCAGATGTAAGCACAGGAGATTTTTAAGGTGGCGAAACTATTCTGCATGATTCTGTGATGCACTATGCATTTGTCAAAACCATAGTACTTTACAACATAAGTAATAAGCCACAAAGTATGGAAATTTTAAAAAATCATTTAGGATATTAGGAGAATCCCAGGTTGAAATGATAATATGACAGACAGTCTAACTGTATTACAAATATATGAAGCAACCTCACTGAAGGAGTTGAGGGGAAAAGGTGCTGACTTAAGTAACTGGTAATTAGTAGAGGTTATGAGTTATCACAAAATGATCACATGCTTGTAACTACCACATTGGTCAAGAAATAGAAATTTATCAGCTCCCAGAATATTCCCTCATTTTTCTCCTGATTGCTACCCTCTCTCCCCAAAGTTAAACATTACCCTGACTTCTAACACGATGGACTAGTTTGGCCTAATGAAGAATTTTATATAAATAAAATCATATAATATGGATTCTCCTGTGTCTGGCTTTTATCATCCAGAATTACGTTTATGAGATGCATTCAAATTGCTGCATATGGCTACAGGTCATTCATTTTCATTGTATAAATGTACCACAATTTATTTACCAAAATTAGTGTTGGCAGATATATGAGTGTTTCTAGTTTAGGGCTATTAAGAATCATGCTCTCACTAAGATTTTTATACATGTTTATCTTTTGGTACATGCAATTCTGTTGGGTTTATATCTAGGAGTAAAACTGGAAGGTTACAACTAAAGTTTCATTTTCAGTTATAGTAACATTTACTGTCAACAGCTTTGCAAACTGCTTGTATTAATTTCACACTCACATTTTTTGTGAAGTGCCTGTTTAAATCTCCTACCCATTAGTTAGTTGGTTTGTCTACCATTTTCTTGATTTGGAGAAAATATATATTTTCTGGATATGAGGCATTATCAGTTGTAAGTGTTGCAAATATCTCCAAATCTGTGGTTGGCCTTTTAAACCCCTTAATGGTGGTTTTGTTTTGGTTTTTTTGTGGTACACGGGCCTCTCACCGTCGCGGCCTCTCCCGTTGCGGAGCACAGGCTCTGGACGCGCAGGCTCAGTGGCCAAGACTCACGGACCCAGTTGCTCGTGGCATGTGGGATCTTCGCAGACCAGGGCACGAACTCGTGTCCCCTGCATCGGCAGGCGGACTCCCAACCACTGCACCACCAGGGAAGCCCAACAGTGATTTTTAAAATGAAGAAGTTCTTAACTTTGATGAAGTCCAATTGATTAATTTTTTCCTTTTACGAATCATGCTTTTGGTGTTTTATCTAAGAAATCTTTGTCTAACTCAAGGTAACAAAATTTTTCTTCTATGTGTTCTTAAATTTTATAGTTCTAGTTTTACATTTAGGTCTATGGTCCTTATTGAGTTAATTTTTTATATGATGTGAAGTATGGATCTAAGTTTGTTTGTTTATTTATTTATGCATGTGGACATTCAATTGTTTCAGCACTATTTGCTGAAAAGACTATATTGTTTCAATTAAATTGTCTTTGTGCCTTTATAAAACATCAGTTGGTTGGGACTTCCCTGGTGGTGCAGTGGTTAAGAATCCACAGGGGACATGGGTTTGATCCCGGTCCAGAAAGATCCCACATGTCGTGGAGCAACTAAGCCTGTGCACCACAGCTACTAAGCTTGCATACTAGAGCCTGCGAGCCACAACTACTGAGCCCATGCACCACAACTACTGAAGCCCACGCACCCTAGAGCCCACGCACAGCAACTACTGAAGCACGCATGCTCTACGTCCTGCATGTTGCAAGTACTGAGCCTGCGTGCTGCAACTACTGAAGTCCGTGCCCCTAGAGCCCATGCTCTGAAACAAGAGAAGACACCGCAATGAGAAGCCTGTGCACCACAATGAAGGGCAGCCCCCACTCGCCGCAACTAGAGAAAGCCTGCGCGCAGCAACGATGACCCAACACAGCCACCCCCACACACACACAAATCAGTTGGCCATATATGTGCATGTCTATTCCTAGACTCTCTCTTTGCTGACCTTTTGCAAAAACCCCTCTGCCTCAATTACTGTAGCTATACATAAAGTCTTGAAATCAGGTAGTATGAGTTGTCCAAATCTGTTCTTTTCCAAAATTATTTTAGCTTTCCTAGTCCTTTACCTTTCACTTATAAATTTCAGAATCAGCTTGTTAATTTCTATGAAAAATATATCTAGAAATTTAATTGGAATAACAAGAAATCTATACATGAGATTGTGAAGAATTGACAGCTCAATCATATTGAGTAATCCAATCCATAAACATGATATCTGTCCATTTATTTAGGACATCTTAAGCTTTCATCACTGACTTGCAGTTTCAACATACAGACATAGCACATACACTGTTAAATTGTTACATGATTTTTGATACAATTGTACAGGTAATATTTTACTTATCAACTTGCAGTTGTACATTGCTACTATATAGAAATGTAATTCACTTATACTGACCTTATATCCTGCAATTGTTCTAAACTCACTAGTGTTGCTAAACTCACTAGTGTTCTTTTTTAGATTCTTAGGAATTTTGTTTAGACAATCATGTCAGCTGTTTATAGAGACAATTCTATTTCTTCCGTTCTAATCTGTATGATTTTAGTACTTTTTTTTTTGCCTTAGTATACTAGCTAGAATCTCCAGTACAATGAAGAATAAAAATGGTGAGTGCAAATATCCTTGCCTTGATACTGATCTTAGAGAGAGAGAATACCATCTTTTATCATTAAGCATAATGGAAGCTGTATGACTTTTTGTAAATGCTGTTTTTCTTAAGTTTGCACATTTTAAAAATCAAAAATGGACTTGGGTTTTATCAAATGCTTCTTCAGCATCAACTGAGATGATCATATGCATATTTTTAAGTCTGTTGACATAATGAATTACACTTATTTTTTAAAAATATTAACCAACCTTGTATTCCATGAGATATTATCCTTTTTCATTATCTTAGCTAAGTTTTTTATCTTCATGTCTATGAGGAATATTAGTCTGTAGTTATATTGCAATGTCTTTGTCTAGTTTAGGTATGAAGGTAATGCTGTCCTCATGGACTGGGTCAGGAAATGTTCCCCCTCTTTATTTCTCTGGAAGAGTCTGTGTGGAATTGACATTATTTCTTCCTTAAATGTTTAGTAGAATTCACAAGTGAAACCATGTTGGCTTAAAGGTTTTTTTGTTAGAAAGATTTTTAACTACAGATTCTATTTCTTTAGTAGTCATAGGGTAATAAAAGTTATCTATTACTTTTTGGATAAGCTTTATTGCTTTGTATATTTGAAATAATTTGTTCATTTCATCTGAATCATTGAATTTATTGGCATAAAGTTGTTCATAATATTGTTAATATTTTCTTAATGTCTATAGGAGCTTAGTAATAGACTCTAATGTCTGACGTTTGTAATTTTTACTTTCTCTTTCTTTCCTGATAAGTCAGGCTATGAAATTATCAATCCTATTGATCTTCTATAAGAAGCAGCTGTAGTTTGTTTGATTTTTCTCTCTTATTTCAATTCTCTATCTCATTGATGTCTGTTCTTATCTTCCTTTCTTCACCTTAATTTGTCCTTCTTTTTCTAGTTTCTTAAGGTAGAAACTTAGATCTTTGATTTGAGATCTTCTTTCTAATACAGATTAAAGATAAAAATTCCCTCTAAGCACTGTTTTACCTAATCTTATAAATTTTAACATGGTTTATTTTCATTTTAATTCACTTCAAAATATTTTCTAATTTCCCTTTTGATTTATTCTTTGATCCACAGGTTATATAAAACTGTGTTGTTTGTTTTCCACATATTTAGGGATTACAGATATATTTCTGTTAATAATTTTTTATTTAATTGCATTATGGTGAGAGAATGTTCTTTGATATATTTTAAATTTGAGACTATTATGACCCAGAATGTAGCAAACTATCCACAGACATTTGAAAAGATTGTGTATTCTCCTACTTTTGAGTACAGTGTTTTATAAATGGCAATTAAGTCAAGATAGATAGTGCTCTTCATCAGTGGAACAGGATAGAAAGGCCAGAGATAAACCCACACACCTATGGTCAACTAATCTATGACAAAGGAGGCAAGGATACACAATGGAGAAAAGATATCCTCTTCAATAAGTGGTGCTGGGAAAACTGGACAGCCACATGGAAAAGAATGAAATTAGAACACTCTTTAACACCATACACAGAAATAAACTAAATTGGAATAAAGACCTAAATGTAAGATTGGACACTATAAAACTCTTAGAGGAAAACATAGGAAGAACATTCTTTGACATAAATCACAGCAAGATCTTTTTTGATCCACCTCCTAGAGCAATGGAAATAAAAACAAAAATAAACAAATGGGACCTAATGAAACTTAAAAGCTTTTGCACAGCAAAGGAAACTACAAACAAGATGAAAAGACAACCCTCAGAATGGGAGAAAATACTTGCAAACAAATCAATGGACAGAGGATTAATCTCCAAAATATATAAACAGCTCATGCAGCTCAGTATTAAAAAACCAAACAACCCAATCCAAAAATGGGCAGAAGACCTAAATAGACATTTCGCCAAAGAAGACATACAGATGGCCAAGAAGCACATGAAAAGCTGTTGAACATCATTAATTATTAGGGAAATGAAAATCAAAACTAAAATGAGGTATCACCTCACATCAGGCAGAATGGCCATCATCAAAAAATCTAGAAATAGGGCTTCCCTGGTGGTGCAGTGGTTGAGAGTCCACCTGCCGATGCAGGGGACACGGGTTCGTGCCCCGGTCCAGGAAGATCCCACATGCCATGGAGTGGCTGGGCCCATGAGCCATGGCCACTGAGCCTGCAGGTCCGGAGCCTGTGCTCCACAACAGGAGAGGCCACAACAGTGAGAGGCCCGTGTACCGAAAAAAAAAAAATCTAGAAACAAGGAATGCTGCAGAGGGTGTGGAGAAAAGGGAACTCTCTTGCCCTGTTGGTGAGAATGTAAATTGATACAGCCACTATGGCGAACAGTATGGAGGTTCCTTAAAAAACTAAAAATAGAATTACCATATAACCCAGCAATCCCACTACTGGGCAGAGAAAAACATAATTCAAAAAGACACACACATCCCAATGTTCATTGCAGCACTATTTACATTGTCAGGTCATGGAACCAGCCTAAATGTTCATTGACAGATGAATGAATAAAGAGGATGTGGTACATATATACAATGGAATATTACTCAGCCATAAAAAGAATGAAATTTAGTCATTTGTAGAGACGTGGATGGATCTAGAGACTGTCATACAGAGTGAAGTAAGTCAGAAAGAGAAAAGCAAATATCATATATTAACACATATATGTGGAATCTAGAAAAATGGTACAGATTAACCAGTTTGCAAGGCAGAAATAGAGACACAGATGTAGAGAACAAACGTATGGACACCAAGGGGGCAAAGTGGCAGTTGGGTGTGTGTGTGTGTGTGTGTGAGATGAATTGGGAGATTGGGATTGACATATATACATTAATATGTAAAAATAGATAACTAATAAGAACCTGCTGTACAAAAAATAAATTAAATTAAAAAAAAGAAACCTTGCTGAGATGTCAATAATAAGTGCATTAAATCTATGATCAGTTTAAGGATAATTGGCATGTTTACTATGTTGAGTCTTCCAAATCATTAAAACAATGACTCTTCGTTTACTTAGATCTGCTTGGTTTCTTTCACCAGCAGGTTATAGTTTTTAGTATACAAGTTCTATATGTATTTTATTAGATTTATACCTAAGTACTTCATTTTTTTCAGTCATTACAAGTGGTGTTTTAAAATTATGTTTTCTGAATATTCATTGTTATTATATAAAAATGCAGTTGCTTCTTGAATGTTAATCTTGCAATGTTGCTGAACTCATTTATTAATTCTAGAAGTTTTTGTAGTTTTTTTAATCTACATGTACATAGATAATCATGTCTCCTGCAAATAGCGATGATTTTATTCTTCCTTTAGAACTGGTGTGCCTTTCCTTTTCCTTGCCATTTTCAGTATCTATAATTTCTAGTACTATAATGAATAAGCATACTGAGAGTGAACATTCTTGTCCTGCTCTCAGTCTTAGGAAGAGAGCATTCAGACTTTCATCATAAGGAATGGTGTTAACTGCAGACTTTCTATAAATGTTCTTTATCCATTTGAGTTAGTTCCTCTATAATCCAATATTTCTGGGAAAGAGTTTTTATCACAAATTAGTGTTGGGTTTGTAAAATAACATTTTTGTGTCAATTGATATGATCGTATGATTTTTCTTCTTCGCCTAGTTGGTATGGTGAATTATATTTCTTTTACAATGCTATGACCCACTAGGTCATAGCATATAATTTCTTTCATAGATTGCTAGATTTGGTTTGCTAATATTTTGTTGTGGTAAATTCATGAGAGATATTGTTTTGTAGTTTTTCCATTTTTAAACTGTCATTCTCTGATTTTGGTATCAGAATAATACTGACCTAATCAAATGAATTTAGGAAGTGTTCCCTCCTTTTCCATTGTCTAGAAGCACTTGTGTCAAAAATTGTGTTAATTCTTGTAAGTATTTAGTAGAATTCTCCAGTGGAACACCTGGGCTTGGAGGTTTCTTTTTCAGGAGAGATTTTCAATTATGAATTCAATTTATTAAATCATTATAGAACTATTCCGACTATCTGTTTCATCTTGTTAGAGTTTTGGCAGCTTTAGGTTTTCAAGGAATTGGTCCATTTCTTCTAAATATTCAAATATTCTAAATATTCAAGTTTATAAGCATAAAGTTATTCATAGTATTTCTTTATTATCCTTATAATCCTTTTTAATGGTTGCAGGATTTTCTGTGATAGTCTAACTTCATTCCTGATATTGGTGAAACCTCTTGCTGAAGGTTTATCAATTTTACTGATTTTTTTTAAAGAATCAATCTTTAGTTTTATTAGTTTTCTCTGTTGTTTTCCTATTTTCAATTTCAGTGGTTTCTGCTCTGAACTTTATTATTTCCTCCCTTCAGCTTGCTTTCAGGTCATCTTGCTCTTCGTTTTCAGTTTCTTGGGGTATGAACTTACATTTAGATATGGGACTTTTTCTCTTCTCTAATGTAAGCATTTAGTGCTAAAAAATTCCTCTCAACACTGTTTTAGTCACATCCTATATATTTTCATATATCTTTTAAAATTAATTTATTTTTTAACATCTTTATTGGAATATAATTGCTTTACAATGCTGTGTTAGTTTCTGCTGAATAAAAAAGTGAATCAGCTATATGTACACATATATCCCCATAACCCCTTCCTCTTACATCTCTCTCCCACCCTCTCTATCAAACACCTCTAGGTGGTCACAAAGCACCGAGCTGATCTCACTGTGCTATGAGGCTGCTTACAATCTATTTTACATTTAGTACTGTATATATGTCAATGCCACTCTCTCACTTCGTCCCAGCTTAACCTTCCCCTTCCCCATGTCCTCAAGTCCATTCTCTAGGTCTGCGTCTTTATTCCTGTCCTGCCCCTAGGTTCTTCAGAAACGTTTTCTTTTTTTTTATATTCCATATATGTGTGTTAGCATACG
The DNA here is from genome assembly GCF_963924675.1 of Phocoena phocoena. NCBI lineage: Eukaryota > Metazoa > Chordata > Mammalia > Artiodactyla > Phocoenidae > Phocoena > Phocoena phocoena. The sequence goes on from NC_089224.1 coordinate 23,206,045, forward strand.
GTATTTGTTTTTCTCTTTCTGACTTACGTCACTCTGTATGACAAACTCTAGGTCCATCCATGTAACTACAAATAACTCAATTCCGTTTCTTTTTATGGCTGAGTAATATTCCATTGTATATATGTGCTACATCTTCTTTATCCATTCATCTTTCAATGGATGCTTAGGTTGCTTCCATGACCTGGCTATTGTAAATAGGGCTGCAATGAACATAGGGGTGCATGTGTCTTTTTGAATTATGGTTTTCTCTGGGTATATGCCCAGTAGTGGAATTGCTGGGTCGTATGGTAGTTCTATTTATAGTTTTTTAAGGAGTCTCCATATTGTTCTCCATAGTGGCTGTATCGATTTACATTTCCACCAACAGGGCAAGAGGGTTCCCTTTTCTCCACACCCTCTCCAGCATTTCTAGTTTCTAGATTTTTTTATGATGACCATTCTGACTGGTGTGAAGTGCTACCTCATTGTAGTTTTGATTTGCATTTCTCTAATGTTTAGTGATGTTGAGCATCCTTTCTTGTGTTTGTTAGCAATCTGTATATCTTCTTTGGAGAAATGTCTATTTAGGCCTCCGGACCATTTTTGGATTGGGTTGTTTGTGTTTTTGATATTGAGCTGCATGAGCTGCTTGTATATTTTGGATATTATTCCTTTGTCTGTTGCTTCATTTGCAAATATTTTCTCCCATTCTGAGGGTTATCTTTTCATCTTGTTTATGGTTTCCTATGCTGTGCAAAAGCTTCATTAGGTCCAATTTGTTTATTTTTGTTTTTATTTCCATTTCTCTAGGAGGTGGGTCAAAAATGATCTTGCTGTGATTTATGTCATAGTGTGTTCTGCCTATGTTTTCCTCTAAGAGTTTGATAGTTTCTGGCCTTACATTTAGGTCTTTAATCCATTTTGAGCTTATTTTTGTGTATGGTGTTAGGGAGTGGTCTAATTTCATTCTTTTACATGTAACTGTCCAGTTTTCCCAACACCACTTATTGAAGAGGCTGTCTTTTCTCCATTGTATATTCCTCCCTCCTTTGTCATAGATTAGTTGACCATGGGTGTGTGGGTTTATCTCCAAGCTCTCTATCCTGTTTCATTGATCCATATTTCTGTTTTTGTGCCAGTACCATACTGTCTTGATTACTGTAGCTTTTTAGTGTAGTCTGAAGTCAGGGAACATGATTCCTTTAGCTCCATTTTTTTGTCTCAAGATTGTTTGGCTATTCAGGGTCTTTTGTGTTTCCATATAAATTGTAAAGTATTTTGTTCTAGTTTTGTGAAAAATGCCATTGGTAATTTGATGGGGATTGCATTGAATCTGTAGATTGCTTTGGGTAGTATAGTCATTTTCACAATATTGATTCTTCCAATCCAAGAACACAATATATCTCTCCATCTGTTTGTGTTGCCTTTGATGTCTTTCATCAATATCTTATAGTTTCTGTGTACAGGTCCTTAAGTAGGTTTAGTCTCCTTAAGTTGGTATATTATCATTTTTACTACAGTGGTGAATGGGATTTTTCTTTAATTTCTCTTTCAGATATTTCATCATTAGTGTATAGGAATACAAGAGATTTCTGTGCATCAATTTTGTATCCTGCTACTTTACCAAATTCATTGATCAGCTCTCGTAGTTTTCAGGTGGCATCTTTAGGATTCTCTATGTATATTATCATGTCATCTGCAAACAGTGACAGTTTTACTTCTTCTCTTCCAATTTGGATTCCTTTTATTTCTTTTTGTTCTCTGACTGCTGTGGATAAAACTTCCAAAACTATGTTGGATAATGGTGGTGAGAGTGGGCAACCTTGTCTTGTTCCTGATCTTAGTGGAAATAGCTTCAGTTTTTCACCATTGAGAATGATGTTTGCTGTGGGTTTGTCATATATGGCCTTTATTATGTTGAGGTAAGTTCCCTCTATGCCTACTTTCTGGAGGGTTTTTAGCATAAGTGGGTGTTGAATTTTGTCGAAAGCTTTTTCTGCCTTTATTGAGATTATCATATAATTTTTCTCCTTCAATTAGTTAATATGGTGTATCACATTTATTGATTTGCATCTATTGAAGAATATTTGCATTCCTGGGATAAACCTCACTTGATCGTGGTGTGTGATCCTTTTAATGTGCTGTTGGATTCTGTTTGCTAGTATTTTGTTGAGGAGTTTTGCATCTATATTCATCAGTGATATTGGTCTGTAGTTTTCTTTTTGTGTGACATCTTTGGTTTTGGTTTCAGGGTGATGGTGACCTCGTAGAATGTGTTTGGGAGTGTTCCTCCCTTCACTGTATTTTGGAACAGCTTGTGAAGGATAGGTGCTAACTCTTCTATAGATATTTGATAGAATTAGCCTGTGAAGCTATCTGGTCCTGGACTTTTGTTTGTTGTAAATTTTTAATCACAGTGTCAATTTCAGTACTTGTGATTGGTCTGATTATGTTTTCTATTTCTTCCTGGTTCAGTCTCAGAAGGTTGTGCTTTTCTAAGAATTTGTCCATTTCTTCCAGGTTGTCCATTTTATTGGCATAGAGTTGCTTGTAATAATCTCTCATTATCCTTTGTATTTCTGTAGTGTCAGTTTTACTTCTCCTTTTTCATTTCTAATTCTGTGGATTTGAGTCTTCTCGCTTTTTTTCTTGATGAGTCTGATTAATGGTTTATCAATTTTGTTTATTTTCTCAGAGAACTAGCCTTTAGTTTTATTGATCTTTGCTATCGTTTCCTTCATTTCTTTTTCATTTATTTCTGGTCTGATCTTTATGATTTCTTTCCTTCTGCTAACTTTGGGGGATTTTTTGTTCTTCTTTCTCTAATTGCTTTAAGTGTAAGGGTAGGTTGTTTATTTGACATTTTTCTTGTTTCTTGAAGTAGGATCGTATTACTATAAACTTCCTTCTTAGGACTATTTTTGCTGCAAACCATAGATTTTGGGTCAACATGCTTTCATTGTCATTTGTTTCTAGGTAATTTTTGATGTCCTCTTTGATTTCTTCTGTGATCTGTTGCTTATTTAGTAGTGTATTGTTTAGCCTCCATGGGTTTGTATTTTTCACAGTTTTTTTCCTGTAATTGATATCTAGTCTCATAGTGTTGTAGTCGCAAAAGATATCTGATATGGTTTCAATTTTCTTAAGTTTACCAAGGCTTGATTTGTGACTGAAGATATGATCTATCCTGGAGAATATTCCATGAGCACTTGAGAAGAAAGTGTATTCTGCTGTTTTTGGATGGAATGTCCTATAAATATCAATTAAGTCCATCTTGTTTAATGTGTCATTTAAAGCTTGTGTTTCCTTATTTATTTTCATTTTTGATGATCTGTCAATTGGTGAAAGTGGGGTTTTAAAGTCCCCTACTATTATTGTATTACTGTCGATTTCCCCTTTTATGGCTGTCAGCATTTGCCTTATGTATTGAGGTGCTTCTATATTGGGTGCATATTTACAATTTTTATATCTTTATATTTATAATTTTTATATCTTCTTCTTGGATTGATCCCTTGATCATTATGTAGTGTCACTCTTTGTCTCTTGTAATAGTCTTTATTTTAAAATCTATTTTTTTCTGGTACAAGAATTGCTCCTCCAGCTTTCTTTTGATTTCCATTTGCATGGAATATCTTTTTTCATCTCCTCACTTACAGTCTGTATGTGTCCCTAGGACTGAAATGGGTCTCTTGTAGACAGCATATATATGGGTCTTGTTTGTGTATCCATTCAGCCAGTCTATGTCTTTTGGTTGGAGCATTTAATCCATTTACATTTAAGGTAATTATCAATATGTATGTTCCTATTAAGATTTTCTTAATTGTTTTGGGTTTGTTTTTGTAGGTCTTTTACTTCTCTTGTGTTTCCTGCCTAGAGAAGTTCCTCTAGCATGTGTTGTAAAGCTGGTTTGGTGGTGCTGAATTCGCTTAGCTTTTGCTTGTCTATAAATGTTTTAATTTCTCTGTCGAATCTGAATGAGATCCTTGTTGAGTAGAGTAATCTTGGTTGTAGGTTTTACCCTTTCATCACTTTAAATATGTCCTGCCACTCCCTTCTGGCTTGCAGAGTTTCTGCTGAAAGATCAGCTGTTAACCTTATGCGGATTACCTTGTATGTTATGTGTTGCTTTTCCTTTGCTGCTTTTAAAAATTTTTTTAACATCTTTATTGGAGTATAATTGTTTTACAATGGTGTGTTAGTCTCTGCTTTATAACAAAGTGAATCAGTTATACATATACATATGTTCCCATATCTCTTCCCTCTTGCGTCTGGAATCTAAAGAAAAAAAAGAAAAAGGTCATGAAGATCCCTTGCTGCTTTTAGTATTTTTTTCTTTGTATTTAATTTTTGATAATTTGATTAATATGTGTCTTGGTGTGTTTCTCCTTGGATTTATTCTGTATGGGACTCTCTGCACTTCCTGGACTTGGGTGACTATTTCCTTTCCCATGTTAGGGAAGTTTTCAACTATAATCTCTTCAAATATTTTCTCCATCCCTTTCTTTTTCTCTTCTTCTTCTGAGACCCCTATCTTTCGAATGTTGGTGCATTTAATGTTGTCCCAGAGGTCTCTGAGACTGTCCTCAATTCTTTTCTTTCTTCTTTCTTTATTCTGCTCTGTGGTAGTTATTTCTACTATTTTATATTCCAGGTCACTTATCCATTCTTCTGCCTCAGTTATTCTGCTGTTGGTTCCTTCTAGAGAATTTTTAATTTCATTTATTGTGTGTTCAACATTGTTTGTTTGCTCTTTAGTTTTTCTGGTCGTTTTTTAAATGTTTCTTGTATTTTCTTGTATTTCCTTCATTCTGTTTCGAAGATTTTGGATCATCTTTACTCTTATTACTCTGAATTCTTTTTCAGGTAGATTGCCTATTTCCCATTCACTTGTTTGGTCTGGTGGGTTTTTACCTTGCTCCTTAATCTGCTGCATATTTCTCTGTCTTCTCATTTTGCTTAACTTACTGTGTTTGAGGTCTCCTTTTCACAGGCTGCATGTTCGTAATTCCAGTTTCTCACTTGCATGTTTTTGAAGTCTGCCCCAGTGATAAAGTTGTTTCAGTTGGTGTGTAGTCCTCCTGGTTGAGGGGACTGGTGCCTGTGTTTTAGTCAGTCAGGCTGGATCTTGTCTTTCTGGTGGGCAGGACTACATCTGGTGGTGTGTTTTGGAGTGTCTGTGAACTTATTATGATTTTAGGCGGCCTCTCTGCTAATGGTTGAGGTGTGTTCCCATCTTGCTATTTTTTGGGGATGGGATGTCCAGCACTGGAGCTTGCTGGTCATTGAGTGGAGCTGGGTCTTAGCATTGAGACAGAGATCTCTGGGAGGACTCTCACCAATTGATATTATGTGGGCCCAGGAGGTCTCTGTTGGTCCAATGTCTGGAACTTGGCTCTCCCACCTCAGAGGCTCAGGCCTGACACCCAGCCAGAGCAGCAAGACCCTGTCAGCCACACGGCTATCTGAAGAGAGGTTCTAGAGCAACACCCCACTCTGTGTGGCAGATGGTGAGCAAGACCTTCATATAATTTTTTTTTAATTTCATTCATCATTTGGTTATACTTTTTAAAAAGAGTCCTTCGAGACTCTCTCTTTAGTCCATGCATCATGCAGAAGCATGTTGTTTTATTTCCGTATGATTAGGGATTTTCCTTTTGTCTCTGTGTTATTGATTTCTAGCTTGATTCCATTATGCCCACATAATACATTCTGTATGATTTCAATTCTTTTAAACGTTTTGATATTTGTTTTTGTTCCAAGATATATTCTATCTTTGTGAATGTTCATGAGCACTTGAAAAAAAATGTGTATTCTGCTGCAGTTGGTTGGAGTCTTCTATACATGCCAATTAGATCCTGTTGTTAGATTCTGTTGTTCATATCTATTTCCTTGCTGATTTTCTCTCCAGTAGTTCTATTAGTTGATAAGAGGTGGATGTTGAAGTTTCCAATCATTATTGTGGATTTATCTATTTATCCTTTCAGTTCTATCAGGTTCCGTTTGCTTCATGTATTTTGAAGCTCTATTGTTTTTTGTGTACACAATTAGAATTATAATATCTTCCTTTTATCTTTATGTAATGTCCCCCTTTGTCTTTAGCTATTTTCTTTACTCTGGAATCTAATTTATTGGATATTAATATAGCCACTCATGGCTTTTTTTTCATTGATATTCTCATGGTATATCTTTTTCCATTCTTTTACTTTCAGCCTACCTAGAATTGTTGAATTTGAAGTGAGTTTCTCAAACAGAAAAAGTTAGATCATTTTAATCTGCTCTTCCAATCTTGCCTTTTAATTTTAATTGCTCTGAATAGCAGTGTCTGATGCAACTCTTTGCAGTGGAATGCTGAATGTCTCCCAGTTAGGCTGTCATGGAGTTTTCAGGAAATGCCAAGGCTACCTTGAGCTGATTAGTGCTGTTTATAATCTGGCTCAGAAATGCAACCTAAGAATCTCCATCTGCTGTAGATTTGGAATTACAAGCTTGAAATGTCATGGAAATGACTTCCTTGCTCAGCCCCCACCCACTCCCTGGTGCTGGTCTCTCTCTGAGGGAACTTTCCCCAGCACCACCAGATGGGATTCACCTTTTTTCTCTTTATTTTCCCAGGGAATAGAGCATGGGACGTATCAATTCAGATTCTGTCCTAAATCTGGAACTCATTTTATATAATCAGGCTCTCTGCTGTTTAACCCTTGAGTGCTGTCTCACATAGAGCAGTAATCCAGGGCCAACATTATGGAGAGGTTTCTGGAGACTTGCAAGGGTAACAAGGAAAAAGGGACTCACCACTTAATTTACACACTCCCTTCAAGGTCCCATATAAGTGTCCCTGATCTGGAAAAGGTTTCCTGCCCATATTGCACCAAAAACATCTCTCCCTTCTCTAAAATATTGCAGTATTTATTTATACCACTTGTTTTTGTAGACTTTTTTTTTGAATTTTATTTTATTTATTTTTTTATACAGCAGGTTCTTATTAGTTTTCCATTTTATACATATTAGTATATATATGTCAATCCCAAACTCCCAATTCTTCACACCACCACCACCACAATCCCCACCACTTTTTTTTTTTTTAAATTAAGAATCATTCATTGATGATCCTCTGGATTCTTAGTACTCTGTTAGGTGTTAAGGTTGTGGAGAACAAGTCTCTTGGCAGTGTCCTCGTGTTCCACACAGTCCAGATGAAGAGCAGGCACTCAGGTTATTCAACGGCTATAGTGAGCACTGGGCAGGTAGGTAGAATGAGGTGAGGCTTCACACTATTCTTTTAATATCCTCTCAGTGCTCTTATGATGGAATTGCAGAGTGGAGGCATACTCTGAATATTTACTGAGTGATTTGCTGAAAAGCAGCCAGCATCAGTGTCCTCCAGAGGGTCCTTTCTGATGTCTTACACCCCAGCCCACACCCCACATCAGGCATGGCACTCCAAGTCTTCCCTGCCTGCATGTCCCACTGTGGCCTAAGGTGGAGATCAGATGGAGGTGAGAGGCTGTATACAGGTACAGACCAAGCAGCCATGGGAATTGTCTCCCTGCTGTCACCAGCACTCCACCTTGAAGCTCGTCTACCCCAGCTCCCAAAAGAAGATTTCACCTCCAAAAGGGCAGAAATGTGAGAACAAAATAACTGGATGGAGTAATCAGATCAATATGTACCCCTGGTGTGGCTGACAAGTAAACAGAACTTCACCCTCACTGAACTCCACCCTTAACTCAGCCCTGGAGAGCCTGAGAGACCAGGGAAGCGAAAGTTCCCATTCTCGTTACTTTCAATATAGACCAAGTCCAAACAAAAACTGAACACCCAGAAACCAGTACCTCCAAATAGGAACCAAAAAGCATTCTTGTTTTGATGGTGAGAGAGAAAAGTGTTCAATCTCCTTATAAAGAATGCAGTGAAAACTGCTGCCTTATAAACTTAAGCCATGTATTAGAAGCCATGTATTATAAAATGATCCATGCAAAATTGAATAGATGTAGTTAGCATTCAGTCACTCATCCATTCAATGTATTTATTAATAATTTTTACTGTCTGGAGACAAGGTCCCAGTGCTCTAAACACAGACATGCCCTTTGTGCACCCACTGTGGGTCCTGTGTTAGTTGAAGTAGCTGGTTGAGTGATGGTAGCATTGAGCATAGGGAGAGCTTTCATTTTGGCATCACCCAGCACAAGACAACCATCCCACTAACATTTTGCCCACAACAGGAAACCTGCCCACCCACCAAACAGAGACCCCAGGGTAAGACACCATTCTTGAGGAAGCATAGGCATGAGAACTTGTGTCTGCATTTTGGGGTCCAAAACCTTCCCAAAGGGGAATTTCACTGTCAAAACCTACATCAAAGAAATGGAATTTCACATCTGTATTCATATATAAAATGACAAATTAAAACAATTTTTTAAAAGTTTTATATTCCAGTATTTTCAACAAGTGGTGCTGGAGTAATTGGACACTCATAGGCCAAAAAAACCACAAAAACACATTGATCTAAACCTCTCATGTTATACACACCTTAACTCAAAATGGATAATAGATTTATATGTAAAACATAAAGCTATAAAACTTTTAGAAGAAAACACAGGAGAAAATCTTCAAGGCTCAGGGGAGGTGAATGGACATGACACCAAAAGCATGATCCATCAGAGAAAAACTCAGTAAATGTGATCTTATCAACACTAAGGACTCTTGGTCTGAGAAAGCCCAGATGAAGAGGTTGAAAAGACAACCTACAGACTGGGATAGATAATTGCAAAGCACACATCTGACAAAGGATTTGTACATAGAAAATTCATGGAACTCTTAAAATTAAACATTAAAAAAAAAAGCAAACAATACAATAAAATATGAGCAAAGGCGTGAACAGACATTTCACTGAGGAAGATACAGGTGGCAAAGAAGCACATGATTTTATATATATATTATATAAATATATTTAACATATATCTCATATAATATATATGTAAATATATTATATATTTTTTATATATATCACCTATTACCACAGCTAGAATAAAAATTAGTAACAACACAAAATGCTGGCAAGGATGGGGAGAAACTGGATCTCCCATACATTGCTGGTGTGAGTTGCAGCCACCTTGGAAACAGTATGGTACTTTCTTAGAAACCTAAACATACATGTAACATATAGCCCAGCAATCCCACTTCTGGGCATTGGTCCCAGAAAAATAAAAATTCCACACAGAAACTTCTGTATGAATGTTCATAGCAGCTTTATTTGTGATATCCAAAAACTGGGGGAAAAAAATCCTCAAAAGGTGGTGTTTAAACAATTGTGGCACTTTGCTACCATGGAATACGACTCAGCAGTAAAAAGCAATGAACTATTGATATGTTATGCAGAGGGATCTCTGAGCAAAAGATCAATACTGTACCATTCTATTTATAAAGCATTTCAAAATGACACAATTACAGAGAGAGAACAGGTGTGTGGTGTCAGGTGTTAGGATGCTGTGTGGGTATGGGGATGACTGTAGCAGCAGCAGGAGGGAAGAGCAGCCTGCACCTCCGTTGTGGTGGTGGCTACAGGAATCTACACAGGTGATAAAATGATATCGAGCTGCACTTGTACACAGTTACCAAGGTCAGTTTCCTGGTTTTGATGCCGAACTGTAGTTTCATAAGATGTAACCTTCAAGGGAACCTGGGTGAAGGGTACATGGGGCATCTCTCTACTGTTTTTGTAACTTCCTGTGAAGCTATAACTACTTCAAAATTAAAAGTTTTCCAAAAAATCTCATATCCCGTAAGTTTCATTGAAAAAGAATTTTATCTGTTCTGAAAATGACTATAAATTGTTGAATTAAGCTTCTTTTGGTGTTTTACAGCTTGTCAAGGACAGGAAGCTTAGAGTTTATAGGGCAGCGGCACCGAGTTTTCCCATTTGTTTATTCTTTAGAATTATTTTGGCAGAATTAATGTTTGAATCAGTATTATGTTTGTATGGGCAACTGCTTTCCCGGATGAATCTGGTTTATCACTTCTACAGAACTTGGGGCTGCCCCGAATAGGGTCCTAATCCTCCCCCCATCCATTGGCCAATCCAGGCAGGTACTGGGATTACCTACAAACCACACACAAGGTAGGGGCCAGTGTTGCAGAGATGCCAGTGTTGGCACTGCCTTGCACACCTGCGTTGGCATTTCACACAGGCATGGTGGGGACTGTGAGTTGAGACCAAAGACCATGCTTATGGACAAGGAAGTCAGGGGCAGTACTCTCTTCTCCCTCACCCTCTGCTAAAATAACTCCCATTATTTCTGTGAGGGGAGAACCAGAGCACTTTCCTGGTTTCCAGTCACATTTACCAGGGCAAAGGACAGGGTGCGTGGGTGGGTGGGGGCTGCCTTCAAGGCCTTCCATGCAGAATACCAAGGTTGGAATGTGCAGTGGGGCATGGAAGTGAGAAAGAGAGCATTTGGGAAGGGCTTTGCAGCTGCTTCTTTCGAGTGGGCAAATCAAGTCTTTAAACCTCATCTTCTGCATAAGTGAAGGGAAGGTGTTGGAATCACAGCATGTAACCTGAAAGCATCCAACCTGAAAGGTCCTCAGGCTTGTGAATGCTCTGCTTTGTGGCCTGCAGTGGTTGGTACCTATGTGCATCAATTTCTACCTACCTGCTACCGCTAAGGCTCTAGGCTGCTTGCCACAAGAGGTCTCCGGACCCTGACTCCCGGAAAGCAGAATATATCTCCATTCTTCTGGGCTGGCAGAGGTGCTGGATTCCCTAGATATGAGAACGGGTTCATTGATCTTTTGTAGCAGATTCAGGAAAAGAAAAATGCTTCTGAGACAATGATATAGCAAGAAGGCAAAATAGCAGGAAATTGTGTTCAGCTTTCTGTGTGTTTATGCAAAGTTATATCGAACACCCAGACTCAGATACAGGCGATGGAAACTGCAGAAAGGGAACCACCATTGACTGGGGGCACAGTACATGCCTATGGGGCTCTGTGTGCTGACATGCAATCAGGGAAGTATCACCTCTCCACAAACAGTTTACAGGCACGGACCCAGCACTCAGATGCAGGGGTAACTAATTCAGTTAGCTCCTGGCCAGGCAGCCTTGAGGCCCAAGCTTGCCCTGCTCCTACCCTGATGCCACCTTAACATGAAATGCACCGTAATAACACCTAAATCAGACTTGCAGATGGGGTCCCTCTCCCAGCCTGGATTCTAACCTCACCCAGAGTGGCTATTTCACTAGGACCACTTTCCATTTCCCAGCACATGATTGCAACACAGTGGGCTGCGTAGAGACACATCCATTTCACTCCTGTCACAAGTCCTGGTTCCCAGGCACTTCCGAGATCCCTTTTTCACGTTTAGATTTCAATCCCTGCGTGGGAATATTTCAACAGGGAGCTTACAAGGAAAGCCTGACCTATAATTATGGAAACCCAAAATGGAAATGTTTCCATTAATACTGGTCCCAGATAAGCCACTTATTCTTTCAGACAAACATTATCTGGCAGAGGATGAGGTGGGCCAGAGACACATGGTTTGGGGCCTTCCCACACAAAATCCCAGTCCCTGTTCACTGCCGAAGTCCTGCTTTCAGCTCTTCAATCCTCAAGCTCCAGAGGGTTGGAGAAGTTCCTCGACCTAGTTTTTGCAATCGCTGAAACCCAAGTCCAGCTTCATTCTCCCTGCACATCAAAGGTTTTCCGACAGTCCAGCTCTGCTTCCAAACCAAGCAGCTCACAAAAGTGTTTACTGAAGAAGAAAAGTGAATCAGGAAACAGCTGTGCCAAAAGGCCCAGCGCCGTGTCCCCTGGGGGTCACACTTGGCCATCTGTATCTCCTCTTATGGCTAATCTCTCTGGTTCTCAGAGAAGCAACCCATTAACTCAGACAGCTGGGAAAATGATGGAAACCATCTTTTTTTAAAAAAAAAAAAAACCTCTTATTATGCAGTGTTTATGTTTCAGGATCCAGGGGGACTTTTGAACGTCGACCTTTTACCAGCCGTCCGAGCCCAAAAGCATGGGTGCTGGGAACATGAATGGGGACTCACTGTTACTACACAGACCCCAGACAGGTCCACAGAGAGCCGGCTTAAACCAGGGGTGTGTGTGGGCTGACTGGTGAGTGGCTTGACATACATCATTTAGTTGGTTTATAATTTAGACGCAGTGACTGCCTAAGGGCTGGTCCAGTTCCCTGAAGCAAAGTTTCCCTGCAGAGTGTCACAGAATTCAATAGGTACGGCGGGAGTTTCATCACCTCACAGCATCTAAAGCAGGTGGGAATGGGGTTCATGAGGAGACTCCAGTTCTAAAATAAGGCATTCCAAATACTGTCCCTTCCCTGGGAAGTATGTATCTTTTCCACAAGGCTTTTCATCCATCTCCCTTACTCTGAAGTTACAGTAGAGGGGGTTTCCCATAAAGCAGAAATAACGAAGCCTGTAATAAATCTGTTCTCTCCTGGCTTGGGTCAGCTACTCTGCTTTAATTCCCAGATGGACTGAGGTCTCTCTTTAAAAAAACATAAATGCAGGACAGGATGCTGGGTCATGGGGACTCTGACTGAGTATGAAATATAATAAACTTTTAAGGAAAGCCATATTTTCCCTTTCAAAGAAAATCAGTTTCACAGAAAGGTCGACCCACAATTTTTAATGTGATAACATTTGCAAAGCTGCTTCAGAACTTTTCCACTTCTATTTTGAATTTTGTGTGGAGACCTCTAACTGGGTTGCTTTCAGCATGGAAACATATTTACTTCAGAAATAATAAATCTATTCAACATATTTCACCTCTTCACACATAATGTTTTTTTTTTCAGATTTTAAAGATTTGAAAGTGTGATTGACTTGTTTTAAAAGAAGCTTCATATTTATTTCTGAAAGATGATATTTTCATATGAATTTTGGCCCGTGAAGTGGTAATCAGACCTAAAAGCAGAAGGATGTGTGCATTTGCCAATCAGCTGCTCCTAAAAGAAGACTGATGTATTACTAAGGCAGTGAATGATGTGGGCCCTGTGGCCTCTTCATCTTGGGAACTTTCTCTCCTTTATTTCTGTCCCCTGCTTGTAGCTCTGTCTGAAGGAGAAGGCTAAGGCCACAGCAAAACTTTCAGTGCTGAGGCTCGTGGTGGCACCCATCTTGCCCTTGTTAACCCAGATAGGGGAGTTGACGTTGCACAGCCAGACATAAAAAATGAGCACAGCGGCTTTCAGAAGCGCACTCTTCACTGCCCAGTGAATCTCTGCTCTAAGCATTTTAATGAAAACAATATCTGAAAAGGGTCCTTAATGAGAGAAAGACATCATGTTCCAGGATTAAAAAAGTTAAAGCACAAAACATACTTTGAGAATTTGTTGCAGTTTTAGATGGGATGGAGATAGAGAACCATAGAATTTTATAACTGGAAGGCGAGCATATAAATTTTCTTCTCTTTCTAAAGATGAAAAGACCGGCCATCTGAGATACTAAGAGCATGAGAGTATTGGGTACTGAGAAAGAGAAAACCATGGACCTTACCCCTTCATTTAGTAGGGCAAGGCTGACAGGGGGAAATGCAATGAGCCTTTTTTATTTATGGTTCCTGACTGCACCTTGAAATCTGGATAATTTGAGGCAGATAGTATTTCTCAAAAATGGTCACAGTGGTACTTCCAGTTCAGTCCCACTCATGCTTCCAGAACCTCACTGCTCCCAGAAAAGGTGAGGCCCAAAGAGTTTATTGGGTGTGGAGTTTCTTTTTGGGAAGATGAAAAGGGTTCTAGAGATGGATGGTGGTGATGGTTGCCCAACAATGTGAATATGTTTAATGACACTGAACTGTACACAGAATGTTTATGTTGGTAAAGTTTATGTTATGTGTATTTTACCACAATGTAAAAAAGAGGGATGGAGTCTAAGTTCCCTTGAACCTCCCTGTTTTCCTTGAACCTGGGCAGATCTTGGTAACTGCCTCAGGGGCAGAATACAGAGAAACAGATGCTCTGATTTCCAAAGTCCGACTCTGCCTCTCTCCCTCTCTCTCTCTCTCTCTCTCTCTCTCTCTCTCTCTCTCTCTCTTTCCCCTCACTCACATTGGGAAACCCTGCAGCCATGGAGTGAGGAAGCTCAGGGCACATGTGTGTAGTCCTGACTGACAGCCCTGTTCATGGACACGAGCCTCAATTCTGTCCCTAGCCTGGAGCTGCCCCAGGCGATGTCAAGGAGAGAAGAGACCAGCTGTCGTCTAGTCCTGTCTAGTGTTTAGAGGACAGATCCACGGGATGAAGGATGTTGTCTCTTTTGCAGCCATCAAAGCTGGGACACTGTTGATTCAGTCCTCAGTGAGTGAATGTGCAAGACACCCATGTGCACGAGATCAAGACACCTCAACTCTCACCCAGGTGCAAGAGTGCTCTGCAAGTGTGCTTACATGGGCACCTAGTTACACACTCTGGACTGGGTTCCTGTTGGGCACTAGGCACTCTTTAAAATTTAGACCTCAACAGAGAATGAGTAAATGTAACATTAACTGTAAAACTATAATTTAAATTGGGATGTGTATGAGGTACAAGGTGCTGTGCATGACTGTACCTGGGAGTCCAGGAGGGCATTCCCAGAGAAGTGATCTTGGACCTCAGACCTGAGCATGATTAGGAATTAGATGTGGAGAGGAAGGAAGAGGGTCAGAGGACAGTGTTACCACAGACCCTAACACCCAAGAGCCCCTGCCCCATCCTCCCCACCCAAGGCTTCCTTGTGGCATTGCTCCCAGGAGAGAACACTTCTAACCAATCATCCTTGGGGGCTGCCACACAGGTGGATGGCACGATGGTGAGTGAGAGACCACAGGGGTGAAGGTGGAAGCTCAGGGGGCCAGTCCACGCCAGCCATGGGGCAGAGGTGGGGACACAGGCTCAGGTCAGGAGGGTTTTGAAAGCTGCACTAAGAGGTTTCAACATCCATCCATGACCAAATGCTTTGTGGATTTGTGGTCTTCCTTTTGCAGGCTGTCAGCCCCTCTTCTCTTTAAATCCTAGTGTGAGAGTGGGACCTCCAGCAGGATGCCCCCGGGGACTCAGTGAGCCCCTCTTCTGAGTCCTGGCAGCCTCATCCTGCAGCCTGCACTGTCCAGGGCTGAGCAATTCTCCTAACCCTTCCCCTCTCAGCGTGGTCTCTGCATGATGGGCTGCAGGCCGTGAGGGTCTCTGCTCCCGGCCGTAAAGAGCTGCTCCCAGCCTCTGTGCTCTTGTGCAGGTGGGCGTCCCAGCCACAGCCCCCCATCTTCCCTGGTACCTCCTCCTGGCTCACTCAGCTCATCTGTAAGAAAGGAACACTGAATATGTGCTCTCCAGAATGCTGTCCTCAGACACTCACCTGTTTTCACTATGTTGCACTCAAATTAGGCCATTTATGTCTGAGAATGTCCACTCTGAGTCCTAAAACACTGGACCTCTGTCATTATACACTCAGCACCTAATGAGGGTACTAGCTTGACCAGATACACACACATGTGCATGCGCACGCACACACACACACACAGAGGAATAATCACACATGGTACATTTCACACTTGTCAGTACCTGTCATTGGAGAGAGGGAATGTCTGAGGAATGGCTGAACTGCAGGAAAGAGCCATTAAAATTGTTTGAAAGGTCAGCCTGGGAGCTCTTCCCTGGGTGTTTGGATGTAGGACTCCTCTCTTCTGAATTCTGAAATTCTCAGGCCCCAATTTAATCTCGTGCTGGATTCTCCTGGTCAAACCCACTGGGAAGCAGAATGCAGTTGCTGGTGACAACCTCTGACATGGAGGGCATTGGGAAGCGGGCAAGGGTCCTGAGAGGTCCCGCTTCCTGATCTCTCTTCTCCTCTGTCTCCAGAGCATGTTGAGGTTGCCATGGTCACCCTGCACCATTTTTCAGAGGGGTTGGCAGAAGTTGAACTCAACACAGAACATTGGTCAATTTGAGTGTAACCTACTGAAATCAATATGACCTTGGCCTTTCTTCATAGACATAGATAAGACACATTTAAATTTTAAATTTCCAAATGAAAATAGGAATAGATTAACAGAAGAAAAGTAACTTAGACTGTTTGTTTGTTTTTAATTTCAGGTGCTCTAGAATAAGGACGGTAATAAGTATTTTCTGCTGCTTTTCATCCTGTGATTGTTCTGGTTCTCTACTGCTGCATAACTAACCACCCCCAAAACTAGTGACTTGAAACACTGACATTTTTTTCACTCAAAATCTTCAATATGAGCAGGGAAGCTTATCTATGCTTCACTTGTTTTCGGCTAGGGCAGCTTGGTGCTGGCTGCTGGAATTATCTGCAAGCTTCTCGCTCCCGTGGCCATTGGGTGGTTTTGGCTGTTAGCTAGAACCTTAGCCAGGGCTATAGGTTAGAACACAGCCTCCTCGTGTGCTGTGGGCTTCCTCACACAATGGTGGCTGGGTTCCAAGTGTGAGTGTTCAAAAGTCACATTCTATTTGTCAGAAGCAAGTTGCTGAGTCTGGCCGGCATTCACGGGGACTCCACCTTTCACTGAGAGAAACGCAAAGGATTTGTCAACATATTTCAAAATCACTGTAATGCCCGTGTCATATGTTGCTAATTAATAATGGTAGAGCCTGAGCCCCACATGAGAATCCTTTCCAACACAGTGTTCCAATCAGTAACAAACCATTGACTGGCATTATTAGCACTGAAGTTGAGACCCCTCATTGCTCTAGGCCAATGATCCAGTACAGGACCAGTTGTGGTCAGCAATGACTATGAGTTCATAATAAAACCAGAAAAATATGGACAATGCATTAGTTTTTCAAAAAGACAAATTTATCTATTTAAAGACTGTTTATCATTCTGAAATTATGCACTTCCTATATTTTGGCATGTTAAACTGTCTTCTCTTAGGAACTGAGGATGATAATAAAAAGCAGTTTTGTTGCTTGAACTTTTTAAAAATTTTTAAATTTTATTTTATTATTGGCTGCGTTAGGTCTTCATTGCTCCATGTGGGCTTTCTCTAGTTCCAGCAAGTGGGGGCTACTCTTCGTTGTGGTATGAGGCCTTCAGTAGCTGTGGCTTGCAGGCTCTAGAGCACAGGTTTAGTAGTTGTGGTGCAGGGGCTTAGTTGCTCCAAGGCATGTGGGATCTTCCCGGACCAGGGCTCGAACCCACGTCAGCTGCATTGGCAGGCGGATTCTTAACCACTGCGCCATGAGGGAAGCCCCAATGAACTTCTTTTTAAAATATTGTTGATCCATCATCACTAAACTTATATGGAAGTCATTTCACAATATATGTAAGCTAAGTCATTATGCTGTACACTTTAAACTTATACAGTACTGTATGTCAATTACATCTCAATAAAACTGAAAAAAAATTGCTGATCCATGAAACTCAAAAGTCATGACCCACTGCCCTAGCTGCTTATTGGGTTTAAAACATAACTGTTGTAAAACTTGTTTGGAGTCACACACAGGCACAAAGCCTTGCACCCCTCTGTGAGGTTACCTTCTAAGACTCACTTGTCACATCCTTTGGCATCATGATGTTTCCCTGCCTGAGTCTCCAGATTAAGCCCCAGGTTTGTTTTTCTTTTCCTCTCTTTCCCACCGCTCCCTGGGCTGTCCCATAGGTCGAGTAAGTGGGAGAACCTTGATGGGTATGCACATGTGCTTTCAGTATAATCAGGTCTGTTTTCTGGTAAAGACAACTGAACACTCAGGTCTGAGTGCCTCACTCTGAGAAATCCCCACGGGCTCATCAACTGAACCAATGGGGAAACAGTGGTTCAGTAAAATTAGGACAGGATCTATGAGTCAGAGTTGATCAAAATGACTTGGAGAGGATGTTAAGTGTAGAAAGCAAACCAAAATGTTACCTTGAAAAACAAACTTTAAAGTTGACAGTATCTAGATACAAAACAACACTGGCTGGGTTTAAGCAGCTCCTCTATCTGCTCTTTCTTTGTCAATTAGAGAAATAATTGGCCATTTTAACATAGAGATGGAGCCCAAGTTAATGAAGGAAATACTGAGGCTGCATTTAATGCAAATCCTTGGAAATTTTAGAAAGGCTACAGAACGTCAAGAATTTTAAGAATTATGGAACATGGAGACGGAGAGAGAGAAAGGCAGAGGAAGGATGAGGAGGAAGGATAATGAGAGCTCATGAGAGAGCTTACAGGTTAAAAGATAGTTTTCACTAAAGTTGCAGGTTTGGTTTAGGAGAAGACAGAGCTGGGAAGGAGGCTTTGGGAGCAGGCCCTGTCCGAGTCCCACTTTGTTTGTGATCACTCATCTTTAGCACAAGACTTTACAGAACAGGCACTAGAGAAGCACCAATCCTGACAACAACAGGGGAACCGCATTCCAGCCCTGGTCACCCCCACACAACAGAGCAAACACTACCAAGCCCACATCCCAGAGGCGGGGCCCAAGGAGGGCACCTTGGCAACCTCTCTGTATGTGCGCCATCTCGCTATGAGGAGAAAGCACAGGGTCCTTTCCAGCTCTCAGATTTCAAACCCCAAATGAAAGTTCCTTGTTTCATGGTCTCAGAGAAGCATGGGGATGAGCTGTGGAATCACCTTCACTGCCCCCAGCTAAAGGGGTGCTGAGAGGCGTGGGGCACAGGGGTGGGGTTTGCTCACATTGGACGATGCAGCTTTCTCCCCCTAAATTAAGGCTTGAGTGTCAAAGGTGCCTCCCAGCTCTGATTCTCAAGAACACCTCACTTCTCTTCGTTTATGCAGTATCTTGCAAAGACCTCAGGATCCATCTGTCAATATCTGGCACAGCACATGCGTTGAGGCTCTTTGTCCTGCAAATACCTTCATGCACACTAGTGTCTTGTCACGACTCTTGGATGAAAATCATTGCTTGTTAACCTCTAAAAAAAACTGGAAGCGGGTTTCCCTGGTGGTGCAGTGGTTGAGAGTCCACCTGCCGATGCAAGGGACACGGGTTCGTGCCCCGGTCCGGAAGGATCCCACATGCCGCGGAGCGGCTGGGCCCGTGAGCCACGGCCGCTGAGTCTGTGCATCCGGAGCCTGTGCTCCGCAACGGAAGATGCCACAGCAGTGAGAGGCCCACGTACAGCAAAAAAACAAAAACTAAAAAACAACTGGGGGCACAGCTTGTCCCTGGCCCTGCCTGCAGGGAGTGAGGCCCTGAGCATACCTCACCTGGGAACAAACTCCAATGTTTCCACCACCTTCCCTTTCTCCTTCGTATCTTTTCCTGTGTGCACCGCTGACTGATGCTCCAAAGCATGTTAGACACAGTGGCTTCCTTCTTCTCATGCAGATAATCGTGGGAGGAGTCTGGTGTATTTATTTTAAGAGTTGCCTTCGGAAGACAGAGGACCTCTCCTCTGTCTCACAAAATGCATGTCACAAAGAATAAACCCACCAGCAGCCGCCCTCTGGCTGTGTAATTGCTATTCTGTGCACGAGGAAATGAGTGCACAGAATTACCAGGGCACAGGTTACCAGTTTGGGAGTAGCCGAAGAACCCTTTCCCAATGAAGAAATTACACAGTAGCACAAAACCAGAGGCTCCCTTTCTTGAAGATCCAGGCAAAGCTACAGAGAGCAGAAACAAGGCCAGTGCGATTACCTCCAATGTATAATTACAGCCAACCATCTGAGAAGAAGGCTGAGACCTGCCTGGCGAGACTCAGGCCACTGCACATGAGCAACAAGACCACTGCCTCAGGTGTGTGTGTGAGAAGTGGCTCTGCTTCTCACCATGCCCTCCCCCTCCCAGCAAGGAACAGGGAGATGTCTTTTCCTCTGTGGCTTATCTGGATCAGGCTTGGCAAGCAGGGGCATAAAACACAGGGGTTCTGTGTCTTGGCTATTGTAAATAGAGCTGCAATGAACATTGTGGTATATAACTCTTTTTGAATTATGGTTTTCTCAGGGTATATGCCCAGTAGTGGGATTGCTGGGTCATATCCTAGAGTCTGTCATTCAGAGTGAAGTAAGTCAGAAAGAGAAAAACAAATACCATATGCTAACACATATATATATGGAATATGAAAATAAAAATAATAATGGTCATGAAGAACCTAGGGGCAAGACAGGAATAAAGACGCAGACCTACTAGAGAATGGACTTGAGGATATGGGGAGGGGGAAGGGTAAGCTGGGACAAAGTGAAAGAGCGACACAGACATCTATACACTACCAAATGTGAGGTAAATAGCTAGTGGGAAGCAGCCGCATAGCACAGGGAGATCAGCTCGGTGCTTTGTGACCACCTAGAGGGGTGGGATAGGGAGGGTGGGAGGGAGGGAAGTGCAAGAGGGAAGAGATATGGGAACATATGTATATGTATAACTGATTCACTTTGTTATAACGCAGAAACTAACACACCATTGTAAAGCAATTATACTCCAATAAAGATGTTTAAAAAAAGCAAAACACACACAGTGCTGAGGCCGTGGTCCTCATGCCTTCAGCAAAGGCTTAGGAGACATCAGGACAAAGGACTCCTGCCTTGGGCAGTGATGTACAGGAATCCTTACTTTTTCTTCTTCCTTCACTGTGGTATAAGGGACTTTGCTTTTATGAAATTCAACTCTTTAGTTAGATTGCTTAGGAAAATTGATAGCAGAATCATATTAATAGTTTTGCCTAGAGAAAGGATAGCCTTGTTTGGGAGGCTCTTCGGAAAAGAATTAACAGTCAAACCAGCAGGACTGGAGAAAACAAAACGAACCTCGCAAAAGCCAAGTGGCCAGAGTGGATCCAGGGACTGCAGCCTGGACTTCAAGGCTGCCCCACTGCACGTCCTCTGTGCTCATGGAAGCTTTTTCTGGCCTCTCAGTTAGGAGGCATCTCACATTACACTCTGTAATTCCCCTTCTGGGAATTTATCATCCTGGCCAATGAATAATTGTGCAATGACTTAATGTGGGTTTTTCACTCTGGAATTGGGCACAAGGGTCAGCCCCATGTCTAACTTCTTTGCTGCTGGATTCCCTGTGCCTAGAATAGTACTTTGCACATGGAAAGAGCTCATGTTCATTGAATAAGTAGATGGAATGGGCATGGATGGATGGATAGATGAGTGGATGGATGGATGGATGGATAATAGATGAATTGGATGGATGGATGGATGGATGGAGCCCACAGGATCATTGAAGCATTTTGTTTTTCTCTAAGTTCAGAACTGAGCTCCAGCAGCTGTCTGGACCCAGAGTTTTCTACCAAAAGGCTGAACTTCAGGTGTGTTTGACATGAGGGAGGGCAGGTGGAATGGATGGACACAGTTGTGTGCTGTCCCTGCCCCAGCTGCACTGGGGAGCAGAGAGCTCTGTCCCTTGAGAGGGTGTTGCCCAGGGCTGTGAGGCTGTCTTCTGGACCCCCTACAGGGCTTACGCAGAACAAATCCTGGGCTGTCTCAATAGGGCATCCTCACCCTATAAACCAGGCGTGTATTTATGTAACACTTCAGGCCTGATGGAGACCAGATGTGACCAACTGGCTTGGGCTGCACTGGAATGCTGAAATACCAATTTAGACAGCTTTTATGTCTGCTCATGTTCAGCAATCTCTCCTTAAATCTTAAGTTTGAGCCCTGATATACATCCATTAACTTCATTCTTCTGTGATACGGAAACATCTGGCAACTTCTATTTAATTTGTTATATGTACGTGAGAAACATGTCTGTGTATAATTTCTATTATCCATCAGCATAGTGCAGTAAAAAGAATACTGGGGGAGACAAGCAAACCAAGGACAAAGCTGGGTGACCTTGGACCACTTGGTAGTCTCTGGGACCCAGTCTTCCAATTACAATTCCAAGAGTTATCATGTATTAAACACTTGCTTTGTTCTAGGCATTCTACCAGAGGCTGAGTAGAAGTTACATATCATTGCCACAACTGTTCCCTTACTCAGATGGGCAAATGGGTACCCAGGAGTGACTTTCCAATATCACAACAGTTGATAAGGGGCAAGTTCCAGTCTATGTCTTCTAACTCTAAAACCCCACCTCTTTCCATTACTAAAAACTATCTGTCCTCTCCTCCCAAGCGTGGGTGGTCAGGAATACACAGACGTTCTCTGTCTGGGGCTTTGTGACACCCACCAGCACATTACATACGCTAGGAAGACCTCAGGCAAAAACCCTGCTTACCGTTTACTCCAGTGTTCCCCAAGCTAATTGGGCTCCCAGACACCTTTGTCCTCTGAAACTCCTATTGATATCTTGAAGAACACTGATGGACAGCCAAACAAAAATGTCTGTTGAGTACCTGTTATGTGGCTGGCACGATGGCGCTCATTGCTGTACTCAGGGAGCTTTTACCTTAGTGACAGGTGAGGTTCACATTGTCTCCTGTTTAGAAAAAGCTCTTCACTTCTCCATGCAGGTACTTATAATGTAGAGATACTTTTCATATTATAAACTGCTACTGCTTTGGAAAGGTGACCCCAAACTCTCCCTAGGGATTGTAGGCAGAGGTCAGGGATCCCCATGCAGTTTACCTGAGAATCACACAACTTTCTGCTATCGTTTTAAAGTCTCAGAAGCGATATTTGCCCTGTGCAGTTTCTCACTTGAATAGAAAAAAAAAATGTACAGAACATTATAATTAGGGTTTTGCAATAAGAAAAGTCTGCCCTGAAGTTCCTCGCACTTCACAGTTGCCCTGCTCCCTCTCCCCCCACCATCCTCACTTCCTCCTGCAGTTTAGGGCACACAAGTTGCAGAGGGGAAGGCTCCAGAGTGGGAGCCGAGCACCCTGGGTTCCCATCACAATATGCGTGACTTTAGGCAAGTCCTTTAGTCTCTCTGTCTCCACTTTAGGATTC
Source organism: Phocoena phocoena (assembly GCF_963924675.1). NCBI lineage: Eukaryota > Metazoa > Chordata > Mammalia > Artiodactyla > Phocoenidae > Phocoena > Phocoena phocoena. The sequence goes on from NC_089224.1 coordinate 23,228,838, forward strand.
TTCCCCTCAGAATGCCGAGGTGGAGCATGTATGTCACACTAGGATGGATCATTTGGTCAGAACCACTTCAACAGCTAGGAAGGAGCCACAGAGCAGAACCCGTCTCCATCTAAGGCACTGGTTGGACCAATGGTCTATGATGGCCGAGCAGGACATGTGGGAACCCAACCTCTGATTCATATCATCCCTCCAAAGGCCCACAGGGCAGCGGATGCTTCCTGCCTCAGGAGCATCCTTCAGAGTCCTGAGTCATTTCCCAGCTCAGAGATAGTAAAACCCGCAGTGAGTCATTCTCTGCAAGAGAGCACACTGTCCACACCCACAAGTAACAAGGGATGGCTGTGTAATCTGCTGTCACCAACCAAGGTCTGTGGCCTTAAATACCAACAGTGACACACAGAGTATAGGGTTCTGCCTCCTTAAGATACCTGTTAATTTGGAAAACCAAGAAGACAGGGGCCTCGTTGTCTCCATGTGGCACTTCTGAAAAAACAAGTAAAACATTTCAAGGGAGGGAACAGTAATCTTCTGAACACATATAAACTACGGAGCTTTGCCCAGGCCAGCGATAATTTAATTGCTGGGCAAGCAGCACTCACACTGTCCACTATGCCCTGGCTTGTGAAGAAGGGATCCGGGGGCCCTGGTTTCTACTTACCCATGTTGTTTTGTAATTACCTAAAACTCAAACAAACTAAAGGCCACTTTGTTCAGACAAGTTATATAGAATGTTCCCTAGTAATTGAGTCTATTTTTCTTTAATTTCTCTACTTTCTGGGACATCATGGAAAAGTGTGTTACTTTATTGAATTAAACATAGATTCAAACTCTGTCAGATGAAATTTCATGAGTAACAAAGGACCATATATGCCTGTCTCCTACTGATTCAGATCTAATGTCCTTTTTGTTTAAATTTAGTCCTACTCTGATTATAAAAATAAGCTGTGTTTATTAAATAGAATGTGGAGAATATGGAAATTACCAAGTAAAAAAATAGAAATCACCATGATAACTCCATCATGCCATTTCTTTTTTCTGAAAGAAAGCATTATTGACTGAAAGAAACTCTGAAGCACTGTGAACCCATAATCCATTCATCTACAACATCCATGAGGTTGGCACTTTAAATGTTTTCTGGCACTAAAACAGTGTTTATGATCCATGAAAGAGGGAAAATGAACACAATTTTACATGAATTTGATACCATACCCAAATCGCTACCCTCACCTACCATATCTCAGAAAACTACCTGTTTCATCATGGCTGAAACTAGTTTAGCAAAAGCATCCTTTATCCCAGCCAATGCCTAACATGAACAGCTGCTCTATACTCCTTACCCTGCCAATGTCCATGTAGATGTCAAACCCAGGTTGAAAGGCCCGGGACAAATGGGACAGTGTCACCTAAAAGACACTTGGCTTCTGCCCAGCCCTCAGACTTGCCAGGCCAGGGCCAAATAATTTGTTCTGAAACCAGAGCTGGGCTCTGAGACAACATGAGAGGGGCCAGGACAAGGGCTTCTAGGGCAGGGCAGTGGACTCAGTGCAGGTTTCTGACCCCATGGAAATCAGAATAAGTGTGAAAGCAGTGAATCTCTAACTACAAGAATGAGTAGCAAATCATTCCAGAAGAAGCCTCACTGATCACCATATTGAAAATTGCAGACTCCCCAACCCAGCATGGCACTTCCTAGATGTTGCCTGCTATATATTTCTCCACAACACTTACCTGCTTATCTGCCATTCATTTTACTTCTTCGTTTATTATTTGCATTTACCACTAGTAGAATGAATGGAAGGACAGAGATTTGGGCCTGTTTTATTTGCATTTTTATTCTCAGAAAGCTGCCTGACAAAACAGGTGTCAGATAAATATTTAAGAAATAAAAAAAATGATAAATGAAATACATTGTTCTTTTAGAAAGGAAAAAAAGGCAATAGAAACTCTAGGGAAAAAACAAAAGCTCTAAATATATTCATGGTCCAAATAGAAAGCAGTTGATGAGAAATAACAAAAGAAACTGCATTTGATTTTTGAGCAGGAATATTTTTCTTCTAAACAGTACACAGAATCCAACAGAGAAAAATATGTGATCTTGGCAATACCACTTGGCCTAAATAGTAAACAAAAATGCCATAAAACTTATGATATCAAGGGGATTGTTTTTCAAATTTTAGTGTCAATTATGGTCACACATATAAATTTGGGCAAAACAATGTAAATGTTGCCAACTTTGATATACTAAATGTAAAAATGTAACAGACAAAAATTAGGTGGATAATGGAGCAAGGAATCAGATAAAGACACTAACGTCTTTATCTCATATTAGGTGGAGGCAAGATGCCCTGTAAAGTTGTTAAAGTAGGAAGTAGAGATTTAAGTACGTTTTTTAAAACAATCAATAAAATAACAAAATATAATATAACTATCATATTTGGCAGGAAGAATAGGAAGAGGAGGGTGGTGGAGCAAGTAGTGATAGTACAAGGGAGAAAATGTCCATAATCCATGATGGATAGTAAATAAGTAACATCTGAAACTTAAAACAGAAGGATGAGTATATCATTTAAACTGTGGGAGATAACTGCCAGCATTGTTAAAAGAAGTGGGCTGGGCAGGGAGGGACAGTACTGAGGAAGGAGGCTAACTTTTTTACATGAGCTTTTCAATATTAAAGAATCTATTACAAACACCTTACCTCTTTTAAACATTGAAGCGAAATTTTTAAATTGCTAGTTAATAACTTTCTTGCAAGAAAACTCTAAACCAGCATTTTAAAAGATAACTCTGAGTAACAGTATCTTTCAGCTCAAAAATCAATTTTTGGAAATTATTTTTCCCATTATTCAAAGAGAAAGAAGTCCCATTAGATCTGCCACGAAAGAGATTACTGGTGATTTCCAGCAAGATGGCAGATTGGGCAGATTTGGATTTCCTGCCATTATGGAGAGAGATGCAATAGACTAATAGCCAACCTTTTAAAATGCACAGCCTAGCTCAAAAGAATAAAGAAGAATATTCTCAGAAAGTGGCCCAAGGCAGCCCAAGGCAGTCCTGGACTTGGACCTCAGTGGGATTCACCACCATGGGAATGTGGTTAACACTCATGCAGGCTGGGGATGGAACTGAGGAGCCTAGATAAGGCCCACGTAGTGCTAACCATCCTTTCTCACAAAGGAGAATAGAAAACTCCACCATTGGTCCAAGGAAGCAGCAAGGAAATTTGCCATGTATCCAGGACCCTGAATGGGGAAAAGTACTAAATAGAAAAAACACATCTGGGCCAGGCAAATATTTACATGTGCCATATAGTGCAGGTATCATAAGCTGAGAAATTAATATAAAAAACCCATGGTCCAACAAGAACCTGCTATATAGCACAGGGAACTATACTCAATATTTTGTAATAACCAATAAGGGAAAAGAATCTGAAAAAGAATATGTACACACACACACACACACACACGTGTATATATGAATCTACTGAGCTGTACACCTGAAACCAACACAACATTGTAAATCAACTATATTTCAATTTAAAAAATAAATAAATAAAATTTTAAACCCATGGTTACGTGGAAGAAACAAACATCAAGACTTCTGTAGGGATACCTCTACAACCTCAGACTCATGGAGTTCCCACAGGAAAAAAACAACAACAAAAAGAAAACCTGCTCCCTGCCAAGAAAGCACTACAATTAAAAACAAAACAAGACAAAAATTGCAACATATAGCCCATTATCAAAGTTTACTAACATTTACTGAACATAGACTGTGTCCCAACACTGTTCTAAATGCTTTACTCATCTTGTCACTCTTCATGACATCCTTATGAGTTTGTATCAGGTAGCTTTTGCTACATAACAAACCACCCCAAAACTTAAGTTTAATATAACAAACATTTATTTTTTCTCACAATTCTGTGAGTCAGCTGGGAAGTTTTTCTAGGTGGGGCAGAATTAGTGGATCCCTGCTCCACTCACATACACAGGGGAAGTCAGATGCAGAGTGGCTGGGGCTGGATGACTTAGGATGGTCCCACTCACAAGTTTGGCAGTTGGCTCCAAGTCATCTATGGTTATTAAAACTCAGATGGTGCACTGACCATCTTCAACTTCCTCCTATAATTCTCTTCTCTCCATATATTCTTGTGCCATTTGTTTCTTGCTAGACCCAGGAGGCAGTTTGATATCCAAGTTTTTGAATGAAGTAAACCATTGTTCTTTGTACTACCTAGAATTGCTATCTCAGAAGAGCTTTGAATCCCCTTGGTCTTCACCAGAGACAAACAGCTGATAACAGAGCATCTTGCAAGCAAACTTTGTATCAGCAGCTCAGGAAGTGTTCTGTGGTATGTCCCTGTGAACTTGCCCTCTTGAGCTCTTCCCCCTCAGGGGCAACTTCCAGGTCTACTTGCTAATCTCTCCTCTAGTATCACTCACTGTTATCTAATCCTCTCTCAACTGCATACCCTCATTGACCACTTGCCTTGCCTCTCCTCCAGAGTGAGTTAAAGAAACCCTCAGTGAGCCTTACTGCACACCTGTACCACTTCATAGGTGTGGCTGACCAGGTGCTGAGCAGGTTTTCACCTTCCTCAAGCCTGCTCCTTACCTTAACTGCCCATTGTTGCCCCAGGGACAACCACCCTGGGGTTGGACTTCACTGCAATGAGCAATTCAGGCCTTCCCATCAGCTGCTTCATGATTGGCCACCACCAGCTGTCCCTGAAGCATCCTTTCTTCCCTCTCCTGACTGAGCCAATTCAGGTGGGTGGCCACTACCTGGCATCTCCTCTTGGACTAACAGATACCCTTAACTCAATATGCCCCAAATGAAACTCAATATTCCCTGCAACCACCAGTATGCCGCATGCACCACCAGACCTTCCCTTCTCTCCCCTCCTCCACCTAGTGAAGGCCCCACAATTCACTTGCCACCAGCAGAATACCAGCATTCACCTTTTATGAGCTTTTCTTCCAGAATGGACCCCAAATGTATCCCCTTTTCCTCTTTCAAATGTCTCCAATGAGCCCCGGCCCATCACCAACCCTACTGAGGATTTCACAGCCTCCACACTGGCCTCCCTCCTCCAGACTCCATACAAAATTTAGAGTGTCTCCTCCATGGGTGAATCTGATAATATTGTCCCCTGCTTAAAGCCTTCCATGGTGACCCTTTGTAATCAGAATTCAATCCAGTCTCTTCATGCTGACTCTAGGATCTCTCTGAGGTTTTCCCTGCCCATCATGGACCACTTTCCTGGGTTTCCACTATTCTCCAGACACTATGTACCTCCAGCACACTCAGGTGGTTGCCACCTCAGGACATTTGCACTTCAGTCACCATATCCTGGAATAGTGTTCTCAACGATCTGTTTGTTGGCTCCTTCTTCCTGCTATTTATGGCTCCTCTCAAGGGTCAAGTCTTCAGAAAAATCTTCTCTGACATCTACTTAAAGAGGCCTGCCACTGCCAAGCCCTCTCTATTCCAGTGCTTTAGTGTTGCAAACACATTTTACTTGAAATTGTATTGATTTATGTGTATTTATGTCCTCCCACTAGACTATAAGTTAAGAGGGCAGGAAAGGATTTTTTCTCTTATAATGCTCCCATGGCTGGTACTTAGTACAGTGTAGATAGTAGATCACTCCATAAATGCTTTGAAAAACTAAATAAACTCAACCACAACTCAACTGTAAATTTCCTTTACAACCTGGAGCACTGCAGTCACATCCTGTTTATACCACTATATTCATCTGTATGGGACTCCATGTCTCAGCGGCTTAAACAACAGAAATTTATTCTCTGACAGTTCTGGAGGCTGAAAGTCTGAGACCAAGTTATGGGTAGAGTTGGTTTCTTCTCAGGCCTCCCTCCTTGGCTTGCAAATAGCTGTCTTCTCCCTGTGTCCTCACATGATATTCCCTCTGTGTGTGTCTTTGTCCTAATCTCTTCTTGTAAGGACACTGCACATTGGATTATGGTCCATACTAATAGCCCCATTTTACCTTGGTCACCCCTTTAAACATCCCATCTCCAAACACAGTCTCATCCTGAGGTGCTGAGGGTTAGGGCTTCAACGTTAGGAGGGAAACGATTCAGCATGTAACACCCACCCTGCATCCATCGTGACCCTACAGGCTACTGATGGCTCCTTGGAAACAGGATTATTTGGAGTGAAGGATATTTATATCCCTTGTTTACACAAGAGACATGTTCACATGGTTTTGCTTCCATAGGTTTGAAAAGAAGGTTACTGTAGCAGCAACTGGTCATAGCTTCTCTCCCCCACTGTACCTTGCTCACACTACCCCTCCAGCTGGAGGGCGTCATGTGGCTAGGAGAATTTTGGAATGCAACCAATGGGAAACTGATTTGGAAGCATGCTGAATTTGAGTTTTGAAGGTATATTTTCATGATTTTAGTCACCTCCATGTATGGCTACCTTATTGCTAACCATTCCAGTGCAGGAATGATTTCCTGGAATGTCTCCCTGCCTACAGTTCCAGCCCCCTGGTGTCTTGGCAAGCAAGAGGGATCACCTCCTACAGCACTGTGTGGGGGGTGGTGAAGAGAAGCAAAGATAGAGAGACCCAGAGCCAGAAGCTATTCTCTGAAAACCCTCCCAGCCACTATGCTTTCAACCATAAGCAGGTCCCAGTGATACCTTGTTAAAAAAGAAGAGTTCTCTGGCCAGGGAAGTGCTTAAACTGCAGTACACTTAATTATAAATGCAATGTACTTTTTTTTTTTACAAGAATCACATGCAATAGGACTTATCAGAACTCCTGTTTCTTAGGGCAAAAAGCAGTAGCAGTTCTACAAATAACTACTCCATCTATAAATGAAGTCATATTTTATCCACCCCACATAGCAACTTGCAAATTAGAGATTCCAGTGAATCTTATCCTTCAGAAGTAGGTATTTCCAGACAAAATTGCCACCAAGGCAAAAAAAAAAAAAAAATATATATATATATATATATATATACATATACAAATTCCTGAAGTATTTCAGAAGTGTATGAGACAATTTATAAAAATATGCTTTTTTATGATATTGTGACATATATGGTATTTATCAACTTTCAAAAATGTGTAATATTTGAAATGTGACTACTTTTCCCAGTCTAAGAAAACTCTTACCTAAGTTTGCATTTATAGTTTTGTGTCCTGGTTGTGCCCCAGCCCTCACATTCCATCCATATGACCCTTGCCCTCAGGGAGGGAAGCCCACAGATGCCAGAGCAGTGAGAACTCAGCCAGATGTGGCCACACCCTGGACCCTGGATAGAGCGAGTGCTTCTTCCTGAAAATGACTTGTAGTGTAGTGCAATGAGCTTGTATTCAATCGATGGCTTTGCCACATCTGAAAGACACAGCTCTGGGCAAGTGTCCTTGCACCTGTGAGCCCCGTCTCCTTCTTTCTAGAATGGGCAGTGACCTTAACTTCACTGGTTTAGGTGAGGGTTAAGTGAGAATGTCACATGACTGAGCTTTGTAAACTGGGATGCGCAGACATGAAGGGTTACTTTTCCAAGTGTGGTAAGGTGTGCAAGTAAGTACATTTTTAAAACAGATTTTTAGCTGATCCTTTTTGCATAGAACACCACTAAGAAATGAGGGAGGAAAAAAGAGACCACAATAGGCAGGAGGGAGGGACAGTGTTGCAGGGGAGTCTGGTCCTCAGACACCCCTGGGATGCAGTCATCACAAAGAGACCTGACAAAGAGACTCCAAGCAGTGCTGAGCCATCACAGGACAGGGGACAGGTGGTCTGATGTGCCCCAGACACTGGTGTTTGTGTAGTCCCTGATATGATAAGCTTCCAAAAAGTCCCTTTAAAAATGTGTTCAGCACAAAATAAAACTCCCTCTCCTCAAGAAGAGGAGAGAGGAAGTCAGACTTTTAACTGACAAATGGATCACTTAGATTCTGACAAGGCTGATTTGAACTCATGCTATTTGGAGGACAAGTTTGGTTTTGTTTTCTCCAATTGCTGCTCAGGGTTGCAAAATGAGTGATAACTAGCAGAAATCATTCACCATTAATGAAACATACATTAAACATTTGGATTGGGGAGGTAAAGTGGAATCAGTGAAAAAGTAAAAACTTATACGAAGCTCATGTGTCTAAAAGTTGAGAGATTGTGCAGCTAAAAATGTCAGAAAGTCCCCAGTGCTCCCAATCACATAAAATAAAACTCATTTCTGGAATAATTGGGCCCATGTGTGGTTGCTGTCAGAGACCTAGATCTTTTAGAGATTCTTTTCTTAAAAATGTGAAGGCTAATATTCACAAAGGAAGCATGATTGTTCGGTTTGCATTTCTTTCCACACTACACTGAAGTTATTTTAACAGTAATTGGTTTAGAATGGGGGCTGGGAAAGGAGTAAAGGCTACTGGATGGTAGAAATTCAGAGTTTGCAATGCGCACATTTCTCCAACTTTCTACCCAAGAGTGATGTCCTTCCTGAGAGCCCCTGAGGACAGCTGCCCATCCCTCTGTGGGCTCTCTAGCTGCCAGCTCTTCACCATACCTGGCTCTAAGAGGTTTCCTGAGTTGAGCCCAAATCAACCCCCATCTCAATATCACTCCTTTGGCTGGAAATCACCTGACTTAATACCCAAAACATAATCATAGTTGCTAGAATATGAGTGAAGAAGAAACAGGTAAGAGAAAGCTAAAACTCCCTGCATAGACCACCAATGGCAGAATCTTCCAACACAGGTCTGTTTCCAAAAACTTACTTGTTGTTGTTTATATTTTTGTAGAAAAGAAAACAATCAGTTTGAAAACTTTCTGGAAAAACCCTCCTACACCAGAATTTTGTGTCCAAAAGAACTTTAATATAAAAAATATGCCCTTGTTGCAAAAAGATTACCAGGGGACAAAGCAAAATAAACAACAACAAAAATCTCCTTATATTATCAAATTCATGAAATCCCAATACACATTAAAACTATTTCAAAATGTTTTTTCCGCTCTTTCTCCTACAACTTTATGTATGGCCTAAAGTAGTCAACAGAAGCCATTTTCAGGGATCAAATCACTTGTGGAACCCCATGCTGGGCCTTATGAAAGGCAGAAAGCAGTTACCAGTTCCAGCAGTATCCACCAGGTCACATCCTCATGCACAGGCTACAGCAATACCCGTAGTGCTTAAGGGAGGGGGCTCCAAGCCAGCCCCCCTAGCCCAGCTTCTATGAACTGGGAAGGACAAGGGAACAGGGTGTTTTGAGGATAAATAAGTTAGTCCTTATAAAGTTCTCCAAGCAGCACCTGACCCCCAGTCATAAGTGTTAGCCATTTTCACTGTTTTTACTCATTTCAATCCAGTTATAGACAACTGTAAATTATTCAGGAATCAATTTCTGGATTGTACTTTACTCTGGCGACATTTTCAACATTCAGTTTCATGCTTCTTGGATAAGTTTGCTGTTTTGAAAATGTCCTCTGGGACAGAGAAAAAATGAAACTAAATGCAATCCATTTTCTTCTTTTGGGAAAGAAACAAATGGGCCAGGAATGGGGTTTCTCTAAATAAGGCCAGTGGTTGAACCATGGCTGGACAGACCTGCCAGTCGCATCAAGGAGTTTGGATTTCATTTGAGGAGCACTAAGGAGTTACCAAAGGATTTTCAGCAAAGTGCACTCAGCTTTGTGTATTAGGACATGTGGTTGGCTGCCCCCGAGATGGCCCCGATGATCCATGCATCCTGGTATTCATGCTGTGTGATCCTCTACCCTGAGGTGTAGACTGGATTTAGTGACTGTTTCTAATGACGAAAATACGGGAAAACGATGACACTTCCGAGATTAGATTACTGTGGAGTCCATCCTGGATGCCTCTCTCAGTCTCTCCCATATCACACTAAGGGAAGCCAGCTGACATTGTATGAGCTGCCCTATAGAGATACCCATATATGAAGGAACTGACATCTCCAGCCAGAAGTCATGTGAGTCAGCTTGGAAGTGGATCCTTCCCCAGTTGAGCCTACAGATGATGAAGCCTCTGACAATACCTATTGCAGGTTTTGAGAGACCCTGAGTCGGAGACACCCAGCTAAGACTTGCCCAGATTCCTGACTCACAGAAATGGTGAAATAACAAATGTGTGTTGTTTTAAACCACTAGGTTTTGGGCTAATTTGTCATGCAGCAGTAGCTAACTAATACAGATTATTATTCTTGCTAGTGTAGGTAATACATTGGGGAATAGAAGTAAGACTGGAAAGAGGAAGACCAATAAAATAGCAACCACAGTAACTGAAGCAAGGGAAGAGATGCGTCTGACCTAGAGCAATGTCAGTGATCAAGGTGATAGGTGGACAAAGAACACTGAGGTTAGGGAAAAATGAAAAGGCGGACTTGGGATGAATATAGCAAATGCATGTGATGGGATCCCATACACTTGTTAGAAGAAAGCTCTAAGTATAACTCTAAGCTATTAAGTGGCTAATCCAAGAAGAAAATACCATTACTTACATAATTCATAAAGTTTACAGTATAAAAATGAACTGTCTTCCAAGGAGCAATCTAGTTATTCTTTATCCTAAGACCAGAGAGAAATTTTTCCATGGGTATTGCAAAGAAAGTACTGTTTAACATAGGAAATATATCCACAAATGAAATTATCTCTTTTTTTTTTTGCTTTCTCCCTTGATTGCTTGTGGCATTAATCCAAAGTAAAATTCAGTAAAGACTCTCTGGTTCCCACGATAGTGTGATCAGGGTCACAGTTGATTTAATCCAGGCACAGATTGTTGGATATCTAGGAGAAAAGTTGAACCACATGCCCTTTCTCCACTTAGCTTTTGTCATGTGTTGAGCAGCACCAAGTTCGAGGTATGCTCCCTGGCTGGATGTGGAGGGCACTGCTTGTCTATGAACATTTGACTGTCACCCCTGGCAGAGAAAATGGTCCCTGTCACACTAGGAAGGATGTTAGAATGTAAAGAACATTCTAGAGACAGTGAACATGTAATTTTGGATTTACTCTAGCTCCCAAAGTTTTATAACATAGAGATGAGCTTAAGGTTAGCCTCAAAATATTTAAAGCAAGTGTAACAAAAGCCAAGAACGTAGCTGTTGATGTGGGAACTCCTATATCTGTTCTGAGCAGAACCCAAGCTTGGTCCTCACTTGGGACCTCACAGGACAGAATGGGCAGGTCCTGTTTAAGCTGTTTCACCTTTAGTAGAATTCTCAGCATTCCTTTCTCACTTTGGAAAGCTTCACATAGGTAGCTGTAATCTAGCAGAATTTGCAAATTCAAGCGATGAATAGAGAAGAAGAAAAGAAAGGAGGTAAAATAAAATATTCATGGGGGAGGAAGTAGTGCTGGAAGATGGCTATGGGTACACCCACTCCTAGCTCTAACAGCCTAATTGTAGCAGCCTAATCCAGCTGATGTCTCTTTGGAAAAGCTGGATAAAATACCAACACATCATCTGAAGATTTTGACGACCTGTTTACTAGAACTTGACCACGATCCCAGAGAGAAGGGAAACGTATTGAGGTCAGCTGAGCAATCTACACAGCTCTGCCCCTCCAGGAATTTGTAGAATCACCAAAATCATGGAGAAAAAGACTGAGCATTCGGCAGTAACATGGAGTTGAGGAGGCAAAAGTGGGAGCTCAGGACTTCCAAAATGCCTAGGACTTGAGAGACCAGTCTCCTGGAGAGTAGAAAAATTCAGAAACATGAGCCTGACATTCTGAGCCAAGTTTTAATTTAAGGCATTTTCAGATTTTAAAACCTTGTTGATACTATGGAGTGAATTGTGTCCCCCCAAAAGTCATAATGTTGAAGCCTTAACCTCTAGTGTGATAATATTTGGAGATGGGACCTTTGGGAAGTAATTAGGTTTAGACGAGGTCATAAAGGTAGGGCCATTGTGGTGGGATCAGTATACTCATAAAAAGAGATGTCAGAGAGCTTGATTATTCTCTCTCTGCCATGTGAGGACACAGTGAGAGGGCAGCCATCTCCAAGACAAGCAGTGGCTCTCGCCAGAACCCAACCATGCCAGCGCCCTGATCTCAGACTTCCAGCCTCCAGAACTGTGAGAAAGAAATGTTTCTTAAGCCACCCAGTCTAGGGTATTTGCTATGGCAACCTAAGCTGACTAAGACAACAAGCTAAATAGAACTTTTGGTAGTCTCGCAATGCTGAGGAATTTTAGTTCTGTGTCTGTCTCTGAGCAGGAGGCCTAGTAAACTCCTTAGGCTTTCAGTGAGGACCCTAAAGAGTCTACAGTACAGTCTACCAGGTCTCAAATCAGCACAATTCATAATTGAATTAATGTGATCTTCCTGTCTCTGTCAGCTTGCCAGAAAGTAGCTAATGTGAATCCTCCCTGGAGGAATATATTATCATCTGGAGGAGCTCTGTACAGTAGAAATATAATCTGAGCTGCATATGTAATTTAAAATTTTCTGGCAGCTGTACTTAAAAAGTAAAAAGAAACTGGTGAAGTTAATGTTAATAATATAACTTACTTAACCTATATATTTAAAATATCATCATTTTAAGACATAATCAATATAAAAATTATTAAATATTTTAGATTTTTTTTAACAAGTCTTTAAAATCCAGTGAGTATTTACACAAAACTAGCCATACTTAAGGAGCTCAATAGCTACCTAGTGGCTACCTTATTGGACATCATATATAGGGCTTCTACAATTTCTTATACACAATGTCTGCCATGCAATAAAAAACTCCCAGATACACTAGAAGATAGAACCACGAGAAAAAAATATATATAATAGAAACAGATCCAGATATGAGATGATCAGGCACTGATTTTAAAATAACTGTGACTCATATGTTCAAGAAATTAAAAGCCAAAATGAGGGTAGCAAAAAAAAAGTGATAAGAAAGAAATCAAATGAAAACTCCAGTACTGAAAAATGCAGTAACTGAAATTAGGAGCTCAAGAATGGATTCACACTAGATTGGTTTCAGTAGAAGAAAAGATTTGGAAACAGAAAGATAGGCCAATAGAAAGGTCTAGAATGACATATAGAGAATTTAAAAGAGTATAAAATACAAAAATGTATTTAAGAAACAAATGTGACGTGATAAAATGGTCTATCATCATAAAGTGCCAGAAAGGGAGAAGAAGATTATAATGGAAGCAATAGTTGTAGACAATTTCTCAAAACTCATGAAAACCACAGATGCAAGAAGTTCAGTGAACCCCAAGGTTAAACACAGAGGAAACCATACCTGGAGACCACCATGGCAAACTGTTGAAAACCAACAACAAAGAGAAAAATCTTTAGAGCAGCCAGAAAAAATGTAAAAGACAAATTAACTTCAAAGGGGCAACAGTAAGACGTATAGCTGATTTTTCAGGAGAAACAGTGAAAAGAGAAGACAGTGGAAATACATCTTTATGCTGCTGAAAGAAAATACCTGCACAGGACAAAAAGATGGGGAGAAATATCTGAGGCTTTTTATCTCATTTCTACAAAAGAAAAATAACCTCCTAGCTGCCCCTTGGTGACCTATACAGCTTTGATATGAGTTTTTACTATTTTATCTTCACCTTTTTGGATCTATACTGCTGATTAATCATTTGCTTTCCTTATATAGCCAAAATATAGCATTACATGAATTCAATTCCAAAAAATAAAGTTAATACACAGTTGATGAAATCATGAATCTCACTTTTGAAAACTGTATTTCATTAGTGGGACTTTCCTCCCATCAAATACTTATAAAATAATGAGGTCATTGCTGACTTTAGCTACACATTCTAGTGACTAATTAGTATATAGCTACTTTCCTCCTGTCACACTAAAATCTTTCATCTACATGGCTGGTGAAGTCATTAAGGACCCCAGGTTTTAATTAAGGCTGCCTGAGTAGGAATCCTACATGGGGTATCCTAGGAGTTTGTGAGAGATAGAAGAGATTATCCATTTAGCACAGTGAAGATTTTGCTTTCTCTAATAGGTACAGTATCTATGTTTCCAATAATTTGACAATGCTAGCAGAAAAAGCAAATTCTTTTCATAAGTGTGCACCCAGAATAATCAGCTGGTGGCACCTGAGACAAAGCATGTCCCCTGGGACAGCATCATGGGGGAGCAGGATCTGCATGCCCCAGTTAACAACAGATGGTTTCTAAATGAGAGAAAGGGAAGAAAGGTTGTGAAAGCAATCACACTTTGTAAAACATTCTCACCCTCAGGTGGGCTCTGACTAAACACTGGCTATGTCCTCCTCCCTGGGATCTCTGACACCAATAACATCTAGAAACATACAGCTGTTTTGTGGAGAATTTGTATATGTCTGTTTCAGTGATGTGCCTGCTGCTCCTCACTGAGTGTGGTATAGCAATATGAAAATGAAGTTTTATCTTCTGGATTTGGGTTTCTAGTCACTGGAGTCCTCCTTTGAGTCTCTTGCCTCCATCCGTAAAACTCTATTTCTTGTCCTTGGAGAGGAGAAATGGTGAAAGCAGAGAAGTGGGGGCTGGAAGTGGTGAATTCTTAATCCCTACAACAGCTATTCTAGAGTGGAGTGAATGGGGTCTCTAGAGTTCATTTTAGTTTCACTGGAATAATTACAGAGCTGAGAGAACCATGACACGGTTTTTTAAATAATTGTTTTCAGAAACTGATAGGCAACATGTACATTGATTAGATTTAACTTTGTGATTCTCATTTATCTAAATAAAGTGTGATCTGAAACATAAAACTGGAAATCTAGACTCAGTGTTTTTTCAAGTAGACAATGCATACTTATGTTGGCTATCTTTACTTTTTCTCTTTTAATCAACGAAGGATTTCACTCTTTTATAGAAGTATAATCTACAGTATAGAAAAAATATGAATCACAAATGCATATGCATTATGATATGTGTGCACATCATAAAAGTATACCCTTGATGCCTTTTCACAAAATGAAAATGCCCATGTAGATCACAAAAAAAAGTAACCTACCAGATTGTCACATCCTTAGGCCCTGGGCTTGGAAATCTGGGTGGGTGGGGTTCAGAGCTCAGCCTCCACCAGGAAGAGTCATCTTCTCTGTTTTCAAGATTGAGGTTGGGCAATAGATATTGTTTGTAGGGGCAGTAGTAAGAAGGCTCTGCTGCTACAAACCCCAAAAGTTTTCAAGTAAAACTCTCATTCTTTGTAAAAGTTCAGCAGATGAGAACCCAGAGGTTCAGGTTGCATTGTGTCCATAGCTCAGATTGTGGGGTATACTGTCATGACAAAGCAGAGAAGCTAAGACCAGGAGGCAACTGTGAGCTCACCAGCAGGGCCCCAGGGGACCCCATGACCCAACATGGGCAAGAGAGCCCCAAATGGATGCAGAGTGTGTTCCAGAGGCAGATGTGTGGGGCACCTCTGGTCAAGGGTCAAAAAAATGGACAAGGTACTAACATTGGAGTGAACAATTGGTCTGTCTCGAGCCATATCCTCCAACAGTTGTTTGGGTTGTGCTCTTGCAAAAAGTCCTGGCCTTCTCAAGAACCAAAAGATTAAATCCATGACACGAAGTTATTAACTGAGTAAAGTCCAGACACACCATAGATACAGGCAACAGCTGCAGGAAGTTTCAGTTCCAGATCTCCACATAGAATTTAGCCCAAGTTCTCAGAAATGGTGCAGGTATGTCCCAGTTAATCCAAATTCTGTGCCCAGCTTCCTATAGTAAATACCATTGTATTCTCTGTCATGGAATACTATTTCACCCTTGCCCTCCGTCTCTGCATGTTAAATATCCTCATCTGCTGGTCCCTTCATAGATTTAGGGATATGTTTCTTGCCACCAAGCCAGTTAGTCACTTCTCTTGATTTTATGCTAGGACTTTGTGAGCTCACTGTCAGTTCTCAGATTCTTAAATATACCTTTCCTCACGGGCCTCTCACAACTGCAAAAATATTCACTTAGTTGTATTATTTTTATGTTTTCCTTTCCCATAGCTTTTCCTCTCCCTTTGAGAGTAGTATCCTCTAATAAAATTTTAAGGTATCCTTTCTCTTATTTGCTTTTTAAGAAAATATTTCTGTGATTCCTTTGGAGGCTGCCATATAAAATGCATTTGTACTGTTTTTATCCTGCTGCCTCCTGCAGCAAAAACAAATCAATCATCAAATTCTACTCTGTCATTTTTTTTTTTTTGAGAGACCACAGTATCCAAACACTAGAGACCTCACAGGGATAATACAAATGATATCAGGGATGAGATGTGGTCCTTGCACTTGAGTAAATGGTGAGAGAGATGGAAAGACCCAGTTGATAAATACCTTACAAGACCAGGGCTCAGCTAAGCATTTAAATCATCCCTTGAATTCCCAGAGCCTCTGAGTAACATCTACAGAAATAGTACTTTCTGCAGCCCCTGTTTATTCGAAAAAAAGTTCTCATCTCTTCTCTGGTAACTTTTAACCAGGCAGTCTTCTTACAGCCTGGGATATAGTGGAGTCTCAAGTAAATGTTTTGAGATGGATGGATGGATGGATGGATGGATAGATGGATGGATCGATGGACAGATGGATGACTGGATGGACAGATGTACTACTTTATCTGACATTAGATATCCCAGTAGGGAGTTAGCTTGGTGTGGTAGCCTGGTGTGGCTATGTGAATGTGAAGAACTTCCTAACCTTCCTTTGTCTTGTGTCCTTATCTGTAAAAATGAGCGAATACAGGTCAATGATCTCTTTACCTGAAATCCTTGTGGATTTCTTAGGAGTTCAGAAGTTTCCAGAATTTAAGAAACTGACAGGATAGTATATTACCATTCTTTTTTTGTGTGTTTTTTTTTAAATGGAGAGAAGGTTTTTTTTGAATTTTATTTAATTTTTTTAAACAGCAAGTTCTTATTAGTTATCTATTTTATACATATTAGTGTATATATGTCAATCCCAATCTCCCAATTCATCACACCACCACCACCACCCCACCCCCACTTTCCCCCCTTGGTGTCCATACATTTGTTCTCTACATCTGTGTCTCTATTTCTGCCTTGCAAACTGTTCCATCTGTACCATTTTTCTAGATTCCACATACATGCATTAATATATGATATTTGTTTTTCTCTTTCTGACTTACTTCACTCTGTATGACTGTCTCTAGATCCATCCACATCTCTACAAATGACCCAATTTCGTTCCTTTTTATGGCTGTGTAATGTTCCATTGTATATATATACCACATCTTCTTTATCCATCTGTCTGTTGATGGGCATTTAGGTTGCTTCCATGACCTGGCTATTAAAAATAGTGCTGCAATGAACATTGGGGTGCATGTGCCTTTTTAAATTACAGTTTTCTGTGGGTATTTTTCCAGTAGTGGGATTGCTAGGTAATATGGTAATTCTATTTTTAGTTTTTTAAGGAACCTCCATACTGTTCTCCATAATGGCTGTATCAATTTACATTCACACCAACAGTGCAAGAGGGTTCCCTTTTCTCCACACCCTCTCCAGCATTTGTTGTTTGCAGATTTTCTCATGATGCCCATTCTAACTGGTGTGAGGTGATACCTCATTGTAGCTTTGATTTGTATTTCTCTGATAATTAGTGACATTCAGCACCTTTTCACGTGCCTCTTGGCCAGCTGTATGTCTTCTTTGGAGAAATGTCTATTTAGGTCTTTGCCCATTTTTGATTGTGTTGTTTGTTTTTTTAATTTTGAGTGGCATGAGCTGTTTATATATTTTGGAGATTAATTCTTTGTCAGTTACTTTGATTTGAAATATTTTCTCCCATTCTAAGGGTTGCCTCTCTGTCTTGTTTATTGTTCCGTTTGCTGTGCAAAAGCTTTTAAGTTTCACTACATCCCATTTGTTTATTTTTGTATTTATTTCCCTTAATCTAGGAGGTGGGTCAAAAAAGTTCTTGCTGTGATTTATGTCAAAGAGTGTTCTTCCTATGTTTTCCTCTAAGAATTTTATAGTGTCTGGTCTTACATTTAGGTCTCTAATCCATTTTGAGCTTATTTTTGTGTATGGTGTTAGGGAGTGTTATTAGTGTTTCATTCTTACATTAGTGTTTCATTAGTGTTTCATTATTTTCCATGTAGCTGTCCAGTTTTCCCAGCACCATGTACTGAAGAGACTGCCTTTTCTCCATTGTATATCCTTGCCTCCTTTGTCATAGATTAGTTGACCATAGGTGTGTGGGTTTACCTCTGGGCTTTCTATCCTTTTCCATTGATCTATATTTCTGTTTCTGTGCCAGTACCATATTGTCTTGATTATTGTAGCTTTGTAGTATAGTCTGAAGTCAGGGAGTCTGATTCGTCTGGCTCTATATTTTTCCCTAAGACTGCTTTGGATACTGGGGGTCTTTTGTGTCTCCAAACAAATTTTAAGATTTTTTGTTCTAGTTTGTAAAAAATGCCATTGGTAATTTGATAGGGGTTGCATTTAATCTGTAGATTGCTTTGGGTAGTATAGTCATTTTCACAATATTGATTCTTCCAATCCAACAACATGGTATATCTCTCCAACGTTTTCTGTCATCTTTGATTTCTTTCACCAGTATCTTATAGTTTTCTGAGTACAGGTCTTCTACCTCCTTAGGTAGGTTTAATCCTAGGTATTTTATACTTTTTGTTGCGAGGGTGAATGGGAATGTTTCCTTAATTTCTCTTTCTGATATTTTGTTGTTAGTATATAGGAATGCAAGAGATTTCTGTGCATTAATTTTGTATCCTTCTACTTTACCAAATTAATTGATTAGCTCTCGTAGTTTTCTGGTGGCATCTTTAGGATTCTCTATGTATAGTATCATGTCATCTGCAAACAGTGACAGCTTTACTTCTTCTTTTCTGATTTGGATTCCTTTTATTTCTTTTTATTCTCTGATTGTTTTGGCTAGGACTTTCAAAACTATGTTGAATAATAGTGAAAAGGGTGGACATCCTTGCCTTATTCCTGATCTTAGAGGAAAGGTTTTCAGTTTTTCACCATTGAGAATGATGTTTGCTGCAGGTTTGTCATATATGGCCTTTATTATGTTGAGGTAGGTTCCCTCTATGCCCACATTCTGGAGGGTCTTTATCATAAATGGGGGTTGAATTTTGACAAAATCTTTTTCTGCATCTACTGAGATGATCATATGGTTTTTATTCTTCAATTTGTTAATATGGTGTATCACATTGCTTGATTTGCATATATTGAAGAATCCTTGCATCCCTGGGATAAATCCCACTTGATCATGTTGTATGATCCTTTTAATGTGTTGTTGGATTCTGTTTGCTAGTATTTTGTTGAGGATTTTTGCATCTATAGTCATCAGTGATATTGGTCTGTAATTTTCTTTTTTCGTAGTAACTTTGTCTGATTTTGGCATCAGAGTGATGGTGGCCTCATAGAATGAGTTTGGGAGTGTTCCTTCTTCTGCAAATTTTTGGAAGAGTTTGATAAGGATGGGTGTTAACTCTTCTCTAAATATTTGATAGAATTCACCTGTGAAACCATCTGGTCCTACACTTTTGTTTGTTGGAAGATGTTTAATCACAGTGTCAATTTCATTATTGTAACTGGTCTGTTCATATTTTCTATTTCTTCCTGGCTCAGTCTTGGAAGTTTATACCTTTTAAGAATTAGTCCATTTCTTCCAGGTTGTCCATTTTATTGGCATAAAGTTGCTGGTAGTAGTCTCTTAGGATGCTTTATATTTCTGTGGTGTCCATTGTAACTTCTCCTTTTTCATTTCTAATTTTATTGATTTGAGTTCTCTCCCTCTTTTTCTTGATGAGTCTGGTTAAATGTTTATCAATTTTGTTTATCTTCTCAAAGAACAAGCTTTTAATTTTATTGATCTTGGCTATTGTCTTCTTTGTTTCTATTTCATTTATTTCTGCTCTGATTTTTATGGTTTCTTGCCTTCTTCTAACTTTGGGTTTTGTTTGTTCTTCTTTCTCTTGTTCCTTTAGGTGTAAGTTTAAATTGTTTATTTGAGATTATTCTTGTTTCTTGAGGTAGGATGGAATTGCTATAAACTTCCCTCTTAGAACTGCTTTTGCTGTGTCACATAGGTTTTGGATCATCGTGTTTTCATTGTCACTTTTTTCTAAGTATTTTCCGATTTCCTCTCTGATTTCTTCAGTAAGTTCCTGGTTATTTAGTAATGTATTGTTTAACCTCCATGTGTTTGTGCTCTTTACAGTTTTTTCCCTGTAATTGATTTCTAATCTCATAGCATTGTGGTCAGAAAAGATGCTTGATATGATTTCAATTTTCTTAAATTTACCAAGGCATGATTTGTGACTCAAGATGTGATCTATCCTAGAGAATGCTCTGTGTGCACTTGAGAAGAAAGTGTAATCTGCCGTTTTTGGATGGAATGTCCTATAAATATCAATTAAATCTATCTGGTCTATTGTTTCATTTAAAGCTTCTGTTTCCTTATTAATTGTCTGTTTGGATAATCTGTCCATTGTTGTAAGTGAGGTGTTAAAATCCCCCACTATTATTGTGTTACTGTTGATTTCCTCTTTTATAGCTGCTAGCAGTTGCCTTATGTACTGAGGTGCTCCTATATTGGGTGCATATATATTTATTATATCTTCTTCTTGGACTGATCCCTTGATCATTATGTAGTGTCCTTCCTTGTCTCTTATAACATTCTTTATTTTAAAGTCTATTTTATCTGATATGAGTACTGCTGCTTCAACTTTCTTTTGATTTCCATTTTCATGGAATATCTTTTTCCATCCCCTCACTTTCAGTCTGTATGTGTCCATAGGTCCATGGGTCTTGTTTTTGAATCCATTCCACAAGCCTGAGTCTTTTGGTTGGAGCATTTAATCCATTTACATTTAAGGTAATTATCACTATGTATGTTCCTATTACCATTTTCTTAATTGTTTTAAGTTTGTTTTTGTAGGTCCTTTTCTTCTTTTGGGTTTCCCACTTAGAGAAGTTCCTTTAGCATTTGTTGTAGAGCTAGTTTGGTGGTGCTGAATTCTCTTAGCTTTTGTTTGTCTCTAAAGCTTTTGATTTCTCCCTCGAATCTGAATGAGATCCTTGCCAGGTAGAGTAATCTTGGTTGTAGGTTCTTCGCTTTCATCACTTTAAATATGTCATTCCATGCCCTTTTGGCTTACAGGTTTTCTGCTGAGAAACAGCTCTTAACCTTATGGGAGTTCCCTTGTATGTAATTTGTCATTTTTCCCTTGTTGCTTTCAATATTTTTCTTTGCCTTTAATTTTTGTCAATTTGATTACTGTGTGTTTTGGCATGTTTCTCCTTGGGTTTATCCTGCCTGGGACTCTCTGTGCTTCCTGGACTCGGGTGGCTATTTCCTTTCCCATGTTAGGGAAATTTTTGACAATAACTTCTTCAAATATTTTCTCGGGTTCCTTCTCTCTTGCTTCTCCTTCTGGAACCCTTATAATGTCAATATTTGTGTATTTAATGTTATCTCAGAGGTCTCTTAGGCTGTCTTCATTTCTTTTCATGCTTTTTTCTTTATTCTGTTTCATGGCAGTGAATTCCACCATTCTGTCTTCCAGGTCACTTTTCCGTTCTTCTGCCTCAGTTATTCTGCTATTCATTCCTTCTAGTGTATTTTTCATTTCAGTTATTGTATTGTCCATCTCTGTTTGTTCTTTTATTCTTCTAGGTGTTTGTTCTTTAATTCTTCTAGGTCTTTATTAAACATTTCTTGCATCTTGTTGATCTTTGACTCCATTCTTTTTCTGAAGTCCTGGAACATCTTCAGTATCATTATTCTGAATTCTTTTTCTAGATGGTTGCCTATCTCCACTTCATTTAATTGTTTTTCTGGGGTTTTATCTTGTTCCTTCATTTGGTACATAGACCTCTGCCTTTTCATTTTGTCTACCTTTCTGTGAATGTGGTGTTCGTTCCACAGGCTGCAGGATTGTAATTCTTCTTGCTTCTGCTGTCTGCCCTCTGGTGGATGAGACTATCTAAGAGGCTTGTGCAAGCTTCCTGATGGGAGGGACTGGTGGTAGGTAGAGGTGGGTTTTGCTCTGGTGAGCAGAGCTCAGTAATACTTTAATCCACTTGCCTGCTGATGGGTGGGGCTGAGTTCCCTCCCTGTTGGTTGTCTGGTCTTAGGTGACCCAGCACTGCAGACTACAGGCTCTTTGGTGGGGCTTAAGGCAGACTCTGGGAGGGCTCATGCCAAGGAGTACTTCCCAGAATTTTTGTTGTCAATGTCCTTGTCCCTGTGGTAAGCCATAGCCACCCCCCACCTCTGCAGGAGGCCCTCCAACACTAGCAGGTAGGTCTGGTTCAGTCTCCTATGGGGTCACTGATCCTTCATCTGGTCCTGATGCACCCACTAATTTGTGTGTGCCCTCCAAGAGTGGTGTCTCTGTTACCCTCAGTCCTGTTGAAGTCCTGCAATCAAATCCCACTAGCCTTCAAAGTCTGATCTCTGGGAATTTCTCCCCTATTGCAAGATCCCCAGGTTGGGTAGCCAGGCATGGGACTCAGAACCTTCAGTCCAGTAGGTGGACTTCTGTGGTATAATTGTTCTCCAGTTTGTGAGTCATCCACCCAGTGGTTATGGGATCTGATTTTATTGTGATTGCACCCCTCCTACCATCTCATTGCAGCTTCTCCTTTGTCTTTGGATGAGCAGTACCTTTTTTGGTGAGTTCCAATTTCTTCCTGTCAATGATTGTTCAGCAATTAGTTGTGATTCCAGTGCTCTCACAAGTGGGAGTGAGTGCACGTCCTCCTACTCTGCCATCTTGAACCAATTCTTACCATTCTTTTTTGACACTAAATGAGTTATGAAAAATTTTTGGCTTTTAGAGCATTTTGGATCTTAGCATTGAACACAGGAGAATGTGAATTTGTCTTCTGTTCCTTCAAGTTCATTTGAGGATAGTCATAGGATAATAAGCATGTATATTGGTTTATATGATTATTTTATGCCTTCCCCACAATACTAACTATAATCATCAGAAAGTGTGGACAATGTTCCATATTACATACCTGACACACAGCAGGTGTTCAATAAATACAAGTGTTATGGAAGGCAGAAGGGAGGGAAGGAAGAAGAATCCTGACTTCTACATTTCCCTCCACCATGTTCTATCAATGTCACCAGTGTGCTCATGCTCTAGGTTCAGCAGACACGTTGATTCCTGTATTCCTTAACCATCTGCAATGTGCACCGCTATTGACCATTTCCTTCTTGAAGCACTTCCTTACCTTCCTTGCCTTCCATGACATGGCATCTTCCTGATTTTTCTTCTTTATCCATCTTCTCTTGGAGTACTACTTCATCGCCTTTGTCCCCTAAATGTCAATACTTTATAGATTTCTGCTCTCAGTGCTCTTCTCTTCTCCCTCTGCAAACTCAGGATACCTCACCTACTTTCTGGCTTTAATTGTCAGCATGTATGCTGCTGGCTCCCAATCCAAGTGTATCCCTGAGGGAAAGCTCTCATGAACTTCAGATTCACATATCTCTATCCTCTGAGGTATCTGATAAGCATCCCAATTCCAACATCTTCAGAAGAATCCATCTCATTTTGTCTAAACCTAAATCTCTCTTTGTGTTGTATTTTCATGAATGGCACCATCATTCACCCAGGCTAGGACCCAGGGAGGCATCTCTTCCTATTCCCTTAAATCAAGTCAATTGCCAATCCCCGCAGCAATGCCATATCTACCATCTCTAAGTACACCTCTACTTTTCCTTTCACCTCCTTTTAGCCACTTGCTTCATGCTGGGTCTTGTCAGAACTTCTTTGATTTACTTCAATGATTCTGAAAAGGTGATCCAGAGACCCCTCCCCAAGGTCCAAGATGCTCTCGTGGTTTCTTCAAGGTCATGATCATGCACAAGTGAAAGCCATTCAAAGTGCAAGATAGACTAATAGATTTAGTGTAACAATATTTTTATTGCTATGGCTTCTGATTCCACCTGACAACTAACCTTCAAGAAATTACCACTTGCTGATTTTGATGTAGTATCAAAGAATAACATGAACACTTATCTTAAAATACTCCCTTTTCCAACTTCATATCTTTGTAAGTTAGATTTTCTTTGTATATTTCAACCAAATCACTTGCAACAGATTGACTGTGAAAGCAGATGAGACTTCATCTGTCTTCCATTAGGCCATACAATAAAGAGATTGGAAAAAAGGTAAAATAATACCATTTTTTTTCTCTAGAGCTTTTTTGGGTTTTGAAAATATAGTTTTGTTTCATAAAAATGTGCTATGTTGATATGTAATGTATTAATCATTGTTATTTTAATGAATTAGATAAATATCTTTCATTCTAATATGGCAAATATTGCTAGATACGACCCATAAAAACAAAAGCTTAGGGGGTTCCTTAATAATTTTTAAGTGCAAAGGGGTCCTGAGACCAAAACACTTGAGAATTTTTGATTTACTAAAACAACTTTATGACCAGTTTCCTTTCTCTAATCTTGTCCCTCTCTAATCCTCCTCGGAGTGATTCTCCTGCAAGGCAATGTCATTACATCACTCCCCCGAATAAGCTTTGAGTGTGTCCCCACTTCTCTGAGGGTAAGATGGCCAGCAGGGTGCTTTATGATCCTCCAACCTTACCTGCTTTTACTTCTCCCTCTCTCCCAATTCACTAGTCATGCTAAGTGCCTCACATTCTCTTGTCACATTTGTTCACTCTCACTAGAATTTTCTTTCCATTTTACCAACTCGTCTAATGAGTCAGTTAGGAAGCTGTCAATTACAACAACTTAGAAAAGCCAGCTTAGATTGAACAACAAAGGATATTTATTGGCTCATGTAACCAAAGAGTTCAAAGTTAGGGTTGGCTTGTCAAGGGCTGAGCAGCAGCTTGGCAGTGTCAACTCTTATCTGTCTCTTGCAGAATAGGCTTCGTCATAAGGCTGGTTCCCTTCATGGTGGTAGGATGCATGCCAGAAAACTAGAGATACACACTTCTTTATCGTGCCCAGTGGTTCAGAGTCTTTCTCCTCAAGTATTGCACAAAAGACCAGGACTTTCTCTGATAGGAGTATATTAAGTTATTGACCACAGATGACCAGTAAATTGGATTCCTGGACGTCCACAGTAGATGATCCTCATGTATTCCCATTGCAAATGTACTTTCCTGTCAGTGACACTGAAATAGTGAATAGATTGAAATTGTTTGAAGAATTATTTTTCTCTTGTTTGATTCTAAGCTATATGAGGTCGGGAACTGTTTGCCTTGTTTAATGTTGTGTCTCCAATACCTGATGTAATGAGGGCATGGTATATGGTAGGCACTCAGTAAATGTTTGTTGGTTGGAGAAAAGTAGACAAAGGAAGAGAGGCAAAGTCAGGTCTTAGCAAAGATCAGGAGAAGAATATCTGGAGCAAGAATGGCAGATTTTTTCTGTGTCAGAAAATATGTCAAGTCCCTGCTCTGGGTTTTCATGTAGGAGTGTGGTGATTATTACTGAATATTCAAATACTTCATATCTTACTTGCAAGCTTTAGAGAAGATACAATTTAAAAGTCAAATTTGATTCACAGATTTATATTAGTCTGGTAAAAAAATTAAGTTTTTTATTATAAAATTGTTAAGTAGATTTTAAAATTATCTTTAAAAATGATTATCTGGAGAATTTTGATAAACACAAGTAGTATAATCCTGAATTTTACATTTTGATACTTCCATGGTATTATGCCCCAAAAACTAGATTTCAGTAGCCCTTCATTGTGTATTACCTTGAGAAGACTTTTGCAGTTGCCTTGAATACATAGATGAACATTTTGACTATGTGTATGTGAGGAAAGAACAGACTTTTTTAAAACTGCATATCAAATATCCTGTCTATACTTTGGAAAGAATCCAATCTGAATGCTTAAAGGTATAGCTTCAGTTATTATTAATTTTAAATGAAGAGAAAAAACTCTATTTTGCTTGAATATTTTTTGGATTATTTGGGTTTGTGCCTAAGAAATTTTTAAAAATGTTTATCATTCAGACCCTGTTATCATTCTCTGCTTTAAAGGAGAGGGGAAATTAAAGGACAGCTCTGGATTAATGGTCATGAAAAGGTTTCCAGAAAAACTCTGTTTCAGAAAGTGATTTAATGTCTTCATAAAGCAGGCACACAAATTCTTCTGGAATTGGATTGCATGTGATGTGTTTTATCTAGATCATTTCTTTGATCCAAACCCCTATTAGATTTAAAAAGTCAGATCCTTCCACCAAGCCCCAAATGTGCTTCTCAGCTGAGCCTCCCTCACCAGAGGGACCCCTAAGATTTGGTCTCATCCACTAACCCAAATGGAACCATTAAACTCAACCCAGTGTGTTCCCAGAAAGGGCTAGCTGGTATGTGCCTCCAAGGATCTGAGTTCTTAAGAAGCCCCATCTTGACATTGGCAAGGTGACCCAGGTTCTGTCCAATGTGAATCCTGGATGGTTTTGCAAAAATGATATAAAACGTGGCCAATATATTAACTATGTCTTTTATTTCCTGTACTTCTGATGCTTTTGTATCCAGGGCCTACTGACCTTGGAGGGACTGCCCCTCCCAGGTTTAGCCAAGTCCAGAGAGAGTAAATGACCTAGACTTCCCTGAAGGAGCATCTCTCATATACACACCAACCCATACACAGCCCCACCCCAACTACCTCCTCTATCAGGCTCTCAGACTCTGATCCACCATCACCTTCCCTAATAAACATGGCCAGGTACCAGACAACCAAAGATAGCCCCAGAGCCTGCTGAAATTATTCAAACTAGCCAATCCTAAGCCTGCTTACCTTGCCTCATTTTTTCCTTCAGATGAAACCACAATAAAGACTGTCACCCACAGATTCTTTCTTTCCCTCTGCCTCCTGACTAACGCTAATGCTTCCCTGTGTGGTCCCATGTGAAGTGGCATGCCCTCCTCTCTTGGGATTTGTAACAAGCTATCTTTTCAATGGCAGTCATCTCCTGATTTTTTTGGTTTCACTATGCCTCACATTTTCTATTAATACACTATATTTTAAAACTGTCAGTGAAGGAGATTTTCTCATCCAGCATCTACGCGGAAGGAACCAAGATAAAGAGAGTCACTCAGTGAGAGGGCTCGATCCTTAAGTGCAGGTACTGGACTGAGAAGGACCAGACTGGGCAGAGAAGGCCTACTCCTATGTGGTTTCCCCTCTCCTCATCACACAGCACCCAGTTGAGCAAGCTTCTATCTGTCTGAACACCTCTCTACATGTTCCCGTTTAGTGACACTTTCAGACCTTCTTTTTTGGGTCTTGAACTTCATGATAATCCCCATCTGCCTGAGTTAAGAATGAATGTCACAATAAGACTTGGCAGAAGCACCCACTTTTCTGTCACAATTTGCAGCAAGTCTTCAGGCTGATTGGAGGAAAATCAATGATAATATATGTGACTGAGTGGCTGTTCTCAATTCACAAACACTTCGTGATGTCTTCCAGAGATAACTGGTTATCTGTGTTCTCACTTTGAGATGAAGAACCTGCAGCTTAAATAGCAATAAGTACATACCTATCAATAATTACTATAAATATCAGTGAACTAAATACTGTAATCAAAAGACAGGGTGGCTGGTTGGATTGGATTAAACAACCAAGACCCATCTATATGCTGCTTACAAGAGACTCACTTCAGAGCTAAAGACACACAGACTGAAAGTGAGGGAATGGAAGAAGATATTTCATGCACATGGAAATGACAAGAAAGCTGGGTAGAAATACTCATAACAGACAAAATAGACTTTAAAAAAAAGCCTATAACAAAAGACAAAGAAGGACATGAAAAAAGGATCAATACAGGAAGAGGATATTACACTCATTAATGTACATGCACTCAATACAAGAGCATCTAAATATATAAAGCAAATATTGACAGACATAAATGGAGAAATTGACAATAATACAATAATAGTAGAAGACATTAACACCCACTTACATCAATGGACAGATCATCCAGGTAGAAAATCAATAAGGAAACGGTGGTCTTAAATGACACAATAAACTGGTTGGACTCAATACCTATCTATATAGAACAATCCATCCAAAAACAGCAGAATTTACATTCTTTTACATGGAATGTTCTCCAGGATAGATCACATGCTAAGTCACAGAACACAAGTCTCAACAAATTTAAGAGAATAGGAATTATATCAAGCATTTTTTTTCAACCAGGACAGTAGGAAACTAGAATCAATTACAGGAAGAAAAATGGGAAAAGCACAAACATGTGGATACTAAACAACATGCTACTAAAAAAAGCAATGGACTAATGAAGAAATCAGAGGAAGTCAGAAAATACCTCAAGACAAATGAAAATGGAAATGCAACTTTCTAAAATCCATGAGATGTAGTAAAAGCCGTTCTAAGAAGGAAGTTTATAATGATAAAAGTCTTCTTCAAGAAACAAGAAAAATCTCAAATAACAACCTAACCTACCATGTAAAGGAATTAGAAAAAGAAGAACAAAGCTCAGAATCAGCAGAAGGAAAGAAATAATGAAGATCAGAGAGGAAATAAAATAGAGACCAGAAAACAAATAGAAAAGATCAATGAAACCAAGATCTGGTTTTCTGAAAACATAAACAAGATTGATAAATCTTTAGCCAGGCTAATCAAGAAGAAAAGAGGACCCAAATAAGCAAAATAAGAAGTGAAAGAGGAGAAATAACAACCAGTACCACAGAGATACAAAAAATAATGAGAATACAACGAACAGTTAGACGCTGTAAGTGGTGCTGGGAAAACTGGACAGCATGTAAAAGAATGAGATTAGAACATTTCCTCACACCATATACAGAAATAAACTCAATATGGATTAAAGACCTGAATGTAAGACCTGAAACCATTAAACTCCTAGAAGAGAACATAGGCAGAACATTCTTTGACATAAATTATAGTAGTATTTTTTGGATCTGCCTCCTAGGCAAAAGAAATAAAAGCAAAAACAAACAAATGAGATATAATTAAACTTAAAAGCTTTTGCATAGCAAGGGAAACTATCAACAAAATGAAAAGACAACCTGCAGAATAGGAGAAAATATTCACAAATGATATGATTGATAAGGGGTTAATATGCAAAATACATAAACAGCTCATACAACTCATTAACAACAAAAAACCTGATTAAAAAATGGGCAGAAGACCTGAATGGACGTTTTTCCAAAGAAGACATACAGACTAACAGGCATATGAAAAGATGCTCAACATCACTAATTATTAGAGGAATACAAGTCAAAACTGCAATGAGCCATCACCTCATACCTGTTAGGCTGGCTTTTATCAAAAAGGAAAAAACAAAATAAAACAAGTGTTGGTGAGGGTGTGGAGGAAAGGGAACCCTTGTGCACTCTTGCTGGGAATGTAAATTGGTGCAGCCACTATGCAGAACAGTATGGAATCTCCTCCAAAAATTAAAAGTAAAATTTCCATATGATCCAGTAATTTCACTTCTGTGTATTTATCCAAAAGAAACAAAATCACTATCTAGAAGAGATATCTGCACCCCTATGTTCATTGCAGCATTATTTATCATGACAGAGACATGAAAATAACCTAAGTCTCCATCAAATATGGGGTATATATAGAATGGGATATTACTCAGCCATAAAGAGAATGAAACTCTGCCATTTGCAACAACTTAAATGAAATTAGAGGTTATTATACTTAGTGAAGTAAGACAGAGAAAGAAAAATACTCTATGTTATGACTTATATGTGGAATCTAAAAAATAACACAGAGTAGACCCATAGGTATCAAGAACAAACTAGTGGTTACCAGTGGGGAGGGGAAGGGGCAGGGGCAAGTAGGGAGAGGGGATTAAGAGATACAAAGTACTATATATAAAATAAATAAGCTACAGGGATATATTTTAGAGCACAGGGAAATATGCCATTATTTTTTAATAAATTTAAATGGAGTATAATCTATAAAAATATTGAATCATGATGCTGTACACCTAAAACTAATATAACATTGTAAATCAACTATACCTCAAAAAAAAAAAAAACAAAATCCTGAGCCCAAGTGGAATAGCATTCACTGGCAGCCTCATCTGGGAAAATGCTTCACAGGAGAAATGGGATCAGACAGATGACCTGTGGCCTTGTTCTGGCTCCATCCTGTACTAGCAGAAGGAAATCAACTCTGTTAAGTCTCCATTGGGAGCAGGAACTTTATGGATATTACTTAATTTCAAACTCAAAATAACCCTGCACGTTAACTATTACATTCCAAACTTGTAGAGGAAGAAACTAAAGCTGAGAGAGGGGCTTCCCTGGTGGCGCAGTGGTTGGGAGTCCACCTGCTGATGCAGGGGACACGGGTTCGTGCCCCGGTCTGGGAAGACCCCACATGCCGCGGGCCCATGAGCTGTGGCTGCTGAGCCTGCACGTCCAGAGCCTGTGCTCTGCAATGGGAGAGGCCACAACAGTGAGAGGCCCACGTAACGCAAAAAAAATAAACAAATAAATAAAAAATAAAGCTGAGAGAGACTAAGAAAGTGCAGAGTTACAGAGCTAATAGCACTTACACAGGAATTCAAACTTGGGTCTTATTGGTTTCAAAGTCCTTATTGTCATCCCAAACAGGCTGACCTCCCAGAGGGTGACTTTGGGCCAGTTACTCAAACACTACACTAACAAGTATGGAAGGAGTACAGGCTTGATCACTTAACTCCTCTGAGGTCTGAACCTACTTCCTAAGAACACTATGACCATCAGATGAGCAGGAAAACCACTTTGTAAAGTGTAAGTCTGTGCCCCCTTGTGAAGTATGTCACCTT
Organism: Phocoena phocoena; assembly: GCF_963924675.1. Lineage (NCBI taxonomy): Eukaryota > Metazoa > Chordata > Mammalia > Artiodactyla > Phocoenidae > Phocoena > Phocoena phocoena. The sequence continues at coordinate 23,259,576 of NC_089224.1, forward strand.
TGTCACAAAATTTATCAGCATCAGGTCCCCATGAGGTACCCAAGGCTAACTTGTGCACGAACTCCACGCCATCAGCAAAGGCCAGCACAGTTTCCTGGTTTCGAGGCTATAATTTGCAAAGGATTGTTTGTCTGTGCCATGTTTCTGGTCAGATAGAGAACAGGCCTGCTATCTTTTAATTGCATGTGTTAGAAGCCACAGCTAATTCAGGATGAGCTAAAACATTTGAAATCAGTACCAGAGTGGAAGAGCATCAGATGGTATTCCAAGCAGTGCCACGTTACATAAAACAATGAAAGGAAGAGAAAACTGAATACAACAGGGTGTATGATGCATGCCCACCTTTTCTAAAGACTGGCTTCAGACATGACTGTTGTGATTTTATTCGAAGAAGAAATTTTCATATGACCTTCTGGAAATCATTTGGACATGGCTCACATCCCACTGATATTTAATTTTACAAAGGCACAGAGGCTGGGAAAAAATGTGTGGGCAGTGCTGGATAAAAGTTCACGTATACATGGTGAATGAAGGAATGATGAGGAGATGCAGACCTTCCCTGACTCTGCTGCAAATAGGTCAAATGTGAGACCTCAAACCCCAGCATTGTTTTCTGTCTAAAAGGTGCTCCTAGGAATTTCCTCTCACATTAGAAAGTCATAGCCCAGTTTAGTGTGTGGCCTTCTTTTAACTAAATATCGGTGTCTATCTGGTTCTCCCTTGCTTATTATCCTGTTGAAATTGTTAGAAAAAAGGCAATCATCATGTCTCCTTTAAACAAAAGTAGTCTTTTTTATCAGAATATGTTTTGCTATGTTTCAACACATATTCAGACACAGGAGGTTCTCTGTTGCCTAAATGAAGTGAACACATTATGGAATGTTGTTTATCCGTTGTGATTGTTACAATCCCATCTTCATGATCCTAACTTGTAGAAGGAGACTTTATCTTTGTTGAGGGTCTCCTCTCTATCAAGATCTCCACTCACAGCAGTTAAGTAATTTGTTGGTCCACCTTGTGAGGCATGCTACATTCTTTACTGAGCCCCATTTAGATGCTGGGGACAAAAAGATGGGGCATCACAGTCCCTGACCTCAGGTCACCCTCATACTAGGAGGGGTGGGAGGGCATGTAAAATTCTGTTAAAAGCATTAGAGAAGATTCTGTCGTTTTTATCACAAAATTATTTTCAGAGGACTATGCAGTCAAAGAGTAGGTTAAAGCTGGGTATTTATCCAAAAGAACTGAAACTAGGTCTCAAAGGAATATCTGAATCCCCAAGTTCATAGCAGCATTATTCACAAGACATAAGATGTGGAAACAACCCAAGTTTCTATCAGTGGAAGAACGGATAAACAAAGTGTAGTATATACATACAATGAAATATTATTCAGCCTTACAAAGGAAGGAAATTCTGACACATACTACAATATGGACGAACATTAAGGACATTATGCTAAACGAAATAAGCCAGTCACAAAAAGACAAATACTGTATAATTCCACTTATATGAGGTATCTAGAGTGGTGAAACTCACAGAAGCAGAGAGTGGAATGGGGATTGCCAGGGGCTGGGGGCAGGGGAAGTGGGAGTTATTGTTCAAGGAGTTCCAGCCATGCAAAATGAGTAGGTTCTAGAGATGTTATGCAACATAGTACATATAGTCAACAATAATGTACTGTTCTCTTAAAAGTGGTTAAGAGGGTATATTTATATTATGTGTTTTTTTATCACCTGCAAAAAAGCAGGGCAAGGTCAGAGATGACCTTGAAAAGGATGGGTCTCCATTGAGTCCTCCCAAGAACACTGTGAAAGACAGTATTGCCCCATTTTACAGATAGGAGAGTTACAGGTACATGTGATGTGGAAGCCTATGATTTTCTATTATCCACCAATGTCTTTTCCACAAGTCACTAAGTCCTTATGACTCATCTTAGAAAATTTGCACATGGAAAATCAGAAAGTGCAGAAATTGTTATAGCAGCTATTGTCTGCAAACCAAAAATGACTAAATCAAGAACCAACAATTAGGGGGAAATGTACTAAACATTGAATTTTGTTTATGTATATTTGTTTACTTAACTGCTAATGGACATGATTTAAATTTTTTACAAAATCTACAAGTCTTTAAGGCTGTAATGTGAAAACTGTCTTCCAAAAAATGATTTCAATCAAATGGAGCCAATTTACTGAATGAGGCTTCCCAGAATGTGCTTCTTGAACACAACCAACAACAGCTTCAAACAAACACAGGTGCCTCCCAGCAGGAAGGAGAACACAGGATTCTTAGAAACCTTAAAAATAGCCTGAAATATAATTTTGTGAAGAAACTCATATATCATCCTTCCTAAAGCAGTATTTGGAATTTTTGTTCATTGTTGTTTTGTTTGAAATACAAACAGTAATTCAATATGATATACCAGTAAAACACACTATGTTTGTCCCCAAAGAGAAAATATGAATTCCCAAAAAACCTATAAACAAGATGAGTAATAAATAATACATCTGGTGCAATGTTGTTGGGTTATAGCCATTGCTCTTCTTGGTTGTTAAATCAATCACAGTGGAGGCAAACTGTTCACAGGGTGATATTTTGCTCATGGTTCTCAACTGAGGGAGACTTTGCCCCTCAAGGACATTTTTGATTGTCATGACCTGAGGGTACTACTAGCACCTGGTGGGTAGAAGTCAGAGATGCTGCTAAACATCCTTCAATGAACAGGACAGCCCCCCGCCATGCCAGTAAATAAGAATTTAGTCCAAAATGTCACTAGTGCTGAGGTTGAGAAATCCTCTCTTATGCCATTGAAAGAATAGAAAGAAATTCTTTCTTTTAGAAAGAATAAGCAATTTTATTCCCTGCCAGGAAATAGATCCTCAGGAAACACACTGCTCATGGCTGGGAAATGTTTATTTTCAACTGTGGTATTTTTATACAAATGACATAAAGTCATCCAAAAGGAGATAGAGTGATAGAATGCAGGCACCAGAGAAACCAAATACTTTTCAGAGCTCTGCACTGCCTTTACATCATATCAAAAAGACAGTACCGGGGGCTTCCCTGGTGGCGCAGTGGTTGAGAGTCCGCCTGCCGATGCAGGGGACACGGGTTCGTGCCCCGGTCTGGGAAAATCCCACATGCCGCGGAGCGGCTGGGCCCGTGAGCCATGGCCGCTGAGCCTGCGCGTCCGGAGCCTGTCCTCCGCAACGGGAGAGGCCACAACAGTGAGAGGCCCGCGTAACGCATAAAAAAAAAAAAAAAAAAAAAGACAGTACCACTTGGAACAGGACCAAAATGGTTCAATTTCTTGATTTGCTCACCAGACCTGAAAAGAGAACCACACCAAACTCAGTACTCAAGATTCCATGTAAGTAACTACTTTTTACTTACCATGTAAGTCTCATGTATTCAAACATTTTATTATTTAGTTCAATTAGCCCATAAAAGGTTTCACTTGTATACAGCATAACAGGATTACATTAAAATTAGAAAAAAATCAAGTCCATCAAACTGTAAATAAAAAGGGAAATAACAGGAAGTCAACCCAAGAGGCAAAACCTTTCACATAAATTTACATAACGAGGGTTACCCCAAAGAAATCAAACCATATATCCCATGCTCCTTATTCTGTTGGAACTTATGTGTGGATGGGATGATCTCTTTATGTTGTTACCCAATTGTCTCTGACATGTTTCAGGATGTCCATACTTTCCCTCATTCCTACAGTTGTTTGTCCACTTGCTTAGTAGTTTTGTGCTATTATATAATAAACATTTGAGACCCTTGATGTATGTCTTCTTTATCTACTGCTGAAGAACGAATCACCCCAAAGTTTAGCAGTGTAAAAGATGCACATTTATGATCTCACAGTTTCTGTGGGTCAGGAAACTGGGCATGACTTATTTGGGTCCTCTGCTTCGAGATTTCTCACAAGACTGCAATCACATGACAACTGAAGCAGTCTCATCTGAAGGCTTAACCAGGTAATAATCTACATCCAAGCTCACTTGCACAAAATTCAGCTGCTTAAAATCTTTCTTTTTTTAAACACTCACTTCTTCTCTGGCTGCTGATCAGCAGACACCATCAGTTCCTTGACAGATGACTCTCTTCATCACAGCAAGTTTGCAGAAAAATCAGAGAGAGAATGCCAGTAGGATGGGAGCTCCAGTCTTTTTGTAACTTAACCTGAGATGTGTCACCCCATTCCATTTGCTATGCTCTATTTTCTAGAAGCAAATCTTGAGGTCCACACTCAAGGGGAGGGGGACACACAAGGTTGGGCCCCACTGGGGACCATCTTATGAGGCTGCCGACCACACTGTGCTGTTGGGAAAACTCTTGCTTTCCTTTTGAGAAGGTTCAATGTGGCGGGGGGGTGGGCTATCTTCCCCTAGAGACAGAGACAGATTCAAATCTTCCAATTTCCCTTTATTTCTTGTCAAATGTGATTCTAAGCAATGTGTAATTACGAGTACTATTTTAGTCACAGCAGTCCCAGGCCACTGAGCCAGTGTGGCTGTGTGTCAGGTGGGTGGTTATGCAGGGTTTTGCCTTCAACTATCCCCCCACCCTGTAGGAGCAACCAGGCAGAGGTGGGGCCGTATGTGACCACTTTTATCACCTTCCCCAGAGCTTCTCAGAATGTCCAACAAAACTTTCCTTCCATCCATTTTGGGAAGTAATGTGATAGTTTTCTCCACAACTATTAACTGAAATGTACATATCAATATATAAAGCAAGTGAATTCTCTGGGAATTTGTAGTTGTTCTCTTTTCTCCTGACTTACAGCAGATATGCAACCCATTTTTTTGGAAGTGTTTGAAACTATCCTGTTCAACAATATTCATCAGTAACCAAAGTATAATGATCCCATCTGCTCCCCAGAAGGACACAGGGAATTTCTGGCTAGAGGAGGGTCCTGGGGGCCTCCTACACTTATAAACCCCTCAATACCAAAATCAGCAGCAAAGTGCCATCCTAAATTCCCCAGGAGAGGAGCCTGAGGCTTGGGTCCCAGGAGTGAGGGTAGGGGCGGGAATAGACTGAGTCATGGAAAGAAGAAAAATAGAGGAAAATTCTTGCCCAAGTTTATTTCACCTTCTTAGGAGCACAGCTTATGGCTCTATCTCACCAGAGTCTGCCTGTATGACTGCCTCTCCAGATAGTCCATCAGGGAGGAAGAAGAAAGGGCTTTTCCACTGGTGACCAAGTCACCCCATTGAGAACTGGCTCCCTCCCTACCTCTGGCCAACAGAGAATCCCCAGGGGTGGGGATGCTGGCAGTCACAGGGCTACATATGATACATATGATAGCAACAGAGCACAACACACCTTCTTCCAAGAAAGAGAGAAATGCCTACTATGCAGCTTATGAGAATTTAGTTGTTGCCAGGCCATCTTCCTGGAGAGGTCAAATCACATCAAACAGAGAATGTGGGAAGGCAAATCTAGGCTGGTGTATACTTGCTTACAGTACTTGAGTTTGAAGGTTTTCACTAGACTAAGGACTTTGGATGGGTCTAGGAACACTGCACCAGATGTCAGAAGTGGGTATAGATGGCAAGCCCAGGTATGTGGCAGTTGAAGAGATACAGGAGTCACCTGGGACCTGGGAGCCCAGGATCCCTACAACAGACTTCTCTGGCAGCTCAGGTAGAGGTAACAAGATGAAACCGGGATTGCAGGAAGCCAGGCATAGCCAGGAAACTGGGAGCCCCACTGGGAGTGAGTACACAGGCCACAGACTGGGGAGATGTGCTGACAGGTCTCAGGAGTCAGCGGCACATCAGGCAGTTGCACAAGTCTATCTAGCACATAACTATATCAGGTACTACGTTGGGTAATGTGATTTAGCAATGATCAAGACATAATAATAAAAAAAGCCTCCATAACCTTTGGGATAAGCTCTAGATAGGAAGTAAACAGAGGAAGGGGGAAAAAAATGACTGGCTGTAGTAAACACTAGCAGTGCTCACCCCTGTCCCCTCATTTCTTCCCACAGCTGGCCTGGAACAGCTTCCTACATGACCACTGTTTCCACAGCTTTCTGCCTGGAGGCTTTCTCTGGCTGCAGGAGTGTGCTCAGCCCATGTTCAGTGCAGGTCGGAAATGCTGGAGAGATATCACCCCGGCAGTGACTCCCCAAGCTGCCTGCCCTTCAGGGGACAGTTCTGAGACTTGTTCTACATAACCAATAAAAGGGTTCCCAACAGGCCTGAGCCTCATTTGCCCACAATATTCTCTTCCTTGTTTCACTTCTGCACCCTTCCCAGTGCTTCTTGGAATCACACCCACCCAAGTGACCCACTTGCTTTTAAATTCTTGTTTGGGGAGGCATGTAAGACACTGCCTTGCATGCCCCAATGAGGCCATGCCAGAGGCCCCAGTTCACAGATTTACAAACTTTCCTTTGCCCCTGGGCATTGTATGTGCTGCTCCTACCTGGAATAGACTGTGTTCACTCAGCTCTCAATCTGGAAACTTCCTGCTCATTGTCAAGGACTCAGCTTAGTTGTTGCTTCTGCCAAAATGTATTCCCTGACCACTGTATTGAGGGATTCATCCTCCCTACACCCCCCATCGCAGGCACTGCACACTCTATATTATATCTCTCTGTCTCCTCCACTAGAATGTGGACTCCATGGAAGGCATGATCCACATGTTCACTGTGCTTTTATTGTAGTATGTTATTATTGTAGCACAGTGATGAGAGCTTCCAAAGTACTTAATAAATGGATGGATGGATGGATGGATGGATGGATGGATGGATGGAGTGAGTCAAGGTAGAACTTGGGGGTCTGATAGCCACCTTCTATTTAGTTATGGCTCTAGAATTTCTACTTAGAAGAGACTTGGAAGTGGCAATTGTATTGGAAAGAAATTTTTTGTAACTCTTTATATAATACTTTGGACAGGATTGAGAAAATTATGCAAAGATTGGAAGAGATCTGTTGGAGATTAAAGAGCTAAGTTCCAGCTCCCTCTGAAAGTAGCACTTTGTGTAACCACAGCTCTGTGATAGATTCTGCACTAGGTGCTAGAGACAAAATGGGTTGTGAGACTGTGGGTATGGGCCTCAGTGATATCACAGACTAGATGCGAAAGGATATAGACATAGGAAGAGACATACATCTACAAGGGAATTTATGCTAAAGGCTGGTTGTCTTGAAGAGGGACTGTTTCTTGACCAGTGGCAACTGAAGCCATTGAAGAAGCTGGAGTTGAGAGGACTTGAAGTCCAGCCCCAGAAAACTTGGGAGAAGGGAAGAAAGTAAGAGTGTGACCAAGTCACCATGAACAAAAATTTTAAGTTTGTTTGGGGACTAATAAAAAAAAAAGCAGAGAGCTTATGTGGGAAATATATGAAACAAAATAAAGGAATCCAGTAATAAAAGTCATTAAGATGAAGGACTTGGGAGCCACAGCATCCACTTACAAAGTCTAGCTCTTCCTTCTTGCTCCTGGGCAAGTTATTTCACCATATTGTGATTCAGTTTCCTACTGTGACATGAGGTGGCAGTAGTACCTGCTTGAGGGTGGGTGGGAGAACTGTGCATGGCACATGGTAGCAACTACTACAACGACCAATGCCACTGATGTTTGTTATTCTGCAGACAGCCAGGCACCATAGGAGGATGTAGGAGAGGAGATAAAAAGCACAAAGTGATTGTCTAGGGAGATTCATGTACCTGAGTCTGCATCCATGGTGAATGGGGTGGGGATAGAGGCTCTAATCCAGGCAGGAGTTGATGAGGACCAGCTCTCACAGAGTCACAGTGAGAATGGAAGGAGGACCCAGAAATGTGGGCAGGTCAATGGCGACCAAGCAGGCTTGAGGGAGGGCTGCTAATTAGCTGCTCCAGCCTAGGTTGATTACAACAACTAGTTCCTCCTTCTATGTGTAAAGAGTGCTCAATAAATGCTGATGATTCAAAGTGAAATTAAATGCATTCTAGCCATCTCATGGCCCATCTCAGCACAAGGTTGAATGTAAAAAAATCAATTCAGCCCCCCAAATAATTTTAAAGTGGCTCAACATTTCACCACATCCTACTGAGAATACCATAAAGAAGGTATAGTCATAATGCCCAAAACACTTTCTTAAAAATTCCCTAACTCTCTCATTTGAAAGGTCTCTCTTATACCTGGGCTTCCCAGCCCCTCAGGACTACCTCAGACCAGCTTGCTGAGGCTCCTATTTCTCTTCTTTACTCCTTGACTCTTCAATTTTTGTGCTTTTGTTTGGGTTGAGGTTTGTGGTTTTTTATTTTGTTTTTTTTTTCAATTTTCCTGTTCCCACATTTCCTGGATTCCATTGGAAAAAACTAAAGCAGTCAAGCTATGACTCTCACCCCAGAATCTTTTCTTTCTTGCTCTCCCTCTCCTTACCCACCTCATGGTACTGGTGATAACAGAGACTACAGGTGCCTATAAATTGTGTCTTTTCTTTTCTCTTTGTCACAGAAGTAAACCCCTGACTCTTATTTCACCTACGTTGCTGAGACTTAAACAAAATTAAATCCAGTCCGAATATTCATGCTTATTTAACCTTGAATGAGAACTACAAAAGAAGAAAAAAATCCACTCTCCTCGTGAGTCATTTTGAACTATAGCCATGATTTTTTTAAAAAGTCAATTTCATGATCCCTAACTATCCAATTGCCACTCAAATTGGGGTTGTCCAACCCTGGGAAAAATGGAAAGATAAACCGCAAGGGACACTGGAGCTTTTAGGCTGAAATCAGTGGGCAGGATATTAAGAAGAAGAAGGGGTGAGAAAAAATGAATTCTCAATGTGCACAGGTGCATGTGTGCACACACAAGTACACGAACACATACCTTTCCTTCTTCATGTGTGTTATGGCTATTGCACCTAAATAATTAACACGGATGCCTTTTTTTTAAACTGCACACAAATTACCAAGAGGGTGTACCAGCAGATCCCTGTTGGCCATAGGGAGGTTTTCAGATTGCCTTTGCTCCTCATGTTCTGCAGATTCCAGCTGTTTGCCTTGAACCCTGACCACCTGTCCCCTAAGAGAGATCTTGCCTCAGGAATTGGTCCATGGACCCATCAGAGCACCCACATGACTCCCTTTTCTGTGGTGAAGGGGGTCGACTGAACATTCAGATTCAGCAGTTGGGCTGAAAGCCCTGGATTCAACTCCCTGCTGCTTCCAGTTCATGCAAACTGTGATTTGAACTGTGCTGTCATTATAAAGTACAGGTTCAAATATTTTGCAAACAGTAATTGAACTGTGAATTAGACCTGCCTTCATTTTACCTAGCCGCTTATCACCTTTTCTTTATCTCATTGCAACAAAGTTGTTCTGCAATATAGTAATAATGAGATCTTAAGAATTATAAATATTAGAGATAACCCCCATGAATATATTGCATAAATATGGTGACTTTGCAGAGAGGACATATTTTTATGTGATTCAGTTTTTAAATTAGAAAATATTCCTGAACTGTCATGGACACCCATGTACCCATTATCCAGACTTCAAAAGTTTTGTCATAGTTGCTTCAGGTTTTCTGTAGTTGAATCCCAGTTTGTGCTGACTTATCCATCTGCCTTTCTTTCTACAGTGCACCAGGATGGAGAAAGGGCTTCTCCTCTTCTTTTTTCTAGATGGAACCCCCTTCGACATAGAATTTTATGATTTATTCCACCAAGCTTATCTCTTGATATGTTCAGTGAATTTAGAAAATCCTTTCTTTCTCAGAAATAGCTAGTACCAAGCCTATTTTCTGGATGTGAACTTAAAATCATCATCACCATCAACATACTCATCATCACCATCACCATCACCATCATCACTATAACCACCACCATCATCATCATCTACAGTCTCAGCTGACCCATCGATTCTAGCTGGTCTCTGCCTTTCTCCAACACACTGAAATCCAGGGCTCTGAAGGGTGGGAAGCTTCAGAGCAAAAGTATTCACAAGATAGGTCTGAAAATGGTTTCTAAAATATTACTGTTTTTACGTGCCTAACTGCTCCAGGACCAAAAAACATTTAGAAGCCCCAACCACCCTCTGTATCAGCTGCTGTAAGTCATCTGAGGCTCCAGAAGGGTCTTGAGGTGTCTTCCTAAATGGAGAATCCAAGAGGAGACATATCCAGGAAGCAATGGATGTTGTCTTTTTTTTTTTTTTTTTAATCTAACCCTCAAACAGACAGCATCCCCACCGGGAAATCTACTGAAGTGGGACATGTACTTGGGGCATGGTGTCCATCTGCCTTAGTCTGTTCAGCATTCAGTATATGTGCAAATATTGGCTTTCCAGGGTTTTTTATAATGACCACAATTCCAGATTCATTTGGACTCCAAGACTTACTATGACACCATTTTGAATTCCATAATATGGTGCTCATGTCATTGAGCACTGTGAGAACAGCCCTCTGGAGGGCTTCACAAAAGTTCTGGGGCTTGTGATTCCATTCAGAGGTGGTCACCTCCCACCTCCCACAACCTATTCTAGCATCTTACTCATGGCTGGTGAACTCTCCCTCTACCTTTCCTTCCATTACAAGGGTGCTGCCAAGTGTTGAGATAATAGCTGTCTAGAAAAACTCAAGATTCCATTCTCTGGACTCAGACTTTTAGAAGCTTTTGATTCTATTCTGTCCAGAGGTTGCCAGGAAACACTCCCTTAATCTCCTCTGACTAAGGAGGACCCTCCTTGCTGATCTCTCATCTTTGACTTTCTTCCCCATCACCCCTCTGGCTTTTTATCCCTCTATCCATGCACCAACCTCCAAAATATCTTTCAAAAAAATCTGTGGTTCTCCCCCACTTCAATGGGATAGGAGGTCTGTAGGGACCAGAGGGAGTTCTTCACATTCTGTGCCTTGCTGGAAGGGAGACTTAAATTCTTCAACGATCTGAAGAGATCATCTAGAAAAACCTACGAACCTTTCTTGCTAATATTGAACACCTCTTATATCATGTACATTTCATGCAGACAGTGAAGACTTCTTCTACCTCACCAAAGGACACATCTCACCCACCCCCATCCCAACTCCAGTGGTGTGCTGAAACTGGCTCATTCCAGTTGACAAGAACCAATTTTTAATTTGTCAGGAATTTCACCTGCTTGTCAACATTAAGGTGGTAGCTTGAAATCAGCCACAGTGGAAGTAGTTATACCATAGAAATGGCAGGTGTTATAAATCAGGGTTCACCCCTGCAGGAATGTTAAACCTTTACCAGCACACCTCTGCCCCTCAAAAAAAGAAGGTGTGGGAAGAGGGGAAATGTCATCCTAATACTTAAATAAAAGTTTATAAAATAGATGTAAAAAGTCAGCCATGATCCCAAAGTATTTTCTCCCAATTTTTGTCCTCAGGCAAATATATGTTTTCCTTTTAACCATTATTGTATATCTGTAACTTTTATTTTTTTGACATGCATTTTTCATGTCACTGCTTACCTTTTGTAATTATCACTTTAACACCAATTCCTCTACTTGTTCATTTTTCATTCCCATGGACATTTTAGAACTTATAGCACTCTTCATTTTTAATATTTGTGTTCTGAATATGCATCAGTAATTTCCCATAATTTATTTAGGTTCCTCCTTTATTGAAAACACTGAGAAATGGAATTGGTATGTTCAAGGGCAGCACATTTTATAACGTGCTGCTAAAAAAGTTTAGAAAAAACAAACAAGGTGTAGATGCCTCTTTCCACACATATTCTCAAACCCTTGAATATAACCAAATTAAAAAAAAAAAACCTTTTCCACTGGAATAAGCAAATCCTGGGTACACCGTGGCTCTAATTTGCATTTTATGATTAAAAATGAAGTGGAGCAAGTTTTCATGTGTTTGTCATTTACAGTTTTTTTCTTAAAATATCTTTTTTTATCCTTTGCCTATTTTTCAAATGAATTGTTTTACCTTTTATTATTGATTTATAGGGGCACTTTTTACCAATGTTTCACCTATTAAATATGTTGCAAATACTTTCTACCACTCTCTTAATTGTCTTTTAACTTTGCTTGTCATCTATTCTGCTGTACACAAGTTCTAAAACTTTGTGTTAATAAATCTGTCTTTTCACTGATGATTTCTGTATTAGTCCTGGCTGCAGGTTTATATTTAAACTTCAAAATCCAAGTGAATTTACATATGCACACACACACACACACACACAAATAATTTTATTTCTAATTCAGAAGTTTCTGGTCTAATAACCCTTCCTGGGTTCTCTCCTCCAGATTCAGGGATCTGAGTCCTTTCATAGCATCCCTGCCCTCTGCAGAGTCCTTCACTCCACCATGTGAGTGGGAGAAGGAAAGAGCAGACAACACTGCTCAGAAGCCAGGAAGGGCTGAACAGGGCCAGCCAGAACTCACTCACGTGTTCCTGCTCTGACGCAAGGAGGACTGGGAAAGGTCATTGTCCTCTTTGCCCAGGAGAATCAGCGGACAATTTGGTGAACACATGGCCTATCTCTGCTACAGCTCTGGCTTTGCTTCTTGCGTTGGAAATCCTTCAAAGGGCTGCAATGTCTCTCCTATGTTCCCTTCTACTATTTTTTTCAGATGGTGTTCCCCTATTTAATCCATCTGGAGTTTACTTTTGAGACCATACTAAGGGTCTCAATGAATAATCACTTATCTCGAAACCTCTGACTAAACAGTCTTCTTCCTACTATTTTGATATACCTCTGTTTTTGTCCCAGTTTTATTGAGATATAAACAGCATATAATATTGTATTAGTTTAAGGTGTACAACATAATGATTCAATATATGTGTATATTGCAAAATGATCACCACAATAAATTTAGTTAGCATTCATAACCACACACAGTTACGAAAAATTTTTTTCCTATGGTAAGAAATTTTAGGATTTATCCTATTAACAAGATAGCCATTGTGCTACACATTACATCCCCAGAACTTATCTTATTACCGGAAGTTTGTACTGATATACTACTTGACCAAACTGAATTTTCATATATAAGTGTTTCTGTTTGTGGACTGTCTTCTATTTCCTTTATGTGTCTATCTTTCCTGAGTCAATTCCACCTTGTTTTAATTCCTCTGGCTTTCTAGTATGTTTTCATATAACCAATCCCTCTCCTTTATCTTCTTTCTCAGAAATGTCTTGGCTCTTCATACATACTTTCTTTTCCATATCAGCATCATCATTTTAAACATTCCATTACACAGATATATATAAGTTATTGACATTGGCATTTTCAAACTTTTTACTGCCATGATCCTCCATGTAGCTAAAACTTTGTTCACATTCACATTAATTTCCCCAGGGTAATTTTTGGAAGTGAAACTGCTAGGTCAAAGGTTATAAACAGGGCTTCCCTGGTGGCGCAGTGGTTGAGAGTCCGCCTGCCGATGCAGGGGACACGGGTTCGTGCCCCAGTCCGGGAAGATCCCACATGCCGCGGAGCAGCTGGGCCCGTGAGCCATGGCCGCTGAGCCTGCGCGTCCGGAGCCTGTGCTCCGCAACGGGAGAGGCCACAGCAGTGAGAGGCCCGCGTACCGCAAAAAAAAAAAAAAAAGGTTATAAACATATTTAAGGGTTTTGGTATCTGCTACCAAACTGCCCTCCAAAATGGCTGCACCAAATATATTTCCAGCAGCAGCAGGGTTATTTTCTCCACATGGTTGGCAGCTCTGAGGATTATAATCTTTTAATAATATTTAATCCAATGAATATTTTATTTTATTATGAATTCATTTGAATTCAAGTAAGGTCACACTTACATTCCTAGATGTTTTCATTTCTGGCATGAATTGCTTGCTTATGTCTTTATTGCAAAGGATCATTAATTATAAATGATTTGCTGTAAGAAAACCAACACAGTGCAGCTGTAGCGGCTCATCGCCAGGAATAACAGCTTTGCCCCGTGGCTCCAAAAGGGCCTGTTGTCTGTCACTGATGTGGAAATTTGTGGAGCATCTCGTTTGATACAACACCCTCCTCTGGATAAATTAATTGGGGAGAGTTTTGCTACAGGAAACGTTGGGGTCACCCAGATGGTGCTCAAGCAGGGTGAGCCTTCAGGCACTTCCCCAGGATGGGGTCCTTTGATCCCTGGTTGTGGACTGTCCCCAGCCCCACACAGTGCACACTGACCAGGGAGCAGTGACCTGTCCCATCCCTCTTCTATGCACGCATCTCTCTTAGTATCCCCCCCGTCATGCCCCTACCAAACCCTCACAAGCTGCCAGGCTGGCGGTGTGGCCTCTCCGTGCATACAACAGGGGACACAGCAAGCTGCTGGAAGTTTCTCCTGCCTTTATGCTTGGACCTCTAGCATGAGGCCCCCTAAACATGAGGTAGCTGATGTTTTCGGTGGGATGGGGGTGGGGTGATTCCGCAAGGATGGACGGGCCCAGGGCCTCTTCATATAGAATGCCAAGGTGCAGGAGAGTGTCAGACGTCATCACGGGAAGTCCCTCCAAGTGCGTACCCACCCTTGCAGAACAGAGCTGCCTGCATGAGGGGAGGGAGACGCCCACTGCCTTTGCTCATGTGAGTCACTGGGGGAACAGCCAGAGGAGGTGGAACGCAAAGGCTGAATACCCAGATGTGATTTCTCACCCGGAAAGCTCTCCAGGCCAGCTGCTGACCCACTTGGGACTGTCCTTTGTGCATTCATGATGAACATTCTGAAAAGACCTGTTGTTGAATTCTTCTGCTATTTTGCAACGTCAACAGACATGGTGCTCTGAAGTGGCAAATGAGGCCCAGCTTTGACAAAGCTCTTTTATCCCCCATGAGGCAGAATGAGTTAAACGCACTTGGAGAGGTGAAAGGTCCTAGAGCATCAGGATGCCCGGCTGGTGCCTGGCAGGAGGGAAGCCTAGAGCTGGAATGTTCCCAGTTCCTCACAAATGGACTGGGCTTGTCTGAGGGGTGGGTGTGTTTAACCGTCACAGCAAAGAGTTTGTCTTGCTGCACTAGGAAGCACTTAACGAAACTTGGTAAGGATAGAATTCTGCTCTTGCACAGCTGTAAATTTGCCAGATTGAACAAAGAAACATGACATGCAACTCAATTTAAATTTTAACTAAACAGGTCAGTTTTTAGTGTAGGTATGTCCCATGCATACTTTTTTACTATGACTTTTTGTACTAAAAATTAATAGTATTTATAACATATATGAAGTGCTGGCAAAAGGCTTGGGGAGGTAGATGCCTGATAAGTTTTAGTTTCCGTTATCACAGATTAAGATTTCCAGGAGAATCTCCACCCTAATCAGAAGCAAAGCTCATTAAGAGACCATTTGGTGTCAATCGTTTAGAGGGTCCTGACTGTTGGTTTAATATTGCCTGTCTTTGAAGTAAACATTTTAGGATCTCTAATTCAGTAAGTTGTCATAGCGTCATGGCCACGTGTGGGTAATAAAATGAACAGATAGATCTCAAAGTCGCATACATAAGTTTAAAAAGAAACACTTGGAAAGGACTACAGAGGGCATGAAAAGAAACTGTGAGTAGAAGTGGTCTATTGTATTAAGGATAAAGCTCAAAGAATACATTTTTATGATGTGTTTTTATTATTTAGGACAATATTTACACATGCCTATTACTTTTGCCCTGGTATCAGTCACTAGAAGGACCCATTTCCATGGATTTTCCATTTACAAATTTTGTACAAAGCCCTAAACAGCTGTCAGTGTCCACTCGAACTTCCCACTCCAAGACCTACAATCAATAGGAACCCTGTTCAAAACCCAAAGAGAAGGGATCAGGGTAGCCTTGCTTGTCATTTTGAGTGTTGTCACACTTGTCTTGGGCCTGTGACCATCTCACGAATGGGCCCCAGGGTGGTTGAGTCCACTGCCTAAACAGGTGGTGGGTAGGAACAATTGCTCTGAGAAGACTGCCCCCAGTCTTTTGTCCCCAAAATATTTCATCCCCAAAAATACACCCCTTGGTCTAATAAATAAATTGCAGAAATACAAAATAAAGGGGAAGAAACTGCAGCTTGCTACTTGAAAATTGGCTTGATGGGTTTCACCAACAGTAAACCCAGGAGGAGTTGAATGAGATGTGTCTGATGAAGCCAAGTATGCAGATTTCACATTTGGTGTCTGGTCCCAGTAGAGTGGGACCCACAGGACATTGGGGTGGGGCCAGGCCTCTTCTGGCTCATTCTGATAGCCGCCATCTTGCAACCGGCTGATTGGTCGTGAAAGGAAGGTACCCCTCTCTGCCTGATGAAAGTAAGGCCTCTCATATCATGTTCAGTTCTGGGAACTGCTGCACTCTCAGAAAGAGAGACAAACCCAGCCAGAGAGAGACAAGGAGGTCATGATAAGTCTCCACACTACATCATATGGGCATATTTGGAGAAACTGGAGATGAGGCCTCCAGGGAGAGAATGGGAGACACATTGCTGAGTCCAACTATTTATGACTGTCATGCAGAAGCATCACTCCATTTATAGAATCCCAAGGGGCAGAGCCCATTTCAAAGGGTGTCAGCTACAGGAAGAAGGATTTTATCTTAAGTTAGGAGTTATTAAAAGTAGACTGAATATCCACCGGATGGGACCCAGAACAAATATGTTTTCAGAGCCTTCTACCCAGAGATTCTGAGACTTAATTCCCATCTGTTCTTCCAGGCAATCTTTTTTTAAATACCAACTGGTCCCAATCACTCCCTTCTCTAAACTAATACTGCATTTAGGACCCCAACCAGTCATTTTGGCATTTTTCACATTCTGTGCTTCATATTTGGTTACTTTCAACATGTCCGGGTGCTATGGTTGAGCAGAAAAACCACAGATGACGCTGACAATATCCCTTGCTCTTGGGGCTTGGTCCCCAGCCAGGCTCAAACCATTTGTTCACTTCCTTCCAGGCCCCTTGTAATCAGTGTCAGTCACTGTTCCTACGTCTTTATTTCTGAGGGATTAATTAATTTTCTAGTGTGGATCCAGGGTCGAATAATAATCAAATGGGAATATGACTGTGTCATGTTAAGCTTTCTGCCTTGTTATAATATCCATTAGTGTATTAAAGTATTTCTGAACCTTAGAATGAAATATACTTTGCTTGAAGCTTTGCTCTCTAAACCAAATCTCTTATTCTATCACAGCTACTAAAATGTTCCCTGGTCATTCTAGTATGATAACAGAGTGAGGACATACCGAGCCATACCTCCTGGTGGGTCTAGTGGACTCTGTGTGCTGCTCAGTTCCTCCAGCTTCAGCCTCCCACTGAGCTATCAAGATTTCAGCACTTCCATTCCTTACTCAGGGTCTGGGCTGCATTTGTGGCTCAATGACGTCCCCTGTAACATCCATCCCTGGGCTATGACTTGCCTGCGTTCTGGTTTGGTGGGAAACAGAGCTCAGCTTGGAGCTAGCTAATCTCTACTACCTGGCTCCCAATTACAGAAATGACATTTACTATGAGTTGCTGCTCCCCTGAGCTGCCCACTCTACTCACCAGAACCTCCTGTGGTTCTTTTTATTATCACCATGAACCAACAATTATAAACAATGTCAATGGTAAAATACTCCTCCCTATAAAATATTTTTTGGTCTTACATATTTACTATCTGGCCCTTTACAGAAAATGTTTGTCGATTCCTGACCTGATCAATATTTGCGTGCGTGACTTATTACTTATTGAAGCACTAATGGAAATAACTCACAATTCAGTTTTTCTTCTTTATGTCATCAAACCCCTCCCTTTCATGCTCCTGCTATGGTCAAGGCCCTGGCGTGGTCCCCAGGGAGCAGATGCCTGTTTAGAATACATGTGACACCTTCCTGTTTTGCATGTAAACAGTGTGCTGAAGTCTCTCCTTCTAAGTATATATTACCATCTTCTTTCATCTTTCATGCTAATCAACTTGCAATTTCTTTCCATTAAGAGGACATTGGGGGCCTTTACGGAAATCTCTTTCCTCCACTCCAAACTGCTGTCCTTCCACTACTTGAGAAATGCCCTGTTGCTCAGTGTGTAAAGTAGTATCTATCCTTCAGATAAGGTCCTGAAGATGTAGAGGAAGCAGAAAAATGTAACAGTAAGCGAAAGGAAACCGTTTCGCTTATACTTCACAAGTATAATCAAAGCAGGTTGTACTGTGGCAGTCTTTACCATAGGGCCCACCACATCATGCAGAGAGGCAAAGGCAGGGGTAGAGAGCTGCCCATCTTTACCAGCACTGAGATTACTCAGTCCTGCTTCTATTTGGCATTCATTTTAGACAGTATTGACTAGATATTTCTCTAGAGATGTCCTTGATAAAATCTGATTAACCCTATTTTAACAGAGTAAGGAGACACAGAGGAAGCAAAAGTGAAGGGCAGGAAGGGATCTATTAATTGGACCAGTAAGAGTTCTTAGATGCAAACAGATGCCAACTAACCTAAGCACGTTATTGGATGATTATCAGGTACTCGTAGAATCAAGAGAAATCTGGACATGCAGCTCAGAACACAGGAGCAGTAGGGTTAGGAGTCAAGAGTAGAGCCAGAGTCATACAGTGGGATGAATGTCTCATCTCTGAGGGACATTGCAGCCATCACCTTCTCCCTCCACTGCTTCCTCCACCAGGCCTCCTGGCCCCACTGACTTTGCCAGTAATGATCTCTACATGGGGATCCAGCACATGTGCATTGTTGATTCAGAGCCCCAGGCAAGAGCTTCCAGTTGACCTGGCCTATATTCTGTGCCCAGAACCAGCTGCCAGGTGGCAGAAGAGAGAACGTCTGGCTCCCTTGAGCTTGCAGAGGAAATGGGTCTGCCTTCCACCAAACGCATGTAGTATCAAACACCCCCACTGGGTGGGAAGAAGATTTAGGAATTGGCCACCAATGTAACACCCAGCAATTACCAACTGCAGTCCATCACGTTGACCCCTGATCACCCTCGTGCACCATTCTTCCCATACTTTTGCTGCATGGAAAGGGAAACATTTGTGTCAAACATCAACTACTCCCATTGCAATCCTCACTAACACAACCGAAAAACATGCTCGCTGCCCAAGAAAAACTCCCAAAGTCTCCTGTGGGTCAGCATCCAACACCAGTCAGGGTCTCTGTTGACAAAATACTCTCCAACCAAGCAAAGAGTTTGTAGAAGGTGAGACAAGAAAACTCAAGGGGGCCAGGCCATGTGGGGCAAAGACGTTCTCTGGTTCTGAGTGGTGGGAGCCTCTGGGAGTGCCAACCAGACATGTGACATGGGTAGACATACCTTATAAGACACCTCTGTGTGGGAAACAGCCTTTAGGGAAGAGTGTGAAAACTGGAAGATCAGGAAGGAGGAAATGCTCTGGACGGGATATGTTGACAATGGCTGGAATATCGGAATAAGTATGGGCATAATAAGAAGTGGTCAGATTCAGGTTGTGTTGTAAAAGTAGACCTTGGCTGATAACTCCTGATATGGATGATGAACATTTGGTTATTTCACAGATTTCCCCCCAACACACACATCCTCCTCCACCCTCCCAATATAGTTAAATCACAAACTTGGGTTTAGTCAACATGCCATATTTTCCTATTATATTTCCCTAAGTTACATATTGATAATAGCCAAGTCCCAAAGACTGGAACTGAGCATCTTGAGAAAGAAGCACTATCCCTTATCCAATTCTCAGAACTGATGCCAGCACTTTGTGCAGAACCAACAGTAAGCCAGGTTTAAATATTTTTATCTTCAATCAACTGCTATTACAGTACTCACTTTTAAACCACAGATGTGCCTTAGCAAGAGTTGGCAATGATGCAAAAATAGGCAATGTGGGAGTGAGAATGGGGAGGGGGGATGAATGTCTTCAGGGTGTGAGCGGCCCCATCCAGTATTTGCCACTTGACCATGAGGGCTGGTGCACACTCGGAATTTGAAGGAAAGATGAATGAGAGGATGCACAAGTCTCAATGAGTGACTAAGGCTGTATGGTCACTCAGGGTCTGTATTAGTTTTCTATTGCTGTATAACTAATTCCTACAAACTTTGGTATTTAAAACATCATTTATTATCTCACAGTTCCCGTAGGTCAGGAGCCTGCACACGGCTTAACTGGGTCCTCTGCCCAGGATCTCACAAGACTGGGATAAAAGTGCCAGCCAGGACTGGAGTCTCATGTGAGACTCACACTCCTCTATAAGCTCATGTGGTTGATGGTGGACTTCTGTCCCTGCAGCAGCAAAGCCTCCTGTCATCAAGGCTGCAATGGCTCCACTCTGCTCCAAATGCCAGAGGGCTGCCCTGGAATTTCTATGGGGCTGCCGCTGACCCCAAACAGGACCCTAAGCCTTGTGGACAGGCAGAGTCTCCAAGATTCATAGTAGAGCTGCTGGCCATGCCTCCTGGTCCAGCTGGAGGACTTCATGTGTCTTAGCCCCCTCACAGCTTCCAGGCTCTGAGTCAACCCACACATATGATCAGACTTGGCATTTGTTGCCTCCACATTTCAAAGAAGCCCAGTTTCCTTCTGAGTGATGAGAGTGTGAGGACCAGCAACGTGTTCTTCCCTTTGTAGAAGGGAAATTACTCTCAGAAACTTCATTCACATGCTAGTCTTCCCTGATATCAGTTGGGGTTCTCGAGAGAAACAGAACCAATATGATCTCTACCTGCATTTTGTCTTTCTCTCTATTTCTATCTCTAGCTCTACCTCTGTCTCTATTACCTATGTCCCTGTAACTATCAATCAATCTAGAGAGAGGTATTTTAAGGAACTGGCCCACATGATTGTGGGGGCTTGTCAAAATTGGTAGGGCAGGCCAGCAGATTGAAAATTCAGCTAAAAGTTGATAGTGCAGTTTTGAGTCTGAAGGCTAGAAACTCAGGCAGAATTTCCAAGCTGCAGTCTGGTGGCAGAATTCCTCCTTCTTTGAAAAAAACCTCAGTCTTTTGCTCTAAGGCTTTCAGATGATTTCATGAGGCCCAATTACAGAGGGTAACCTGCTTTAAAATCAACTGATATAAAATGTTGATCACAGCAACATCTGGACTGGTGTTTGACCAAACAAATGGGCACCATAGTCTAGCTAGGTTGAGACATAAAATGACCCACCTCACAGTCTTATGGTGAGATGTCTCTCTCCTTCTCCACAGGACACCTGCTGCTCCTTGTACCCTCAGAACCTGTTTATACACCTATTCCCCAGGGTGTTCCCAATGTAAAGTGAAATCATGCAATTTATTTGGTGGGGGCATGTTCCAGTTTCTTATTGCTGCAAAACAAACCATCCCCAAATGGTGGCTTAAAAGAATACAGTCTCATATTATTATTACCCCTCTCAGTTCTGGGCTGACCGAGGTCAGCAGGCTGGTTCTCACCAAGGTCTTTCATGTGGTTGCTGTAGGATGGTAGCCACAGCAGGGGTCATCCTGAAGTCTTGTCCACTCACAAGGTGGCCCCAGGGTAGCTAGAATTCTTACAAGACAGCTGGATTTCTCACCAAACACACACACAAACACACACATACACACACACACACACACACACACAAGTAACTATGTGAGGTGATGGATGTGTTAACTAAACCTATCGTGATAATCATTTCGCAATACATACATGCATCAAATCATCACTTTGTACAACTTACACTTACACAATATAATATGTCAATTCAATCTCAATAAAGCTGGAGAAAAAATAAAAAAGAACACTTGGAGGCTCCCAGAACGAGTGTCCCAAGGCACGGCTACATGACCTCTTCTGTCTGGACCTCAGAAATCAACACAGCGCCACAGAGGCCCACCCAGGTTCTTCAAGAGGAAGCCACATGGAATCTGAGGACATGTGTTAAAACTACCTCAGAAAGCTTTCTCCTCTGTGATTTGACTCTGAAATTCACCCCAAGATCTGAGTGTAATTGTAGATCAATCCCCCTGCAGAGCAATTCCCTCCAGCAAGGAAATTACAGTACCTTCAAAAAGAGAGATGGAAGGAGTGTTCTTACAAAGTGCTCTGAGTTTCTGCATTCTCCCATATATTGATATCTCTGTTCCAATGTTCATTGCCACTGCTTCCCATCCTATGCTTAACTGTCACAGGCCGTTTAAATTCAATTGTTACTGCAGTTTGGGAAACCGTTGCATCTAACTTTGCTTTTGTTTGTTTGTTTTAATTTTTACTGGGGTATAGTTGATTTACAATGTTGTGTTAGTTTCAGGTGTACAGCAAAGTGAATCTGTTACCAAGGGTAAGGTGAGGGGGAATAAATTGGAAGTTTGGGATTGATATATACACACTACTATATATAACTTTACTTTTGATTTTTAGCTATTGTCACCATGTGGGAACAAGAAAGAAGAGATTCCATTAACACATCTTAGGAAGACCCTAGGCTGGGGACACGTGTTGGGATTTGAACTTCTTTTTCTTCCATCTTCCCAGTGTCAATAAAAGCAGTCATCTACACCAGAGACCTGGAGACCTTGAGTTGCTAATATTCTATATACTGTCTCATAAAGCGCAGCAAGTTGGCTGCAAAGGCTTGAGTTTACTGAGTACTTCACTCCAAGTGACCACAGGCAAAAATGTAAGATATAATTTTCTGTTTAGTCATCAGATTCTATTTCAGTTTTCTATACTTGTATACAAAAACCACTCCAAAAGTTAGTGGCTTCAAACAACACTTTGTATTTCTCATGGTGAGCCGACTTCTGCTGATCTTGGTTGGGGTCACTCATACAGCTAAATTCAGCTGGTGGATGGACTGGGCTGGAAGGTCCTGGGTGCTGATGGCTGGGGCACCTCAGTGCCTCTCTACATAGCTTGACTCTCAGAGCCTTGCTTGAGTCCCTAGAAGAGTTCCAAACCCTGTTCAGTGTTTTAATGGCGTTATGGACCTCTCCTTTTTTGTACTTATTACAGTTGCAATTTAATGTTCATCATGTAACTATTTGTTAAACACCTGTCCTCTCACTCTAATGCAGACTCCACGTGGACAGGAGTTATGAGTGTCTTGTTGAGAACTGCACCCTCGGAGCTTATCATGGTGCTTCCCATGCATCAGGACTGAAATGTATAGCCATTGAATGAAGAAATAAATGTTTGGGAGATAGGAAGTGCAAATCCTTGTTCACTTATTTAATGGCTATGTGGCTTGACAATCAGGGTTCCCATCTGAAAAGCAGGAAGTGTAGCAACTTTCTCTCTTGGTGATGTGAAGATGAAAGCAGAAAGCACATACACATGTGCTGAGCAGGTAGTATGTTTGAGAAGGATGTGGCCTGCCAGTCAGCCTGGGGTTAATTATGTAGAAGGATTGTTTAATACTTGATTGTTGGGCAAGTCATGGTGTCTTAACTGATTCTGTTTGTGGAATTCAGGAACTACTGTCTCCTTCAGGAGAATTAGGAGGAAAAGGAGTGGATGATGCAAAAAATTAAAAATAGAACTACCACCCCCCGTATAAAATAGAACTGCCCTATGATCCAGCAGTTCCATTTCTGGGTATTTATCTGAAGAAAACAAAAACACTAATTCAAAAAGATATTTGCACATGCATATTCATTGTAGCATTATTTACAATAGCCAAGATACAGAAACAACCTACGTGTCCATTAACGAATGAATGGATAAAGATATGATTATATATATATATATATATATATATATATATATATATATATATATATAATGGAATATTATTCAGCCATAAAAAAAGAATGGAATCTTGCCATGTGCAACAGCATGAATGGACCTTGAGGGCATTATGCTAAGTGAAATATCAGACAGAGAAAGACAGATACCTATGATCTCATTTATATGTGGAATCTAAAAAACAAAACCAACAAAACAAGCTCATAGATGCAGATCATAGATTGGTGGTTGCCAGAGAGAAATCAGTGGTATAGGTGAGTGAAATGGATGAAGGAGGTCAAAACATACAGACTTCCAGTTATAAAATAAATAAGTTATGGGGATGCAATGTTCAGCATGGTGACTATAGTCAATAATACTGTACTGAATATTTGAAAGTTGCTCTTGAAACTAAGATAATGTTATATGTCAATTATACCTCAATTTTTTAAAAGTTCATTCATTAATTAATTTTTTAAGAAAAGAAAAGAGTGGAGTGACTTTGAAAAGAGGTAGTTGGGAATGAGTGGATTAACCATAAATTTAATATTTGATGCCTGGGGTAACAGAGAACAGACATAGTTGATGAGTGTTGACTGAAAGCTAAGCCTTCTGCTGGTGGCCTGAGACAGCTCGCAGGAACCAGGCCTTCAAGGGTTGGAGGAAATGGCCAATCCCCAAAGCATGCTGGTGGAAGTGTAAATTGACACAAATTCTCCCGAGGACAACTAACCAGTACCTATCAGAAATTGTCACATTCCATGCAAATCAATGAAGTTAGAAAGCTCCCACACACCATACACAAAAATAAACTCAAAATGTCTTGAAGATGTAAATACAGGACGTGATACCATAAAACTTCTAGAAGGGAACATAGGCAAAGCATTCTCTGACATAAAACATAGCAATGTTTTCTTAGGTCAGTAGAAATAAAAGCAAAATTAAACAAATGGGACCTAATCAAACTTATAAGCTTTTGCACAGCAAAGGAAACCATTAACAAAATGAAATGACAACTTACCGACTGGGAGAAAATATTTGCAAACCAGGCAACCAACAAGGGTTTAATTTCCAAAATACACAAACAACTCATACTACTCAGTAACAAAAAAACAAGCAACCCAATCAAAAAATGGGCAGAAGACCTAAATAGACATTTCTCCAAAGAAAACATACAGATGGCCAATAGGCCCACGAAAAGATGCTCATCATCACTAATTATTAGTGAAATGTAAATCAAAAGTATAATGAGGTATCACCTGACATCGGTTAGAATGGCCATCATTAAAAAGTCTACAAATAATAAATGTTGGAGAGGGTGTTGAGAAAAAGTAACCCTCGTACACTGTTGGTGGGAATGTAAACTGGTGCAGCCACTATGGAAAACAGTATAGAGGTTCCTTAAAAAACTAAAAATAAAATTGCCATATGGGGCTTCCCTGGTGGCGCAGTGGTTGAGAGTCCTCCTGCCAATGCAGGGGATGCGGGTTCGTGCCCCGGGCCTGGAGGATCCCACGTGCCACAGAGCAGCTGGGCCCGTGAGCCATGGCCGCTGGACCTGCGCGTCCGGAGCCTGTGCTCCGCAATGGGAGAGGCCGCAGCGGTGGGAGGCCCACGTACCGCAAAAAAAAAAAAAAAGTTGCCATATGATCCAGCAATCCTACTTCAGGGCATATATCTGGAGGAAATTCTAATTGGAAAAGATACATATACCCCAATGTTCTTAGCAGCACTGTTTACAATAGCAATAGCCAAGACGTGGAAGCAACCTAAATGTCCATCAACAGATGAATGGATAAAGATATTTTATATATATATATATATATATATATATATATATATATATATATATATACATACACACACACACACGTGCATGTGTGTGAAATACTATGAAATACTACTCAGCCATAAAAAAGAATGAAATAATGCAGCTACATGGATGGACCTAGAGATTATCATATTAAGTGAAGTCAGACAGAGAAAGACAAATACCATACAATATCACTTATATGTGGAACCTAAAAAAAATGGTACAAATGAACTTACTTACAGAACAGAAACAGACTCACAGACATAGAAACCAAACTTATGATTACCAAAGGGGAAGCGGGGGAGAGATAAATTGGGAGTTTGGAATTAGTAGATACATACTACTATATATAAAATAGATAAACAACAAGGTCCTATTGTATAGCACAGGGAACTATATTCAATATCTTGCAATAAACTATAATGGAAAAGAATATGAAAAAGAATATACATATATATAAGTACATATATATATAACTGAATCACTTTGCTATACACTAACACAAAATTGTAAATGAACTATACTTCAATTAAAAAAAGAAAGAAGTCATCACATCTGTAACCCAACAGTGGGTCTTGAGGAAACAGACCTCCCATCAAGGGTTTGGGAGGGCCAAGAGAGCTTGGCAGCTTTCTAGTCTGAACCAACAAGGCTCTGATCTCATGAAGCAGACCCTCTCATTGGGGAGATGCAATGGACAAATAAATTTTTAAAAGTAACTGGACACAATGCATACATAATCAAATCATCATGTTTGTACACCATAAAGTTACACAGTTACATGTCAATTGTAACTCAATAAGGCTGGAAAAAAAAACTGTTATGAAAAATATTTTTAAAAAGAAAAGTAATTGAAGATGGTGATAAGATCTGTCCAGAAAATAAAGTACTATAATGTAAAAATGGGTATGGGAAGGGATGGGCTGGGCATGTTGTAAAGAAAAGTCTCTCCGTGGAGTAATGTTTGAGTGGGACTGGAATTACAGGTGGGGGCTGGGCACTCAAAGGTCTAAGGCTTAGGTTTACATGAAAGGAACAGCAAATACAAAGGCCTGAGGGTGACTGAAGTCCACGTCTTTGAGGCACAGGAAACAGGCCTATGGCCAGAGCACAGGAGATAAAGAGGAACGTGGATAATACTCAGATGGAGGCTGTAGGGGGAAGAGATTGCATCAGCCAGACCAAGGGATGTGGGTTTTATTCTAAGAGAGGTGTAAGCAGGACTGCAGCTGCTGAGGGTGTCAGACAATGCAGATCCATTTTCTTGTCATATTTCTAGCTTTATAACTTTTTTTTTACAATGAACACATTCATTCTGTAACAAAAAAATAAACAAAAGCTATAAAACAACAATAACGTCACAGTCCTGGGACTGCCTCTATTGCACTGGCCATGATTCCAAGCTGCTCTTTTCCTGGTCCTAAGAAGCCAGGTTATTGATCAGAGCCTAAGGCAAGCTGAGTCTGAGGCCAACAGGTGAGGTGGTCTTAAGTGAGGGGCTGAAGGGAGTCAGATGCTCAGAGAGGGAGGTGCTGTCACTAACAAACAGGCTAGGAAGCTGAGGGACCACAACTGGGTCCCCCAACATCCCTCTTGCTTCCATCTCCTGAAGTTTGTGGCTTTGCCTGGGGTGGGAGGACCCTGAAGTCCTAGCTTTGAAAGTGCTCCTGGTTGTCACTCCCTGCACTTACAAATGTTATTGTCCTGAACTTTCTTAACCTCTCCTGTGAGTTCCAAATATGTCAAGAGGAAAACATTCAGGCTAATCGTCCCTTGTGACCATTACTGGGGAAATTTCAGTGTCAGCATCGTGGCTGTTGAACAGGGATGTTGTATGTCTACATGTCACATAGAAACAGCTCTGCCAAGCTCCCTCCTCCAGTTTGGAAGCCTTTTGGTGGAATCTGCTTCCCTGAAGTACCAGTGTATCCTGGATGACACACGCAGCTGGAGGAAGCATTAATTTGGAATGTTTTACAGTCTCTTAAAGCTTACTTCGAACTGTTCTCTCCAAATCGTCTCTCTCCTCCAAAAATGACCCACAAACTTATCTGAAAGAAAATTAGGCTTCATTCTTGCCACCTTGTAAGAGTGGCACAGCATTTATATCTGGAGACAGCTGTACCTGGGTTTCAAGGCAGAGGGTCCATGAAGTGGCACCAGCCACGCTGCAGGGAAGGACCTGGGGGGGCGTGACATTCCACGCCTGAAGAATGGTTTCCCAAGGCTGATGCTGCGGTCCGGGAGTTCTCCAACCTGCTTTGGTGATTAATTGTTCCTGAGATGCCTGCAAAGTGAGTTTCAGTAAACTAAGTCATGTTTCTTCATTGATTTCCATGATAAAATCAGAAATTCTTTCCCATGGAAAACAGTTTTAGCCACACGTTGCAATAACATATTATACTTTAAAATGTGCTACTTTAGAATGAAAATTACAATTTTCCCAGGAAACCAACTAAAAATAAATCATAAAGCACACACTATTAAAAGTTTCGGTATACCGTCAGAAGTTACATTCACTTGGGCAAAACCCATGAGGATAAATCTTTATTTTAACAACTAAACTTTAGCTACTTTTCTTAAAAGGTTTATCTTTTGAATATGATCTTGTTATTGTTTCCCAAATATAATTTAAGGCCTTTGCCATCCTTTAAGTTTTGCCATGCTCTATTTTTTTTAAGTAATTGTTTTGATGGTTTATTTTTTTGGAAGGGTTGGTATTTGTACAAACTCAAGTTTAAAAATCCAAGTCCAAAGAGATGTTAAGGTAATATATTTCTATCTTTCACATTAAAAGGAATCCCCTTAGCAGCAACCCTGGCAGACAGCAACCAACTAAACCTGAATGGCTATGTGGGATCATGTGGTGTCCCAGGATGTCCACAGCATGAGGGAAGAACTGTCACCCCAGTGAGCTTTTTCTCACCTGGACTAAATGAAGTCTGCCTCCCCCTTGGAGTCTCTGTCCTTTTATAATGACATGGGACAACCACAGAGCCCAAGAGTCAGCTTTTCCGTGCTCTGCAGGCTTCCTGAGCGCATGAGCTGTCGAGGATCAAGTGAAAGACAGGACTTGAAATGAGATCCCTCCTCTCTGTGTGTCAATCCCCCCATTCTTCATCTAATCTTCACGGTTCCCCCAAGCTGTCCCTCTCATTCACCATTTGGGGGACTCATTGCCATGGGGCTCTGTGGAACCCAGAAAACCCACAGTCCTCCAAGGATGGCAGGGCAGGACAGAGCCCAGGGGTACACCACACTTACCACTGGGGACAGAAAAGGCTGGCATTGGTAAGAGAGATGGGAGGCCAGTCCAGATGCCACCCCAGACACACCAACACCAGTACTGCCAGGCTCTGGTAAGTTCCAGAAATAAAGCAAGACAGTGGCTTTCTCACTAGGCTGTCTCGGCTGTGCTGGGAAATGAATTCAGCACATTATTCAAACCAAGGGTAGTATTTGGAACACTCTGCAGGCAGAGACAGATGGTACCCATGCGTCTTCAGCCAGCTGGGCAAGGCTCCTGCATTTTGCTGTTCCTATACTCATTTCTTCCTCTGCTGCGTGATGTTCCTCCTTCTGAGAGCGTACGCTGCTTCTTCCTGTCACCACTGCTTCCCATGGACAATGCTTGTTAATTGATGACAAACCTTCTCTCTAAAAACAGACCTCTCGACCAGAGTTCAGTCTGTTTCACCCATTCTTACAGTCGAAGTCTCCTCTTTGCAAACCTTTCTTATGTTTTTTTAAAAAACTGCTTTCAGGTTGGCTTATGTTGGGTGCAGAGGGCTTGTGTTGGGAGGGCAACAGGGAGAACTGTCCCTGCCGGGCCCACAACCTGCCAATTTCAGGATGCTGGAGACACACAGAGGGAGAGGGTTGTGTCTGTGCTGCTCGGGAGAACACCTGACCAGAGGTTCTTAAGTCGACTCCCCAGAACAGCAGCGTCACTCGCCCAGGAACTCATTATAAATGCAGGTGACCTGGCTGTCCCTGTCCTGCTGAGTGAGAACCTCCAGGGTGGAGCTCAGAGGTCTGTACTGTGACCAGCCTTCCAGGGGTTCTCCTGTGTCTCAAGTGTGAGAATCATGCTCCAGAGAGATGTTTTCTAGCTGAAGAGTCCACATGTCATGTACATATGAATCCAAATGCCATCAAAAGTCAAATTAGAGGTGACAATCTCAATCATTTCTGTCAGGTGGCCCCAGGAGGATTTGACAAGCTTCTCACACTGAGCAGCCTAGAATGTGCCCTTTTCCCTGGGAATTCCACCAACCTCACCACCACCTGCAGCCTCCTAGGTGTGTGAGCTTTGGTGGTGAAGCCAGGGTTTTCCCTTCCTCTCTGATCTACATACTCCCTATACTTTTATTCATATATTTTCACTTTCCAGGCTTTACAAAACCTTGCTTCTAATTCTTTACATATGTCATAATTGAATAGTTGGTGAAAGTGTGAAAAAATACATTAAGTGATCTAAAAAAAATAACCTCTGAAAAAAGAATAAAATACTTGTTTTCTTTTGATGGTTTTTCTTATGCAAACCAACAACAAAATACTTCTACCCCTTATAGTCTGCCTTATTCCAGAAAGAATGGGAGAAGCTTAAAGAAATATATTCAACATAACAGGATAGACACAAAGACAGAGAGGAATTAGGAAGATGGGAAAATATTAAAGAAAATATTTTTCACTGAACAGCTTTCCCTCAGTGATGAGTTCTCAGGAGTGACTTCAGTGGTTAAGCCGGGGACAGGGGTAACACAGCTGTTCCCTGTGGCCTCAGGACTCCCCATCTGCCACCCCACCCACCTGTGTGTGCCTCACCAGTGCCAGCCTCCTCTCAACTCTTCCCAGACAGTAACTCTTGGGAAGACTTTCAGCCCCCTCCCTCCTCTTCTGCTGACCTAGTTAAGTTCAAAATAGCCCAAAACTCCCTTTCCAAGTGCCATGGCTGCCCTGCCCAGGACCACCCACCATTCTCTCCTAGCCTGTTTTCCTGGCAGCCGAGCTCAACCTGGCTTTGGGTGACATGCGTGGCCCTCTGGATGTGCCAGGCCTCTGTCTCTGGGACCTGTGAGTATAACAAATCCTTAATTTCTATGCCTCTCCTAGTGTGACTTCCATGGTCGTGTAGAAGTGATCCTGAAAGGACCTCAGCTAAGGGGATTGGTCCCGTTTATACAACAATTGGTGACAAGTACAAGAGCACTTTTAACATGGGCAGATGATCCCTCAGTCCCCTGGAGATGCTCACTGTTTGCATGTAGCTTACTGATGGGCTGTCCTGGCTGGGATTTACCATCTGGGAAGGCTGTCTATCCAGCTGACCCTCTTGTGTGCTACTTTGCACTGCCTCTTGTTACCTCATCCAACCTCGATGAAGCACCACCTCCTCCACTTATGCCCACCACAAAAACAGCCAGACAGGCCCAGCACTTACTCAGACCATCCATGTTTTGGAGGCAATATATTACACATCTTTCTATCTTGCTTCATCCCACCGATGAGATTACCAAGAAGGCTGCCTCTTTCCACTGAGGCACAACAGGCTTTGGAACTAACACAGCAGGCTTTACAGCAAACCTTGCCACTGGCTCACCAGGAGCTGATTATTGATTAGAACACTGGCTACATTTGACCACACTTCCTGGAGACTTTGGACCAAACATGGCCCTGAATGGCTACCCAGAGGCTTTTGAGCCAAATGGCTTCCTTTGGCCACTACCCCACATAGACCCACGGAACACCAAATTCTGGCTGCCTATTGGGCTCTAATAGATACTGAGGCTTTTACTGGTCCCTGGCTAACAAACCATGCAGATTCCTATTCTGCCCTGGGTGAGAAGTAGCTCCTGTATTAGTCAGGACCCTCCAGAAAAACAGAATGAATGGATATATGGGAATAAAAAGATTTATTATAAGGAATTGTCTCACACGATTATGGAGGCTAAGTCCCATGATCTGCCATCTACAAGCTGGAGATGTAACGCAGTCCCAGACAAAGGCCTGAGAACCAAGAGCTCTGAGAGCAGAAGATCAATGTCCCAGCTCAAGCAATCAGGAAGGAAAGGCTGAATTCTTCCTTCTTATGCATTTTTGTTTCCATTTGGGCCCTCAACTGATTGGAAGAGGCCCACCCACATTGGGGAGGGCAGTCTGCTCTACTGAGTCTACCAATTCAAGTGCTAATCTCATCCAAAAACACCCTTAAAGATACACTCAGAAATAATGTTTAGCCAGATATCTGGGTATCCAGTGGCCCAGTCAAGCGGACATATAAAATTAACCACCACACCTCCCAACAATGCCTCAACGTGGCCACAGAAGCCTCCTTGCTAAAATGGAAACGGAACCTACTGGAAAGAGCCAAATCTGACACACTGGGACTCTCCAAACTGCAGAAGGATGTAGGCTACCACATGCTCAGCCCCTTGCCCACAGGTTTAGAGATGTTGACAATGGCAACTCTGTTTTTCCCTTCCTAGCTGAGTGGGGAGCCCCATGAGATCAACTGTCTGACATGGAAAGGGAGTTGTTGTTCTTCACCAATAGCAACACCACCTTTGTGTGCACTGTATCCTGTTGGTGAGCAGTGGCCTGCCATCTGGCCTTCAGTTCCTCTCTAACTAAAGATGGGTCCTTGATTCTACCCGTTTGGCTGAGTTAGAAGTATTTCTGTCTCTGAAAGATGCCATACATGGGAAGTTACCCCAAACTCACATATTCACCAATTCATGGCAGTTGCCAATGGACTAGTGATGAAGTATGGCCAATGGCAGTGAAATGATTCTCTAGTACAAGGCCAACTTGTTTTGGGGTTCTTATGTTTGGAAATAAAGAGCCCAGTCTCCAATTCCAATATTTTTCACACATATATCTGCACATACCAACCAAGAGACACCATCTGGTCAATCAACTCTCCAAGATATAAACTGTTTCATTGGCTACAGTTCCCTTAGAAGAGAGTCCTCATTCCTTGGCCTTTTAGGGCTCATGTAACATCGGGTCATAGGGGTATTCATACCCTGATAGAATGGACCCAATAATGTGGAATCCCTCTAGGCCCTCCCTTGCTGAAACTTCTGTTGAGGACTGTAATGTCTGTGCCAAAATTAAACATAACATTGACAGTTGCCACAATGGGGTGCTATGCCAAGGTGTGATATCCCTTTTCACCAGTGGCATACAGATTACATAAGACTACTGCCATTGTTATGCTTTAACAAGGATTGACTCCTTTATGGGACTTCTGCTGACATTTCCTACACAGCAAGCCAACACAGAAACATCTACCCAAGGGCTAACTGAAACTATTCTGGTGCCCTTTGGGCCTCCTGATATCACAGATCCAGATTAAGGGACACATTTCACATCCTAAACAGTACAACAATGGGCCCTGAAATAAGGTATCCTTTGGAATCACCATCTCGCATACTAATTTACTAATTGAACATCATAATGGACTATTAAAAGACTTCCTGTTAAAGTTAAGGAGGGGGGAATGGAACCCTAATGAACCTCTCTATTGCCACAGGTATTAATATAATTAAATTCCCATGCCCTTGAGGAACACACACCCCAAACAAATTTTTTCTGACCTCCTAAAATTCTCCTTTTAGTTATAAGAGGAGACCCCTGATATTTTCAATAGTGGATGATTGCATCTGGATTTCGTCCACAAATAAAACATCCCAATATAAATTTGATTTCTCAGTCATATCCCCTTCTCTTTCAACATAGAAACCTGACCAAGGGCAAATCAAAAGTTTTGACCTACTGATTATCAAAAGCCCAGAAGAATATCCTGCTTGCCTGATCTGGACACATAAATATCCAGATCTGCTCATGCCCAAAACTGAGATGCTGCTTATTAATTCTGGTTATAAATAAGTGCTAGTTAACGAACCCAAGTCATATAATTTCTCACAGTAGGTAGAGATTATAGCAACAGTGGAATCGTGCAGGTTACCATCAAAGGAGATGATAGATTTCATCTGGTCAATGTCAGTCATACTCGGAAATGACCAACACCGAGAATGATCCCATGTTGCCTCCCTCTCAGGTGCCCATGGGAACTTCCACAACAGACTGGAAGATACCTGTGGCCTCAAAGTGCCCACCCTGTGGTCATACAACTTCCTCAGACAACACAGTCTCGAGGCCCCTAGTTAAATTGCTGCCAGTGCTCAATTGCCTCATGGTTATTGGTCTTATTATGTTTGGCTGAGATCCTAGGATTGCTGGCAGACACGCAAGGGCTCTCCATGACCAAAACCTGTTGCAACCAAATGGCCCAAAATATTCAAAATCACATTCAAGAATGTGTCAGCCGGGAGTGCTGGACAGCAATGACCACTTCTCAGGCCCACACGCCATCAAGTCCAGATGGTTTGAAATCCATTATAAATGCCACCAATGGCACAGATGTTTGACCCCAACGGGGCAGAATATTGATCCAGAATACTAATTTTAACTGTCCAGAGAGTCTTTGGCTGGCTTGAACAACAACCCCAAATCCATCCTCCTCCACTAACCAATCTCTGTTATACTGCCCCTAATGCTGTTTATATGACTACATCTATGGACTATGTCACAATTATATCCAGGACCACTAAGTTAGCTGTCTATATATGTGACCAAAAGATTTATTCTCTATGGATGGACTATCAAGTTCAGACCCTAAGTGTGGCTACCCAGGCCTTGGCCCAAGGTGCCACAATGATCCCCAAGAGTTACTGAAAATTTGCAGCAGTTCAGATGCTTATGGCAAGATTCTAAAAGAGGTCTCCAAGCTTCCTTAGGCCACATTTCCACATGGGGCCCCAGGTTTCCATCAGTGGACAGCCACCTGGGAGGGACACTCACTCTCAGGGTGGACCCCAGCTTCCATGCCACTGGAGAGGAAAACATCTTGTCCACCCCACCTTTGGAACTGAACGTTACATCCTTACCCACCTTCAGCCTCTAACCCACACTGGTCCACGCTGGTTTCCGTCAACCCCACATTGGTTCCCCAATTCCTGGGTCATTACCTTGATCTGTATGATCTCCTGTGTTCTATTTCCCTGAGATTATAAAATGCCTGACACTGACCCCTCACGGCTTCCATGGGCTCCACAGAACTGTGAGTCATAAACCCCATGATGATAAGGCCACCCTAAGGTGTGTCAAGCCCCTGTGGGATGCAAAGTTATGCCCGCTAAATGCCACCAATGTTCCTCACATACTTCCTCCTTGCCCTGCTTTCCAGGCCCAGCCCCTCCCAATCTTCTCTTTATACGGGGGTTGTTAGAAATGATTCATGACTTTTGCTTCCCTATGCTACTAACCCTAACCTGGAACTCTCCTACCATCAGCCCTCTTATGCAACACACTTCCTCGGGATCCCCGGCCTCCACAGCCGCTTCCCCAAGTACAACATTGCCCATCACCCTGCCAACCACAACTCTCCTTGGCATCTACCTAGAGCCTCCAGGATGTCAACCCAAACTGCAGAAGTGGCAGCACACACATCAACCTGATCTGACTATTGGGTCTGCCACTCAGATGTGTACCTCTGCCTAGAACACTGGTGCTATTCTGAATTTGGCCAGATGGTCCAAAGTCCTGAGACCACAAGGCTTCTCTGGAGATGTGAACCTTTGGGAAAACTCAAGCACCTCCAATATTATTCAATTTAGGGAATCCAACGTCCAGGCACCAATTATATTTGTCCAGATTTCGGTACAGTCTGGCCAAATGCCTATGTTCTCCCAGACCCCACACTCATATCTACATGGCTAAAACCTGGAAATTATGATACACTAGCTGATGCCTCCACAGGACCAGATTGTGACCCCAATGAAAATGCACGGCACCTGTTGTACTTTACTTTCCTAATAACAGGAGCCTATATTTCATACCTCATGGCATTGGGAGTGCCCGCGACTATCTACCCCATTGCAACATCTACATTCTCTTCAAAGAGTCACAGGGTCAGGCAGCTGACCTCCGTACATCTATTAATAGTTTTTGCTGTAAATGGTGGAGGCAACTGCACTGGGTACAGGCAAACAAAATCACATGATCTCAGCTAATCAACAACTGCCTGCCGCCCTCACTGGAACATGTTAAAAGAATATCCAGAACTTGTCTCTAATACAGGAAACCCAAGAACCTCTGGCCACTGATAGTCCTGCAGTCCTTGAATACCTGCTGACCAAGGAAGGCAGGGTCCATGCAACTCAGAGACCCTCTTGTCAATAATTTTGACAAGAACAGACATACCTCCAACAACTTAGAGAAGATGGGAAATCTTTCACAACAAAACTATGGTTTTTCAAAAAATTCTTTAAACCCAGAGGTATCAGGCATTTACTCCTGTCTATCCCCCTGGTAAATGGGGAGACTGGCTACATGCTGGTTTCTAAGTTCTGGTCACCACCTTGGGGGGCCCCCTTCTCCTAACCTCTGTATTAACATTGGTTGTCTGATGCCTCAGCAATGCCTTCCGTCTATAGGCAAAGTCTCCCCACTCAGGTGGTAAGAGGAATTCATCCTGTTTGAGAGCCATTGAGGCACATGTGGTCAAATGTAACACAGCTGTTCCCTGTGACCTCAGAACTCCCTATCCACACCCCCAGCCACCTGTGTGAGCCTCGCCAGTGCCAGCCTCCTCTCAAATGTGCCCAGGTGGCAAGTCTTGGGAGGATGCCCCATCTTCCTCCCTCCCCTTCTGCTGACCTAGTTAAGTTCAAAGTAGTCAACAACACACTTCCCACGTGCCGTGGGGCAGCCAGGACCCCAATAAAAGCTCTCGCCTGCCATCCTCTCCTGGCCTGTTTTCCTGCCAGCCGAGCTTAACTCAGCTTTGGGTGACATGTGTGGCCCCATGGCTGTGCCAGTTTTCCCTCTCTGGGAACTGTGAGTATAATAAATTCTTAATTTCTATTCCTCTCCAAGTGTGACTTCCATGGCTATTCAAAAGTGATCCCCAAAAGACCCCAAATAAGGAGATTAACCCCATTTACACAACAGTCGGTGTAGTGGTCAGCTCTGGATTTTTCTCTGATTTTGCCTTTCCTGGCCAAGGCCTTTGAACAGCTAAGGGACCAGTAAAGCGGTAAAAAGCATCCACATGCTATTTTTAACATTTCAAAAAGCCCAAAAGGAATCACACCTTTACCATCAACATTGCTTACTAAGATTTTGTCTTCCTTTCGAAATTCTATCAACTTTGGATGACAAAGCTAATCTTGCTGTGCTGCTGCTCAAAGCCTCTGAGTATTCATTATAAAAATGAAAAACTATTAACTAATAAATCTTTCAAAGCATAATAATATAAAGGAGAATAATAAAAAGGACTCATCTGACAGCCTGGGTGAGATCCAGGTCTCCTCAAATTCAGTTCCCCTTCTTCATGGG
Source organism: Phocoena phocoena (assembly GCF_963924675.1). Lineage (NCBI taxonomy): Eukaryota > Metazoa > Chordata > Mammalia > Artiodactyla > Phocoenidae > Phocoena > Phocoena phocoena. The sequence goes on from NC_089224.1 coordinate 23,296,349, forward strand.
GAAGGCAGAGCTGGCTTGAGGGAAGGCATTTGCACGACCTTGTATTAGTTTGGATAGTGTATTAGTTTTCTCTGGCTGCGTGGCAAAGCACCACAGACTGGGGTCTTAAACAACAGATGTTTATTCTCTCTCAGTTCTGGAGGCTGAAAGTCCAAGATCAGAGTGTCAGCAGGGTTGTTTTTCCTGAGGCTTCTCTCCTTGTCTCGTAGAAGGCCGCCTTCTCCCTGTGTCCTCTCATGGGCTTCTCTGTGTGTGTGTCCTAAATTTCCTCTTCCAATAAGACACCAGTCATATTGGATTAGGACCCATCTTAATAACCTCATTTTACATTAATTACCTCTTTTAAGGCCCTATCTCTAAATACAGTCACATTCTGAGATGTTGGGGGTTAGGACTTCAGCATGTGAATTTTGAGGGGGCACAGTTCAGCCCATAACAAATGGTATCAGTCACTCTGGTAGAGTCAGCCCTTAAAGATAGCAAAGAGTGACAGTTTACAAAGTGATATATTTGAATCTTTAAAACAGAGAATAAAATAAACACCACCCATGACTCCTGGGAATCCAGAAGCTATGTGGGGGACATGCTCCAGGCCTTTCTTCTGGGTCCAGGAGCCAGTATCTTCTTTGATGGACTCAGAATAGTCAAGAGTGCACAGGGCTTCCCTGGTGGCGCAGTGGTTGAGAGTCCGCCTGCCGATGCAGGGGACGCGGGTTCGTGCCCCGGTCCGGGAAGATCCCACATGCCGCGGAGCGGCTGGGCCCGTGAGCCATGGCCGCTGGGCCTGCGCGTCCGGAGCCTGTGCTCCGCGGCGGGAGAGGCCACAGCATTGAGAGGCCCACGTAACGCAAAAAAAAAAAAAAAAAAAAAAAAAAAAGAGTGCACAGGCTGTGCAGAGAAAGACTCCGGGGTCTGCTGGGACCCTGAGCTGAGTGTGGAACCTCTCAAGGCTCATCTGCAGAGCTATCCTGAGTCCTTAGAGGGATAAAGTGCTCATTTCTCTGTGTTGTACATGAGCCCACCTTTAGCTCATTTGCGTATAGACTAAGTTGTGTTTTTATTTTCAAAGAGCTAATCTCCTTCTAAATGGTTGTGAATGAAAACTGATGTAACAGAACATCATTTTGATTTAAATTTGCCTGTTTTTTCCTTCACCACCTTGTTCTGAACAGATGTTTGGCCTGGGTCCATCACTCCTTCAGGACCACACCTTCTGAGGCAATGGGAAGCACCCAGAATCAGACAGTGGGAGTGGAGGTCAACTTATTTTGAAGGCCAGCTCTGTCCATGGGGCAACCCCCTGCCAGGCACTCGGCGCCCCGTGCTCCCACTGGGGCCTCGGGCACTGCTGGTACCCATAGCCTTTGGCACTGGGGCAGCTTCCCAGATTCCCAGCCAGCCTGTGGCAATGCCTGCTTTGCCTCCACCACTAACCCCGTCCTTTGATTTCCTTCCCACGCTGCTCTGGGATCTTGCGAAATGCTGCGAGCGAGGGCTTGTAAAACAGCAGAGGACACAAGCACACACAGGCCTCATTCAGCCTTCTCCACCTCCTGTGGCACCTCTGGAAAGAATCCCAACCCCCTATTGTGAAAGCTCCAATGCACCAAGAGCGGAATTCCCTGAATGTTCGCTGATGAGCCAAAGTCACCCACTGTACAAGGGCCTCCATTGACAGGCCACCAGCCCCTCCACCGGGACAGCATGGCCCCGACAGCGTAAGCGATGGGATGAATAGCCCAGCTTCCAAGAGCTCATTTCAAAAGCTGATAAAAGTGTGTCTATAACCAAATCAGGCCTCACAGCACTGTAACCAAATCCATCCCCATCCACAGGGCCCTGGCCACAGTTTTCCCAGCTGTAAAGGGGAGATAATCAGCACACCTACTTTCCTTCTCTATCTTCCTCCCTGATTTCTGGTGGAAATAAAGTGAGAACATGCATCTGGCCTGCTTTCAGTGGCTCTCAGAGATGAAGCCACTCACTTATCACAGGCTCCCTGGATGCAGGCCCTACAGACAGCGGGTCCCGGCACCAGGCGTGTCTAATCTGCTGTGCTCTCTTCCAACATCCGGAGAATAAGACTGGCAGGAGTCTTGTCCATTCCATTAATTTCCATTAATCCAAATATCAGGAGGCCTTTAGTGCACACTTTTCTCTCTCACTACCAAGGCTGAAGGCAAGAGAAAAGCTGGAGACAGAATATAAAGAACCGACTTTTCTCTGGAGATCAGCTGCTCAATTCTGTTGAAGAAGGAGAGAGCCATGATGTTCATGCTCACTTCCAGGAGACTGAGAGCACAGAGGTGCACTGGACGTGAGAGCGGTGACCATAGTACATCACCATCACCAGGCAGACGACAGAAGGCATTTGGCCCTTACCAGATGGTGCCCTTGAAAGCAATCATTGGTGCCAACTGAGGTCTTTTTCCGAGTCTTTTACAGCGAGCTGCTCACCCCACCACAGGCGCAGCTTGGGTTTGCTTGCTAAGAGTGATCTTCCCCTGTTCCTTATCTCTTGTCTAATGAAAGATCCTTCCTTTTGAAGGGAATCTTCTTCCCCACAGTTTATCACACCCACCCACAATTTGAAACCTTAGGCTTACACATTAAAAGATAAAAAGTGATAAGCAGGTTGACACGTTCCCAGTTTGTGGCCAGACAGCACGTATGGGCATCCAGGCTTGCGGTGGGAAGGGGAGGGTTGGGAAGGGGACAGGACTGCACTAATGCGCGTGGCAGCAATATCAAGGAGGCCTTTCCATTCCTCCCCTGGAGCAGACCCATAAATCATTATTGTCATCACATGACATCTGGGATTTGTTTTAAGATACTCCAGGGAAAAGGGAAGAGGTGAAGCAAGTGTGGCAAAATCTTAATAATTTCTGAATCTAGATTGTGGGTGTCTGGGTTGGGTCTCCTAAAGCTGACTCCAGTACATGAGTTGGTAGGTGACCAGGGGCACATGAGAGTGGCAGTGAGTAAGGCAGGGAAAAGAAGGAAGAAAAATATGGGGGGCGTGGTTAATGAGCGGCACCTGTTCTGGGAAACTGTGGAACACCCAAGGCCCACCCTCCGAGGGCAAGGGAGCAGGGTCTTTGTCCACCAACTCCTGACCCTTGGGCATCTTGCCTGCCTTGATCTCAGGCTGTCTCACACAAGGGACAGGACCATGGGCATCTGAAAGAACTCTCTACACAGAACTCCAGAGACTGAGGGCTATGGGGCACCGTGGCCTCTGCTACAGCAGGAAAACATCAGCCCTTATATTATCCTCTCCATTTCTATACATGACTGAAATGTCCTTGGTGGAAAGACTGGCAGACAGACCATTGGAGCGAGAGCTGCAGTGTTAATTCACATTTTTACAATGAATATATTTGCTTAAATTCAAACCAACTCACCATGGGGACCTTGTCCCATATTTCCTTATTTCAGACAGCTGCCTTCTCTCATGACAACTGAGCTTTTCCTCCTGACCCTTTATTTGCTTTTAAACAGAAACAAAAGTGTATGAAGTTTTCCCACCATCCCAGTGGCTGGATTGATTGGAAGCCGTGATGCAGTCCAATCCAGTAAAAACGCAATTGATGGACATCTGTTCAAGGTTGTAAAATGATGTGGGGATTACAAGGTGTAAGCCACAGTCCTTGCCCTGAACAAGTGACTTGCTAGTTGAAGAAACAAGAATTGCACAAAGGAAACCTTAAACAGACACAAAAAAATGACAGAAAACTTTCAGTATATGAGTCTAATTCAGCCACTCATATTCTGGGAAAAAGCACAGGTCCAGTTGTTCCCAACCCAACAGTTGGAGCCTGGTGGGGCCCAAACGGCATAGGCTCTCCAGCCTGTGAACAGGCTTGCACAAGGTAACAGGTGAAGGATGCAAAGTGAGCCACTGATGAGAGAGACCAGGTACCTATGACTTCTCTTATTGGCTTTGTGTCATCTTGACCTGTCAGAGTGTCTGAGCCAGATGACACAGGATGGCCTATAAACTGCTGTGAGAAAACCAGACCAGGTGAGGTAGTGACTCCAGGTCAGGGGCAGAATCCCACTGATCTCTTCCCACCCCACTGCCACCCCACCTCCTCCTCACTCATATTACAGCGGCCCCTGCTGCCCTGCCAGAGTCTTTTGGGGACTCCCTGAGAAATCATTTTAGCCAGTTTGTAGAGTTCAGAGGATTAACTGGAGATGTCCTGGGAAGCTTGCAGTCATGTCCTTGCAGTTTCCACAGCCTCGTGAGCCCCTTGATGCCATTTATTTATTCATTCAGTCAGTCAGTCACTGTGATGGCTAATTTTATGTATCAGCTTGACTGGGGTGCCCCAATATTTGGTTAAACTGAATTCTGGGTACGTCTGTGAGGGTGTTTCTGGATGAGATTAGCATTTGAATCAGTAGACTGAGTGAAATAGACTGCTCTCCCCAATGTCAGTGGGCCCCATCCAATAAGTTGAAGTCCTGAATAGAACAAAATCTGCATTAAGGGAGAATTTGCTCTCTCTGTGTGACTGTCTTTGATCTGGGACATTGGTCTTCTAACCGGAACTCAGACTGGAACTTACATCATTGATCCCCCTACTTCTCAGGTTTTTGGGCTGAGACTGGAACCATACCATTGGCTCCCCTGGGTCTTCCTGTGTCTGCAGCTTGCTGACTGCAGATCTTGTACTTCTCAGCCTCCAAAACCGCATAAACAAATTCTTTATAACAAATCTCATAATAAATCACCCCAGTGGGTTCAGAAGGCAGCGCATACAACCAAAGAGGATTAATCTCAAGCTTTAAGATCTTCTGGAATCTTCCTTGTTATGTTTTGTACTTGCTTGGGACCTGTCTCCCCCTCATCTTTTTTCTAATTCACCATTTTGGATTGGGAATGTCTATCCTAGGCCTGTTCCACCATTGTATTTGGGACCATATAACTTGTCTGGCTTCACAGATTCACAGCTGGAGAGGAATTTTGCTTCAGGATGAATTATAGTTCAAGTCTCATCCATATCTAATTTAGATGAGACTTTGGACTTTAAAGTTTAGCACTGATACTGAATGAATTAAGACTTCGGGGGCTGTTATATGGAATGAATGTATTTTCCATGTGAGAAGGATGTGAACTTTGGGGGGCCAGGGGCAGAATACTATAGAATGAATGGTGCCGGCTCAAATTCATATGTTAAGACCCTAATGACCAGTGTGATGGTATTTGGAACTGGGGCCTTTGGGAGGTAATTGGGTTTAGATTAAGTTATGAGGGTGGGACCCTCATGATGAGATTAGTATACTTTCAAGAAGAGACCAGAGAGCTTGCTCTGTCTCTCTGCCATGTGAAGACACAGCAAAGGAACCAAATTGGCTGGCACCTTGATCTCAGACTTAACAGCCTTCAGAACTGTAAGAAATAATTTTGTGGTGTTTAAACCACCCAGCCTATGGTGTTTTGTTATGGCAGCCCTAGCTGACTAAGGCAATTACTTAACTCCCTCACAAATTCCCTCAGTCACTGCAGCGTAGCCAATACTTACACAGGGACCCCCAAGGAGCCCCCGTCCATTCAGGCTGCTGTAACAAAATTTACCATAGACCAGGTGACTTAAACAGCAGACATTTATTTCTCATAGTTCCAGAGGTTGAGAAGTCAAGACCAAGGCACAGGCAGATTTGGTGTCTGATGATAGCTCACTTCCTTGTTCAGAGACAGCTGTCTTCTCGCTAGGTCCTCACATGGTGGAACGCTCTGTAGGGCCTCTTTTAGAAGGACACTGATCCCATTCATGGGGACTCCATCCTCATGACTTACTCAACTCCCAAATGCCACACCTCCTAACACTATCATTGGGTGTTAAGTTTGAACATATGAATTTGAAGGGACACAAACATTCAGTCTGCAGCAGCCCTGCATGGCTCTGCCATGTGGAACCAACACAAACCAGGGGGTGTCCTCAGCATACGTGCTGGCTTATACTGTCGTGTCTAAGCACTCCCACGTCTGGGAGGCATACTCTGAGGTTATCACCCTGAGATTGTGCCTGCCTGGTAGAATCAGTTGCCTGATGAATTTCTGACAATCAAATTATGTTTTGACTGGAGAAGGGCTTGAAATTTGAATGAATCTCTAGTGAACTCCTACCCAACAAAACCTAATTAAGATAGAAAAACCACCTCTCATTTTTGTATCCTTTGTAAAAGTCCAGCTTTGTATAACATGTTTTGCTTGGAACAGGGGGTGTTATTTAACAGTTCCCACCCATTTTCCTCTGTAGGCAAATGATTTAGTGTGGCTAGAAAGGCAAATCATTTTCCAGCCAAGTGCTTGGTTCAGACTAAAGTTCTGCTTTGAGGAAAGTTGACCATCAAACCTCTCTGTTCGCTGAATAGCTGTGTTAATTTTTCTCTAAGTCAAAGCCTTTGTTCAACCACAGTTGTCAGTAATGACAGAATGACAAATGCATTTTGGGTTATGCAATAGATTACACATTAATATCTGAAAACCACCATCATAATTCCACCCCACTTTGAAGAGTCACTATGGGAGAAGCTGGAGTCTCAAACAATAGATTGGGGAAAATGTTTATGTTACGTACAACAGGAAAATGTTCAATAATTTTATAATATGAATAACACATACTAATTTATAAGGAAAAAATCCATTGCCCTATTGGAAAGTTGTCCCCAAATAGTTAATACAACCCAAGACATCCCTACACGACTCACTGCTGATGCATGGAGGTGGACAAGACACCCAGAAACCTCACGGCCAATGGTTAGTCCTCCTGGTCCTCACTGGCCCCTTCAACTTCACTGACCCCCATGATTTTCACTGGACCTCATGGACTTCACTGACCCCCATGATCCTCACTGACGCCCACCATCCTCACTCACCTCCATGGTTCTCACTGACTCCATGGTCCTCATTAGCTCCCTTACTCACTGCTCTAGACCTTGGCTCAATTGCCCTTTTAGGATATCTCTTCTGTTGAGAACTTGGCATTTATATAAGGTCTTTTGTATCCAGATTCCCCACTGGAGTCAAGAATTCTACCCAGGCTTCATAAAGACACGACTCAAGATAGAATTTCAGAATGTAACTCTTGACCAGGTTGCCCTGGTCCCCCAAAAGGCTGGGGGTGGAGATGATTCAAGGATTTAGTAAACACATGACCAAAAGATAGTGTTACCATGAAAAAGGACTCAATATCATTAGTCATCAAGGAAGTGTAAATTAAAACCAAAATGAGATATCACAACACACCCACTAAAGGTAAAAGACTGACAATATGAAATGTTGATGAGAATATAGATCAATCAGAACACCCAAGCACTGCTGGTGGAAGTATAAAACAGTGCAACCATCTTGAGAAAAGGCCTGGTAGCTTCATATAAACGTAAACATAAACCTACTATATGAAACCTACCTATTTCAATCCTAGTTAGTAACCCAAGAAATATGAAAAACATATATCCACAGAAAGACTTACACAAGAACATTCATATCAGCATTATTCATAATAGTCAAAAACAACCCAGATATCCATCAATAGGAGAATGTTTAAACAAATTGTGATATATCTGTACAATGAAATGCTTCTCACCTGCAAAACAGAACAAACTGATACATTCAACAACATGGATGAATCTCAAAAACATCATGTTGAATGAAAGAAGCCAGACACAAAAGAGTATATACTCTGTGATTCCATACGTATTAATTTCTTGAATAAGCAAAACTAATTATGGAGGGAAAAAATCATTGGTTGCCTCTGGAGGGGTGAGAAAAGGATGACTGAAGGAACATGGGGGAAATGTGGGGTGATGTAAACGTCCTGTTGATGAAGTTCAGATCACACAGGTGAATGCGCTTGTCAAAGCTCATTGAATGGTACATTTAAGATTTGTGCATCTTGTTGTATGAATTTTTCCTCAAAAAAAGAGCTATACACTATATACTTGCTGAAGCACTTGGGAGAAAGGTACTAATATCTGCAACTTGCTTTGAAATGCATCAAAAAATAACATGGGTTGATAAACAAGTAGAATATATATGGATGGATACTTAACAGAGGTAAGTGTAATAAAATGTTAGTGGTAGAATATACATTTTACAGGTGTCTACTATAACATTTTCAAATTTTCTGTAGTTTGAAATTTTTCATAATAAAAGATTGGATGGGAGGACACAGGTAGAAATATTTAAGATGCCTCCTGGTTATGGTTTCTTAGTAATTAGTATTTGATTTTTCTCTCTATGCTGCCTCTGCCCACATGGCTCCAGGGAAAACTGGAGGATGGGATGTACAGAAAGGTCTTTCAGAGTGGAATGGAAAGGGGAAGGGGAGGGAGGGGGAGGTAGATGACAAGGGTAATGGGGTATGTGTCAGCCAGGGTTCAAAAATTGACACAGAAGCTGTAGGAAACATGTATTAAGAGGCTTGTCACAATCAAATGATTTACGTGGTTTTGGAGTCTGACTGGGCTAGTTCAAAATTTGTCAGGTAGGTTGTGTGAAAGGGTGGGAACCCTCAGGCAGGGAGTGAAGCTGCTGTCCATGGTGGGTTTCTTCTTCCTCAGGGAAGCTTCTGCTCTGCTCTTGGGGCTCTTCAACTGATCAGATCAGGCCCACCCAGGTCATCCAGGATAATCCTCCTTACTTATCGACAACTGATGAGGGACTTTAATCATATCTACAACATACCTTCACAGCAGCACCTAGGCAAGTGTTTGATTGAATAATTGACAACTGTAGCTCAGCCAAGCTGACACAGAAAACTGACCATCTCTGGGAAGCTGTGACTCAGAGAGCTTTTGTCTCCGTTCCCATTTAAGACTGCAGGAAGTCGTGACCACTCAGATACACCTGAGAAGTCTCATTCAGGCACACTTTTTCCTAATGAACTGTAGAAAGTCCAATTTCTTAAACAGCTTTCTAACCAGCTTGGGTTGGTATTTATTTGTCTTCCCTGCTGGTTATATTGTTAACGAGTTCAAAAAGCACTCAAAACCTTGATTAACTCAAAAACCATGGCACGTGAGCCCCATCCTTTGTGTGGGAATTGGGTTTATAAGATGACCCAAGGGAGGCCCCAGGAGCCAGGAGCCCACAGCCTCTATGGACACCAGCAGATGAGGTACACTTGGAACAGCTGAGCACAACCCAGGAAGGGACCGTTCTAAACTATAGGTGTGTCATTCATTGAAAATCTTAAGTTTCCTTTCCCATCTTGTGAGAAGACAAGATCAGTTCTAGGGAAATGAGCTTCTGATTTTTCTCTGTACATCAGACAGAGCAATTAAAAGGTACAAGCTCACTGTCATTGAAGTAGATTCACAACAGAGGCCAAACGACTCATTAATAAACACATGGGAAGATGCTCAAAATCATTAGTGATCTTAGAGTGTAAATTAGACCAATGATACACCATTTTTGCTAACCAATTTGGAAAAGAAGAATAGCCAACCCCGTGAAGGTGTGGGGAACAGGCTCTGCTGAGTGCAAACTGGCACAGCCCTTTCAGAAGGTGATTTGGTGACAGGCACAAGTGCAGAGCCATGGGAGGTCCTGCCTTTGGCTCCTGGCATTCTGCTTAGAGGTGTGGCTACATCATTATTTCTAGGAGCAAAAACCTGACAGCATATTAACGACTCACCACCACAGAGAATAAATAGGGAAACGAGTATCTACACCTGATGAACTTTAAGCAAGACTAATAATGTCCATGATGGCTATAGAAAAACAAGATAAATATTCTGTGAAGATACAGAATGCACACCATCTTCTTCTGTACAAGTAATTCAATGCTGTTATAAATACAAACATATGTACATAGATACAATGTGCTTTCCATTCTCACAGGAAGAACACTAAAAGAATGTGCAATAGAAAACAATAAGTTGTATTTGAAAGTGGAATTGTGAGTAACTAGTGTCTATTTTCCAAATATTCTGAGAGGTGGTTATTATTGCTTTTACAATATGGAAAAGAAATTATGAGCCTGTCTAGCTCATTACAGCCTCTTGTTGTTTCATGCCTATGGGATCCCCGAAACCAAACTACAACTGAAGCCCATGAAATCCAAATTGCTTTTTAAATTAACTGGCAAGAAACCTTGAACACATATTTTGCCTCCATTTGGTTAATAGGAACCAGATGCAAGGCTTCAATCAAACTTTCATTGTCTGGTGGTCTGGTATCCATTCATCCATTTCCTTGCTGAGCTAAAAATATTTGATTCATCTGCATCTTTTGTTGGTTAATACCTTGGATACATCAGTAACTGCCTAAGATATGCTCTTTCTATGTAATAAAAATGAACTTGCAAACATTAACATGGGAATGCAAGAAATGTCTCATTTTTTACAAAGCCAAATGAAATCTGAGTTGAAATCTCTCTCCCACTTGGCTGGTGGAAAATTCAATCTCTGTCTTTATGGGAACTTCCTCCCAGCTCTCCACAGGGCCATGTGGTGGTCCTGGGGGCCTAATGTCAAGCAGATAATTCTGAAAGGTCTGTTTTTCAGTCCACACAGCTCACTGCCTGTGGGGGTGGACAGTGAGCCATTCTCCTCAAAGCTTTGTGAGGGATCTGGGCCTGCCCAACATGGCTTCTCACCACAGCCATGAGCTTTCTTGGACTGAGAAATGGCTCTTCCTGCAGGGTCAGCACTTTCTTTCTGTCCCAAGAGGCCATCCCTCTGTGCCTGCAGCCTCCTTCCTGGGGATCAATGTCCTGAAAAGTCTGGTTTTAAAACACACACACACACACACACACACACATCCCACACACTAAGAAGATGTAGCAGCTGTGCAACTCATTTCTATCCTGAGAATGGCCCCTAAGGCAAGACCTTTTGGGGGATGGAAGAGGAAAAACATGAGGCAAAAGCAAAACTGATACTTAATAAATTATCCAGCCTTGTTAGTAGCCATTTTTTTCTCATTAACATTGCAAACATTCTCCTGATGCAATGTATTAACCTTTGGTTAATACTAATAAACCTAGTGGTTAACACTATTGGTGTACTAACCTTGGGAAAGTGAGTTAATCCTTCTAGGTTTCAGTTTCTCATCACAAAATGGGGCTAAATCATAGTTCCCCTCACAAGAATTACTACGAGAGAAGGAAACAATGCAGGGAAAACACAGTGTCTAGTGCCTGACGCAGTATGTGTTCAATGACCTTGGAAAAGAGCCACTCTGTTCAATATGAAAAGTCCACAGCAGGGCCATGAACTCTTGGTCTAGTGAAGAAAGTTCTAAGGGCTGGATATTTCTTATTTAAAAGCATCCAGAGAGCTAACAAGCAGTTAATAGAAGAAATGCAAAGGGATGATAGTGATCAGAGAAGGTGAATAAAAGCAATAGGATCACTTTTTTCTGATTAGATTGACAAGAATGTAGAAGATTGGTAGTACTTAATGCTAACAAGAATGAAGGGAAAAGAGAGGACAAGGGAAAGATGGCAGAAGAGTAATACGCGGAGATCACCTTCCTCCCCAAAGATACACCAGAAATACATCTACACGTGAAACAACTCCTACAGAACACCTACTGAACGCTGGCAGAAGACCTCAGACCTCCCAAAAGGCAAGAAAGTCCCCACGTACCTGGGTAGGGCAAAAGAAAAAAGAATAAACAGAGACAAAAGGACAGGGATGGGACCTGCACCAGGGGGAGGGAGCTGTGAAGGAGGAATGGTTTCCACACACTAGGAAGCCCCTTCGCGAGCGGAGACTGCGGGTGGCGGAGGGGAGAAGCTTCGGAGTCGCGGAGGAGAGCGCAGCCACCGGGGTGCGGAGGGATAAGCGGAGAGATTCCCACACAGAGGATCAGGGCCGACCGGCACTCACCAGCCCGAGAGGCTTGTCTGCTCACCCGCCGGGGCGGGTGGGTCTGGGAGCTGAGGCTCGGGCTTCGGAGGTCAGAGCGCAGGGAGAGGACTGGGGCTGGCGGCGTGAACACAGCCTGCAGGGGGTTAGTGCACCACGGCTAGCCGGGAGGGAGTCCGGAGAAAAGTCTGGACCTGCCAAAGAGGCAAGAGACTTTTTCTTCCCTCTTTGTTTCCTGGTGCGCGAGGAGAGGGGATTAAGAGCGCTGCTTAAAGGAGCCCCAGAGATGGGCGCGAGCCACAGCTAAAAGCACGGACCCCAGAGACGGGCATGAGATGCTAAGGCTGCTGCTGCCGCCACCAAGAAGCCTGTGTGCGAGCACAGGTTACTATCCACACCTCCCTTCCGGGGAGCCTGTGCAACCCGCCACTGCCAGGGTCCCGGGATCCAGGGACAACTTCCCCGGGAGAACGCACAGCGTGCCTCAGGCTGGTGCAACGTCACTCCGGCCTCTGCTGCCGCAGGCTCGCCCCACACTCCGTGCCCCTCCCTAACCCGGGCCTGAGTGAGCCAGAGCCCCCGAATCAGCTGCTCCTTTAACCCCGTCCTGTCTGAACGAAGAACAGACGCCCTCCAGCGACCTACACACAGAGGCGGGGCCAAATCCAAAGCTGAGTGCAGGGAGCTGTGAGAACAAAGAGAAAGGGAAATCTCTCCCAGCAGCCTGAGAAGCAGCGGATTAAAGCTCCACAATCAACTTGATGTACCCTGCATCTGTGGAATACTTGAATAGACAACGAATCATCCCAAATTGAGGAGGTGGACTTTAAGAGCAAGATATATTATTTTTTCCCCTTTTCCTCTTTTTGTGAGTGTATGTGTATGCTTCTGTGTGAGATTTTGTCTGTATAGCTTTGCTTCCACCGTTTGTCCTAGGGTTCTGTCCGTTTTTTTTTTTTTCTTTAAAAAAATTTTTTTTCTTAATAATTATTTTTTATTTTAATAACTTTATTTTACCTTATTTTATTTTAACTTCTTTCTTTCTTCTTTCTTTCTTTCCTTCCTTCCCTGATTCCTTCCTTCCTTCCTCCCTCCCTCCCTCCCTCCATCCCTCCGTCCTTTCCTTCTTTCTTTCTTTCTTTCTTTTTCTTTCTTTCTTTCATTCATTCATTCATTCTTACTTTCTTTCTTTCTACTTTTTCTCCCTTTTATTCTGAGCCGTGTGGAGGAAAGGTTCTTGGTGCTGCAGCCAGGACTCAGTGCTGTGCCTCTGAGGTGGGAGAGCCAACTTCAGGACACTGGTCCAAAAGAGACCTCCCAGCTCCACATAATATCAAACAGCAAAAATCTCCCAGAGATCTCCATCTCAACAACAGCACCCAGCTTCACTCAACGACCAGAAAGCTACAGTGCTGGACACCCTATGCCAAACAACTAGCAAGACAGGAACACAAGCCGCCCCATTAGCAGAGAGGCTGCCTAAAATCATAAGTCCACAGACACCCCAAAACACACCACCAGACGTGTACCTGCCCACCAGAGAGACAAGATCCAGCCTCATCCAGCACAACACAGGCACTAGTCCCCTCCACCAGGAAGCCTACACAACCCACTGAACCAACTTTAACCACTGGGGACAGACACCAAAAACAACGGGAAGTACGAACGTGCGGCCTGCAAAAAGAAGACCCCAAACACAGTAAGATGAGCCAAATGAGAAGACAGAAAAACACATAGCAGATGAAGGAGCAAGATAAAAACCCACCAGACCTAACAAATGAAGAGGAAATAGGCAGTCTACCTACAAAAGAATTCAGAATAATGATAGTAAAGATGATCCAAAATCTTGGAAATAGAATAGACAAAATAAAAGAAACATTTAACAAGGACCTAGAAGAACTAAAGATGAAACAAGCAATGATGAACAACACAATAAATGAAATTAAAAATACTCTAGATGGGATGAATAGCAGAATAACTGAGGCAGAAGAATGGAGAAGTGACCTGGAAGATAAAATAGTGGAAATAACTACTGGAGAGCAGAATAAAGAATGAAAAGAACTGAGGATAGTCTCAGAGACCTCTGGGACAACATTAAATGCACCAACATTCGAATTATAGGGGTTCCAGAAGGAAAAGAGAAAAAGAAAGGGACTGAGAAAATATTTGAAGGGATTATAGTTGAAAACTTCCCTAATATGGGAAATGAAATAGTTAATCAAGTCCAGGAAGCACAGAGAATCCCATTCAGGATAAATCCAAGCAGAAATACACAAAGACATATATTAATCAAACTGTCAAAAATTAAATACAAAGAAAACATATTAAAAGCAGCAAAGCAGGAGAAACAACAAATAACACAAAAGAGAATCCCATAAGGTTAACAGCTGATCTCTCAGCAGAAACTCTGCAAGCCAGAAGGGACTGGCAGGGCATATTTAAAGTGATGAAGGAGAAAAAGCTGCAACCAAGATTACTCTACCCAGCAAGGATCTCATTCAGATTTGATGGAGAAATTAAAACCTTTACAGACAAGAAAAAGCTGAGAGAGTTCAGCACCACCAAACCAGCTTTACAACAAATGCTAAAGGAACTTATCTAGGGAAGAAACACAAGACAAGGAAAAGACCTACAATAACAAACCCAAAACAATTAAGAAAATGGGAATAGGAACATACATATCGATAATTACCTTAAGTGTAAATGGACTAAATGCTCCCACCAAAAGACACAGATGGGCTGAATAGATACAAAAACAAGACCCATATTTATGTTGTCTACAAGAGACCAACTTCAGACCTAGAGACACATACAGACTGAAAGTAAGGGGATGGAAAAAGATATTCCATGCAAATGGAAACCAAAAGAAAGTTGGAGTAGCAATTCTCATATCAGACAAAATAAACTTTAAAATAAAGACTATTACAAGAGACAAAGAAGGACACTCCATAATGATCAAGGGATCGATCCAAGAAGAAGATATAACAATTGTAAATATTTATGCACCCAACATAGGAGCACCTCAATACATAAGACAAATACTAACAGCCATAAGAGAGGAAATCGACAGTAACACATTCATAGTAGGGGACGTTAACACCCCACTTTCACCAATGGACAGATTATCCAAAATGAAAATAAATAAGGAAACACAAGGTTTAAATGATACATTAAACAAGATGAACTTAATTGATATTTATAGGACATTCCATCCAAAAACAACAGAATACACAATTTTCTCAAGTGCTCATGGAACATTCTCCAGGGTATATCATATCTTGGGTCAAAAATCAAGCCTTGGTAAATTTAAGAAAATTGAAATGGTATCAAGTATCTTTTGCGACCACAACACTATGAGACTAGATATCAATTACAGGAAAAGATCTGTAAAAAACACAAACACATGGAGGCTAAACAACACAGTACTTAATAACGAAGTGATCACTGAAGAAATCAAAGAGGAAATCAAAAAGTACCTAGAAACAAATGACAATGGAGACACGACGACCCAAAACCTATGGGATGCAGCAAAAGCAGTTCTGAGATGGAAGTTTATAGCAATACAATCCTACCGTAAGAAACAGGAAGCATCTTGAATAAACAACCTAACCTTGCACCTAAAGTAATTAGAGAAAGAAGAACGAAAAATCCCCAAAGTTAGCAGAAGGAAAGAAATCATAAAAATCAGATCAGAAATAAATGGAAAAGAAATGAAAGAAACGATAGCAAAGATCCATAAAACTAAAAGCTGGTTCTTTGAGAAGATAAACAAAATTGATAAACCATTAGCCAGACTCATCAAGAAAAAAAGGGAGAAAACTCAAATTAATAGAATTAGTAATGAAAAAGGAGAGGTAACAACTTACACTGCAGAAATACAAAAGATCATGAGAGATTACTACAAGCAACTCTATGCCAATAAAATGGACAACCTGGAAGAAATGGACAAATTCTCATAAATGCACAACCTACCAAGACTGAATCTGGAAGAAATGGAAAATATGAACAGACCAATCACAAGCACTGAAGTTGAAACTGTATTAAAAACCTTCTAACAACCAAAAGCCCAGGACCAGATGGCTTCACAGGTGAATTCTATCAAACATTTAGAGAAGACGTAACACCTATCCATCTCAAACTCTTCCAAAATATAGCTGAGGGAAGAACACTCCCAAAACCATTCTATGAGGCCACCATCACCTTGATACCAAAACCAGACAAGGATGTCACAAAGAAAGAAAACTAAAGACCAACATCACTGATGAACATAGATGCAATAATCCACAACAAAATACTAGCAAACAGAATCCAACAGCATATTGGAAGGATCATACACCATGATCAAGTGGGGTATATTCCAGGAATGCAAGGATTCTTCAATATATGCAAATCAATCAACGTGATACACCATATTAACAAATTGAAGGAGAAAAACCATATGATCATCTCAACAGATACAGAGAAAGCTTTCAAAAAAATTCAACACTCATTTATGATAAAAACCCTGCAGAAAGTAGGCACAGAGGAAACTTACCTCAACATAATAAAGGCCATATATGACAAACCCACAGCCAACATCATCCTCAATGGTGAAAAACTGAAAGCATTTCCACTAAGATCAGGAACAAGACAAGGTTGCCCACTCTCACCACTCTTATTCAACATAGATTTGGAAGTTTTAGCCACAGCAATCAGAGAAGAAAGAAAATAAAAGGAATCGAAATCAGAAAAGAAGAAGTAAAGCTGTCACTGTTTGTAGATGACATGATACTATACATAGAGAATCCTAAAGCTGTTACGAGAAAACTACTAGAGCTAATCAATGAATTTGGTAAAGTAGCAAGATACAAAATTAATGCACAGAAATCTCTGGCATTCCTATACACTAATGATGAAAAATCTGAAAGTGAAATCAAGAAAACACTCCCATTTACCATTGCAACAAAAAGAATAAAATATCTAGGAATAAACCTACCTAAGGATACGAAAGACCTGTATGCAGAAAATTATAAGACACTGATGAAAGAAATTAAAGATGATACAAATAGATGGAGAGATATACCATGTTCTTGGATTGGAAGAATCAATCTTGTGAAAATGACTCTACTACCCAAAGCAATCTACAAATTCAATGCAATCCCTATCAAACTACCACGGGCATTTTTCACAGAACTAAAATGAAAAAGTTCACAATTTGTATGGAAACAAAAAGACCCCGAATAGCCAAAGCAATCTTGAGAACGAAAAACGGAGCTGGAGGAATAGGCTCCCTGACTTCAGACTATACTACAAAACTAAAGTAATCAAGAAAGTATTGTACTGGCACAAAAACAGAAAGATAGATCAATGGAACAGGATAGAAAACCCAGAGATAAACCCACGCACGTATGGTCACCTTATCTTTGATAAAGGAGTCAGGAATGTACAGTGGAGAAAGGACAGCCTCTTCAATAAGTGGTGCTGGGAAAACAGGACAGGTACATGTAAAAGTATGAGATTAGATCACTCCCTAACACCATACACAAAATAAGCTTAAAATGGATTAAAGGCCTAAATGTAAGGCCAGAAACTATCAAACTCTTAGAGGAAAACATAGGCAGAACACTCTATGACATAAATCACAGCAAGATCCTTTCTGACCCACCTCCTAGAGTAATGGAAATAAAAACAAAAATAAACAAATGGGACCTAATGAAACTTCAAAGCTTTTGCACAGCAAAGGAAACCATAAACAAGACCAAAAGACAACCCTCAGAATGGGAGAAAATATTTGCAAATGAAGCAACTGACAAAGGATTAATCTCCAAAATTTATAAGCAGTTCAATAACAAAAAAAACAAACCACCCAATCCAAAAAAGGGCAGAAGACCTAAATAGACATTTCCCCAAAGAAGATATACAGATTGCCAACAAACACGTGAAAGAATGCTCAACATCATTAATCATTAGAGAAATGCAAATCAAAACTACAATGAGATATCATCTCACACCAGTCAGAATGGCCATCATCAAAAAATCTAGAAACAATAAATGCTGGAGAGGGTGTGGAGAAAAGGGAACACTCTTGCACTGCTGGTGGGAATGTGAATTGGTACAGCCACTATGGAGAACAGTATGGAGCTTCCTTAAAGAACTACAAATAGAACTACCATATGACCCAGCAATCCCACTACTGGGCATATACCCGGAGAAAACCATAATTCAAAGAGAGTCAGATACCAAAATGTTCATTGCAGCTCTATTTACAGTAGCCAGGACATGGAAACAACCTAAGTGTCCATCATCAGATGAATGGATAAAGAAGATGTGGCACATATATACAATGGAATATTATTCAGCCATAAAAAGAAACGAAATTGAGCTATTTGCAATGAGGTGGATAGACCTAGAATCTGTCATACAGAGTGAAGTAAGTCAGAAAGAGAGAGACAAATACCGTATGCTAACACATATATATGGAATTTAAGGGAAAAAAATGGTCATGAAGAACCTAGGGGCAAGATGGGAATAAAGACACAGACCTACTAGAGAATGGACTTGAGGATATGGGGAGGGGCAAAGGGTATGCTGTGACAAAGTGAGAGAGTGGCACTTTTAAAAAGATGTTAGAGGGAAGGGAAAGGGTAAGCTGGGATGAAGTGAGAGAGTGGCATGGACTTATATATAATACCAAATGTAAAATATATAGCTAGTAGGAAACAGCTGCATAACACAAGGAGATCAGCTCGATGCTTTTCGACCACCTAGAGGGGTGGGATAGGGAGGGTGGGAGAGAGGGAGACGCAAGAGGGAAGAGATATGGGAATATATGTATATGTATAACTGATTCACTTTGTTATAAAGCAGAAACTAACACACCATTGTAAAGCAATTATACTCCAATAAAGATGTAAATAAATAAATAAATAAATATAAGGACCAAAAAAAAAAAAAAAGAATGAAGGAAAAGGTGGGAGTGTAAACTGAAACAACCTCTGGGAAGGCAATTTGGCAGTAATTTGACTCCAGGAATTCATAGTTCAGAAATATTTGCACAAGTTCTCAAGTCTATGGACAGGAAGTTGTTCACTGTTTTTAAAGGCAAAGGTATGGAGACAACTTAGATGTCCATCCACCAGGACTCAATAAATTATGCTTCAGCCATCCTGTATGATGTCATGCAATCCTAAAATGAATGAGAGAAGTACACTTAATAACATGTAAGGATGCTCCATACATATGGTTGAGTACAAACAATAGTGAATTGAAAAATGCACAGAGCTTCCATGAATTTATACCAGGCACATGTTTGTGTCAGCCTGGAAGTCATTTGCATATATATGCAGGTGCATGTAATTTGCATATACACAGAAAATTCTGGGCAGAAGCACAATGAACTTCTTATAATTGTATTCTAGGGATCTGGGATCAGAAAAGGGAATTATGGGGCCATTTCACTCTGTATCTTGACACTATTAGTACAGTCGCTGAAGTATGCAACCATCATCCCATTCAATTTTTGAAAAATTTCAGCACCGCAGAAAGAAACCGCATGTCTATCTGTGTCACTCCTCATTTTCCTCCAACACCCTGCCTCTCCCTAAGCAACGACTAACCTACTTTCTTTATAGATTTGCCTAATCTAATTCGCTTTTCTCTGTTTTTGTCTTTCTCTTTCATGTTGGAGATTTTCCTCAAATGCTTTACATCTGTCATTCATAGTTGAGTGAGGCACTAAAAGATTTGCTAGATGCTCTTATGTGCACCTCACTATGAAATCAAGGCAGTATTTTCTTTGTGAGGCTCCCAAGTCAATGACCACACCCAGCCACAGCTTCTGTATTTGATGTCTTTAGACTACATCTCTAGGATCCTGTCTGGCACAGGAGAGGTGTAGACACCTGCTGCAGGGTATGGTGGAGGAGGAGACCCAGAGAACCCAACTGCTTCTCATGTAGCCTTCCAACTTTCAGGCTCTCACAAGCCCCATTCGCAAGCCCCACCTGCCATAGTGCCTGTTGTCTTCAATACAAAGACTTCAGGGAGTTTTCAGAGCGTATTTACTCACTCTTCAGAGTTCTCCACCCCTGCAGGCATTTAGATGTTCATTTCATCTTCTCCACTAAGTCAGTTGCACTCCCATACACCTAAAAATTCATGTCATTTATCTGTTTTCTTTTTTCCCAGTCTCTGTTCTTATAGTTTGATCTTATTATTTGTTTATTCTATTCATTTAGTCATTTTACGCTTTTAGTAAAGACCTAAACATGAAAGTAAAATTGATATTTTATAAAATTACATTAGTCGGATTTGCAAAGGGAGAGATGGTAAATGCCTTTTAAATAGAAATATGTTATTATTCAATCTTTACATTTTGCCAATTTGATTATAATAAACTAATTGGAAATAAATTAGTTGAATTTTCCTCATTGTCAGTGAGAATGATGTCTTATTAGATTGCCCCTTCTATAAATTGCCTATTAATATACTTTGCTGATTTTTCTGTTTCTTGTCTTTTGCTTTTTAATGAATATTTTATATGTTGTAAATATTAATCCTTTTTCTAAGTTGTACAATAAAAAATGTCTTCTCCCAGTTTACTACCTGTCTGCTAACTTCATGGAACAGACTCCACATTCTTTTTTTTTTTTTTCAACAAATTTATTGGAGTATAATTGCTTTACAATAGTGTGTTAGTTTCTTTCTTTCTTTTTTTTTTTTTTTTTGTGGTACGCGGGCCTCTCATTGTTGTGGTCTCTCCCGTTGCGGAGCACAGGCTCCGGATGTGCAGGCTCAGCGGCCATGGCTCACGGGCCCAGCCGCTCCGTGGCATGTGGGATCTTCCTGACCGGGGCACGAACCCGTGTCCCCTGCATCGGCAGGCGGACTCTCAACCACTGCGCCACCAGGGAAGCCCTAGTTTCTGCTTTATAACAAAGTGAATCAGTTATACATATACATATGTTCCCATATCTCTTCCCTCTTGTGTCTCCCTCCTTCCCGTCCTCCCTATCCCACCCCTCTAGGTGGTCACAAAGCACCGAGGTGATCTCCCTGTGCTATGAGGCTGCTTCCCACTAGCTATTTTACGTTTGGTAGTGTATATATGTCCATGGCACTCTCTCACTTTGTGGCCCTGTAATATGTCTCCCTTCCCCCTCCCCGTGTCCTCAAGTCCATTCTCTAGTAGGTCTGTGTCTTTATTCCCATCTTGCCCCTAGGTTCTTCATGACTATTTTTTTTTCTTAGATTCCATATATATGTGTTAGCATATGGTATTTGTTTTTCTCTTTCTGACTTACTTCACTCTGTTTGACAGACTCTAGGTCCATCCACCTCACTACAAATAACTCAATTTTGTTTCTTTTTATGGCTGAATAATATTCCATTGTATATATGTGTCACATCTTCTTTATCCATTCATCTGTTGATAGACACTTAGGTTGCTTCCATGTCCTGGATATTGTAAATAGAGCTGCAATGAACATTTTGGTACATGTCTCTTTTTGAATTATGGTTTTCTCAGGGTATATGCCCAGTAGTGGGATTGCTGGGTTGTATGGTAGTTCTATTTTTAGTTTTTTAAGGAAGCTCCATACTGTTCTCCATAGTGGCTGTACCAATTCACATTCCCACCAACAGGGCAAGAGGGTTCCCTTTTCTCCACACCCTCTCCAGCATGTATTGTTTGTAGATTTTTTGATGATGGCCATTCTGACTGGTGTGAGATGATATCTCATTATTCTTTTGATTTGCATTTCTCTAATGATTAATGACATTGAGCATTCTTTCATGTGTTTGTTGGCAATCTGTGTATCTTCTTTGAAGAAATGTCTATTTAGATCTTCTGCCCATTTTGGGATTGTGTTGTTTGATTTTTTGATATTGAGCTGCATGAGCTGCTTGTAAATTTCAGAGATTATTCCTTTGTCAGTTGCTTCATTTGCAAATATTTTCTCCCATTCTGAGAGCTGTCTTTTCTTCTTGTTTATGGCTTCCTTTGCTGTGCAAAAGCTTTTAAGTTTCATTAAGTCCCATTTGTTCATTTTTGTTTTTATTTCCATTTCTGTAGGAGGTTGGTCAAAAAGGATCTTGCTGTGATTTATATCATAGAATGTTCTTCCTATGTTTTCCTCTAAGAGTTTGATAGTATCTGGCTTTACATTTAGGTTTAATCCATTTTGAGTTTTGATGTAGTCAAATCCATTTAATTGTTTGCCTTATTCTTCAGGCTTTAAGAATCTTGTTTACAAAATCTTTCCACTTCCCAAGATCACTAAGGTATTCTATATTTTCTTTAAAATTTCATCTTTTAAATTTAGGTCTTTACTCCAAATTGTTCAAATATGACATGATATCGGGATCCAGCTTTATTTTCCCTTATTAACAAGACCAATTTTGCCATCAGCAATGACTAAATAATCTACCCTTATCTTGTAAATTTGTTATATTACCTCCTACATAAAAGGTACCTGTGAACACTTAGGTCTGTTTCTGGGCTGTCCATTCTGTTCTACTTAGTGGTCTCTTTTTCCCGCACTGGTGCCGTTTCCTAAGACCATGCTGTTGGTTTTGTTTTGTAAATTGCTATGGCCCTGTAATATGTCTAAATGTTGGAAAAGTAAGTCCTTTACCCCAAATACTTTGCTCTTTTTTCAAAATGGAGGATTTTTCTTTCTCTAGATAAATTTTTGAATCAATTTTTTGTTTCCAAAAATGTTCTGCTAAGATTTTTATTGCAGTTACATTAAACATATGAAACAATAAGCTTATTTTAATAAAATAAGTCTCTCCATCTATAGACATGATCTATCTTTCCATTTATTCAGGTCTCCTCTCATGCCCTTTAAAAGAGAGTTAAATCTGTCTCCATGAACATCTTATGCATTCTTATTAGATAATGTCTAGGTATTGCATTTTTGTTGTGTGGTTTCATTTTCTACTTGTTTATTGCAGGTATAGAGGATGATGTTGAATGTTCATGTTTGTTGACTTTATATTTGGAAACCTTTGAAAATGACATTTGTAATTGTTAAAACTCATGGTCATCTTGCTGTCAGTGTAGTTCTATGTAATGCTTGAGTGATAGCTGCCTCTTTGATTGTCATGACTCCTTTTCCATTTTCATGAAGGGAACTGCTCCCACAGTAACTTTCTACACCTTTGTGAAACTTGTTCCTTGAAGGAAGAAAAAAGGAGAGGGATAAAATGAATATTCCTTCCTTAAGAGTCAATAGAAGTGATCTGCTCAACTCTGAACTCACCTCCCCAAGGAAGAAACAGGAGGCAATGGCTGAATCATTAAAAGTGACTTGAGTTCTGATATGCTTGAAGAAAAACTTGCAGAATCAGAAATATTTGCACAGACTTGGGCCATAATTTGTGGCCACTGATTGATTGAGCAACATTTACATAACTTGCAGTTTATCTGGGTGACAAATGTCATGTTTGACATCATGCAAGGAAAACCCAAGTAATCTTCTTTGTAAATACCTACTCCCTGAGAATTTTAATACTGAAATATATGTTCATAAATATGATGACACTGCTCTTCATTCAGCACTTTGCTATATTCTAAGTGCTTTATATTAGCACATTTTACCCATAAAAGAGCCCTAAGAGAAAGATGTCACTATCCCCATTTTATTAATGAGAAAACTGGAGCTCAGAGATATTAGTCAGCTTGACTGAGGTCCCATAGCCCTCCAACACTCAGTCTGAAGAGAGGGCTAGGATTAGGATTACGGCAGATCTTGGCTGTGAACTTTCTCCATAAGAGGGTCCTCTGTGTTCTTATAAGGATGTACCTAAGTACTTTATATCTTGGTGTCCATGGTGAGTGGTGTTTTACTTTCTATACACTTGAAATTTTGTTTAGAATATATAAAATTGTGTATAGAATTTTGTGTAGAATAACCAATTTGTAACAGTTATTGCCAGTATACAAAAATGATAGCGATTGTATTTTTGTAGTTTGGTTTTCATTTTTCCCATCAAATATTAAAAAGGACTTAGAGGTGTCCATGTTGAAACACTTTTGGAAGAGGAAGAAGGAAGAGTTGTTAAAAACAGAGATGTACCTTTTTCCCCTTCTTCCCTCCCAGCAGAATTTTCGCTGAGCCCGTAGTCTCTCTGCCAGATACCACATATACCACCTCCCTTGCAGCTGGGGGTGGTCCTGGGATTGAGTTGGAACAGAAGTGTTAGGGACAATTCTTTCATCACATGTCCCTCACAGAGGATGCTGTTCTCCATGCTGTTGTCCCCTTCCTGAAGCTGAAATGATCAAGAACCACTCTGACCATGCAGACAAGGGCCTAAGGAGAGTGAGGAGCAGCAGTGGAAGGGCCTACACCATGGAGGGCCTTATGGGGAAAAGACACCCACCAATCTGGGTGCTGTGCCATGAGACAAATAACATTCTATGGTATTTGAACCACTGCATTTTGGGGTCTCATTTTCACAGCAACTTTGCCTGCACTCTAACTAATACTACTTTTTTCTACTGCAATGATGCTAAGGATATTACACATGTTAATATTTAATTTCCTTTTTGTAACAACTGCATGTTATTTCCCATTTCTACAGAAACAATGCTTGCATTGTTATTCTTGTTCAAATTTTCAAAACTTGCCTATCAGTCCCAGATTTCAAATTCAAATCACAAGCTATTTCTACTACACAAGTGGTTTCAGAGTGTTATTTATGTATTTATTCTTTTATTTAGGATTTGTTTTTTCTTATTGGTATAATTCTTCTTTTTCTTTTTTCTAGTATGTTGACCTCTGTTACAAAACACAACAAACCAACAGAAGAAAAGCTCTTCTGGTTGAAGGTGGGTTGAGGCACCTAGAGACCCACCTGTCCCCCTTCATCTGCAGGTGGCCCCTGAGATCTCTCCACAGATCACCTCCTCCCCTCCAGAAGCCAGGTATACACTCACCAGAACAGAATCACAAGGAAATTAGGGCCTACACACAAGACTCAACTGCAACCAGCCTTGGTTTTCCATTCTTTATCTTGAGACAATAAAAGTCCCCACTGCTAAATGCTAAGTCAGGTCTCCTGGAATTCACCAGGTAGGAAAGTTTTTAAATGCGACATCAGAATGATTAAATGAGTCACAGTCATTAAGTGTTCTGCTAGATTCTGAGAGTAATATGGTAGTTACTAAATACCTCCTGGAAGTCCTCACTTCCAAATGGGTTCCAACAGTCATGAGCTTCCTCACTGAATACAACTTCACAACCAGTTTATAGGTCAAGGATGAAACATTGGTCTATTTGTTTTACTTCAGTTCTTGACTATCCTTCTTAATAAGATTTGGTACCTATTACGACTTGACTGTTTCTAAGATTTAAACTCGTCTTACAGAATGAAGTTAAAAACTGTTGGCACGTTCAAGGCCACCAGTGCACAGGCTGGAGTTAATTCCCAAAAAGTTCAGAAACACTGTGAGCCATGCCAGCAGCTCTGGTGAAAGTGCTCTGGCCCCAGGAGAACCTACTGAAGGAGAGGCATCCACTGGGGTGCAAAGGGTTTAGGATGTTTATTAATAATCATTAATTTTTTACAGTGCCAGCTGTGAGAATGTTACCCCAAATACTCCTTCTCATATATATGAACACAATAGTGAAAAAGCAAATCGGTGAGAAAGGAACTAAAGATATTTATCTTTTTTTCTCCAGAATTGATAAACCAAAGTGATGCCTTAATCTAGAGTAAAAGGTTGAAGATTTGAAGTCACGGGGGAAGACTAACTTTCTGTGTTTTACAACCACTTTGGAGATTTCTTTTGTTGCCCCAACTGAATGTGCCTAACTGGCTAGCCCTCCTCATGTGTTAATTTCTGACGGCATGAGGGTTTTATTGAAAAAGAACATTAAGCCTAATCCAGGCTTATTCCATTTTCCCTTGCTCACAGACTGGCTCATTTCCAGGTTAAAACAGCATTATCTCTGTGATGGTTAATCATGTGTCAACTTATCTGGACCTCAGGGTGCCCGGATATTTGGTCAAACATTTTTCTGGATATGTCTGTGAGGGTGTTTTGTGATGAGATTAGCATTTAAATTGATAGACTAAGTAAATCAGATTGCCATCCCTAATGTGGATGGGTCACATCCAATAAAGTGAATACCTGAGTAGAACAAAACAACCAATCCTCCCCAGAGTAAGAGGGAATTCTCCAGCAGAAAGACTTCACCCACCCCACTTGCTCTGCTGAGTCTCCAGCCTGCTGGCCCCCACTGCAGATGTGGACCTGCCAGCCTCCATAATCAAATGAGCCAATTTCTTACAATAAATAAATAAATCTGTGTGTGTGAGTGTGTGTGTGTGTGTGTGTGTGTGTGTGTGTATCCTATTGGTTCTGTTGGTCTGGAGAACCCTGACCAATATACACCCCTTTGCCAAGACTGAAGCACAGTGAAGCTACTACTTTGAATCAACTTGCATTGTTGATATCCTGCCATATCCATGAAATGGAACCAAGAGAACATAAACACTTAACACAAAATTCTCCTTTTTCAATGAAATGACATTGGGAGCTGGCCAGAAATGATTCTTTAATTTGTGTGCTATGTTTTTGTCATTGAAATCCCAGGGTTTTGGCAAAGTGAAATTTCCAGAGCACATGATAAAATAGGTTATTATCTCCAGGCTTGAGAAGTGATTCCAAGATCACTTCTTGGAAACGTGTCTTTTCTGAAAAAATCTGTTAAGTATTTGGAAGTGTAACTGTGCTCATTCATGCTCATAACAACAAGAATACATATTGGTCTTTGGGTATTAACACAGTAGCCTATTTTCTCACTAATTTTAAAGATACATTGATGACAAGGAAACCAAAGGAGCAAGTGCTTCATTGAGGATTTTTCCAGACTAGTTCATCCATAACCTAATCAATTCCCTGGCGTCCAGATACAAACAGGCCCTGGTGATATTAATGTGGCGGGTAGCTTCAGAGTGATGACAAAGATGTGATTCTCCCATGCGTGCCTCTCGGTGTGCAGGAGCACAGAGGGCAAAGCATTTCCTGAAACTTCTGTCATGGAGCCTTTAGGACTCACCGTGCACAAATATTCCTTATGGGCTCCAAGGTCCAGTTTACTTTCCTTCATGAGAATCCTCTACAATCTGACCAGTGTTGACTGAAATGCTTGAATAAACGTGTTTGGGAAACAATGATTTTTCTGGAAAACTACAAAGAAATACAAGCACTTTTCCTGAGAAAAAGGAAAATGGATTTCTTCCTTCAAAAACTTTCCTAGTTTCTATGAGCTGCTACCAGTTGGTATATGTATACTAAAAGTTTGGGTTTGTATTGACCACTTGGTACTTCAGGTCACTGTGAGTAGCAATTGTGAATGGAGAGAATCAGAAATACATCAGGAGGTCTACATCAGGAGGGTGATTGAAAATTAACTTGAGAAGGGAAACGTGTTCATACATACATTGCACATGGTCACCTAATCTATGACAAAGGAGGCAAGGATATACAATGGAGCAAAGACAGGCTCTTCAATAAGTGGTGCTGGGAAAACTGGACAGCTACATGTAAAAGAATGAAATTAGAACATTTCCTAACACCATACACAAAAATAAACTCTAAATGTATTAGAGACCTAAATGTAAGACAGAACACTGTAAAACTCTTAGAGGAAAACATAGGAAGAACACTTTTTGACATAAATCACAGCCAGATCTTTTTTTACCCACTTCCTAGAGTAATGGAAATATAAACAAAAATAAACAAGTGGGACCCAATTAAACTTAAAACTTTTGCACAGATTTAGGAAGCAAGATAGCAGAGTAGAAGGATGTGCTCTCACTCCCTCTTGTGAGAACACCAGAATCACAACTAGCTGCTGGACAATCATCAACAGGAAGACACTGGAACTCACCAAAAAAGACACCCCACATCCAAAGACAAAGGAGAAGCCACAATGAGATGGTAGGAGGGGCACAATCATAGTAAAATAAAATCCCATAACTGCTGGGTGGGTGACTCACAGACTGGAGAACACTTATACCACAGAAGTCCACCCACTGGAGTGAAGCTTCTGAGCCCAACTTCAGTTTCCCAACCTGGGGTCCAGCAACGGGAGGAGGAATTCCTGGAGAATCAGACTTTGAAAGCTAGTGAGATTTGATTGCAGGACTTTGACAGGACTGGGGGAAACAGAGACTCCACTCTTGGAGGGCACACACAAAGTAGTGTGCACAACGGGACCCAGGGGGAGGAGCACTGACCCCAGGGAAGACTGAACCAGACCTACCTACTTGTGTTGGAGGGTCTCCTGCAGAGGTGGGCAATGGCTGTGACTCACTGTGGGGACAAGGACATGGGCAGCAGAAATTCTAGGAAGTACTCCTTGGTGTGCACACTCCCAGATTCTGCCATTAGCCCCACCAAAGAGCCCAGGTAAGCTCCAGTGTTGGGTTGCCTCAGGCCAAACAACCAACATGGAGTGAACCCTGTTGGTTGTGAACCAACCCCACCCATCAGCAGTCAAGTGGATTAAAGTTTTACTGAGCTCTGCCCACCAGAGAAACAATCAGCTCTACCCACCACCAGTCCTTCCCATCAGGAAACTTGCATAAGCCTCTTAGATAGCCTCATCCACCAGAGAGCAGACAGCAGAAGCAAGAACTACAATCCTGCAGCCTGTGGAACAAAAACCACATTCACAGAAAGATAGACAAGATGAAAAGGCAGAGGGCTATATACCAGATGAAGGAACAAGATAAAACCACAGAAAAACAACTAAATGAAGGGGAGATAAGCAACCATCCAGAAAAAGAATCCAGAATAATGATAGTAAAGATGATCCAGGACCTCTGAAAAAGAATGGAGGCAAAGATTGAGAAGATGCAAGAAATGTTTAACAAAGACCTAGAAGAATTAAAGAACAAACAAACAGAGATAAACAATACAATAACTGAAATGAAAACTGCACTAGAAGGAATCAATAGCAGAATAACTGAGGCAGAAGAACGGATAAGTGACCTGGAAGACAGAAAGGTGGAGTTCACTGCTGCAAAACAGAATAAAGAAAAAAGAATGAAAAGAATTGAAGACAGCCTAAGAGACCTCTGGAACAACATTAAACACAACAACATTCGCATTATAGGGGTTCCAGAAGGAGAAGAGAGAGAGAAAGGGCCTGAGAAAATATTTGAAGAGATTATAGTTGAATACTTCCCTAACATGGGAAAGGAAATAGCCACCCAAGTCCAGGAAGCACAGAGACTCCCATACAGGATAAACCCAAAGAGAAACATGCCGAGACACATCGTAATCAAATTGGCAAAAATTAAAGACAAAGAAAAATTATTGAAAGCAGCAAGGGAAAAATGACAAATAGCGTACAAGGGAACTCCCATAAGGTTAACAGCTGATTTCTCAGCAGAAACTCTGCAAGCCAGAAGGGAATGACATGATATACTTAAAGTGATGAAAAGGAAGAAACTACAACCAAGATTACTCTACCTGGCAAGGATCTCATTCAGATTTGAGGGAGAAATCAACAGCTTTAGAGACAAGCAAAAGCTAAGAGAATTCAGCACCACCAAACTGGCCCTACAACAAATGCTAAAGGAACTTCTCTAAGTGGGGAACCCAAGAGAAGAAAAGGACCTACAGAAACAAACTCAAAACAATTCAGAAAATGGTAATAGGAACATACATAGTGATAATTACCTTAAATGTAAATGGATTAAATGCTCCAACCAAAAGACTCAGGCTTGCAGAGTGGATACAAAGCCAAGATCCATATATATGTTGTCTACAAGAGACCCACATCAGACCTAGTGACACATACAGACTGAAAGTGAGGGGATGGAAAATGATATTCCATGAAAATAGAAATCAAAAGAAAGTTGGAGCAGCAATACTCATATCAGATAAAATAGACTTCAAAATAAAGAATGTTACACGAGAAAAGGTGGGACACTACATAATGATCAAGGGATCTATCCAAGAAGAAGATATAACAATTATAAGTATATATGCACCCAACATAGGAGCACCTCAGTACACAAGGCAACTGCTAACAGCTATAAAAGAGGAAATCAACAGTAACACAATAATAGTGGGGGATTTTAACACATCACTTACAACAATGGACAGATCATCCAGACAGAAAATTAATAAGGAAACACAAGCTTTAAATGAAACAATAGACCAGATAGATTTAATTGATATTTATAGGACATTCCACCCAAAAACAGCAGATTACATTTTCTTTTCAAGTGCACACAGAACATTCTCCAGGATAGATCACATCATGAGTCACAAATCATGCCTTGGTAAATTTAAGAAAATTGAAATCATATCAAGCATCTTTTCTGACCACAATGCTATGAGACTGGAAATCAATTACAGGGAAAAAATTGTAAAGAACACAAACACATGGAGGCTAAACAATACATTACTAAATAACCAAGAGCTTACTGAAGAAATCAAAGAGGAAATCAGAAAATACCTAGAAAAAATGACAATGAAAACACGATGATGTAAAACCTATGTGATGCAGCAAAAGCAGTTCTAAGAGGGAAGTTTAT
Organism: Phocoena phocoena; assembly: GCF_963924675.1. Lineage (NCBI taxonomy): Eukaryota > Metazoa > Chordata > Mammalia > Artiodactyla > Phocoenidae > Phocoena > Phocoena phocoena. The sequence goes on from NC_089224.1 coordinate 23,326,724, forward strand.
AGCAATACCATCCTACCTCAAGAAACAAGAATAATCTCAAATAAATAATCCAACTTTACACCTAAAGGAACTAGAGAAAGAAGAACAAACAAAACCCAAAGTTAGAAGAAGGTAAGAAATCATAAAAATCAGAGCAGAAATAAATGAAATAGAAAGGAAGAAAACAATAGGAAAGATCAATAAAATTCTTTGAGAATATATACAAAATTGATAAACCTTTAGCCAGACTCATCAAGAAAAAGAGAGAGAGAACTCTAATCAATAAAACAAGAAATGAAAAAGGAGAAGTTGCAGCAGACACCACAGAAATACAAAGCATCCTAAGAGACTACTACAAGCAACTATATGCCAATAAAATGGACAACCTGGAAGAAATGGACTAATTCTTAAAAGGTATAAACTTCCAAGACTGAACCAGGAAGAAATAGAAAATATGAACAGACCAGTTACAGTAATGAAATTGACACTGTGATTAAACGTCTTCCAACAAACAAAAGTATAGGACCAGATGGCTTCACAGGTGAATTCTATCAACTATTTAGAGAAGAGTTAACACCCATCCTTACCAAACTTTTCCAAAAATTTGCAGAGGAGGTAACACTCATTCTATGAGGCCACCATCACTCTGATGCCAAAATCAGACAAAGTTACTACAAAAAAAGAAAATTACAGACCAATATCACTGATGACTATAGATGCAAAAATCCTCAACAAAATACTAGCAAACAGAATCCAACAAAACATTAAAAGGATCATACAACATGATCAAGTGGGATTTATCCCAAGGATGCAAGGATTCTTCAATATACGCAAATCAAGCAATGTGATACACCATATTAACAAATTGAAAAATAAAAACCATATGATCATCTCAATAGAAGCAGAAAAAACTTTTGTCAAAATTCAACACTTACTTATGATAAAAACTCTCCAGAAAGTGGGCATAGAGGGAACCTACCTCAACATAATAAAGGCCATATATGACAAACCTGCAGCAAACATCATTCTCAATGGTGAAAAACTGAAAACATTTCCTCTAAGATCAGGACAAGGCAAGGATATCCACTCTTCCCACTATTATTCAACATAGTTTTGGAAGTCCTAGCCACAGCAGTCAGAGAAGAAAAAGAAATAAAAGGAATCCAAATCAGAAAAGAAGAAGTAAAGCTGTCACTGTTTGCAGATGACATGCTACTATACATAGGGAATCCTAAAGATGCCACCAGAAAACTACTAGATTTAATCAATGAATATGGTAAAGTTGCAGGATACAAACTTAATGCAGAGAAATCTCTTGCATTCCTATACACTAACAACAAAATATCAGAAAGAGAAATTAAGGAAACAGTCCCATTCACCATTGCAACAAAAAGAATAAAATACCTAGGATTAAACCTACCTAAGGAGGTAGAAGACCTGTACTCAGAAAACTATAAGATACTGATGAAAGAAATCAAAGACAACACAAAAAGTTGGAGAGATATACCATGCTGTTGGATTGGAAGAATCAATACTGTGAAAATGACTATACTACCCAAAGCAATCTACAGATTAAATGCAATCCCTATCAAATTACCAATGGTGTTTTTTATGGAACTAGAACAAAAAATCTTAAAATTTGTATGGAGACACAAAAGACCCCGAATAGCCAAAGCAGTCTTGAGGGAAAAAAATGGTGCTGGCAGAATCAGACTCCCTGACTTCAGAGTATACTATAAAGCTACAAAAATCAAGACAATATGGTACTAGCACAAAAACAGAAATATAGATCAATGGAACAAGATAGAAAGCCCAGAGGTAAACAAACACACCTATGGTCAGCTAATCTATGACAAAGTAGGCAAGGATATACAATGGAGAAAAGACACCCTGTTCAATAAGTGGTGCTGGGAAAACTGGACAGCTACATGGAAAAGAATGAAGTTAGAACACTCTCTAGCACCATACACAAAACTAAACTTTAAATGGATTAGAGACCTAAATGTAAGACTGGAGACTATAAAACTCTTAGAGGAAAACATAGGAAGAACACTCTATGACATAAATCACAGAAAGATCTTTTTTTATCCACCTCCTAGAGTAATGGAAATTAAAACAAAAATAAACAAATGGGACCTAATGAAACTTAAAAGCTTTTGCACAGCAAAGGAAACCATAAACAAGATGAAAAGACAGCCCTCAGAATGAGAGAACATATTTGCAAACGAATCAACAGACAAAGGATTAATCTCCAAAATATATAAACAGCTCATGCAGCTCAATATTAAAAAAACAAACAACCCAATCAAAAAATGGGCAGAAGACCTAAATAGACATTTCTCCAAAGAAGACATACAGATGGCCAAGAAGCACATGAAAAGTTGCTCAACATCACTAATTATTAGAGAAATGCAAATCAAAACTATAATGAGGTATCACCTCACACCAATTAGAATGGGTTTCATCAGAAAATCTACAAAGAACAAATGCTGGAGAGGGTGTGGAGAAAAGGAAACCCTCTTGCACTGTTGGTGAGAATTTAAATTGATACAGCCACTATGGAGAACAGTATGGAGGTTCCTTAAAAAACTAAAAATAGAATTACCATATGATCCAGCAATCCCACTACTGGGCATATACCCAGAGAAAACCACAATTCAAAAAGACACATGCACCCCAATGTTCATTGCAGCACTATTTACAATAGCCAGGTCATGGAAGCAACCTAAATGCCCATTGACAGACGAATGGATAAAGAAGGTGTGGTACATATATACAATGGAATATTACTCAGCCATAAAAAGGAACGAAATTGGGTCATTTGTTGAGACCTGGATGGATCTAGAGACTGTCATACAGAGTGAAGTAAGTTAGAAAGAGACAAACAAATATCATATATTAACGCATGTATGTGGAACCTAGAAAAATGGTATAGATGAACTGGTTTGCAGGGCAGAAATTGAGATACAGGTGTAGAGAACAAACGTATGGACACCAAGCAGGGAAAGCGGCAGGAGGGTGGTGGTGGTGGTGTGATAAATTGGGCGATTGGGATTGACATGTATACACTGGTGTTTATAAAATTGATGACTAATAAGAACCTGCTGTATAAAAATTAAAAAAAAAAGAATTATATGCCTGTTGAATGCTATCCTAGTCACTAGCTAACTTCTGGTGTGAAGGTCAAGGTGATGTTAAAATATTCCTTTATAACACTTTCCCTCTGAGAGAGAAGTTTGCAGTGGGATATTTTGACTTAAACATTTTTGATGAGTATCGTCTTCTTTTCTGTTACTGAATAAGATTACATAAATAAAGAATAATACTATTTGTTCTATTCTTTGAGCACTAGCTTTTTGTACTAGTTTCCTGGGATGATCAGACAATGCTAGGATATTTAGGGTAACAGCACACATGTCTCTGACTCTCTAAGTGTTTATTGTCTCTCTCCCATTTCAGTCCAACCACATAACTGCCAAGTTGTCTCCTGCTGTGTTTTCTTACTCTTTCACTCATTCATTACATATTTATTATGTGCCTCCTGCATGCCAGACAATGTTCCAAGCAATGAACAATACAAATTCCCTGCCTCTAAGAAGTTTTCATTCTGATAGAGTAGACAAACAAACAAAACAAAACAAAAAACATTTGCACAGCAAAGGAAACCATAAAGAAGATGAAAAGACATTCCTCAGAATGGGAGAAAATATTTACAAATGAAGCAACTGTTAAAGGATTAATCTCCAAAATATACATCATTGCACAGTGCCTGGCACCTAGTAAGAGCCTACCACATGAGGGTTGATAGGGCTCCTATTTCCAGTATTTTCAAAGCTAATTGTCTCTTTCGGTTACCCCTACAGCCCAATGAGAAGATAAACTGCACTCATACTGAATTATCAGATAAAAATTCTTTCCCACACCTGTTACTTCAGGTTGCTTTTACTGATGAGGTGCCTGTCTTTTAAAAGCATAGTGTTACAATGTTTTATTTTGGTCTATTGAAGCTACTGGTTCATTGGGTTTTATTTATTTATTTATTTTTAACTTTAAACAAAATTCACATTTCATTTAGGTTGAAAGAAACTATACAAAATTGATTTTCTTCACCAAAAATAACAGCAATATTTTCTATATTATTCCTAGATAAACCACAAAACTCTTATTTTTGTAGGTTTTCTAAGGTTCGCTTGTAAATCAAGATGAGGCAGTAGATACAGTCATGGAAAAAGACAGAAGAAAACAGACAAATCAGTTGTCAGTATCCATTGCCTCTGATCTTGTCTTGACCATGAAACAGAAATGTTCAACATATACCTGCCAAAAAGCTTATGAAGATGTAGGCTCAATAAAGGAATGTAAACAGCAACAACCAGATGTGGAACAACAATGGCAGGCTCTTCCATTCAAACTTTAACTATAACTTATTCCTTTAATTTCATTTTATAAAACAATCTACACTGAAATCCTTGTTTGGTGTGCTCACATGTTTCTCTTACAGTCTGATAATTTCCTTAACTGTCCCTTACAGATTTTTAACAGCATACTTAAAACTACTACTATTCAAAAGTCAGTTGTGAGCTTCATTGTAACACTTTATAAAATGTATTCCTTCCTCCCATAGCTCCTCAAAATTTATTTCTTCAAAGAACTGATGACTCAATACCTGGCAATTGGATCCACAGTGATAAATGTTATATCTAAAATGACTTACCTAATACAATTCCAAAGTGCCATTAGCAGAGATCACACAGAAGTGTAACATGGTACTTTCAATGCTATCTTCTGGAAGAACAGTTAGGTCTCCAAAGCATGGGAATTCAAATGGGCCATTTAAACAGGCAGATCATCAATGACTAATGTACTCAATGGGAGGCCTACAGGTCAAGATATTCAGTTATTAAGTGGCCTACGTACACCTTACAACTATTCTGTAAGATATTTTCAAAGTTATTACAGATTTTTTAAAATATCAAATATAAGAGAAAGCCTATTTTAAAAGTCTCTTAGGTATTTTGAATTGTTTCTAAATTATCTGTAGGAAGCTCTGATTTACTTATATAGAGTTTGATATATGTATCCACCATTAAATCCAAATTGTGTTTTATATCAAAATTTATGTTAAGCAGTGCCAAGTTACTTGACCTTTGGTCTGTCAAAGTGGTTTTTAGATATCCATGGAAATATCTGGAGAACAAGTAATAGGAAAGAAACAAGTCTTTTGATGGAAACTTTTTAAAAAGTGAAAGTGGGGGCTTCCCTGGTGGCGCAGTGGTTGAGAGTCCGCCTGCCGATGCAGGGGACACGGGTTCGTGCCCCGGTCCAGGAAGATCCCACATGCCGCGGAGCAGCTGGGCCCGTGAGCCATGGCCGCTGAGCCTGCGCGTCCAGAGACTGTGCTCCGCAGCGGGAGAGGCCACAACAGTGAGAGGCCCACGTACCGCAAAAAAATAAATTAATTTAATTAAATAAAAATAAAAAGTGAAAGTGTTATACTGGGGTCTCTACATATATCCTCCTGTCTAATCCTCACTATATTTCCACAAGGAAATTAGCAGCCACAAGTAGTTAAAGTATGAGGCTGTTTTCTTGGTTGACTCTATGGATGTCATCACTATTTCACTGTTAAAAGTAAATTTACACGGATTCCAAGGGTATAATTACATCTATAGAGAAGAACAATGCATAAGGTAACTGATGAAAAGTGTGTTTTTAAAAGATGGAAAGTCCTAAATCCATTCTCTTTGCATTTTATTCAACCTGCATTTCATTTCAGGAAACTATAAACTCCTAAAGGAAAACAAATGTTTTGTGACATTGTAACATTACTGAGAAATTCAACCACAGAAGTAATAAAAGAAATGAAAATAATAATGAAACTATTTTCCACCCATTGGATTGGGAATATTTAAAAGATTGACCACACACAGTGTTGATGAGGTCTGGGCAATGCCCACTCTCACCGCTGATGGGGCAAGTGTCAGCTGCATAGCAGTTGGAGATGGCAAGTTGATAATAAGTGTCAAAATTTTACCAGGAATCAATTTTGATCCAGATGATCACTTCTAGAATTTATTCTAAAAAGATAATCAGACAAATCTGGAAAAAAGTAGATAAAGTAATTTTCATTGTATGTTGTTTTACAATAATCTTTAAAATGGGAGAATGCTACCCTTAAAAGTGTCACTGTTTCTCTAAATCCCATACCACTTTATTGGTCTAAACCACACGCTCATCCCTTCCTCACCAACAGCCAATTTCAAAGTCCTTGAAAGACCAACAAGGCCACATCTTTTCTGGCCCCTCCTGTGTCTCCAGTGCTGGCCATTAGCCATGGTGAGTTTTCTTTGCTCCAAGAAACAGACCAGGTCCTTTGCAACCTCAAAGCCTTTTCTGTCCAGAAGGCTCCTCCCCTTTTCCATTTCAGGTCAATGTTGCGTCCCCTTTAGGTCTTTATGAACACCATCTCCCCCAGACCACTCTAGCTCTTTGTGCATTATGGCCTAATAGCACCTTATATTGTTCCTACAAAGCACTTACACGTTTCATGAAGCCAGGAGACTATGTCCTCTTGTGTTATATCTATACCCTTCAAGGCTTCTATAAGAACGTAGTAAATGTTCAATAAACACTTGCTAAAATAATGGCTAAATTGTAGAACCAGGCTTAAAAATAATCTTAGCACCAGCCATAATCCAAGCAGGAAGAAGAGGCTCAGGCAAAGGCCACATCCCCTCTGTAGCCTCAGCCCCATGGCTGTTCTCAGTTGTGAAGACTCTGCAAGGTAAGTTTTTATCTTTGCAGCACCTGCAGCAGATAAAGGAGAGCAAAAAGTCAATATCCTGTAATAACCTAAATGGGAAAAGAATTTGAAAAAATATATATACATGTATATGTATAACTGAATCACTCTGCTGTACACCTGAAACTAACACAACGTTGTTAATCAAGTATACTCCAATATAAAATAAATTTTAAAAAATAAAAAGAGCAGGCTTCCCTGGTGGCGCAGTGGTTGAGAGTCCGCCTGCTGATGCAGAGGACACGGGTTCGTGCCCTGGTCTGGGAAGATCCCACATGCCGCGGAGTGGCTGGGCCGGTGAGCCATGGCTGCTGAGCCTGCGCGTCCGGAGCCTGTGCTCCGCAACGGGAGAGGCCACAACAGCGAGAGGCCCGCGTACCGCAAAAAAAATTAATTAATTAATTAATTAATTAAAAGAGCAAAATGGGATCGAAAATCAAAACTAAAGCTTCTATATCCACCTTCATCTACCCCACAGAAATAAAAATACAAGGACATGTATGATTCCAACTTCTTGACATTCTAGAAAAGACATAACTATGGAAAGAGTAGAAAGATCAGTGTTTGCCAGAGGTTAGGAGAGGAAGATAAAAGGCAGAGAATGGAGGATTTTTAGAGCAGTGAAACTCTTCTGTATGACACTATAATGATGGACACATGTCATTATACATTTGTCCAAACCCATAGGATATGCAACACCAAGGGTGAACCCTAATGTAAACTATGGACTCTGGGTGATTATGATGTGTCAGTGTAGGTTCATCAGTTGTGACAAATGCACCCCTGTGGTGAGGGATGCTGATAATGGAGGAGACTATGCATGTGTGAGGGCAGAGGGCAAGTGAGAAATCGGTGTACCTTCCTCTTAATTTTGCTGTGAGCCTAAACTGCTTTTTAAAAACAATATTTTTTTAAACTGCGAGGACATAAGCATTTAATGCAGCACTGTTCATACTGGCAAAAGAGAGGAACTCAAATAAATGCTTATTAACAAAGTAATGGTCAAATAAATTCTTGTTCATTCACACCACAACCATCCAAAAGGATGAATTAGAGCCATATTTAATGACTTTGGAAGATGTCTATGAGCAATTACGGAGTAAGTAAGACCAAGTGCAGAATAGTGTATAGGTTTTTAACCCATTTTCTAAATAATGAAGAAAAGCCCTCTGCATCAGTGTATATAAACACAGGTAAGCACATGTGCAATGAACAATAGCTGTGTACAATTTCATGTGTGCAATGAAAAACAAAGGCCACATCCTGTTGTCACACCTGTGCAGGAGGCAAGGAGGGAGTAAGACAAGAAAAACACAAAAAGAAAATTTTTGAAAAGTAACATTGTGTGATACATTAATGTGTTGGTTTAAAATACATACGTGTGTTGTATGTATAAAGTGGGAACTTCAACTTTATATATTATGTCTTCCCCTGTCTGTCACATCAGCCTTACAAGACAATGGCAAATTCCCACTTGTTTTGATTCCTCAGAAAATGTCCTCTCTCCACAAAGTGGACAGAAATTGGCCAGATATCATTTCATAAATGGACTTCCTATGACTATTCTGGATAAGAAAATGTATCTACAGTTGAACAGCCAGTGCTATTTGAATTTCATCAAATGAAATTTTTGTTTTTCTTTCTAGCTTGTGCTTTCCCTTGGAGAAATAACTCTATAAATGTTTAAAATTTGCACTACTTTTCATGCTGAATAAAGTATGGTTGCATAGAAAATTGAGTCCAGTAAATTAAAAACCAATATACTTTGAGAACTAAAATAGGATGGAAATTTTTGTGCTGTCCGATATTGAGATGTTCAGACAATGCTAAACAAAAAGAATCATTATCATAAAAGAAAATTACAAGAGAGAACATTTGTCATTCTTGCATGAGAAATGCAATTGAGTGAAAGAGAAAAATTAACCTTGCCTGTGTCTTATTTAAGCAGCCATGGATGCAACTCAGTGTTAATTTTCCTCCTTTGAATTTACCATTCTTAGTGGCAAATTGTTTAGGATCATCCCAGCCTGAGGACATACTCTTCTAATTAAAGATCCTCACTGAATGTTCTGACTTTGTCTTCCTTTCAAAGTTACTTTAGTTTTAAAGCTTGATTCAAGATCTCCAATCATATCTTAAAGAGTTTAAATATACTTTATGTTTCTGTTATTAACTATGCAAACTTAAGGATGTTTAAACAGCAGCTAAGCCCATGGTTTTAAAAAGTTATACTAGTGCTTATCTCTGGCTCTCACTTCCCAAAAGGGACATGCAAACCTTCGAAAGACAGTTTACCAGCTCCCACCTAGGGCTGCCCCCAGACCCAGATTCCAGGCTTAGGGAGTTAGTGTTGAAGTTACCCCACCGTCAGCCCTGACTGGTGATTCCCTTTCTGTGAGAGGACAGGCCAGGCAGGGGGTGAAGCACTCATCTGCCCTTCATAATCCCTGAACACGGCCTTCCTTTCTGGAGCCCTCTGATGTCCCCTTGAATCGGGACAAAGACCCAGTTGTGGCTCCCACTCTTGGTAAAAGTCCCCAGGGCCTGAGTTGTAGCTGCCTTAAATACACAATAGAAGGCAGGTGGCCTTAGCTGCTAGGAGTTGGATCAGGGCTAAGCCCATGGGATAGGCTGCCCCCTGGTGGCTAGTCTAACCAGTCCACAGTAATCTTGCATCTTGGCAAATGGAGAACAGTTAGGAAATGTGATGATGTGTGTTCTTGCATTTATCATAATAACCTGTGTCCCTGCTAAAGAGCAAGCATCTCTATCTGCTTTGTTCACTGAGGTGTCCCAAGCACCTAGACAATTCCAGCTCATAGTGGGTGCTGAGTAAATATTTGCTGGTTAAATAGCCCATTGGGACACACAGATAAGCTCTGGCCAGAGATGACCAGCCAAGGACCTCTGGCCTCAGGACTGGACATAAATATTCAGAATGCCCTATAACTACTTTACAGTGCCATTGGTGGGTTTTCTGCTGCCCTGTGCTTCCAGAAAAATGGTGGGTCAGTCCGTCCCCAAAAGATCCAGTCTGTCCAACAGTGACAATGAACCCCCTACTTATCCATGCACTTAAGACACACAAGATATCTATTTCCTGTAGTGGGGCATCACCCAGTGTGGCTGATTAAAGGGAGACATGAATAAACAATAATGTGAATTCTCAAGATCTTCTCTCCTAGGCTTTAGATGAACTATTATTAAATGGGTATCATCTTAGATGTTAGATAACGGGTTTAGATACTCTCAAATCTTTGCCTTGGCTCAAACCATTGGATGCTTTGATTATACTTTGGCCATAATAGGAAAACACGATTTTTTGTTGACAATTCAGAGAACTGACATCTCCCCAAATGTACATTTTGTTAGGCTGGGCCACACCAACATGGAAGTGAAAACAAGGTCATATAGAGCAAAGTGTAGAATCTCTCTGACTTGACTTGACCTTCCCCAGCTCTCCAAGCCCTGATGCTTGCCTACATTTCCACACAGATAATCAAGGACCCAAGGACTCAAAATTCAGTGTCCTCACTTTCCCAGACACAAAGCCCACAACTCCTCCAGGCCAGAGTCATGCAAAACTTTAAAGATGTTCCCATCAAGGGAACTCAATAAATGTTGAACATTAACTGCATGGTGAAAAGTCACTCTAGAGATAATTCATGATGTTTAGACATCACCCAAAATGTACAGAGTGCATGAAGGCCCAGATAAAGGGTACATTTGCCTTGCTCCAAGTTTAACTTTAGGATTGAGGAGAACTATTTATTGAACCCAACTTTCTCCCCTGTGGTCCAGAGTTTGGATTTCGCACGTTCTTCAGAAGCTCAAAATGAGCCTGCACTGACTCTGCCTTACCTCCTCCAGCTTCACCCTACATCTGCCGGCTGACTGAAGGGTGCTTTTATCAGCGGAAGCTAATTTGTCTTCTGGTTCTACTTTCATTGCACTGGTCCCTTTAATTACTCTGGAAAATTACTAGATTCCCATGTGCAAGCTCCAGGTAAAGAGCATTCAACTCTTTATCCATGGAAATTTTAGAGATGGAATGTGTAGGTGAGCCATTTATTGCTTATTTTTAAAGAATCTGGGGGTACCTAACATTCAGATGACAGGGTCTCCCGTGGCTTGTATCCTCCCCAAACCTCCTCTTGACACACCATGACTATCTCTTTGAGGTCAGCCAATAGCCGGCAGAGGCTGTCTTTCCTTCTGTTTCAGAAACCCATGGCTTGTGCAACCTAGGAAAACTTGCCCACAGCTGTCTTCCAAGAGCATGGGTGAGTCAGCCCTCTGCCTCCCTCATCAACTGCCTGTTCTCAGACAAAACACCCTGTCTAGTGGCCGGCTCAGTGCCAAGGTCATGGGGATCAGAGGGAAGGTGAGGCAGGCAAACATCTAACAAACACACAGCCCTAACAGGAATTTACCAGAACTGAGGTTATGTAGATGGAGCAGATCTGAGTTTCCCTTCAAGGCTATTGACTAAAGACTTCCATTATGTTATCACATTGAACTTTGATGAACATTTTCCAAGAATGAGCTGAAAGAGTTACCTGTTCCTCTTTACACTGAGAATTGTAGCATATTTTAGGCACATAAAAGTCATTTTCTTTTTCATAAAAACATATCTACATTCATTGTATATCTGTCCTAACTTTAAAAACATTCCTTATTCTAATCGTTGAGGCTCAGATGAGGAAACAAAGGCACCCACATGTGAGTGATTTGCCCAAGCCACAACACTAGAAAGGGACAGAGTTTTGTGTCTAATCCCAGAAGTTCACCTCTTTGCTACCCCACATCTAATTGACTAGTTGGTTCTCACAGTAGTTTCCAGGCCAGAGACATCAGCTTTGCCTGGGAACTTGACATATTCAATAGATGAAAAATCTCGGGCTCCAACCCACACTTACTTAATCAGAAACTCTAGAGGTTGGGCCCAGAAATCTGTGTCATCAGGTGACTCTGATGCAACTAAGTTTTGAGAGCTATTGAACTAAGCCTTTGGAATAAGATTTTCCATTATTGAGTGTTTCAGGGGAATTCTTGGGCAAATATCAGAAAAGAGTTGCTAGAATCCTTCCCAGGAACAAGTTAATAAATAGCTTCCCAATCTAGGGTACTGTGTGCAATGTTCATAACTCTAAAACTAGATATATATTTATGAGCATTTTAATAAGAAATGTACTCACTATATGAAAATAATATCTCCCTTAGAAAGAGGTTTACATAAAGTTGGTGATTGATCTGATGAAATGCAGACAAGAAGGATACAAGAATCACACTTTCCATCAGCCCACCTCTTTCCATCTCACTCCTACCATGGTACAAACCAAGCTTGTCTCTCACTCAGAAATGTACCCTTTGTTCCTAACTTATCCAATCCCTCCCAAGAAACCCCACTCAAGGTGTTCTCCACATTGAAGCCAGAGTGATTTTTCTGAAAAATCTGAACTTGCTTAAAACCCTTAAAAGATTACAATCCCTCACTGGATAAGGACCAAAACGCCTAACAATTTTATGGAACCACAAAATATCCTGAATAGCTAAAGCAATCTTGAGAAAGAAGAACAAAGCTGGAGACATCACACTTCCTGATTTCAAACTACATTTCAAAGCTATAGTAATCAAAACAGTGTGGTACTGACATGAAAACAGACACATAGATCAATGGAACAGGTTAGAAACCCCAGAAATAAACCTGTGCCTACATGATCAACTAATTTCTAACAAGGAGCCAAGAATATACAATAGGAAAAAGAGGGTGGGAGGGAGACACAAGAGGGAGGAGATATGGGGATATATGTATAGCTGATTCACTTTGTTATAAAGCAGAAACTAACACACCATTGTAAAGCAATTATAATCCAATAAGGATGTTAAAAAAATAAGAAAAGGAAAAGGACAGTCTCTTCAATAAATGGTGTTGGGAAACTGGACAGCCACAAGCAAAAGAATGAAACTAGATCCCTATCTTAAGCCATATGCAAAAACCAACTTAAAATGGATTAAAGACTGGAAATAAATCCTGAAACCATAAAACTCCTAGAAGAAAACATAGGAGATAAGCTCCTTGACATTGGCTTGGCAATGGTTCTTTTGGATTTGACACCAAAGCAAAGGCAATAAACAAGTGGGGCTCCATCAAACTAAAAGGCTTCCACATGGAAAAGGAAACCATTAACAAATGAAAAATCAACCTAAAGAATGGGAGAAGATATTTGCAAATCATATGTCTGATAAGGGGCTAATACCCCAAGTATATAAAACACTCACACAACTCAATAGCAAAAAAAAAAAAAATCTGTTTGAAAAACAGGCAGAGGAGTTGAATGGATATTTTTCTCAATGAAGATATAAACATGGCCAACAGGTACATAAAAATATGCTCAACATCATCAGGGAAATGCAAATCAAAATCACAATGACATATTAATCACACCTGTTAGAATGGCTGTCATCAAAAAGACAAGAGATAAGTTTTGGCAAGGATGTGGAGAAAAGGGAACTTTTTTGCACTATTGGTAGGAAAGTCAATTGGTGCAGTCACTATGGAAAACAGTCTGAAGATTCCTCAAAAAATTAAAAGTAGGACTACCATATGATATAAGCAACCCCACTTCTGGGTACACATCCAAAGGAAATAAAATCAGTATCTCAAAGAGATATCCACACTCCCATGTTCATAGCAGCATTATTCACAAGAGCCAAGATATAGAAACAACCTAAATGTCCATCAACAGATGAACGAATAAAAGAAGATGTGTGTGTGTGTGTGTGTGTGTGTGTGTGTGTACTAATATTATTCAGCCATGAGAAAGAAGGAAATGCTGCCATTTGCAACAATATGGGTGGACTTTAAGGGCATTATGCCTTGTGAAATAACCCAAACAAAGACAAAGACTGTATGGTATCACATATATGAGGAATCTAAAAAAAAAAGTCAAACTTCTAGAAATCAAGATTGTAAAAGTGGTTGTCAGGGGTTGGGTGCAAGGTGGAGAGTGGCAGTAGATAGGGAGAGTTTAATAAAATGCTACAAACTTTCAAAGTTAACATGACTACATTCTGAAGAGATAATGTGTAACATGGTGAGTATGGTTGATAATACTGCATTGTGTAATTGAAATTTGTTAAAAGAGTAGAACTTAAATGTTTTCTCTCTCTCTCTCTCTCTCACACACACACACACACACACACACAAATAAATATATGAGATGATGGATGTGTTAAGTAGGTGGAGAAAATTCCTTCACACTGTATATGTATATAAAATCACTACAATGTACACTTCAAATATCTTACAATTTCATATGTCAATTATACCTCAATAAAGCTGAAAATTTTTAAATGTCCAACAAGACCCCTGAAGAAAGCAGGGAATGATCTGCCCATGCCTTCACCCCCAAAGACACTTAATATAATTATTCTTTGCATTTATTTGTTCCAATCACACTTGCATTCTTTTATTTTCTCAAAAATGCAAAGACTTATACACTCAGAACCTTTGCATATGCTGATTTCTCTTCTTTAAATGCTTTCTCTCTCATTTAACTCTTTAATCCATTCATATCCTTCAACATTCAACTCAAATATCACTTCAAGAAACCTTCCTGGATTCACCAGGAAATTTAGAGTGTCTGACATCCAATCAAAGATACTAGGCATGCATGGAAGCAAGAAAATATGCCCATAATGAAGGTAAAAATCAACCAAGTGAAACTGACATGAGTGTTAGAATTAGCAAACAAGAACATTCAGCAATTGTTGTAATGTATTCCATATGTTCAAAAAACTAACTAGAGATGTAAAAGATATTTTTCTAAAAGACCTAAACTGAACTTCTAAATATGAAATCTAGGATTCTGTGATGAAAAATACACTAGATTAGATTAGTGGCAATTAGGTATTGAAAAAGAAACTTAAAGACATAACAATAGAAACTATTCAAAATGAAACAAGAGAGAAAAATATTTTAAAAGAAGAAGAGCACCCATGGGTAGTTGGGCACATTAATTAACCTTCATGTTTCTTGTGTGAAGAGCTCATTAAGCTTCTTTCATCTGGGGTTTATAGTTTCATCAAATTTGGAATTTTTTCAGTCATTATTTCTTCAAATATTTACTCTCCCTCCAACTTATCCTTTCTAGAGACTCCCAATATTTATCTATTAGATTATTTATTTGTTTGTTTAATAAAAAATGTAAAGGAAGTCTTCCAGACAGAAGGAAAATGACATCAGATGAAATATGAATTTACACAAAAGAATAAATAGCACTGGGAGTAGTAGCTACACTGGAAAATTTGTAAAATATTATTCTTATCATTTAAATCTCTTTAAAATAAAATTGTTTAAGCAAGACTAATACCAATGTATTATGGTGTTCATAACATACATAAAAGTAAAATGGATGACAACAATGTCATAAAAGTTGGGTGAGTGGAAAGGAGCAGTTAGAAGTCCACTATTGTGAGCTTCTTATACTACAAGGTAACTTAATATCACTTGGAGGTATAGTATTATAACCCTAAAACAACTAATAAAATAACAAAACAAGGAGTTATAGCAACTAAGCCAAAAAAGGAGATAAAATAAAATCATAAAAAATTCAAGTAATTCAAAAAAGGCAAGGAAAAAGGAATAGGGTAACACAGAACAAATAGTGCAAATAGAAAACAAATGGCAAGATGATAGGCTTTAAACCTAACCATAGCAATAATAATATTAAGTGTAAATGGTTTAAACATCCCAATGAAAAGGCAGAGATTTTCAGATGTCAAAAAGCAAGACCCAAGAAACACAAGAAATTTTCTTTAACTATAAAAACATAAAATAACTAAAAGTAAAAGAATCAGAAAAGATATAACATGCTAACACTAGTCAAAGAAGACTGGAGTGGCTATATTAGTATGAGGTATAGCAGATTTCAGAGTAAAAATTACTGTCAGGGATAAAAAAGGAGGAATTAGAAATGACTGTATACAATTTTGTATTGTTTGAATTTTTTCAATGAGCATGTACTTACTTGGTACTTTAAACATTCAATAACTTTTCATAAAGCTTCCTTCTATGCTTAGCACTGATTAGGTATTGAGAAGGAATAAAGAAATTAAACAAGGTTCTAGGCTTAATGGGCACACAATATTAGGGAGACAACATACCAACTTTTTTTAAGTTAATAAAGGATGTGTCAAATATTGATTGCAGAATGGGAGTACAGAGAATCAAGTATTTCTGGTATCACAGCAATTGGGGAAGCTTTCTAGAGGAAAGCAGTGTTGTCTTCAGTTGTAGAATGGGGTGATAATACCTCTTACTAGATCTGTGTGAGGATTACAGATATAACATATTGAAGAACTTACATGACTGTCAGCCATGGGAAGGGCTCCCCTGTAGACATCCAGTCCCCCAATTTTCACCGTGTGTTCAAAGCAAAGCTTTGCAAATCGACCTCACTCAGTGAATTATGATCACACCAATGAGTTCAGGGGAGGCAAAAAACCACTAGTCTGGATTCCAATGCAAGAAGTTACAGAATTCAGAGTCCTCCAAACTAAGAATGTTTCATTGCACTAGCATAGTGGGTGTCAGACTGTCAAGGAAAAAAGGTGAGCATGTGGAATAGTCAAGTGGAATCTATTTGCATGAGTAAAGTTGTGAGATGGTTTGACAAAAAGGAGGGCAGGGGTTTATGCAGGCTTCTGAGCAATGGGGAGATGAGGGTAGGAAGGACAGACATCTTCTGGCAGGATTCCAGGTTCATGGCAGAACAGTACACAGACAAGATCTGAAGAACAAATGCAGGTTCAAGGACCCTGGGAAAGTGGGTTACAAAAAGTGTTTATCTGGGGCTCAGATAATTAAGTGTGACACGGGGAGGGGCAGCCAGAACTGGTAACTTCTCATCCAGGAATATTGCATGGTTGGGAGTATGTGATTTGAGGGTGCTCAGAGATGTCACCTCTGGCATCAGTTTTCTCTAGGACAAGCCCCACCCTCAAAGGGCCTCTCAGGTGGCAGAGCGCAATGAGTGTAGGTGGGAGAAAGAAAAGGGTGGTCCAGGGCCACATGATGGACACCCTCTGGGGTGGGTGGTACAATGGAAAAGGGGTGAAGTTCTGTGGTATAAAGACATGTGAAAGAACCAAAAATATATATATTTGTCTTGAGAGTCAACCTCATTAATACCCTCAGTCGGGAGACATTAGCAAAGATTGGAGAAGTAAGATTGGAGAAGCATAAAGAAGTAGGACCGTGTTATCTTGCCCTTTCATCATAGCTTTCCACAATGCTTTGTACTGATTTAACCATGGTGGAGAGCCTTAGTATTTCCCAATGAAATGCTCCAGTTGAGTAAGCTTATTTGCCCCTTAGTAAATGCTCCCTTCAGTCACCCATCTGTGGGCAGGATCTACCTAGACAGGGAGAATCCCGGGTGACTGAGGCAAGAACCCACCATGACTTTTTTCCTCCTCAGATGGAGGCATTGTTTGCATTGGTGACAAAGGAAGCATACCTTCATATTCTTCTTGAATGATGCCACTGGATTCATACATGATTCTGAGTTTACTTCATATTAATTAAGACCTCCTGGCATTTCTCTATTTTGAAAATGTTTGAAAATGACAGAAGTGCTGTCATATGGTTCTCATGGTCTAGTCCAATCTTTCTGTCAATCCCTCTCTTAAAACATACACCGTGGTTTGTGGGCACTCCCGTCACCTCCTCTTTTCACTCTGGGTGCTGTACTGAAACAGGCATAGTAGTATGTAAGCAGCACCTCTCACAGTCCTCGGACTTTCCGCTCCTCCCTTCTCCTCTCCTTTCCTCTCTCCCCTGCTTTCTTTTTCCTTCTTCTCCACTCTTTTCTTTCTCTTCTGTAATCTTTTTCTTTGCTTTTATTTTGTTTCTAGTTTTCAAACTATATTTATAAAGAGCACACCCCCCTGAGCCAAAATTAACAAAACTATTTCACATGCTTTATCTGGTAGCAGACTGACATCTCAATAGCATGATAGACACTTCAGACATTCCTTTCTTAATGTGCCTGCCTGATGCTCAATTTTAAGACATCATTAGCCCTAATGAGTGCTGGTTTCCCCCTAGAAACTAGCAACTAATATAAATTATGTAATATTAATATTAACACTAACAAACTGCCTTGTATTTGCAACATGAATGAATCATCTACCGTGTTATAATCTTCAAGGAGAAAGAAAGAAAAACATAAAATATATGATGAAGTTATAAAATGTTTTCTAATAACATCTTGATTTAAAATATTCAGTTTTGCTTATTTCTCATTTTGCTCAATACACCAAGCTAGTAACTGAGTCAACATAGCAAACAGAGGAAAGCATGTTACAAAGACCAGATCTGTTCCTGGGCAGACAGGAAGACTATATTTCCCAGTCTCCACAGCAATAGGTTGAGACATGTGACTGAGATCTGACCAATGGAAGCTGGGTGAAAATTGGGTACTTCCAGAGGTGATTTTTAAAAACAACTCTCATGGGCTTTGCTTACTCTATGTAACTACAAGATGTAGGAGGATTGTCCAATCCATACTGTATGTGTGGTAAACAATATGTAATTTTTATTGTGTTAAGTTACTGAGATTTCAGGGTTTGTTACTGCAAAACAATCTAGACTCACCAAGATAGCTGAGGAGTGGGAGGATGTGGAGTTCATCTCTCTCCACAAATGCATCAAGAATACATCCATGATGGAACAATTCTCACAGAACACTGGCTGAACACTAGCAGAAGACATTGGACACTGGAAAGGACAATAAAAATCCCCACATAACCGAGTAGGATGAAAGAAAGAAGGGAAAAAGAAGAGGAGAGGAAGCGGGATGGGATCTACGTCCCTGGGAGGGAGCTGAAGCAGAAGCTAGGCTCCCGCATCTGGGGAAGCCCCCTCACCAATGGGGAAATCAGTTGGGACAGAAGGGGAGCATCTGAGGCTGTAGGAGGAGGGTGAAACAGCTGGTCTGTGGCAGACAAGATAGAGTGAGACCTACACAGATGGTCCGCACCACAGCATTGCATGCCCCAGACTGGAACTTGTGTCTGCCGGTGCACATAGGGCCTGAGAGCTGGAACATAGGTATTGGACAGCAAACCCTGGGGTAGGACTGCTGTTGGCTGTGAGGAGAGAGCTTGAGGGGATGGGAGGGAGGATATTCATAATTGGGAATACCTGTGGAGGAAACCCAGACTGCCATAGAAGCAAGGTGCCACAGTTGAGTTACTTGCAAGGGTGGAGACACCATTTTAACCTCTCTCTTCATGCACTGGCCCCCTGCCCCACCAGGCGCTAAAAACAGCCCCCAACAGTGCTGACCTTCTTGTGCTGGCCACCAGGCTCTAAGGCCGGATCTATTGCACCTGTAACTTCTGGATTTTCCATGCACCTGTCACTGCCAGAGCCCCCTCAACCCAAGCAGTCATGCCACCTCTGCACCTAGTTCTCACTGGGGCAGAACCAAGTGCTCCAGGGCAACCTCGGGAGCAGACTCCTGTGTGTGACCCACATGCAGAGGTGACACTAAAGCTACAGCTAAGTCCCAGGGGCAGGGCGACTAAGGAAGAGGAACAAAAATCTTCCCATGAAGCTGCACAAGCTGCAGATTAAATCCCCTTGATCAGCTTTGTAAACCCTGCATCTGGAGTATCTAAATGGACAATGAGTGTTCCCACAAATGAAACTGGTCTAGCTCTAGCAGCTGTGGACTTTGGGGACTAGTACATGCAGGAGTTGGGCCAGGTAAGAGTCTGAGCTGCCCACACAGTGCCTACAGGGGTACCAGAGAACTACCAAGAGGTTTTGGAGAGCCTGCTGGGGAGACATAGATTGGATGTGACTCGTGGTGGGGGCAACAACACTGACAACAGAGACCACAGGAAAATATAATTATTACTATCTTATTAAGTTTTGTTTTGTTCTGTTGTTGTTTTATTATTATATGTTTTATTTTTATTTAGTTTTTTATATTTCTATTTCTTCATTATTTTTTGTTCTGTGATTTTTCCTTGTTTTTTTCTTTTTTCTTTCCATTGCTCTACTTTATATCTTTTCTTTTTTCTATTTGTTCTTATCTTTTGTATCTTTTTTAAAATCATTTATGTGTTTGTTTTGTTTCCTTTGCTTTTTCATTCAGTTTGCATTCTGCTTTTGCTTTGTTTTTTTTATTTTTAGTTTTGTCAGTTTTATTTTTAATTGTTTGATTTCATTTTGGTGTTCTTTTCTTTGTCTGGTTGTTCTCTTGTTTTTTGTTTTCCCTGTTTT
This sequence comes from Phocoena phocoena, assembly GCF_963924675.1. NCBI lineage: Eukaryota > Metazoa > Chordata > Mammalia > Artiodactyla > Phocoenidae > Phocoena > Phocoena phocoena. Next base: position 23,346,805 of record NC_089224.1, read on the forward strand.
TGTATTTGTTGCTTTTTGTGTAGGAGTGTGTGTGTTTCTTTGTTTTTGTTTAGTTCTGCTTTTACCATCTGTCTGGGGTTTTGTATCTCTGTTCATTTGTTTGTTCTTAATTGTTGTTGTTGCTGTTTGCTTGTTTTTGTCTTTGCTATTTGTCTTGGAGGTTTTTTGTCTGTTCATTTTTATTTCTTTTCTTCCCTCCATTTTTTTCTTTCTTTCTTTTTTTTTTTTTTTTGTGGTATGCGGGCCTCTCACTGCTGTGGCCTCTCCCGTTGAAGAGCACAGGCTCCGGACACGCAGGCTCAGCTGCCATGGTTCACGGGCCCAGCCGTTCCGCAGCACGTGGTATCCTCCTGGACCAGGGCACAAACCCATGTCATCTGCATCGGCAGGCGGACTCTCAACCACTGCACCACCAGGGAAGCCCACTTTTTTCTTTTTTTCTTTTCTTTTTCCCTTTTACTGCTAAGCCATGTGGCTTGTGGGGATCTTTGTTCCCAGGCCCAAGGTCAGGCTTGAGCCTCTGAGGGAGAAGAGCAGAATCCAGGATGCTGGAGAGCCATGGAATTCCCAGCCCCATGGAATATTAAACAGCGAGACCTCTCCTGGAGGTCTCCATCTCAACTCCAAGACCCGGCTCCACCCAACTGCCTACAGGCTCCAGTGCTGAGTGCCCCATGCCAAACAACAAGTGAGACAGGAACATAAACCCACCCATCAGAAGACAGGCTTCCTAAAGTCATACAAAGTCCACAGATACCCCAAAACACATCACCTGATGCAGCCCTGCCTATTAGAGGGACAAGATCCAGCTCCACCCACCAGAACACAGGCACTAGTCTCTCCCACCAGGAGGCCTACACAAGCCACTGGACCAACCTCCACCAGAAGCAAGAGGAACTATGACTCTGCAGCCTGTGGAAAGGAGACCTCAAACACAGTAATTTAGACAAAATGAGAAGACAGAGAAATATGTTGCAGATGAAGGAGCAAGATAAAAACCCACAATACCAAATAAGTAAAGAGGAAATTGGCAAGCTACCTGAAAAAAATTCAGAGTAATGATAGTAAAGAAGATCCAAAATCTCAGAAAAAGAATGGAGAAAATACAAGAAACGTTTAACAAGGACCTAGAAGAACTAAAGAAAAAACAGTGATGAACAACACAATAACTAAAATTAAAAATACACTAGAAGGAATCAGTAGTAGAATAACTGAGGCAAAAAATGGATAAATGAACTGGAAGATAGAATGGTGGAAATAACTGACACAAAGAAGAATAAAAAATAAAAGAATGAAAAGAATTGAGGAAGTTTCAGAGACCTCTGGGACAACATTAAATGCACCAACATTTGAATCATAGTGGTCCCAGAAGAAGAAGAGAAAGAGTCTGAGAAAATAATTAAAGAGATTATAGCTGAAAACTTCCCTAACATGGGAAAGGAATTAAACAAGTCCAGGAAGTGCAGAGAGTCCCAGACAGGGTAAATCCAAGGACAAACACACCGAGACAATTATTACTAAAACTAACAAAAATTAAATACAAAGAAAAAATATTAAAAGCAGTAGGGAAAAGCAACAAACAAGGGAATCCCCATAAGGTTATCAGCTGATCTTTCAGCAGAAACTATGCAGGCCAGAAGGGAGTGGCAGGATATATTTAAACTGATGAAAGGGAAAAACCTACAACCAAGATTATTCTACCCAGCAAGACATTCAGATTTGATGGAGAAATCAAAAGCTTTACAGACAACAAAAACTAAGAAAATTCAGCACCACCAGACCAGCTTTACAACAAATGTTAAAAGAACTTCTCCAGGCAGGAAACAGAAGAGAAGAAAAAGACCTATAAAAATGAACCCAAAACAGAAAAGAAAATGGTAATACGAACATACATATTGATAATTACCTTAAATGTAAATGGATTAAACGCTTCAACCAAAAGACATAGACTGGCTGAATGGATACAAAAACAAGACCTGTATATATGTTGTCTACAAGAGACCCACTTCAGACCCAGGGACACATACAGACTGAAGGGGTGGAAAAAAGATATTCCATGCAAATGGGAATCAAAAGAAAGCTGGAGTAGCAATACTTATATCAGAAAATATAGACTTTAATATAAAGACTGTCACAGGAGACAAGGAAAGACACTACATAATGATCATGATCAAGGCATCAATCCAAGAAGAAGACATAACAATTGTAAATATTTATGCACCCAATGTAGGAGCACCTCAATACATAAGGCAAATGCTAACAGCTGTAAAAGGGGAATTTGACAGTAACACAATAATAGTAGGGGACTTTAACACCCTCCTTTCACCAATGGGCAAATAAACCAAAATGAAAATAAATAAGGAAACACAAGCTTTAAATGACACATTAAACAAGATGGATTTAATTGATATTTATAGGACATTCCATCCAAAAACAACAGAATACACTTTCTTCTCAAGTGTTCAGGGAATATTCTCCAGGATAGATCACGTCTTGGGTCACAAGTCAAACCTTGGTAAATTTAAGAAAATTGAAATCATATCAACCATCTTTTCTGACTGCAATGCTATGAGACTAGATATCAACTACAGGGAAAAAAAGCTGTAAAAATTACAAACACATGGAGGCTAAACAATATTCGACTAAATAGCCAAGGGATCATGAAGGAAAACAAGGAGGAAACCAAAAACAAACTGGAAACAAATGACAATGAAAACACAATGACCCAAAACCTATGGGGTACAGCAAAGGCAGTGCTAAGAGGGAAGATTATAGCAATACAATCCTACCTCAAGAAACAAGAAAAATCTCAAATAACAACCTAACCTTACACCTAAAGCAACTAGAGAAATAAGAACAAAAAAACCCAAAGTTAGTAAAAGGAAAGAAATTATAAAGATCAGAGCAGAAATAAATTAAATAGAAACAAACAAAGAAAAAAAACAATAACAAAGATAATAAAACTAAAAGCTGGTTCTATGAGAAGATAAACAAAATTGATAAACCACTAGCCAGACTCGTTAAGAAAAAAAGGGAGAGGACTCAAATCAATAAAATTAGAAATGAAAAAGGAGAAGAAATACACTGCAGATATACTAAGGATCACTACAGGCAACTATATGCCAGTAAAATGGACAACCGGGAAGAAATGGACAAAGTCTCAGAGAACTAAAACACTCCAAGACTGAACCAAGAAGAAATAGAAAATATGAATAGACCAATCACAAGTAATGAAACTGAAACTGTGATTAAAAATCTTCCAACAAATAGGAACATACATATCGATAATTACCTTAAATGTAAATGGACTAAATGCTCCCACCAAAAGACACAGATTGGCTGAATGGATACAAAAACAAGACCCTTATATATGCTGTCTACAAGAGACCCACTTCAGAACTAGAGACACATACAGACTGAAAGTAAGGGGATGGAAAAAGATATTCCATGCAAATGGAAACCAAAAGAAACCTGGAGTAGCAAGTCTCATATCAGACAAAATAGACTTTAAAATAAGGACTATTAAAAGAGACAAAGAAGGACACTACATAATGATCAAGGGATCAATCCAAGAAGAAGATATAACAATTGTAAATATTTATGCACCCAACATAGGAACACCTCAATACATAAGGCAAATACTAACAGCCATAAAAGGGGAGATCAACAGTAACACATTCATAGTAGGGGACTTTAACATCCCACTTTCACCCAAGGACAGATCATCCAAAATGAAAATAAATAAGGAAACACAAGCTTTAAATGATACATTAAACAAGATGGACTTAATGGATATTTACAGGACACTCAATCCAAAAACAACAGAATACACATTTTTCTCAAGTGCTCATGGAACATTCTCCAGGATAGATCATATCTTGGGTCGCAAATCAAGCCTTGGTAAATTTAAGAAAATTGAAATTGTATCGAATATCTTTTCTGACCACAACGCCATGAGACTAGATATCAATTACAGGAAAAGATCTGTAAAAAATACAAACACATGGAGGCTAAACAATACACTACTTAATAATGAAGTGATCACTGAAGAAATCAAAGAGGAAATTTAAAAATACCTAGAAACAAATGACAATGGAGACACAACGACCCAAAACCTATGGGATGCAGCAAAAGCAGTTTTAAGGGGGAAGTTTATAACAATGCAAGCCCACCTTAAGAAGCAGGAAACATCTCGAATAAGCAACCTAACCTTGCACCTCAAGCAATTAGAGAAAGAAGAACAAAAAAGCCCCAAAGGTAGCAGAAGGAAAGAAATCATAAAAATCAGATCAGAAATAAATGAAAAAGAAATGAAGGAAACGATAGCAAAGATCAATAAAACTAAAAGCTGGTTCTTTGAGAAGATAAACAAAATAGATAAACCACTAGCCAGACTCATCAAGAAAAAAAGGGAGAAGACTCAAATCAATAGAATTAGAAATGAAAAAGGAGAAGTAACAACTGACACTGCAGAAATAAAAAAAGTCATGATAGACTACTACAAGCAACTCTATGCCAATAAAATGGTCAATCTGGAAGAAATGCACAAATTCTTAGAAATGCACAATCTGCCATGACTGAATCAGGAAGAAATAGAAAATATGAACAGACCAATCACAAGCACTGAAATTGAAACTGTGATTAAAAATTTTCCAACAAACAAAAGCCCAGGACCAGATGGTTTCACAGGTGAATTCTATCAAACGTTTAGAGAAGAGCTAACACCTATCATTCTCAAACTCTTCCAAAATATAGCAGAGGGAGGAACACTCCCAAATTCCTTCTACGAGGCCACCATCACCTTGATACCAAAACCAGACAAGGATGTCACAAAGAAAGAAAACTCCAGGCCAATATCACTGATGAACATAGATGCAAAAATCCTCAACAAAATACTAGCAAACAGAATCCAACAGCACATTAAAAGGATCATCCACCATGATCAAGTGGGGTTTATTCCAGGAATGCAAGGATTCTTCAATATACGCAAATCTATCAATGTGATAAACCATATTAACAAATTGAAGGAGAAAAACCATATGATCATCTCAATACATGCAGAGAAAGCTTTCGACAAAATTCAACACCCATTTATGATAAAAACCCTGCAGAAAGTAGGCATAGAGGGAACTTTCCTTAACATAATAAAGGCCATATATGACAAGCCCACAGCAAACATCATCCTCAATGGTGAAAAACTGAAAGCATTTCCAGAAAGATCAGGAACAAGACAAGGTTGCCCACTCTCACCACTCTTATTCAACATAGTTTTGGAAGTTTTAGCCACAGCAATCAGAGAAGAAAAGGAAATAAAAGGAATCCAAATTGGAAAAGAAGAAGTAAAGCTGTCACTGTTTGCAGATGACATGATACTATACATAAAGAATCCTAAAGATGCTACCAGAAAACTACTAGAACTAATCAATGAATTTGGTAAAGTAGCAGGATACAAAATTAATGCACAGAAATCTCTGGCATACCTATATACTAATGATGAAAAATCTGAAAGTGAAATCAAGAAAACACTCCCATTTACCACTGCAACAAAAAGAATAAAATATCTAGGAATAAATCTACCTAAGGAGACAAAAGACCTGTATGCAGAAAACTATAAGACACTGCTGAAAGAAATTAAAGATGAAACAAATAGATGGAGAGATATACCATGTTCTTGGATGGGAAGAATCAACATTGTGAAAATGACTCTACTACCCAAAGCAATCTACAGTTTCAATGCAATCCCTATCAAACTACCACTGGCATTTTTCACAGAACTAGAACAAAAATTTTCACAATTTGTATGGAAACACAAAAGACCCCGAATAGCCAAAGCAATCTTAAGAACGAAAAAAGGAGCTGGAGGAATCAGGCTCCCTGACTTCAGACTATACTACAAAGCTACAGTAATCAAGACAGTATGGTACTGGCACAAAAACAGAAAGATAAGTCAATGCAACAGGATAGAAAGCCCAGAGATAAACCCACGCACATATGGACACCTTATCTTTGATAAAGGAGGCAGGAATGTACAGTGGAGAAAGGACAGCCTCTTCAATAAATGGTGCTGGGAAAACTGGACAGGTACATGTAAAAGTATGAGATTAGATCACTCCCTAACACCATACACAAAAATAAGCTCAAAATGGATTAAAGACCTAAATGTAAGGCCAGAAGCTATCAAACTCTTAGAGGAAAACATAGGCAGAACACTCTATGACATAAATCACAGCAAGATCCTTTCTGACCCACCTCCTAGAGTAATGGAAATAAAAACAAAAATAAACAAATGGGACCTAATGAAACTTCAAAGCTTTTACACAGCAAAGGAAACCATAAACAAGACCAAAAGACAACCCTCAGAATGGGAGAAAATATTTGCAAATGAAGCAACTGACAAAGGATTAATCTCCAAAATTTACAAGCAGCTCATGTAGCTCAATAACAAAAAAACAAACAACCCCATCCAAAAATGGGCAGAAGACCTAAAGAGACATTTCTCCAAAGAAGATATACAGAATGCCAACAAACACATGAAAGAATGCTCAACATCATTAATCATTAGAGAAATGCAAATCAAAACTACAATGAGATATCATCTCACACCAGTCAGAATGGCCATCATCAAAAATATCTACAAACAATAAATGCTGGAGAGGGTGTGGAGAAAAGGGAACACTCTTGTACTGCTGGTGGGAATGTGAACTGGTTCAGCCACTATGGAGAACAGTATGGAGGTTCCTTAAAAAACTACAAATAGAATTACCATATGACCCAGCAATCCCACTACTGGGCATATACCCTGAGAAAACCAAAATTCAAAAAGAGTCATGTACCAAAATGTTCACTGCAGCTCTATTTACAATAGCCCAGAGATGGAAACAACCTAAATGTCCATCATCAAATGAATGGATAAAGAAGATGTGTCACATATATACAATGGAATATTATTCAGCCTTAAAAAGAAACGAAATTGAGATATTTGTAATGAGATGGATAGACCTAGAGTCTGTCATACAAAGTGAAGTAAGTAAGAAAGAAAAAGACAAATACCGCATGTTAACACATATATATGGAATTTAAGGGGGAAAAATGTCATGAAGAACCTAGGGGTAAGACAGGAATAAAGATGCAGACCTACTGGAGAACGGACTTGAGGATATGGGGAGGGGGAAGGGTGAGCTTTGACAGGGCGAGAGAGAGTCATGGACATATACACACTAACAAGCGTAGTAAGGTAGATAGCTAGTGGGAAGCAGCCACATGGCACATGGGATATTAGCTCGGTGCTTTGTGACAGCCTGGAGGTGTGGGATAGGGAGAGTGGGATGGAGGGAGATGGAAGAGGGAAGACATATGGAAACATATGTATATGTATGGCTGATTCAGTTTGTTATAAAGCAGAAACTAACACACCATTGTAAAGCAATTATACCCCAATAAAGATGTTAAAAAAATAAATAAAAAATAAAGACAGAAAGAAAGAAAGAAGCAAAAAAACCCAAAATCTTCCAACAAACAAAAGCGCAGGACCAGATGGCTTCCCAGCTGAATTCTATCAAACATTTAGAGAATAATTAACACCTATCCTTCTCAAGCTGTCTCAAAAAATTACAGAGGGAGGAATACTCCCAAATTCCTTCTACGAGGCCACCATCCCACTGATACCAAAACCAGACAAAGATGTCACAAAAAAGAAAACTACAGGCCAATATCACTGATGAACATAGATGCAATAATCCACAACAAAATACTAGCAAACAGAATCCAACAGCACATTAAAAGGATAATACACCATGATCAAGTGGGGTTTATCCCAAGAATGCAAGGATTCTTCAATATATGCAAATCAATCAATGTGATGAACCATATTAACAAACTGAAGGATAAAAATCATATGATAATCTCAATAGATGCAGAAAAAGCTTTAAACAAAATTCAACACCCATTTGTGATAAAAACTCTCCAAATAGTAGGCATAGAGGGAACTTACCTCAACATAATAAACATCATATATGACAAACCCACAGCAAACATCATTCTTAATGGTGAAAAACCAAAACGGTTTCCTCTAAAATCAGGAACAAGACAAGGATGCCCACTCTCACCACTATTATTCAACAGAGTTTTGGAAGTTTTAGCCACAGCAATCAGAGAAGAAAAAGAAAAAAAGAAAATTGGAAAAGAAGAAGTAAAACTGTCACTATTTGCAGAGGACATGATACCATACATAGAGAATCCTAAAGATGCTACCATAGAACTATTAGAGCTAATCAATGAATCTGGTAAAGTAGCAGGATACAATATTAATACACAGAAATCTCTTGCATTCCTATACACTAATGATAAAAAATCTGAAAGAGAAATTAATGAAACACTCCCATTTACAATTGCAACAAAAAGAGTAAAATACCTAGGAATAAACGTACCTAAGGAGACAAAAACCTGTATGCAGAAAACTATAAGACACTGATGAAAGGAATTAAGGATGATACAAACAGATGGAGAGATATACCATGTTCTTGGATTGGAAGAATCAATATTGTGAATATGACTCTACTACCCAAAGCAATCTACAGATTCAATGCAATCCCTAACAAACTACCAATGGCATTTTTTGCAGATATAAAACAAAAAATTTTACAATTTGTATGGAAACACAAAAGACCCAGAATAACCAAAGCAATTTTGAGAAACAAAAGTGGAGCTGGAGGAATCAGCCTCCCTGACTTCAGACTATACTACAAAGCTACAGTAATCAAGACAGTATGGTACTGACACAAAAACAGAAATATAGATCAATGGAACAGGATAGAGAGCCTGGAGATAAACCCATGCACCTATGATCATCTAATCTATGACAAAGGAGGCAAGAATATACACTGGAGAAAAGACTGCCTCTTCAATAAGTGGTGCTGGGAAAACTGGACAGCTATATGTAAAAGAATGAAATTAGACTACTCCCTAACACCATACACAAAAGTAAACTCAGAATGGATTAAAGACCTAAATGTAAGACCAGACACTATAAAACTCTTAGAGGAAACGTAGGAAGAACACTCTATGGCATAAATCACAGCAAGATCTTTTTTGACCCACCTCCTAGAGTAAGGGAAATAAAAACAAAAATAAACAAATGGGACCTAAAGAAACTTAAAAGCTTTTGCACAGCAAAGGAAACCATAAACAGGATGAAAAGACAACTCTCAGAATGGGAGAAAATATTTGCAAACAAAACATCTGACGAAGGATTAATATCCAAATATACAAGCAACTCATGAAGCTCAATTTCAAAAAAAACAAACAAACCAATCAAAAAATGGGAGGAAGACCTAAATAGACATTTATCCAAAGAAGACATACAGGTAACCAACAAACACATGAAAAGCTGCTCAACATCACTAATTATTAGAGAAATGCAAATCAAAACTATAATGAGGTATCACTTCACACCAGTCAGAATGGCCATCATCAAAAATCTACATCAATAAATGCTGGAGAGGGTGTGGAAAAAAGGGAACCCTCATGCATTGGTGGGAATGTAAACCGAAACAGCCACTATGGAGAACAGTATGGAGATTCTTTAATAAAACTAAAAGTAGTGCTACCATATGACCCAGCAATCCCACTACTGGGCAGATACCCAGGGAAAACCATAATTCAAAGAGACACATGCACCCCAATGTTCATTGTGTCACTATTTACAATAGCCAGGACATGGAAGCAACCTAAATGTCCATCAATAGAGGAATAGATAAAGAAGATGTGGTATATGTATACAATGTATTATTACTCAGCCATAAAAAGGATCAAGATTCGGTCATTTGTAGAGATTTGGATGGACTTAGAGACTGCCATACAGAGTGAAGGCAGAAAGAGAAAAACAAGTGTCGTATATTAATGCATATAATGTAGAATCTGAAAAAAATTGGTATAGACAATCTTATTTAACAAAGCAGAAATAACAACACAGACATAGAGAACAAACATATGGATACCAAGGGAGAAGAGGGGGTAGGATGAACTGGGAAACTGGGATTGACATATATACACTATTGATACTATGTATAAAATAGATAACTAATGAGAACCTACTGTACAGCACAGGGAACTCTACTCAGTACTTTGTGGTGACCTAAATGAGAAGGAAATCCAAAAAAGAGGGGATATATATATATATACCTATAGCTGATTCACTTTGCTGTACAGTATAAACTAACACAATATTGTAAAGCAACTATACTCCAATGAAAAAAAGCAAAAAAGTCTAAACTATCCTGACTTGTACCATGGAAAACTACAATTTGAACATCTAATGAAAAACTTAGAAGAAAACATAAGGATAAATCTTCATAACCTTCGATTTGACACTGGATTCTTAGAAACAAAAACATGAACAACAAAAGAAGGAAGACATAAATTGAACTTCATCAAATCTAAAAACTTTTGTGCATCAAAGCACATTATCAAAGGACTTCTTAGTCCAGTGGTAAAGAATCCACATTGCAATGCAAGGGACATGGGTTTGATCCCTGGTTGGGGAACTAGGATCCCACACGCTGTGGGGCACATCACAACTACTGAGCTCACACACCTAAATTAGAGAGTCCACATGCTGCAAACTACATAGCCCTCATGCTCTGGAGCCTGCACGCCACAACTAGAGAAGAAAAAACCCACATGCCACAACTGTAGAAAAACCCACACACCACAACTAGAGAGAAGCCCACACACCGCAATGAAAAGCCTGCGCACAGCAACGAAGATCCCGCATACCACAACTTAGACCAGATGCAGCCATAAAAATAAATACATTAAATAAATAAATAAATAAATAAATAATATAACTGAAAAATAAAAAAATATATGCAAAGCACATTATCAACAATATGAAAAGAAAACCTACAGAATGGGAGAAGACATTTGCAAATAATATATTTAATAAAAGCTAGTACCTATATTTCATTTATATTTCTTTTTCTCTTGCTATTTACATATTGAAGAAATTGGGTCATTTGAGATCCAATTGGGAATTGGGAATACATAAAGAACTCCTATAACTTAACAACAAAAAGACAACAATCTAATTTAAAAATAGTCAAAGGACTCGAATAGACAATACTCTTAAGAAGACATACAAATGGTCAATAAGCACATGAAAAGATGCTCAATATCATTAGTCATTAGGGAAATGCAAATCAAAACCACAATGAGATACCACTTCATACCTAGTAGGATGACTATTAACAACAGCAACAAAAAAATAACAGAAAATAACAAATGTTGAGGATGTGGAGAAATCAGAATGCTCATACATTAATGGTGGGAATACAAAAAGGTACAGGGCTCTGGAAAACAGTTTGGTGGTTCTTCAAAAGCTAAACAGAATTACTATGTGATCTAGCACTTCCTAGGTATATACCCAAAAGATTTGGATGAAGGGACTCAAACAGACACTTATACGTCACTGTTCATAACAACATTACTCACAATAGCCAAATGGTGGAAACAACTCATTTGTCCATCAACAAATGAATGGATAAACAAAATGTTGCTTTACATACAATGGAATAGAATTCAGATATAAAATGGAAGGAAATTCTGATACATGCTACGATATGGGTGAACCTTAGTGAAAGAAGCCAGACACAAAAGGACAAATACTGCATGATTCCACTTATATGAAATATCTAGAACAGGCAAATTCATAGAGACAGAAAGTAAATTAGAACTTACCAGGGGTTAGGGGAGGGGTGAATGGGAAGTTACTCCTTTAATGGGTAGTTTCTGTTTGGGGGGGATGAAAAATTTGGAAAATAGATAATGGTGATGGTGACACAACAGTTTGAATGTAAAGTAATGTGACTAATTGTACCCTTAATATGGTTAAAATGACAAGTTTTATGTTATTTATATTTTACCACTCTAAAAAAAAGTGGAATAAGTCCATGATCTTGATTTTGAAATAGCAGTATGGATTCATGGTGTACTTAATCTTTATATTTTATATTTATATTCCTAGCTCTGTCTACTGAAAGGGCCAAATAACAAATATATCAACACAACAGCAATGTGTACTCCTAGAACCTAAATTGCCTTTAAACACCATTTTCCTAAAAAAGGAACTAGACATCCTTGGAGAAATGGCCAATTCAAGGTATCCGGCACAAAATGTATAGGATGAATCTGGAACATCTTGTTACAGAAAGCTAAAAACCTCTCATTAGGTCTGTTAGAATCTTGCCAAATCAACTCTGGAGGCAACTTGTCAACCTCCCATTCACCAAAGGTGGGGCAATCTGAACACTCATAAGAATAAAAAAATGAAATTGATTGAAGTACATAAAAGATACTTAATCCCGTGAGTTCATAATAATACTAAAAAAAACTTCCATTGTCACATTTAGAGGGTACTAAGAAACCAGTTCATTATTTTGAATACCAGCAAATAGAAAGAATCAAGCATTTTTATTCTGCCTTTCCTATACCTTTACGTATACCTCCACAGCTTTTCCTATTCTGATGTCTCAGAATAACGAAAAGTTGCTGAGGGAAGTTTCTCTTTATAGAATTATTACAGCTTAAAAAAAGAAGAGAAAAAAGAATGAGAAGAAATGATAGGACACATATTTCTATATTGCAGTAACAAATGAATTGATGGATCTGGGCAATGATCATCAAAGGCCACTGATATCACAGAGGTACAATCAGGTATTACGTGCTGTGTCTCCTGATGGAAAAACACATGACCACTTTGAAAGATTCTTCCCAAAACATTGAAACTGAATCTGTCTTGGACATAATGATCAACAGGAGACTAAGACAACATGTTGAACAATACCATTAGGACACAATTAGCAAAATCAAGACTGTTGACAACAACCCTATTTCTTCAACAAATAAATAGAAAGAAAAAATGTAAAGGAAATCTAAATTTAAAAATACTTCAGAGACATATGAACCAACTGAAATTTCATTTGGATTCTGATTCAGCCACATAAGTTATTTTTTAATTACATAATCAGGAAGATATAAACATTTGAATTGTGATATTAAAGAATTATAATTACTTAGTATAATAAAGGTATCAAGCAAATGGTTTATTTAAAAGGGTTTCTTATTTTTTTAAAATATGAAATATTTACAAAAGCTATGATGTGACATCTGAGATTTGCTTCAAAAATAATTCACGGGGACCTTGAAGATGGCGGAAGAGTAAGACGCGGAGATCGCCTTCCTCCCCACGGATACACCAGAAATACATCCACACGTGGAACAACTCCTACAGAACACCTACTGAAGGCTGGCAGAAGACCTCAGACCTCCCGAAAGGCAAGAAACTCCCCACGTACCTGGGTAGGGCAAAAGAAAAAACAGAGACAAAAGAATAAGGACGGCACCTGCACCAGTGGGAGGGAGCTGTGAAGGAGGAAAAGTTTCCACACACTAGGAAGCCCCTCCGCGGGCGGAGACTGCGGGAGGCAGAGGGGGGAGTTTCGGGACCGCGGAGTAGTGCACAGCGACGAGTGCGGAGGGCAAAGCGGGGAGATTCCTGCACAGACGATCGGTGCCGACCGGCACTCACCAACCCGAGAGGCTTGTCTGCTCACCCACCGGGGCGGGCGGGGCTGCGAGCTGAGGCTCGGGTTTTGGTTTTGGAAGGAGCTCAGGGAGAGGACTGGGGTTGGCGGCTTGAACATAGCCTGAAGGGGTTAGTGCACCACGACTAGCCGGGAGGGAGTTCGGGGAAAAGCCTGCACTGGCCGAAGAGGCAAGAGACTTTTTCTTCCCTCTTTGTTTCCTGGTGCGCAAGGAGAGGGGTTTAAGAGCGCTGCTTAAAGGAACTCCAGAGACGGGCGCGAGCCGCGGCTAAAAGCGCGAACCCCAGAGACGGGCGCGAGCCGCGGCTGAAAGCGCAAACCCCAGAGACGGGCGCGAGCCGCGGCTAAAACCGCGGACCCCAGAGACGGGCGGGAGACGCTAAGGCTGCTGCTGCCGCCACCAAGGGGCCTGTGTGCGAGCACAGGTCACTCTCCACACCCCTCTTCCGCGGAGCCTGTGCAGCCCACCACTGCCAGGTTCCCGGGATCCAGGGACAACTTCCCCGGGAGTACGCACGGCGGGTCTCAGGCTGGTGCAACGTCACGCTGCCTCTGCAGCCGCAGGCCCGCCCCGCACGTAGTGCCCCTCCTACCCCCATCCCCCAACCCCCGGCCTGAGTGAGCCGGAGGCCCCGAATCAGCGTCTCCTTTAACCCCGTCCTGTCTGAGCGAAAAAACAGACGCCCTCCAGCGACCTACACGCAGAGGCAGGGCCAAATCCAAAGCTGAGCTCCTGTGAGCTGTGAGAACAAAGAAGAGAAAGGGAAATCTCTCCCAGCAGCCACAGAAGCAGTGGATTAAAGCTCCACAATCAACTTGATATACCCTGCATCTGTGGAATACCTGAATAGACAAGGAATGATCCCAAATTGAAGAGGTGGAATTTAGGAGCGAGATCTATGATTTTTTTCCCTTTTCCTCTTTTTGTGAATGTGTACGTGTATGCTTCTGTGTGAGATCCTGTCTGTATACTCTTGCTTCCACCATTTGTCCTAGGGCTCTATCCGTCCATGACTTTTTTTAAAAAATTCTTTTTCTTAATAATTAAGTTTAATTGTAATAACTTTATTATACTTTACCTTCGTTCTTTCTTTCTTTCCTTCCTTCCTTCCCTCCTGTAGACAACGAATCACCCCAAATTGAGGAGGTGGTCTCAGGGAGCAGGATTTATGATTTTTCCTCCTTTACCTCTTTTTGTGAAGGTGTATGTGTATGCTTCTGTGTAAGATTTTCTCTGTATAGCTTTGCTTCCAACATTTGTCCTAAGGTTCTATCCGTCCCTTTTTTTTTTTTTCCTAAATATTTTTTAATTCAATAACTATATTATACTTTATTTTATTTTTACTGTATCATCTTTCTTTCTGTCTTTTTTCCTTCTTTCCCTCCTTCCTTCCTTCCTCCCTCCCTCCCTCCCTCCCTCCTTTCTTTCCTTCTTTGCTTCTTTCTTCCTTCCTTCCTTTCCTCCTTTCCTTCTTTCTTTACTCATACTTCTACTAATTCTCCCTACTTTTTCTCCCTTTTATTCTGAGCTGTGTGGATGAAAGGCTCTTGGTGCTCCAGCCAGGAGTCAGGGCTCTGCCTCTGAGGTAGGAGAGCCAACTTCAGGACACTGGTCAACAAGAGACCTCCCAGCTCCACATAATATTAAACGGTGGAAATATCCCAGAGACCTCCATCTTAACACCAGCACCCAGCTTCACTCAACGACCAGCAAGCCACAGTGCTGGACAACCTATGCCAAACAACTAGCAAAACAGGAACACAACCCCACCCATTAGCAGAGAGGCTGCCTAAAATCATAATAAGGCCACAGACACCCCAAAACACACCAGCAGACGTGAACCTGCCCACTAGAGAGACAAGATCCAGCCTCATCCAGCACAACACAGGCACTAGTCCCCTCCACCAGGAAGCCTACACAACCCACTGAAACAACCTTAGCCACTGGAGACAGACATCAAAAACAACGGGAACTACGAAAGTGCAGCCTGCAAAAAGGAGACCCCAAACACAGTAAGATAAGCAAAATGAGAAGACAGAAAAACACACAGCAGATGAAGGAGCAAGATAAAAACCCACCAGACCTAACAAATGAAGAGGAAATAGGCAATCTACCTGAAAAAGAATTCAGAATAATGATAGTAAGGATGATCCGAAATCTTGGAAGTAGAATGGACAAAATGCAAGAAACAGTTAACAAGGACCTACAAGAACTAAAGATGAAACAAGCAACGATGAACAATGCAATAAATGAAATTAAAATCACTCTAGATAGGATCAATAGCAGAATAACTGAGGCAGAAGAACGGATAAGTGACCTGGAAGATAAAGTAGTGGAAATAACTACTGCAGAGCAGAATAAAGAAAAAAGAATGAAAAGAACTGAGGACAGTCTCAGAGACCTCTGGGACAACATGAAACGCACCATCATTCGAATTATAGGGGTTCCAGAAGAAGAAGAAAGAAAGAAAGGGACTGAGAAAATATTTGAAGAGATTATAGTTGAAAACTTCCCTAATATGGGAAAGGAAATAGTTAATCAAGTCCAGGAAGCACAGAGGGTCCCATACAGGATAAATACAAGGAGAAACACGCCAAGACACATATTAATCAAACTGTCAAAAATTAAATACAAAGAAAGCATATTAAAAGCAGCAAGGGAAAAACAACAAATAACACACAAGGGAGTCCCCATAAGGTTAACAGCTGATCTCTCAGCAGAAACCCTACAAGCCAGAAGGGAGTGGCAGGACATACTGAAAGTGATGAAGGAGAATAGCCTGCAACCAAGACTACTCTACCCAGCAAGGATCTCATTCAGATTTGATGGAGAAATTAAAACCTTTACAGACAAGCAAAAGCTGAGAGAGTTCAGCACCACCAAACCAGCTTTACAACAAATGCTAAAGGAACTTCTCTAGACACGAAACACAAGAGAAGGAAATGACCTATAGTAGTGAACCCAAAACAATATATAAAATGGAAATAGGAACATACATATCGATAATTACCTTAAACGTAAATGGACTAAATGCTCCCACCAAAAGACACAGATTGGCTGAATGGATACAAAAACAAGACCCTTATATATGCTGTCTACAAGAGACCCACTTCAGAACTAGAGACACATACAGACTGAAAGTAAGGGGATGGAAAAAGATATTCCATGCAAATGGAAACCAAAAGAAAGCTGGAGTAGCAATTCTCATATCAGACAAAATAGACTTTAAAATAAGGACTATTAAAAGGGACAAAGAAGGACACTACATAATGATCAAGGGATCGATCCAAGAAGAAGATATAACAATTGTAAATATTTATGCACCCAACATAGGAGCACCTCAATACATAAGGCAAATACTAACAACCATAAAAGGGGAGATCAACAGTAACACATTCATAGTAGGGGACTTTAACACCCCACTTTCACCCATGGACAGATCATCCAAAATGAAAATAAATAAGGAAACACAAGCTTTAAATGATACATTAAACAAGATGGACTTAATTGATATTTATAGGACACTCCATCCAAAAACAACAGAATACACATTTTTCTCAAGTGCTCATGGAACATTCTCCAGGATAGATCATATCTTGGGTCACAAATCAAGCCTTGGTAAATTTAAGAAAACTGAAATTGTATCAAGTATCTTTTCCGACCACAACGCCATGAGACTAGATATCAATTACAGGAAAAGATCTTTAAAAAATACAAACACATGGAGGCTAAACAATACACTACTTAATAATGAAGTGATCACTGAAGAAATCAAAGAGGAAATAAAAAAATACCTAGAAACAAATGACAGTGGAGACACAACGACCCAAAACCTATGGGATGCAGCAAAAGCAGTTCTAAGGGGGAAGTATATAGCAATACAAGCCCACCTTAAGAAGCAGGAAACATCTCGAATAAACAACCTAACCTTGCACCTCAAGCAATTAGAGAAAGAAGAACAAAAAAACCCCAAAGCTAGCAGAAGGAAAGAAATCATAAAAATCAGATCAGAAATAAATGGAAAAGAAATGAAGGAAACAATAGCAAAGATCAATAAAACTAAAAGCTGGTTCTTTGAGAAGATAAACAAAATAGATAAACCACTAGCCAGACTCATCAAGAAAAAAAGGGAGAAGACTCAAATCAATAGAATTAGAAATGAAAAAGGAGAAGTAACAACTGACACTGCAGAAA
Source organism: Phocoena phocoena (assembly GCF_963924675.1). Classification (NCBI taxonomy): domain Eukaryota; kingdom Metazoa; phylum Chordata; class Mammalia; order Artiodactyla; family Phocoenidae; genus Phocoena; species Phocoena phocoena. The sequence goes on from NC_089224.1 coordinate 23,364,598, forward strand.
TAAAAAAAATCATGAGAGATTACTACAAGCAACTCTATGCCAATAAAATGGACAATCTGGAAGAAATGGACAAATTCTTAGAAATGCACAACCTGCCAAGACTGAATCAGGAAGAAATAGAAAATATGAACAGACCAATCACAAGCACTGAAATTGAAACTGTGATTAAAAACCTTCCAACAAACAAAAGCCCAGGACCAGATGGCTTCACAGGTGAATTCTATCAAACGTTTAGAGAAGAGCTAACACCTATCCTTCTCAAATTCTTCCAAAATATAGCAGAGGGAGGAACACTCCCAAATTCCTTCTACAAGGCCACCATCACCTTGATACCAAAACCAGACAAGGATGTCACAAAGAAAGAAAACTCCAGGCCAATATCACTGATGAACATAGATGCAAAAATCCTCAACAAAATACTAGCAAACAGAATCCAACAGCACATTAAAAGGATCATCCACCATGATCAAGTGGGGTTTATTCCAGGAATGCAAGGATTCTTCAATATACGCAAATCTATCAATGTGATAAACCATATTAACAAATTGAAGGAGAAAAACCATATGATCATCTCAATAGATGCAGAGAAAGCTTTCGACAAAATTCAACACCCATTTATGATAAAAACCCTCCAGAAAGTAGGCATAGAGGGAACTTTCCTAAACATAATAAAAGCCATATATGACAAGCCCACAGCAAACATCATCCTCAATGGTGAAAAACTGAAAGCATTTCCAGAAAGATCAGGAACAAGACAAGGTTGCCCACTCTCACCACTCTTATTCAACATAGTTTTGGAAGTTTTAGCCACAGCAATCAGAGAAGAAAAGGAAATAAAAGGAATCCAAATCGGAAAAGAAGAAGTAAAGCTGTCACTGTTTGCAGATGACATGATACTATACATAGAGAATCCTAATGATGCTACCAGAAAACTACTAGAGCTAATCAATGAATTTGGTAAAGTAGCAGGATACAAAATTAATGCACAGAAATCTCTGGCATTCCTATATACTAATGATGAAAAATCTGAAAGTGAAATCAAGAAAACACTCCCATTTACCATTGCAACAAAAAGAATAAAATATCTAGGAATAAACCTACCTACGGATACGAAAGACCTGTATGCAGAAAATTATAAGACACTGATGACAGAAATTAAAGATGATACAAATAGATGGAGAGATATACCATGTTCTTGGATGGGAAGAATCAACATTGTGAAAATGACTCTACTACCCAAAGCAATCTACAGATTCAATGCAATCCCTATCAAACTACCACTGGCATTTTTCACAGAACTAGAACAAAAAATTTCGCAATTTGTATGGAAACACAAAAGACCCCGAATAGCCAAAGCAATCTTGAGAACGAAAAAAGGAGCTGGAGGAATAAGGCTCCCTGACTTCAGACTATATTATAAAGCAACAGTAATCAAGACAGTATGGTACTGGCACAAAAACAGAAAGATAGATCAGTGGAACAGGATAGAAAGCCCAGAGATAAACCCACGCACATATGGACACCTTATCTTTGATAAAGGAGGCAGGAATGTACAGTGGAGAAAGGACAGCCTCTTCAATAAATGGTGCTGGGAAAACTGGACAGGTACATGTAAAAGTATGAGATTAGATCACTCCCTAACACCATACACAAAAATAAGCTCAAAATGGATTAAAGACCTAAATGTAAGGCCAGAAACTATCAAACTCTTAGAAGAAAACATAGGAAGAACACTCAATGACATAAATCACAGCAAGATCCTTTCTGACCCACCTCCTAGAGTAATGGAAATAAAAACAAAAATAAACAAATGGGACCTAATGAAACTTCAAAGCTTTTGCACAGCAAAGGAAACCATAACCAAGACCAAAAGACAACCCTCAGAATGGGAGAAAACATTTGCAAATGAAGCAACTGACAAAGGATTAATCTCCAAAATTTACAAGCAGCTCATGCAGCTCAATAACAGAAAAACAAACAACCCCATCCAAAAATGGGCAGAAGACCTAAATAGACATTTCTCCAAAGAAGATATACAGAATGCCAACAAACACATGAAAGAATGCTCAACATCATTAATCATTAGAGAAATGCAAATCAAAACTACAATGAGATATCATCTCACACCAGTCAGAATGGCCATCATCAAAAAATCTAGAAACAATAAATGCTGGAGAGGGTGTGGAGAAAAGGGGACACTCTTGCACTGCTGGTGGGAATGTGAATTGGTTCAGCCACTGTGGAGAACAGTATGGAGGTTCCTTAAAAAACTACAAATAGAATTACCATATGACCCAGCAATCCCACTACTTGGCATATACCCTGAGAAAACCAAAATTCAAAAAGAGTCATGTACCAAAATGTTCATTGCAGCTCTATTTACAATAGCCAGGACATGGAAACAACCTAAGCGCCCATCATAGGATGAATGGATAAAGAAGATGTGGCACATATACACAATGGAATATTACTCAGCCTTAAAAAGAAATGAAATTGAGCTATTTGTAATGAGATGGATAGACCTAGAGTCTGTCATACAGAGTGAAGTAAGTCAGAAAGAAAAAGACAAATACCGTATGCTAACACATATATATGGAATTTAAGGGAAAAAAATGTCATGAAGAACCTAGGGGTAAGATAGGAATAAAGACGCAGACCTACTGGAGAACGGACTTGAGGGTATGGGGATGGGGAGGGGTGAGTTTTGACAGGGCGAGAGAGAGTCATGGACATATACACACTAACAAACGTAGTAAGGTAGATAGCTGGGGGGAAGCAGCCGCAAGGCACAGGGATATTAGCTCGGTGCTTTGTGACAGCCTGGAAGGGTGGGATGGGGAGAGTGGGAGGGAGGGAGACGCAAGAGGGAAGACATATGGGAACATATGTATATGTATAGCTGATTCACTTTGTTATAAAGCAGAAACTAACACACCATTGTAAAGCAATTATACCCCAATAAAGATGTTTAAAAAAAATAATAATAATTCACAATTTGACACAGGCATTAGGAGAGTGGGTGGGCAGCAGATAAAACAATGTTGGTCATGAGTTGGTAATTGTTGAAGTTGGGTAATGACTACATGGAAGCTTATTATACAGTTCCCTCTACTTCTGTGTATGTGTAAAAAATTTTCATAATAAAAAGTAGAAAAAAAAAGGAAAAATCAGTGCTTCTATCCAGGTTTCCCTCCCCAGAAAGGAACACCCCCAGTGCAGTCCCCCAGGGCTCTTGCTTGGGCAGGTTTCCCCCTTCCTTCCTGTGCCTCCTTACACAGCCCTGTCTCAATGCCAGCAAGCCAGAATTTCCCTCGCCTGGTTTTTTGCATTTTTAAAACTCCCTGAGGCAGCCTCCAGGCATACTGAGTTGCCTGTCTGGAGTGTCTATGTTACCTCCAGATGCACAAAGTATTGTGTTCATCTGTGCTTACTTACATAGTTACATAGGTTTGGAGTTGTCTGCCCCTAACCTGAGTTTCCCTATAATCTCTGTTATTTTTAATGTGTGATTTTGAAAGAAAGCAAGATCTTTAGGGGAATACATTGAGGGTGTTATAGCAGAACCATCAGCATGTGCCTAGAATTATTTCAGAAATTAGGGGCTGGAAGAAGCCAAGCAAAGGAAACGAAGAGGTGGGCCCTGCCCTTAAGACTTTTACAACCTCATGATGGTAGCATCAAAGAAGCAAATGTGCTTAGTCCTCTTCATCCTTATTATACCCCAAATTTGGGGACAGTGTTGGAATTTCATTCATTAATCCAGGATACATTTTAAAACATACACAGTGCTACATCCTGTAGTGAATAAGACCAACACAACCCAGGCCCTCATATACCTTTCAGACTAGTGAGGGGACATGCAAAATTAAACAATTTGTTGTAAAATCACAATTAATGCACACTGTGAGCACAAATACCAGAGAAATCTCACTTCATCAAATAGAAAGGCTTCCCTGAAAAAGTGGCATTTCAGGAACAAAATCAGTTGAGGTTGCTTCATGGTTGAGTATAAAGAATGGCATTAAATAAAGATTTAGACTAGGAATAACTACAAGAAAATGAGTTAAAGGGGCATTGTAATTATCCCAGTAAAAGTTGTGATGGCTTGAACCAAGGTAATGACCCCAGAGACAAAGAGAAATGAACAGATTTGAAACCTAATTTGGAGGATGAATCAATAGAATTTAGTGTTCATTTGGCTCTGGAGGGTACTGGAAAGTCATGCATCTGGCAAGATTCCCTCACTTCCACCAACAACTGAGTGGGTGGTGACACCATATACTGAAAATGGGACTCACTAGAGGAGAAACGGGATGGAAGGAATGCATGAGTTTTGTTAAAGACGATATTAGTCAACTCAGGCTGCCCTAGCAAAGAACAATAGACTGGGCAGCTTAAGCAACAGAAATTTATTTCTCACAGTTCTGGAGGCTGAAAGTCCAAGATCAAGGTGTCAGCAGACTGGTTTCTTCTGAGGCCTCTCTCCTTGGCCTGTAGATGGTCATCTTCACCCTGGTTTTCATGTAGTCTGTGTCCTCATCTCCTCTTCTTATAAGGACACCAGTTACGTTGGATTAGAGCCCAATATAATACGGCCTCATTTAATTTAATCATATCTTTAAAGACCATATCTCCAAGTATGGTAATATTCTGAGATATTGGGGGTTGGGGCTTCAACATATGAATTTGGAGGGGGACACTAACATAACAAGACATACTTGCTTTGAGATGCCTGTGAAATCTGAGTGGAAATGTTGAGCAGGCTGTTTTGTGATCAGGCCTGGATTCAGAAGAGAGAGCTGGGCTGGGAGTGAATATAGAGCTGGAGAAGGAAAGTTGAGTAAGAGATACACATGGCTGTTGGAAGCCCCATCTACAACAAGCGAGAGTGGGCCAGGACATCCAGATCCTGGCTTCTCAATACCATTGTCCAGTGAGAAGAGTGAGGGCTCTTTGGAGAAATAGCTGGGCAGGAAAAGTATAAGTTGAGCTTGGAGTATCATGTAGTACCAGAAAGTAAGGAAGTATCCCCAAAAAAGGATGGAAACATGTCAAAAGGATACAGGGGCAAGGTTGAAAAGGTTCTTACTGGTCAAACTTGGAATACTTTGAGCAATTAAGTAGTGATGATAAAGGATTATAACCCACAGCATAGAATAAGAATACACGTACTCACACAGATGTAAGTAAATAAATAGGGGAGAAGGAAGGCTCTTCCTTACAGTGGAGTGCCAACTCATACATACAGAAGAAATGATAGAATCAGAAAATCACCATTTGGCACCCACCACTGTCATGATTGTTTCAGACAAGAATCATCAATAAATGCTAAAATTAATGGGTAAAAGTATGATGAGAAGCAGGATATTTTCAGTCTCAGAGTTTTACCTCACCAGATCCTTATTAATGACAAAGGGGGAAATGGTAACTCAAGAGTGGAGAAACCTGGCAGACACCAGTTTAACCAAAGGTTCAAAGTTACTATCACCAGGAATGGGACAAACCAAAATCATGTGCCTCCTGATCTAATACAGCATCACTTCTGTTGTATTTCTGTCCAAAAATGCACAAACTGTATCTAAACATGAGGAAACATCAGACAAACCCTATCTAAGGAATGTTAACAAAATAGCTGAATGCTACTCTTCAAATATGTCAAGGTTGTGAAAGATTAAGAAAGAGGAAGGAAGGAAGGGAGGAAGGGAGGGAGGGAGGGAGGGAGACAAGAAAGACAAGATAAGACAAGAAAGACTAAGGAATTAGAGGTGAGTAAGACTAAATACAAGGTGGTTTCCTGGATGGGATCTTGGATCAGAAAAAGGACATTAGTAGGACAGTTGGCAAAATTTGAATTAGGTCTATAGATTTAAATATTCTTACACTGTCCATGTTATTTTTTTTTAATTTTGACAACTGCCCTACAGTTATTTAAAAAAGATATCTTTGGCTTTGGGTTATGCAGACTGAAGCCCTGGATGTAAGGCATCATGTCTGCAACTTATTCTCAACACTTAAGAAAAATGCTACAGACACACACACAGAGGAGAGGGCAAGGGAGAAGCAAATACAGTAACATTGTTGTACTATTTTTTGCAAATTTTTGTAAATCTAAAATGATTCCAAAACAAACTTTAAAAAAAAAAGAAACAACAAAACAGTTGGGAGAAGATGCTCTGATGGGACTGAGGAGGATACCTAAGCCTGCCCCTGTGAACTTTAATGTCAGCTGTCATCACACCCTCTCTTGACGCCTGTGTCCCAGGACAATTGTGCTGTTTCAGTGGAAGTTGCAAATGCCCCACTGATGTGTTTAGGAGTACCCAGTTCTCTTTCGTTGCTTCAACTTGGGACTAAATTTGTCATGTGGATGGAGCTATAATGAAACAAAGAATTTAAACGAAATTCTGTCTCAATTATTCAATGGCAGGTCTTTGGCAGTCTCTCTCCTTCCTGGAATAGTATTCAAAAACCCAACCATTCCTCACTGGACAGAAAAGTGAGACAATAGCAGAAGTATCTGGAGGCTGATGCTCCTGGCCTGGTGAACCTGAGTAACAGAAGTTTCTTGAGCATTGATTTTTTTTTTCTAAGCAGCTGGTTAATCTCTACCACATGCACCCCTGAGAATGAATAGGGATGAGCAATTGGACAACCAAGACTGATGATATATTTTCCCAGCTTCTGATTATCCAACAGTCCTGCTGGATCAATCAGAGGAGCTTCTGGTCATGTGACCATGACCAGGACCATCCAGAAACCAAGTTCCCTTCTTTGGACAAAGAACTGGAAAGTTTGCAAAGGTGAATTTGAATGTCACCTCCATCCTCCTCTTTCCATGGACTACTTAGATGGGTAGAAGTTACAAGCTGGTTATATAATTAATAAAAGGATTTGGAGAATTATATAGTTCTCAAACAAAACACCCTCATATTATATGGTCCAACTCTCTCATTATTCAAATAAAGAAACTGGAAGCCCATTGGAGCAAAAGGACTTGTCCAAAGCCATATAGCTTGTTGGGACAGGACCGAGCTAAGAGACCCTGTCAGGGTGCCATAGAGCACACCACAGGGACACCTGCTCCAGGTTTTTAGAGAAAAATTCCTGGATAAAGAGCACAGTGAAACAGAATTCTGGGGGATGGGTGAGAATTAGCTGATTAGGAGGGAGCAGAAGCGGGCTCCAAGGAAACAGACTCATGGCAGCCCAGAGCTGAAAGAGAGCAAGGTGGCCAGGCACTCGGGCCCTCTGAATGTGACCAGCAGGCAGATGGGCTTGCCAAGGAGCTGCGGAGCATGGTGAGTCCCAGAGGAGTTTACATTGGATCCTGAGGGCACAGGGAGCCTTTGAGGACATTCCGGTCAGGACTGTCCTTCTCGCCACTCTTCACTTCAGTCTATGTTTCACATAGTGCTCCTCCTTCCTTCCTCCTCCTTCCCTCCACCTGCAGCTCAGATGTCTGTGACACCAGTTCTAAACCAGGACAAGAGGTCAGCAGGAACAGCAGACTGGGACAAGTTCTGGGCCCTGGGCCTGGTGGGTCTGTCTCACTGTTGGAGGAAGGGAGGATTCTCTCTTTCTCTCTCTGCCTGACTTCTCTACCCGGGACATGGTCTTCTCCTGCCCTCAGACTAGGACTTACACCATTGGCTCTCCTGGTCTCCAGACACCATTGGCTCTCCTGGTCTTCAGGCCTTTGAACTTGGACTAGAATTTATATCACTGGGTCTCTAGCTTGAAAACAAGAGACTATGAAACTTAGCCTCCATAACTACATGAGCCAATTTCTTATGATACACACACATATACACACACCTTATTGATTCTATTTCTTTGGATAACCCTAATTAACATGAGGTCTTCTGCCTCCCATCTGGGTGTACCCTTCCAAAGGCTGGGCCTCAAGTGGCCCCTCCCATGGTGCCAACTCTTGAATCTTGGATATTTATTTACATACACACACAGACACACCACACATACACATTCTCTCCCTCTTTCTCTCTCTCTCTCTCTCTCTCTCTCTCTCTCCCTCTGACTTTTTCACTCACTTTTTCATTTCCCCTCTCCCTACTAGTTTCTTCTACTTTTATAATGAATCTTTTCATTCTTTATAAAGGGGAGTATTTACAGAGAGATATACCAGGCAGGTCCACACCTGCCTGCCTCCTTCCTGGCTATTCATGCTCTCTGAGCCCCACCACCTTTCTGAGGCTGAGTGACCAGCACTGACATGACACCAGTGAACAGTTGAGGTTGGTATGGGTCTCTTCTCCTGGCTGAGAGTCAACGTTGCTAATATCCCAAACCCAACCTCACACTTGTGCCATTCACTGGGACTCAAAGCCATTTTGTATTCCTCCCTACAGGGAAGCACGATGGTAAGAGATTCTCATGTGCTGGTGCTCAAGGAGCAATACTAGTGTCACTCCTCCAACCATTCCTCACACAGGGACACCAAACCAGCTCCTTCTCTCAAGCAAGGAAAATCCCAGCCTAACAAGATGCTCAGTATGGACACCTGAGGCTTATTGAGACTTTGAGTTAATCTTAAATTTTATTTATAAGTAATATAGACAGATGTAAATACACATATGCATGCTCCATTGTTCCTGAGTATAGACTCAGGATGGGAGCGCTCTGGTAGGAATGCCTGTGGCACTAGCCCAGGCACACATCACTCATATCAAGCTCCACAGACATTTCCCCCATCAGGACCCCTATTTATCTCTGGCCCTGCTCCTATGGTTCTTATTATAATTGTAGGATGCACTTCAGAAAGAAATGTTAGGAAGAAGATTTATTATTCACAGGTCCTGGAGAGTACAGGGCATCCCCAAGGGCCATATGGTGAGGTCGTGTGCAGAGAGAGGGAGAGAGAATGGACCTGGGGCTCTGCCTTTATTAGGGTCTGAGGGTTGGGTGTCTAAGGTTTTGCAGGATCACTCTTTGTTGGTGAATTTAAAACATAAGAACAGAGATTAGGGCAGGGGAAAGGAGAAGCAGGGTCAGTTATCTAGATTACCTAAGGCTTTCTGAAAAGAGGAGCTCCATAGGTGGGGGAAGCTTTGTTCCTTAGCTGGTTGTTTTGCTACTAGCTGTCTCACAAAGCAGGCAGTATGTTTATTTAAGATGGGTGTCTCTGAAGTGGATGCTCCTGCAATCAAAAGCTTAATGTCAGGCATTTACACTATGATGTATGTACTGTATACATATAGCCTATATGTAGGCTTAGAAAGATGATTGGAAGGACATCTACTAAAATGTTATGTTTGGGTGGTTGTAAGTGTACAGGTGATTTTTAAATATCCTGTCTTATCAAATTTTGATAAATCTGCAACAGTTTTAGAATCAGAAAAGACTTGGTATAGAAAGTGTTTACAAATTTAATTTTAATTTTAAAGAAACTCATGTTGTAGTTTAAAAGTTTATTTTAAGGAAAACGTTGACTATGACATTATCTTCATTCCATAAAGGTTCAGTGAGAGGGTAATGACCATAAAAATGTGGCTATGTCTAAATAATATCTGGATCATTGGTATCACAATCTGGTACTTTTCCAAAATATTTCTGAAAACTGTGCTGGGATCAGGTCTTGGTGAAAAGAAAATGTTGATCTTTTAGAGGATTCATTCCAAATAAAGGTTTTGATTTATAAGAAGGATATTATAAAATTTTACATTACCATTTTAAGCAGTAGTTAGCTTCTTGATAAATTTGTTCATATTTTCTGGAAGAAGAGTTTTATTTTATAATCAACTTTTTTTAAAAATAGCGCTTGAAAAAGACTGGAAAAATATTCTGAGGCACATGAAAACCTCAGTGATAAATAGACAATGGTGCAATAATTTGTTTTTTTAGTCTCCTAGGAAGGGAAGGGCCATTGAAAATGGGTAAATATCCACAATGAGATCATTTCTCCCACTCAGGATTTCTTTGACCACTGTGTACAGCTTCAGGGAATGCATTGAAACTGGTTCCAGAACCCAGTGAGACTGCTTGGAAGGCTGGCCTCTTCTGAGGACATACAAGTAACTCCAGACCTTCATCTGTCTCAGCAAACTGACGGTGAAGGTCTGTGAAGCAAACTCCAGGAGCGCTCCCTTCCATCCTCTTTCTTCCTGTCCCTGTTCTTTCCCTAGCTGTGTCTCTCTTTCTAATTCTATTACCTCTTATTAGTAGTATCTGCAGAGACAAAATGAAGTAGAATATTGTCATGAATTTTTGGAATTGTAGGGAGAAGCACCTCGTTTACCCAAATAATTGAGCCATGAGCAGGTTACCTGGACTCCAGTTATGAGATAATTGCCCCAGTTCTTCCCTTGTGGATAAGTGTGATCCAGCCACACTTGAGGAGTCTCCAAGATCCTTTCAAGGGGTTCATGAAGTCAAAGCTATTTTCATGATAACACTAAGGTGCTATTTGCCTCTTTTCACTCTTATTCTCTTACAAGTCTACAGTGGAATTTTCCAGGGGTTACATGATGAGTGAAATCTCAACAGATTAAATTCAGTATGATTTGAGAATCCAACTGTTTTCTATTAAGGTAGGCATTAAAGGTATTTGAAAAATATAAAACAACGTATCTCCTCACTATTTTTTTTAATGTTGGAAAATGTAGTTATTTCTATAAAAAGATGTTACTTATATTAACATGTAATGGTTTATTCTTATTTCTAAATAAATTAATATTTTTCCATATTTTGTTTTAATTTCTAAAATGATAAATATCAATAGTTATAATCCATATAAACAAAAGATCTGAGAGAGCCACAAAAATTTTAAGACTGTAAAAGAGGCCTGAGATAAAAAAACTTTGAGTACTGCTGTTCTAGTACAATTAACAGAAAACAAATTTCTTTTGGTGGGCTTATTTCATTTTGGTCTGTATGATATAATCTGTTTGGGGGCTAGGTGTGGTGGTTTTGTAAGGTGTCACTGTCTAGGCTGGACTACATTTCCTAGGATTCCCTTTCCTGTGTGTTTCTGGTCAGGGCAGGCCACAAGAGAGGTTCTCCTGCAGTATCTTGGGGACAGAAGTTGAATGGCAGCCATCTGTAGCTCACTCATATCCCTCACCTTATTGACTCACCTCATTGTCCTGAGACTGAACCAGGCAGGCTCTTACTCACCTTTCCCTGAATCCCCTTTCAGTTTCTCTGACTTCTTGGCCAGAGGTGTACGTTTAGTTCATTGATGAAAGGCCCTGGTTTCTACAAGATGTGCGTACCACCAAAGTCAGAGGAAACGAGAATGGACTTGTGTTTTAGTCTGCTCTCATGGGCTCCAGGTTCTGCTTCTTTTCTCACGTTATAACTACCTTCCCTTCCAGCTGCATTCCTTGTGAACTCCAAGCTCCAGCACCAGACATAAAGACAAGGGCCTTAGCCAGCTCCTACGACTGTCAAGTCCCTATTAAATATATGTGTGTGTATGTGTGTGTGTGTGTGTGTGTGTGTGTGTGTGTGTGTGTGTTAAATATATATATGTGTGTGTGTATATATATGTATATATATATACACACACACATATATTCTCCTTATAATACACCAAGGCAGTAACTAGGATTTGACAAAAGTTGGAGAGACAGGAAGTACAGAAACAGGAAGTCATGGACAGTAATTATAGTGAAAGACATACTGATCATCTCCTCCTCACAGTGAGATTATGTCCTTTCACAGTTTGGCTTCTGAGGTCATCTATCACTCTGAAAGGATCCAATAATTGAAAGGTCACACACAGAACTACATCCATAAAGAGAGGTGAAGGCAGAGCTCATTTGAAACAATGCCTCAGGTTGTCTCACTTGGAAACACATTTGCTGGCAGGTCATGAAAGTTGGTAAAAAGACATACATGATATCATTCTGGTCATTTATGCAGGACAGACAGCCTCATCTGGGAGTAAGTTGTTAGTGTACATGTGTATATTCTGCTTTCCGGCCATTCCTTCTTTCCCTTTCCCTCTTCTTTTTCAAGTATTGTTGAATTGAGTACCCACCATGTGACTAGCCCTGGGTTGGATTCTATGGGCAAATACATATATTATTCTACTTGAGGAATTGTATTAGTTTTCGATTCCTACACAACAAATTACCCCCAAAACTTAGCAGCTGAAAGCAACAAACATGTATTAACTCACAAAGTTTCTGGGAGTCAGAAATCTTGGAACAACTTAGCTGGGTGTTTCTGGCTCAGGATCTCTGAGGAAGTTTCAGTCAAGCTGTCAGCCGGGCGTACAATCATCTGAAGACTTGAACAGGGCCGAAGATCTACTTTAAAGGAATAGCCACTTTCAATCTCCTTCACATGGAGATAGACCAGAGGCCTCACTATGTAAGTTTATCCACAGGATGGCTGATGACATGGTAGCTGGCTTCCTCCAAAGCAAATGATCAGAAAAAAAGAAAAATAGAGAGAGAGAGAGAGGGAACCACTAGTATCTTTTATCACCTAATCTCAGAAATGATATAACATCACTCCTTCCATATTCTATTGGTCACACAGAATAATCCCAGTATAGTTGTGGAAAGGGACCACATAGGGCATGAATCCTAGGAGGTGGAATCACTGGGGACCATCATGGAAGCTGGTTTTCATAAGGAATCATCATCTTATGACTCAGGGAGAAATTGAATAATGAATACACAGACCTCAAGCAAAACAATTAATTATCCTTTATATTTATTCATTAGTTCATTTGACTTTCTTGGAATAGAACTGTAATCTCAACAGGGAAATTATCACCATCCCTTATTTGCAGACAAGAAGAGTGAAGCAAAAGAGACCTTTGGCTTGCCCCAAGTCACCAGGTAATGGCGCACCTAAGTCGGGATCTAGAACTCTTCACTGACTGGATTTTCCTCTTTGTCTCCCCATTATAGGGTGAGGCAACAAGAGTCCATGAAAAAGCTCCCCATGGAATAGAATAAAGAATAGCCAGCAGGCAGAAATAAAGATTTTGGCCATTTGAGGAGAATTTCCGACATAATCCTCCCCACTGACTTTCAGGCTAGTGGCTTTCAAATAATACATCCTCTCCCTGCCCTGAACAACATGCCCTGCTGTTAAAATTAAATGATGCCAATTTTTTACGCATTCATATACATACACAAATATTAGATAGAATTTTCTTAATTTTGAAATTAATTTTATCCTTAATTTTTATCTTCTAAATTTTTCCTAGACTTTGCAGCCTGATACCAATTATCCAGTAAGAGCTGGTAGAAAACACAATGAATAAGGACCAAAGTGACTATTAGAAAAAAACAGGTACAGCCAGTATGTTTTGTTAAATGCCTTGTGGTATTTTTAATATATTTTCACACGTGCTTGAGATTATCTCATGTTATGCAAACATATTTTCCTAATTATTCCTAAATTGTGTTTCATTAAATGAATTGGTGTTTCCAGTGACTCACCCAGGTGTGTTAAGCCTAAGAGGCAGCCTCTCAGATACTTCTGAAAGACTGCTCCAAATAGCTAAGGAAGGAGCCAGGATATATAGGGGGTTTTGCTTAAAATAATAATAATAATAATTTTTTTAAAAAACAGGTAGTCGAATATCAAAATGTTGCTGCTATTTAAGAAAAGCAGACATCTCAAGTTAGTGAATTTAATGCTTTTCTACGTATGGGAGGAGGCAAGAGTCTGGGCTCACTGAAATTATTCCTTTAATATGCACTTTAACTATCTAGGGCCACTGTCTTGTTTTTCTCCATCCTGAATCACCTCAGGATGCACAGTCTGGGGTGGATGCAATGACTGATGGCTTGATGGCTGCAACATCCTTTGCTAACTGAGATAACAAATGACATTTTTCATCCACACCACTGAAGATGAACTCATTCTAACTCATCCCCTCTCCTGGTCAGTATAAAAAGCTGATCTTTGGCTTTCATAAAAAATATATCAGAAGAAACTTAAAATTTTCTGCCCCAGAAGAACATAGATTTGGGAAATGTCAGTCTAGTAGCACCCAGCCAGCTGAACTTTTTAGAACCACTATTCTCTCTTCTTAGTCAGACTTCTGAGGGGAAGAAAAAGAGTCCTTCTTGCCACCAGGAAATCTTGTATCTTCCTCTCTGATGATGTCATGTGAAACCTGTCATTAGCAACCCCTGAGAGGATTTTAGCTCCTCCAGCATAGGAATCCCACATCCTTGGCTCTGCACAGTATTTGTCATAATACCGACCTGGTCATAAGAGGCAGCCAATAATGATCTGTTGAACTAATGAACACCTCAGAAGTCTCAGATGGCCTGGTCCTGTTCCCCGAGCTTTCTAATTACAGCCTTTTTCAATCAGGATTCCATAAGACAATTAGCATAAAGATGAGTGATTTACGTGACTATTTTCTCAGTTCTACCAAGAATGCTACAAAATAGTTAGTCATTGTAGTTGGAGAGCAGATAAGCTAATTTATTACATATGTAGGTTGTCTTGGGGAATTGGGGATTTATTCTATCAGGAATTTTTGCTGGGAATGGTCAACTGAGGTTTCCTTGCTAACTTGGCATACAGTGGGAATACACAAGGTGGATGTGGGATCTGCAGCTCTGCCTGGGAATAAACACCTATATGCATTTGAGTTCCTTCAATGAGCACAAAACCTAAATTTCATGAGCACAGAAAGCAGATTAGTGGTTGCCAGGGACTAGGAGAAAGAGAGGAGGAGGGTGACTGCAAATGGACCTGAGGAATCTTTCTCAGGCAGTGGAAATGTTCTAAAACTGGATTGTGGCAACAGTTGCACAGCTTTATAAATAAAAATCATTGAATTATACACTTAAAACAAATGAATTTTATGGCATTCAGATTATACCTCAAAAGAGGTTTTGGGGTTTTTTTGCAGAAGAATGTATGTAGATTTTTATCATTCACATACTTGTTTTTATACATATAGAATCTCTCTGAAAATATATACAAGAAACTGGTGATACTAGTTGACTCCAGGGAGAAGAACTGAATGAATGAGGAAGGGACTCTACTTTCTATATCTTTTAATTTTACACCTTGTGAATATTTTAAAATTTAAAATATTTTCAATGATTCTCCTCCAATTTCCTTTATTCTCTACTTATGGTCCTCCCTTTAAATGTCTTTTGGAACCTCTCAGTCTTGACAGATTCCTCCTTGTCTCTCAATTGCTTTTTTGTATTTTAAAATCTCAGTCACTGGCCTACTTTTGGGTGAATTCTTCCATGCTGGCTTCCAATTCTTTAATTTTGTTTTTAACTATGTCCAGTCTAGAGTTCATACCCTTTGTTGATATTTTTAAGAATTACAATTATTGTATTTTTCACTTCCAAGATTTTTAATTGGTGTTTTGCCTGTTCATCCATTCTTTTTTAGTTGTGCATGTTTTTATTTCAAAGTGTATTGCCACTACTTCCATCTTTGTGAAAATAAATATTATTCTTACTGATTGCTCTGAGTGTCCTAAACATACTTGTTTTAAACTTTTGTCAGACTGTTCAACAAAATTAATTTAATCTTGGAATGAAGTAATGTTCCAGTTATTGCTTTGGTTGGCTGTTTCTCATCATTTGATTTCTGTGTGTATTTTCTTTTTTTCTTTTTTATCACACCCACACACTGTATTTTATAAGAGTTATTTTTTTTAAAAAACCCATTTAGCCATAAACATCTACTATAGGAACAACTAAGGAAACAGGCATGAAAGGAAAGACCTCACGTTGAGATGAACCACAGGCTGATTTAGAACCACAGTGTCACACTATTGTTAAGAATAAAAATGGTGAACACAGTCATGTGTTAAATAAAGATTTTTAAACTTTCCCTTCAGTGATTTCTTTCCCACATCATATAAACATGTTCAATTAAAAAAAAAAAACCTCCTTCAAAATTACTCATTTTCTAGGTATCTTATGTCTACTTGCAATCATAGCCAAGGTTTTCATCTGTCTCCATTTTAAACTCCTATTGATGTATGCATATATTCATGCAAAGAATATATAATAAACATCTATCATGCAACCAACAGTTTGCTCAGCACATGTATAAATAAAATACAGGACGTATCTACTCTTAAAAATGATCGCAGAGGGCTTCCCTGGTGGCGCAGTGGTTGAGAGTCCGTCTGCCGATGCAGGGGACAGGGGTTTGTGCCCTGGTCTGGGAGGATCCCATGTGCTGTGGAGTGGCTGGGCCCGTGAGCCATGGCCGCTGAGCCTGCGCGTCCGGAGCCTGTGCTCTGCAACGGGAGAAGCCACAACAGTGAGAGGCCCGTGTACCGCAAAAAAAAAAAAAAAAAAATGATAGCAGAGACTTCCCTGGTGGTCCAGTGGTTAAGACTCCATACTCCTAGTGCAAGGGGCCCGAGTTCGATCACTGGTCAGGGAACTAGATCCCTCATGCCGCAACTAAAATATCCCACAGGCCTCAACGAAGATTCCACGTGCCCCAACTAAGATCCTGCACAGCCAAATAAATAAATAATTTTTTTTAATGATAGCAAAAATGGCAGAGGAAGGGGCTCCAAAATTCCACATCTCCATAAAAGCAATGAAAAAGAAAAAAAAAAAAAAACAGGCAGAATCAACATTTTTGGAACTCCGGAAAATACCCAAAATCTTGCACTAACCTGGGGAGCACTTCCAAAAAAATGCTTGAATCTTGGTAAGGCTTGTGGCATTTTAACTTACCATATCCCATCACCCATGACCCAGCTGAGGATCAGACTTAAAAATAACAATCTTCATTCCTGGTACAGGTACCAGAGGGGAAAAAATGAAACTCATTTGCAAATAGTCACCATTATTTGATTTGTCTGCTGGTTTCCTAGGGGATATGCTCAAAAGGCTTGGATTTCTGGCCTCGTGCAAAAGCTGTTACCTGGTGGCCATTTGTCAAAAATATTTGTGGGCAAATGTGTTAGTCACTGATGCATGAGGCAATGATTAAGAGTACACAGTAAACTGGATACAATTATGGGGAGGAAATGCAAGGTAATGAGGAGCTTTGGGAAATAAGGGCTTTGAAAAGATCCTACATATTTATGGGAATCTTGAAAACCTGATGCATGCCCAGAGCTGTGCATATATGCAAGAAAGACCTGAGAAGACTATAAGCTCTCACTTCTGGCTGGTCTGGGGGCTCTATGAAAGCTAAGTTAAGGCTAAGGCAGAGTTGCAAACTGCCTAGCTGAGAGTTGGAGGTATGCCCCAGCACACATAGACACACACACACACACACACACACACACACAAACATACATAACACTTCATCAAAGACTGGGAGTTTTTTTAGTCCCAGTCATTTAAACAATGTCTGTAAAATTACTAGCTGACCACTAAGCTAATGGAACAGAGACTTCAGTAGGCATATATGACAAAGAGCACAGACTACAAAATTTGTTCAGAAAAAATCACTAAAAGAACAAACTACTACTACTACAAGAAGCAATAAAAACAAACTCTTGGGAAGAGGAAGAATTAAAAGTTGTTACATTGTAATATACAAAATGTCAAGTTTTCAATAAAAAAGTATGAGACATGCAAAGAAACAAGAAAGTATAGCCCATACACAGAGGGGGAGAAAAGTAATTAATAGAAACTCCCTGATAGTCAATTATTATAACTATGCTCAAAGAAATAAGGGAAACACTGTGTAAAAAAAAATTAAAGGAAATTGTGGGACTGGTGTCTCACAAAGTAGAGAATATCAATGAGAGAAATTATAAAAGAAACCAATTAGAGAGAGAAAACGAGATCAAGATGGTTAAGAAGGAGGACATGAAACTCACCTCCCCTGAGAAACACATCAAAAATACATACGCATGTGGAGCAACTTTCACTGAAAACTAACTGGAGATTGGCAGAAGGACTCCTGTATGACCTAAGCTTTAAGAAAGATACACATGTAATCAGGTAGGAAGGGAAGAGAGGTAATCAGGTTGGTGCCTGTGCCCCTGGGAGGAGACACAGAAGAAGGGGGATTACACAGGCTCCTTGGGGTGTGGGTGGTTTGAGCCACATATTGAGTGCCCCAGCTCTGGGGGTTAACACTGGGAAAGCAAGTCCCTTTAGCTGGTTAGAAAACCATGGGACTAAGAGGAAGGCTGTAAGAAACCTAGACTCTGCTCATGAAGATCATGCACACATTTACTCACTCCAAAAACAAGGTAGAAAAAACAGACTGAAACTTCACAGGGCTCAGGCTACTTTCCTACAACTACTCCAGTGCACAACCTGGCCTCAGCCGAGTGCCCACTACACTCCACTTGTTTCATGATGCAGTTCCACACTAGAGTGAGGGCTAACACAGCCAAGTGGAGTCCTCAGTTGTGAGGGATGGTGCCAGCCTGGACCTGGAACAATATCTGAGGTGGGAAGGGGCAGCTCTTACTGGTACTTACAGAGGGAGCACATCAGAAGTGATTCAGTACCATGACTGGGGCCAGGGTCACCACAGCCTAAGTCCAGACCCACACCAAGTGGCTGATCCAGCCACTCTTGCTCCAGCACTGCTCCCCTCTGGGGCAAATGTGCCAGTGCTGGGATGCGGGAGAGCACACACTTAGAGAACAGAACCAACTTGGACCCAACCCCCAGAGCTTCTGCTCCAGTAACTTGAGACCCCACCTCCACCCCCAATAAGGTAGAGTTGGCCACTGAGCAAAGGAAAAGCCCTGACTCACACCTGACTCTAGCTTTAGCCACTCCACCTCCAGCCCCACCTCTTACTAAGGTGAGAGCTGCCAGCACACCCTGGGGAAAAATATGACTTGTGCTCATGTCATATCCAGTTTTCTCACCAAAGTCCCTGGGTACACACAGACTGTATAGGGATGGTTCCACACAGGACACCCATTCAAGATGCAAATAGGTAACTTTCACCTAATTTCATAGAGACAGAGAAAGTTAAGCAAAATGAGAAGACAGAGAAATTTGTTTCAATTGAAAGAACAGGAGAAAACATCTGAAAAAAACAACTCAGGAAATAAAATAAATAATTTACCAAATAAAGAGTTCAAAGCATTAGTAATAAAAATGCTAAATGAGTTAAGGAAAAGTATAGATGAACACAGTAAGAATTTTAACAAGGAGCTAAAAAATATAAAAAACAAACAGCCAGAATTGAAAAACACAATAACTGAAATGAAAAACACAATGGAGAGACTTAACAGCAGAGTAGGTAATACAGAAGAATGTAAAAGTTATCTGGAAGATAGAAGAATGTAAATAACTTAATCAGAACAGCAAAAAGAAAAACAAATTTTAAAAAATGAGGAGGAGACGGGGGAAGATGGCGGAAGAGTAAGACGTGGAGATCGCCTTTCTCCTCACGGATACACCAGAAATACATCTACACGTGGAACAACTCCTACAGAACACCTACTGAAGGCTGGCAGAAGACCTCAGACCTCCCAAAAGGCAAGAAACTCCCCACGTACCTGGGTAGGGCAAAAGAAAAAAAGAAAAAACAGAGACAAAAGAATAAGGACGGCACCTGCACCAGTGGGAGGGAGCTGTGAAGGAGGAAAAGTTTCCACACACTAGGAAGCCCCTCCGCGGGCGGAGACTGCGGGAGGCGGAAGGGGGAGCTTCGGCACCGCGGAGTAGTGCACAGCGACGGGTACAGAGGGCAAAGCGGGGAGATTCCTGCACAGACGATCGGTGCCGACCGGCACTCACCAACCAGAGAGGCTTGTCTGCTCACCCACCGGGGCGGGCGGGGCTGCGAGCTGAGGCTCGGGTTTCAGTTTCGGACGGAGCGCAGGGAGAGGACTGGGGTTGGCGGCTTGAACATAGCCTGAAGGGGTTGGTGCGCCACGACTAGCCGGGAGGGAGTTCGGGGAAAAGCCTGCACCTGCCGAAGAGGCAAGAGACTTTTTCTTCCCTCTTTGTTTCCTGGTGCGCGAGGAGAGGGGTTTAAGAGCGCTGCTTAAAGGAACTCCAGAGACGGGCGCGAGCCGCGGCTAAAAGCGCGAACCCCAGAGACAGGCGCGAGCCGCGGCTGAGGGCGCGAGCCCCCGAGACGGGCGCGAGCCGCGGCTGGAAGCGCGAACCCCAGAGACGGGCGCGAGCCGCGGCTAAAACCGCGGACCCCAGAGACGGGCGGGAGACGCTGGGGCTGCTGCTGCCGCCACCAGGGGGGCTGTGTGCTAGCACAGGTCACTCTCCGCGCCCCTCTTCCGCGGAGCCTGTGCAGGCCGCCACTGCCAGGTTCCCGGGATCCAGGGACAACTTCCCCGGGAGTACGCACGGCGGGTCTCAGGCTGGTGCAACGTCACGCCGGCCTCTGCCGCAGCGTCACGCCACCTCTGCCGCCGCAGGCCCGCCCCGCACGCAGTGCCCCTCCTTCCCCCATCCCCCAACCCCCAGCCTGAGTGAGCCGGAGCTCCCGAATCAGCGGCTCCTTTAACCCCGTACTGTCTGAGCAAAAAACAGACGCCCTCCAGCGACCTGCGCGCAGGGGCAGGGCCGGGTACAAAGCTGAGCTCCTGTGAGCTGTGAGAGCAGAGAGGAGAGAGGGAGGTCTCTCCCGGCAGCCGCGGAGGCAGCGGATTGAAGCTCCACAATCAACTTGATGTGCCCTGCATCTGTGGAATACCTGAATAGACAGGGAGTGATC
This sequence comes from Phocoena phocoena, assembly GCF_963924675.1. NCBI lineage: Eukaryota > Metazoa > Chordata > Mammalia > Artiodactyla > Phocoenidae > Phocoena > Phocoena phocoena. The sequence goes on from NC_089224.1 coordinate 23,385,193, forward strand.
CCAAATTGAAGAGGTGGAATTTAAGAGCGAGATCTGTGATTTTTTTCCCTTTTCCTCTTTTTGTGAATGTGTGCGTGTATGCTTCTGTGTGAGATTTTGTCTGTATACTCTTGCTTCCACCAGTTGTCCTAGGGCTCTATCCGTCCATGGATTTAAAAAAAAAAATTTTTTTTTCTAAATAATTAATTTTAATTGTAATAACTTTATTGTACTTTACCTTTGTTCTTTCTTTCTTTCTTTCCTTCCTTCCTTCCCTCCTTTAGACAGCGAATCACCCCAGATTGAGGAGGTGGTCTCTGGGAGCAGGATTTATGATTTTTCCCCCTTTGCCTCTTTTTGTGAACGTGTATGTGTATGCTTCTGTGTAAGATTTTCTCTGTATAACTTTGCTTCCAACATTTGTCCTAGGGTTCCATCCGTCCGTTTTTTTTTATTTCTAAATATTTTTTAGTACAATAACTATATTATACTTTATTTTATTTTTACTGTATCTTCTTTTTTTCCTTCTTTCCCTCCTTCCTTCCTTCCTTCTTCCCTCCCTCCCTCCCTCCTTTCTTTCCTTCTTTGCTTCTTTCTTCCTTCCTTCCTTTCCTCCTTTCCTTCTTTCTTTCCTCATACTTCTACTAATTCTCTCTCCATTTTCTCCTTCTTTCCCTCCTTCCTTCCTTCCTCCCTCCCTCCCTCCCTCCTTTCTTTCCTTCTTTGCTTCTTTCTTCCTTCCTTCCTTTCCTCCTTTCCTTCTTTCTTTCCTCATACTTCTACTAATTCTCTCCACATTTTCTCCTTCTTTCCCTCCTTCCTTCCTTCCTTCCTCCCTCCCTCCCTCCCTCCTTTCTTTCCTTCTTTGCTTCTTTCTTCCTTCCTTTCCTCCTTTCCCTCTTTCTTTCCTCATACTTCTACTAATTCTCTCTACATTTTCTCCTTCTTTCCCTCCTTCCTTCCTTCCTTCCTCCCTCCCTCCTTTCTTTCCTTCTTTGCTTCTTTCTCCCTTCCTTCCTTTCCTCCTTTCCTTCTTTCTTTCCCCATACTTCTACTAATTCTCTCTATTTTTTCTCCCTTTTATTCTGAGCCGTGTGGATGAAAGGCTCTTGGTGCTCCAGCCCAGGAGTCAGGGCTCTGCCTCTGAGGTAGGAGAGCCAACTTCAGGACACTGGTCAACAAGAGACCTCCCAGCTCCACATAATATTAAACGGTGGAAATATCCCAGAGACCTCCATCTTAACACCAGCACCCAGCTTCACTCAACGACCAGCAAGCCACAGTGCTGGACAACCTATGCCAAACAACTAGCAAAAAAGGAACACAACCCCACCCATCAGCAGAGAGGCTGCCTAAAATCATAATAAGGCCACAGACACCCCAAAACACACCACCAGACGTGAACCTGCCCACTAGAGAGACAAGATCCAGGCTCATCCAGCACAACACAGGCACTAGTCCCCTCCACCAGGAAGCCTACACAACCCACTGAAACAACCTTAGCCACTGGAGACAGACATCAAAAACAACGGGAACTACGAACGTGCAGCCTGCAAAAAGGAGACCCCAAACACAGTAAGATAAGCAAAATGAGAAGACAGAAAAACACACAGCAGATGAAGGAGCAAGATAAAAACCCACCAGACCTAAAAAATGAAGAGGAAATAGGCAATCTACCTGAAAAAGAATTCAGAATAATGATAGTAAGAATGATCCGAAATCTTGGAAGTAGAATGGACAAAATGCAAGAAACAGTTAACAAGGACCTAGAAGACATAAAGATGAAACAAGCAATGATGAACAACGCAATAAATGAAATAAAAAGTACTCTAGATAGGATCAATAGCAGAATAACTGAGGCAGAAGAATGGATAAGTGACCTGGAAGATAAAGTAGTGGAAATAACTACTGTAGAGCAGAATAAAGAAAAAAGAATGAAAAGAACTGAGGACAGTCTCCGAGACCTCTGGGACAACATTAAATGCACCAACATTCGAATTATAGGGGTTCCAGAAGAAGAAGAAAAAAAGAAAGGGACTGAGAAAGTATTTGAGGAGATTATAGTTGAAAACTTCCCTAATATGGGAAAGGAAATAGTTAATCAAGTCCAGGAAGCACAGAGAGTACCATACAGGATAAATACAAGGAGAAATACGCCAAGACACATATTAATCAAACTATCAAAAATTAAATACAAAGAAAGCATATTAAAAGCAGCCAGGGAAAAACAACAAATAACACACAAGGGAATCCCCATAAGGTTAACAGCTGATCTCTCAGCAGAAACCCTACAAGCCAGAAGGGAGTGGCAGGACATACTGAAAGTGATGAAGGAGGAAAACCTACAACCAAGATTACTCTACCCAGCAAGGATCTCGTTCAGATTTGATGGAGAAATTAAAACCTTTACAGACAAGCAAAAGCTGAGAGAGTTCAGTACCACCAAACCAGTTTTACAACAAACGCTAAAGGAACTTCTCTAGATAAGAAATGCAAGAGAAGGAAACGACCTATAATAACGAACCCAAAACAATATAGAAAATGGGAATAGGAACATACATATCGATAATTACCTTAAGTGTAAATGGACTAAATGCTCCCACCAAAAGACACAGATTGGCTGAATGGATACAAAAACAAGACCCTTATATATGCTGTCTACAAGAGACCCACCTCAGACCTAGAGACACATACAGACTGAAAGTAAATGGATGGAAAAAGATATTCCATGCAAATGGAAACCAAAAGAAACCTGGAGTAGCAATTCTCATATCACACAAAATAGACTTTAAAATAAGGACTATTAAAAGGGACAAAGAAGGACACTACTTAATGATCAAGGGATTGATCCAAGAAGAAGATGTAAGAATTGTAAATATTTATGCACCCAACATAGGAGCACCTCAATACATAAGGCAAATACTAACAGCCATAAAAGGGGAGATCGACAGTAACACATTCATAGTAGGGGACTTTAACACCCCACTTTCACCCATGGACAGATCATCCAAAATGAAAATAAATAAGGAAACACAAGCTTTAAATGATACATTAAACAAGATGGACTTAATTGATATTTATAGGACACTCCATCCAAAAACAACAGAATACACATTTTTCTCAAGTGCTCATGGAACATTCTCCAGGATAGATCATATCTTGGGTCACAAATCAAGCCTTGGTAAATTTAAGAAAATTGAAATTGTATCGAGTATCTTTTCTGACCACACGCCATGAGACTAGATATCAATTACAGGAAAAGATCTGTAAAATATACAAACACATGGAGGCTAAACAATACACTACTTAATAATGAAGTGATCACTGAAGAAATCAAAGAGAAAATAAAAAAATACCTAGAAACAAATGACAATGGAGACACAACGACCCAAAACCTATGGGATGCAGCAAAAGCAGTTCTAAGGGGGAAGTTTATAGCAATACAAGCCCACCTTAAGAAGCAGAAAACATCTCGAATAAACAACCTAACCTTGCACCTCAAGCAATTAGAGAAAGAACAAAAAAAGCCCCAAAGGTAGCAGAAGGAAAGAAATCATAAAAATCAGAAATAAATGAAAAAGAAATGAAGGAAACGATAGCAAAGATCAATAAAACTAAAAGCTGGTTCTTTGAGAAGATAAACAAAATAGATAAACCACTAGCCAGACTCATCAAGAAAAAAAGGGAGAAGACTCAAATCAATAGAATTAGAAATGAGAAAGGAGAAGTAACAACTGACACTGCAGAAATAAAAAAAATCATGAGAGATTACTACAAGCAACTCTATGCCAATAAAATGGACAATCTGGAAGAAATGGACAAATTCTTAGAAATGCACAACCTGCCAAGACTGACTCAGGAAGAAATAGAAAATATGAACAGACCAATCACAAGCATTGAAATTGAAACTGTGATTTAAAATCTTCCAAAAAACAAAAGCCCAGGACCAGATGACTTCACAGGTGAATTCTATCAAACGTTTAGAGAAGGGCTAACACCTATCCTTCTCGAACTCTTCCAAAATATAGCAGAGGGAGGAACACTCCCAAATTACTTCTACGAGGCCACCATCACCTTGATACCAAAACCAGACAAGGATGTCACAAAGAAAGAAAACTCCAGGCCAATATCACTGATGAACATAGATGCAAAAATCCTCAACAAAATACTAGCAAACAGAATCCAACAGCACATTAAAAGGATCATCCACCATGATCAAGTGGGGTTTATTCCAGGAATGCAAGGATTCTTCAATATACGCAAATCTATCAATGTGATAAACCATATTAACAAATTGAAGGAGAAAAACCATATGATCATCTCAATACATGCAGAGAAAGCTTTCGACAAAATTCAACACCCATTTATGATAAAAACCCTGCAGAAAGTAGGCATAGAGGGAACTTTCCTTAACATAATAAAGGCCATATATGACAAGCCCACAGCAAACATCATCCTCAATGGTGAAAAACTGAAAGCATTTCCAGAAAGATCAGGAACAAGACAAGGTTGCCCACTCTCACCACTCTTATTCAACATAGTTTTGGAAGTTTTAGCCACAGCAATCAGAGAAGAAAAGGAAATAAAAGGAATCCAAATCGGAAAAGAAGAAGTAAAGCTGTCACTGTTTGCAGATGACATGATACTATACATAGAGAATCCTAAAGATGCTACCAGAAAACTACTAGAGCTAATCAATGAATTTGGTAAAGTACAGGATACAAAATTAATGCACAGAAATCTCTTGCATTCCTATATACTAATGATGAAAAATCTGAAAGTGAAATCAAGAAAACACTCCCATTTACCATTGCAACAAAAAGAATAAAATATCTAGGAATAAACCTACCTAAGGATACGAAAGACCTGTATGCAGAAAATTATAAGACACTGATGAAAGAAATTAAAGATGATACAAATAGATGGAGAGATATACCATGTTCTTGGATGGGAAGAATCAACATTGTGAAAATGACTCTACTACCCAAAGCAATCTACAGATTCAATGCAATCCCTATCAAACTACCACTGGCATTTTTCACAGAACTAGAACAAAAAATTTCGCAATTTGTATGGAAACACAAAAGACCCCGAATAGCCAAAGCAATCTTGAGAACAAAAAAAGGAGCTGGAGGAATCAGGCTCCCTGACTTCAGACTATACTACAAAGCAACAGTAATCAAGACAGTATGGTACTGGCACAAAAACAGAAAGATAGATCAGTGGAACAGGATAGAAAGCCCAGAGATAAACCCACACACATATGGACACCTTATCTTTTATAAAGGAGGCAGGAATGTACAGTGGAGAAAAGACAGCCTCTTCAATAAATGGTGCTGGGAAAACTGGACAGGTACATGTAAAAGTATGAGATTAGATCACTCCCTAACACCATACACAAAAATAAGCTCAAAATGGATTAAAGACCTAAATGTAAGGCCAGAAACTATCAAACTCTTAGAGGAAAACATAGGAAGAACACTCTGTGACATAAATCACAGCAAGATCCTTTCTGACCCACCTCCTAGAGTAATGGAAATAAAAACAAAAATAAACAAATGGGACCTAATGAAACTTCAAAGCTTTTGCACAGCAAAGGAAACCATAATCAAGACCAAAAGACAACCCTCAGAATGGGAGAAAACATTTGCAAATGAAGCAACTGACAAAGGATTAATCTCCAAAATTTACAAGCAGCTCATGTAGCTCAATAACAAAAAAACAAATAACCCCATCCAAAAATGGGCAGAAGACCTAAACAGACATTTCTCCAAAGAAGATATACAGACTGCCAACAAACACATGAAAGCATGCTCAACATCACTAATCATTAGAGAAATGCAAATCAAAACTACAATGAGATGTCATCTCACACCAGTCAGAATGGCCATCATCAAAAAATCTAGAAACAATAAATGCTGGAGAGGGTGTGGAGAAAAGGGGACACTTTTGCACTGCTGGTGGGAATGTGAATTGGTTCAGCCACTATGGAGAACAGTATGGAGGTTCCTTAAAAAACTACAAATAGAACTACCATATGACCCAGCAATCCCACTACTGGGCATATACCCTGAGAAAACCAAAATTCAAAAAGAGTCATGTACCAAAATGTTCATTGCAGCTCTATTTACAATAGCCCGGAGATGGAAACAACCTAAGCGCCCATCATCAGACGAATGGATAAAGAAGATGTGGCACATATACACAATGGAATATTACTCAGCCTTAAAAAGAAATGAAATTGAGTTATTTGTAATGAGATGGATAGACCTAGAGTCTGTCATACAGAGTGAAGTAAGTCAGAAAGAAAAAGACAAATACCGTATGCTAACACATATATATGGAATTTAAGGGAAAAAAATGTCAAGAAGAACCTAGGGGTAAGACAGGAATAAAGACGCAGATCTACTGGAGAACGGACTTGAGGATATGGGGAGGGGGAAGGGTGAGTTTTGACAGGGCGAGAGAGAGTCATGGACATATACACACTAACAAACGTAGTAAGGTAGATAGCTGGGGGGAAGCAGCCGCAAGGCACAGGGATATTAGCTCGGGGCTTTGGGACAGCCTGGAGGGGTGGGATGGGGAGAGTGGGAGGGAGGGAGACGCAAGAGGGAAGACATATGGGAACATATGTATATGTATGGCTGATTCACTTTGTTATAAAGCAGAGACTAACACACCATTGTAAAGCAATTATACCCCAATAAAGATGATTAAAAATAAATAAATAAAATCCAACTAAAGAGCAAAAAAAACAGTATGGGACTGGCACAAAAACAGATGTTTAGATGAATGAAAGAGAATAGAGAGCACAGAAATAAACCCACGAACTTTTGGTCAATTAATCTATGACAAAGAAGGCAAAAATATACAATGAAGAAAAGACAGTCATTCAATAGTGGTGCTGGAAAAACTGAACAGTTACATGTAAAAGAATGAGATTAGAACATTTCCTCACACCACATGCAAAAATAAACTCAAAATAGATTAAAGACATAAATGTAAGACCTAAAACCATATTAATCAGAGTGAGGCTTTCTGAAGATCATCATCTCGGCACCAAGACCCATCTCTACCAACTGCCTGAGAACTCCAGTGCTGAACACCTCAGGCCAAACAACCAGTAAGACAGGAATACAATCCCACCCATCAAAAAAAAAAAAAAAAAAAATGAAATGACCAAAAAAAGTTTAAGATGAAGGAACACAGTAAAAACCTACAAGACCAAATAAATGAAGACAAAATAGGCAACCTAACTGAAAAAGAAGTCAGAGTAATGATAGTAAAGATGATCCAAAATCTCAGTAACAGAATGGAAAAAATACAAGAAACCTTTAAAGAGGATCTAGAAGAACTAAAGAGCAAAAAAACAGTGATGAACAACACAAAAATTGAAAAGAAAAATACTCTAAAAGGAAACAATAGCACAGTAACTGAGGCAGAAGAACAGATAAGTGACCTGGAAGATAAAATACTGAAATAAATACCGCAGAGCATAATAAAGAAAAAAGAATGAAAAGAACTGAGGACCGTCTCAGAGACCTCTGGGATGACATTAAACACACCAACATTCGAATTATAGGGGTCCCAGAAGAAGAGAGAAAATGAAAGGGTCTGAGAAAATATTTGAAGAGATTATAGTTGAAAACTTCCCTACCATAGGAAGGAAATAGTCAACCAAGTCCAGGAAGCACAGAGAGTCCCATACAGGATAACCCCAAAGAGAAACACGTTGGATAATATTAATCAAACTATCAAAAAATTAAATACAAAGAAAAAATATTAAAAGCAGTAAGGGAAAAGCAAAAAATAATATATAAGTGAATCCCCATAAGGTTAACAGCTGATCTTTCAGCAGAAACTCTGCAAGCCAGAAGGGAGTTTCAGGACATATTTAAAGTGATGAAAGGGAAAAACCTACAACCAAGTTTATTCTACCTGGCAAGTATCTCATTCAGATTCGATGGAGAAATCAAAAGCTTTACAGACAAGCAAATCTAAAAGAATTCAGCACCACCAAACCAGCTTTACAACAAATGCTGAAGGAACTTCTCTAAGCAGGAAACACAAGAGAAGAAAAAGACCCACATAAACAAACCCAAATCAATTAAGAAAATGGTAATACAAACATACAGATCGATAATCACCTTGAATGTAAATGGATTAAATTCTCCAACCAAAAGACACAGACTGGCTGAATGGACACATAAACAAGACCCTTATATATACAGTCTGCAAGAAACCCACTTCAGACCTAGGGACACATACAGACTGAAAGTGAGGGGATGGAAAAAATTATTCCAGGCACATGGCAATCACCAGAAAGCTGGAGTAACAATACTCATATCAGATAAAACAGACTTTAAAAAAGACTGTTATAAGAGATAAGGAAGGACATTACATAATTATCAAGGGATCAATCCAAGAAGAAAACATAACAATTATAAATAATTATTCACCCAACATATCAGCACCTCAGTACATAACACAAACGCTAATAGCCATAAAAGGAGAAATCAACAGTAACACAATAATAGTTGGGGGCTTTAACATCCCAATGACACCAATAGACAGATCATCCAGACAGAAAATAAATAAGGAAACACAAGCTTTAAAAGACACAATAGACCAGACAGACTTAATTGATACTTTTAGGACATTCCACCACAAAGTGGAAGAACACACTTTCCTCTCAAGTGCACACGGACAGTTCTCCAGAATAGATCACATCTTGAGTCACAAGTCAAGCCTTGGAAAATTTAAGAAAACTGAAATTGTTTCAGGTTTTTTTTTTTTTTTGTATATTAAGGAATAATTTATTTTTTTTACATCTTTATTGGAGTACAATTGCTTTACAATGGTGTGTTAGTTTCTGCTTTATAACAAAGTGAATCAGTTATACATATACATATGTTCCCATATCTCTTCCCTCTTGCATCTCCCTCCCTCCCACCCTCCCTATCCCACCCCTCAAGGTGGTCACAAAGCACCGAGCTGATCTCCCTGTGCTATGCGGCTGCTTCCCGCTAGCTATCTACCTTACATTTGTTTGGTAGTGTATATATGTCCTCTCTCTTGCTTTGTCGCAGCTTACCCATCCCCCTCCCCATATCCTCAAGTCCATTCTCTAGTAGGTATGTGTCTTTATTCCTGTCTTACCCCTAGGTTCTTCATGACAATTTTTTCTTAAATTCCATATATATGTGTTAGCATATGGTATTTGTCTTTCTCTTTCTAACTTACTTCACAATGTATGACAGACTCTATCCACCTCACTACAAACAGCTCAATTTCATTTCTTTTTATGGCTGAGTAATATTCCATTGTATATGTGTGCCACATCTTCTTTATCCATTCATCCGATGATGGACACTTAGGTTGTTTCCATGTCCTGGCTATGGTAAATAGAGCTGCAATGAACATTTTGGTACATGACTATTTTTGAATTATGGTTTTCTCAGGGTATAAAATTGAAAGCATCTTTTCCAACCACAACACTATGAGATTAGAAATCAATTATAGGGGAAAAAACATAAATACATGGAGGCTAAACAGTGCACTGGTAAGTAAGCAAGAGATCACTGAAGAAATCAAAGAAGAAATTAAAAAATATTGAGAAACAAATGATAATGAAAACACAACAATCCAAAACCTATGGGATGCAACAAAAGCAGATCTAAGAGGGAAGATCAATTCAAGCTCACCTCAAGAAACAAGAAAAATCTCAAATAAAAAATATAACCTTACACCTAAAGGAACTAGAAAAGAAGACAAAGAAAACATAAAGTTAGTAGAAGGAAAGAAATCATAAAAATCAGAGAAGAAATAAATGAAATAGAAACAAAGAAAACAACAGCAAAGATCAATATATCTAAAAGTTGGTTCTTTGAGAAGATAAATAAAATTGATAAACCTTTAGCCAGACTCATCAAGAAAAAAAGGAAGATGACTGAAATCAATAAAATTAGAAATGAAAAGGAGAGATTACAACTGACACCACAGAAATACAAAAGATCATAAAAGACTACTACAAGCAACTATATGCCAATAAAATGGACAACCTGGAAGAAACGGACAAATTCTTATAAAGGTACAACTTTCCAAGATTGAACCAGGAAGAATTAGAAAATATAAATGGACCAATCACAGGCAATGAAATTGAAACCGTGATTAAAAATCTTCCAACAAAGAAAAGTCCAGGGCCAGGTGGTTTCACAGACGAATTATATCAAATATTTAGAGAAGCGTTAACACCTATCCTTCTCAAACTCTTCCAAACATTTGAAGAATGAGGAACACTCCCAAACTCATTCTACAAGACCACCATCACCCTGATACCAAAACCAGACAAAGATATCACAAAGAAAATTATAGAACATAATGAACATATAGAACAGCTGAACATAGATGCAAATTCCTCAACAAAATACTAGCAAACAGAATCCAACAGCACATTAAAAGGACCATACACCATGATCAAGTGGGATTTATCCCAGGGATGCAAGGATTCTTCAATATACACAAAACAATCAATGTGATATACCATATTAACAAATTAAAGAATAAAAACCATATGATCATCTCAATAGATGCAGAAAAAGCTTTTGACAATATTCAACACCCAGCTATGATAAAAACTTTCCAGAAAGTGCACATAGAGGGAACCTACCTCAACATAATAAAAGCCATATATGACAAACCACAGCAAATATTATTCTCAGTGGTGAAAAACTGAAAGCATTTCCTCTAAAATCAGGAATAAGACAAGAGTGCCCATTCTCGCCACTATTATTCAACATAGTATTGGAAGTCCAGTGCCCATTCTCGCCACTATTATTCAACATAGTATTGGAAGTCCTGGCCACAGCAATCAGAGAAGAAAAGAAATAAAAGGAATACAAATTGGAAAAGGAAAAATAAAACAGTCACTATTTGCTGATGACATGATACTATACATAGAAAATCCTAAAGATGCCTCCAGAAAACTACTAGAACTGATCAATGAATTTTGTATGGTTTCAGGATACAAAATTAATGCACAGAAATCTCTTGCATTCCTATACACTAACAATGAAAGGTCAGAGAGAGAACTTTTTTAATATAAATTTATTTATTTAATTTTTGGTTGCATTGGCTCTTTGTTGCTGCATGAGGGCTTCCTCTAACTTCAGCAAGCAGGGGCTACTCCTCACTGGTGCATGAGCTTCTCATTGTGGTGGCTTCTCTTGTTGCAGGGCATGGGCTCTACATGCCCAGACTTCAGTAGTTGTGGCATGCAGGCTAAGTTGTTGTGGCTTGCAGGCTCTGGCACACAGGCTCAATAATTGTGGCTCATGGGCAGAGTTGCTCCACGGCATGTGGGATCTTCCTGTCAGGGCTTGAACCCATGTGCCCTGCACTGGCAGGCAGACTCTTAAATACTGCACCACCAGGGAAGTCCCCAGAAACAGACATTAAGGAAACAATCCCTTTTACCATCGCAACAAAAAGAATAAAATACCTAGCAATCAACCTACCTAAGGAGGAAAAACACCTGTACTCAGAAAGCTATAAAACACTGATGAAAGTAATCAAAGATAACATAAACAGAGGGAGAGATATACCATGCTCCTGGATTGGAATAATCAATGGTGTGAGAATGACTATACTACCCAAAGCAATCTACACATTCAATACAATCCCTCTCAAATTACCAATGGCATTTTTTACAGAACTAGAACAAGAAATTTTACAATTTGTATTGAAACGCAAAAGACCCTGAATAGTCAAAGAAGTCTTAAGAAACAAAAACGGAGCTGGAAGAATCAGGCTCCCTGACTTCAGATTATATGACAAAGCTACAGTAATCAAGACAGTATGGTACTGACACTGACACAGAAATATAGATCAATGGAACAGGATAGAAAGCCCAGAGATAAACCCACACACATATGGTCACTTTATCTGTGACAAAGGAGGCAAGAATATACAATGGAGAAAACACAGTCTCTTCAATAAATGGCGCTGGGGAAAATGGACAGATACATGTAAGAGAATGAAATTAGAACACACCCTGACACCATACACAAAAATAAACTCAAAATGGATTAAAGACCTAAATGTAAGGCCAGACACTATAAAACTCTTAGAGGAAAACATAGGCAGAATATCTATGACATAAATCACAGCAAGATCCTTTTTGACTCACTTCCTAGAGAAATGGAAATAAAAACAAAAATAAACAAATGGGATCTAATGAAACTTCAAAGCTTTTGCACAGCAAAGGAAACCATAAACAAGACAAAAAGACAACCCTCAGCATGGGAGAAAATATTTGCAAATAAAACAACAGACAAAGGATTAATCTCCAAAATATACAAGCAGCTCATGCAGCTCAATATCAAAAAACAAACAACCCAATCCCAAAATGGGCAGAAGATCTAAATAGACATTTCACCGAAGAAGACATACAGATGGCCAAGAAGCACATGAAAATCTGCTCAACATCACTAATCGTTAGAGAAATGCAAATCAAAACTACAATGAGGTATCACCTCACACTGATCAGAATGGTCATCATCAAAAAATCTACAAACAATAAATGCTGGTGAGGATGTGGAGAAAAGGGAACCCTCTTGTACTGTTGGTGGGAAGGTAAATTGATACAGCCACTATAGAGAACAGTATGGAGGTTCCTTAAAAAACTACAAATAGAACTACCATATGACCCAGCAATCCTACTACTGGGCATATATCCTGAGAAAACCGTAATTCAAAAAGATACATGTACCACAATGTTCATTGCAGCACTATGTACAATAGCCTGGACATGGAAGCAACCTTAATGTCCATCAACAGTGAAATGGGTAAATAATATGTGGTATATATATATATATATATATATATATATATATATATATATATATACAATGTAATATTACTCAACAATAAAAAATAATAAAATTTTGCTATTTGCAACAATGTGGATGAACCTAGAGGGTATTATGCTTATTGAAATGCTAAGCAGAGAAAGATTAATGCTGTATTCTATCACTTATATGTGGAATCTAAAAAATAAAACAAATGAATGAATATAGAGAAAAAGAAACAGACTCACAGATATAAAGAAAAAACAATGGTTACCAGTAGGGAGAGGCAAGCAAGGAGGGGCAATTACAGGAAGGGGATTAAGAGATACACACTACTATTTATAAAATGAATAAGCTACAGAGATATATTACACAGCACAGGGAAATATAGCCATTATTTTGTAATAACTTTAAATGGAGTATAATCTATAAAAATATTGAATCACTGTGTTGTACATCTGAAACTAATATAATATAATCAACAATACTTCAATTAAAAAAGGAAAACAACTAGAAATTATGGAGCTAAAAACTACAACTGAAATTAGAAATTCAGTTAGAGGAATTCAATAATAGATTTGAATAATCAGAATAAAGAATCAGTTGAAGATAGGACAAATGAAACCATCTAATCTGAGGAAAAGACAGAAAAAAATGTGAAGCAAAATTAACAAAACCTCAGATACCTTTGGGATACCATCAAGCATACCAACGCATGCATACTGAGATTCCCAGAAGGAGAAAGGAGAGAGAAAGAGGCAGAAAGAATTTGGGGACAAATAATTGTTGAAAACTTCCCAAATTTAATAAAATACATAAATCTACATAGCCAAGGAGCTCAAAAAAATCCAAGTAGAATAAACTGAAAAACAGCCACACAAGACATATCATAATCAAATTATTGAAAACCAAAGACAGAATTTTGGAAGCAATGAGAGAGAACAGACTTACAATGCACAAGGAATCCTCAATGAGGTTAACAACTGATTATCTTTAGAAATCATAGAGGCCAGAAGATTGTGCGATGATGTGTTCAAAGTACTGAAATTAAAAAACTAAAAACAAAAATCCTATACCCAAAAAAACTATCTTTCAAGAGTGGAGAAGTTTCAGTTTCTGATCCTGAATGTAAGGAACGTAGAAGCTATTACAGCTATCCTCACAAGAAGAGACTTGATAATCAACATCTGTTCTTAGATCAATCAGAGAACTGAGGTCACAGGACAAAACATTGTTCAAAAAATTCAGAGAGTTGGGCAGGCAGATACAAAATATCATAACCTACTGGAGCAAAAACCTAGGAGCAGAAATTTTCACAGGGATCAGCAGCAGAGTAAGAAATGCTTAATTGACATGCTATAATTGACAAATTTCTGGAGGCTTCATGTGAACAAGTTCAAGAGTTAAAAATTCCAGGGGACCTAATCTTAGAAAGGCCCCCACACTTTCTTGAGCTTTATCTCCAGGAGACGCTCGGCTCTTACAGTGAAGATCAGAGGAAAATCACCTCATACTTACGGCAAGAAGAAGGAGAAGTGGCCATCTTGAAATATACTCAGAACGTTCTCTCTTTTTTTTTTTTTTTCTGCCTTCTCTTCAAGAGAAGGGACTATTTTATCAGAGACTAAACATCTGGCGATTTACCAGAGCATAAAGAGCCCCTCTAGCTTTCCATACAGCAGAAGGGAAATACCCAACTCCAGCCCTTTCTAGCCTGCCTATCTCATCTAAGGAAGGAAAAACCCTGAGAAGCACATGTGAAGGTTACAGCCCAGGGGATATAGGCTCACTAAAAGACTGAGACCTAAGCATAGGACTATAAAAATGCTTCCCCTCCTCTCAAATCTTGTGACCACATCAACAGAAGTATTGTATACTAACAGAGGGATACAACTGAAAGAACTGTACATCTTAAACCTTATTTTTTAAGTCTCTAGGGAAACCCAATACACGGGGAAGATAACAAAAACACTACAGGAACTTTTACCCTCTGACAGCTACAGCAACAGCAAACAATAAACACAGCCTGACTTCTAGTCAGACAAACATAAAGCCTCACACTTAAGACATGTTTACCTCAGTTCCATTTCCTCAATAGATGTCCAGTTTTCAGAAAAAAATTACAAGGTATACAAAGATCAACACAGTGTAAGGAGACAGAGAAAGCCTCAGAACTAGACTCAGATAAGAAAGAGATGTTGGAATTTTCAGACTGTGAATTTTAAAACAACTATGAATAACATGCTCAGAGCTATAATGAAAAGAGTGGGCAACATGCAAGAACAGTTGCACAATACAAGTAAAGAGATGAAAACTCTAAGAAAGAGTAAAAAAGTAGTAGAAACCAAAAACAACACTGTAACAAAAAATTAATGTTTTGATTAGCTCATCAGTAAACTGGGAAGAATAACTGGAAAAGAAAAGAATAAATGTCCGTAGAAAATTCAAATTTGAAATGCCGAGAGAAAGAAGAATAAAAAGGGTGAAACATAAGGACTTCCTTGGTGGTCCAGTGGTAAAGGATCTGCCTTCCAATGCAGGGGATGTGGGTTCGATTCCTGGTTGGGGAACTAAGATCCCACATCTCGTGGGGCAACTAAGCCCATGCACCACAACTACTGAGCTTCTGCACCTCAGTGAGAGAGCCCATGTGCAGCAAACTACAGAGCCAACCTGTCCTGGACCCCATGCCACAACTAGAGAAGAGAAAACCCACATGCCACAACTAGAGAGAAGCATGCATGCTGCAACAAAAGATCCCGCACGCCTCAGAGAAGACCACATGTGTCACAAGTAAGACCGAATGCAGCCAAAAAATATAAAGAAAATAAAATAAATAAAATTAATTTCTTTCTTTTAAGTGGAATATATATCTGAGAACTGTAACACAATAACAAAAGGTATAACATATAAGTAATACGAATGCCAGAGGAGAAAAGGAAAAGAAACAGAAGAAATATTGAAGAAATGATGACCAGGAATTTTTCAATATTAAGGATAGACACAAAACCATAAATCCAGAAAGCTTAGAGAATATCAAACACAATATATTCTTTAAAAAGCTATACCTAGACATATCATATCCAAACTTCAGAAAATCAAAGGCAGAGAAAATCTTGAAAGAAGCCAGAGTGAGGGAAACCTTATGTATAGAAGAGCAAGAAAAAGAATCACGTTTGACTTCTCTTCAGAAACTATACAAGAAAGAAGAGAGGAATAAAATATTTAAAGAGTTAAAAGATAGAGACCCTAACCTAAAATTCTATATTCAGCAAAATTATCCTTCACAAGTGAAGGAGACATAAGGACTTTCTCAGACAAACAAAAATTTTGGAAATTTGGCACCACTAGACCCACCTGGCAAGAAATATTAAAAGATAATCTTCAGAAAGAAGGAAAATATAGATCAAAAGCTTGTGTCTATGTCAAGAACAGTATTAGAGAAGGAATAAATAAAGGTAAAATAAATTATTTTTCTTATTCTTAATTGATATAACAGAAAACACTTTGCTCAAAATAATAGCAACAATATATTTGGTGATTATAGCTTATGGATAGGTGAAATGAATAACAGTAATAGGACAGATGGAAGGAATAGGCCTTAAGGTACTTGCACTACCCAAGAAGTGGCATAGTATTATTTGAAAATAGACTTGGATTAGTTGTGAAAGCACACTGCAAACTCAAGGACAACTACTAAAAGTAATAAAAGTACAATTTATATGCTAAGAAAGATTAAATATACAAAATGCTGAATTAAAACCAGAGATGGTAGAAAAAGAGTGGAAGACAAAAAAGAAACAAAAAATGAAAGCAACAAAAAAAGTAATAAATATGGCCAAAATTAATCTAACTATATCAATTACCACTTTAAACATCAATGATCAAAATATATCAACTAAAATACAAAGACTGTCACAGTGGATAAAAAAATGAAAAATAAGACCCAACTACAATGAACATTGTGGTACATGACTCTTTTTGAATTATCGTTCTCTCAGGGTATATGCCAAGTAGTGGGATTGCTGGGTCGTATGGTAGTTCTATTTTTAGTTTTTAAAGGAAGCTCCATACTGTCCTCCAATAGTGGCTGTATCAATTTACATTCCCACCAACAGTGTATGAGGATTCCCTTTTCTCCACACCCTCTCCAGCATTTATTGTTTGTAGATTTTTTGATGATGGCCATTCTGGCCGATGTGAGATGATACAGGACATGGAAGCAACCTAAGTGTTCATCGACATATGAATGGATAAAGAAGATGTGGCACATATATACAATGGAATATTACTCAGCCATAAAAAGAAATGAAATTGAGTTATTTGTAGTGAAGTGGATGGATCTAGAGCCCGTCATACAGAGTGAAGTAAGTCAGAAAGATAAAAACAAATACCATATGCTAACACATATATGTGGAATCTGAAAAAACAAACAAATGAACAAAAAAACAGCTCATGAAGCGCCTAGGGGCAAGACAGGAATAAAGACCCAGACCTACTAGAGAGTGGACTTGGGGACACGGGGAGGAGGAAGGGTAAACTGAGACAAAGTGAGAGAGAGGTAGTGTATATATGGATATATATACACTACCAAATGTAAAATAGATAGCTAGTGGGGAACAGCTGCATAGCACAGGGAGATCAGCTTGGTGCTTTGTGACCAGTTAGAAGGGTGGGATAGGAATGGTGGGAGAGAGGGAGACGCAAGAGGGAAGATATATGGGGATATATGTATAACTGATTCACTTTGTTATAAAGCAGAAACTAATACACCATTGTAAAGCAATTATACTCCAATAAAAATGTAAAAAAAAAACCCAACTACATGTTGTCTATAAGAAACTCACTTTAAATATAAAGACACAGATTGCATAAAAGAAAAAGTGTGGGGCTTCCCTGGTTAAAAATCCACCTGCCAATTCAGGGGACATGGGTTCAAGCCATGGGCCGGGAAGATCCCACATGCTGCAGAGCAACTAAGCCCGTGTGCCACAACTACTGAAGCCCGCATGCAACAACTACTGAAGCCCATGCACTTAGAGCCTGTGCTCCACATCAAGAGAAGCCACCGCAATAAGAAGCCTGCGTACCGCAACGAAGAGTAGCCCCCACTCGCCCCAACTAGAGAAAGCAACAACGAAGACCCAGCACAGCCAAAAATAAATAAATAAATTTTTTAAAAAAGAAAAGAAAAGGGGTGGATAAAGATATATTATGCTAACACTAATCAAAAGAAAATCATAGTGGCTATAATAGTTTCAGACAAAAGGAATTCAGGAAAAGTAAAATTATCAAGTGAAAGACGGACATTATATGATGATAAAGTGGTCAATTCTTCAAGAAGACATAATAATCCTTAACGTGTATGCATCTAACAGAGTCAAAATACATGAAGCAAAAACTGATAGAACTAAATGGAGAAATAGATGAATCCACTCTTATAGTTGGAGAATTCAACATGCCTCTATGAGTAACTGACAGAACCAGCAGGCAGAAAATCAATAAGGACATAGTTGAGCTGAACAACACCATCAATAAACTGGATCTAATTGACATTTAAGGAACACTTTACCAAAAAACAGCAAAATACACATTCTCCACAACTAGATATGGAATATATACAAAAAAATTAGCTAAAATCATACTTAATGGTGAGAAACTACATACTTTCCTACTAAGGTCAGAAACAAGACAAGGATGTTCCCTCTTGCCACTCCTATTCAATATTGTACTGAATATTCTAGCTAATTCAATATGACCAAAAAACGGAAATAACATGGATACAGATTAAGAAGACAGTTGAACAGAGTAGAGACCCCAGAAATAGACCCACATACATAATCTGATCTCTGACACAGGAATAAAGACATTTCAATTGAAAAAGGATAGTCTTTACAACAAATTGTGCTGGAAAAAAGTAATATTCCATTGTATATATGTGCCACATGTTCTTTATCCATTCATCTGATGATGGACACTTAGGTTGTTTCCATCTCCTGGCTATTGTAAATAGAGCTGCAATGAACATTTTGGTACATGAGTCTTTTTGAATTATGGTTTTCTCAGGGTATATGCCCAGTAGTGGGATTGCTGGGTCATATGGTAGTTCTATTTGTAGTTTTTTAAGGAACCTCCATACTGTTCTCCATAGTGGCTGTACCAATTCACATTCCCACCAGCAGTGCAAGAGTGTTCCCTTTTCTCCACACACTCCCCATCATTTTTTGTTTGTAGATTTTCTGATGATGCCCATTCTAACTGGTGTGATGTGATACCTCATTGTAGTTTTGATTTGCATTTCTGTAATGATTAATGATGTTGAGCAGCTTTTCATGTGCCTTTTGGCCATCTGTATGTCTTCTTTAGGGAAATGTCTATTTAGGTCTTCTGCCCACTTTTTGATTCAGTTGTATGTTTTTTTAATGTTGAGCTGCATGAGCTGCTGTATATTTTAGAGATTAATCCTTTGTCCTTTGAGTCGTTTGCAAATATTTTCTCCCATTCTGAGAGTTGTCTTTTAGTCTGGCTCATGGTTTCCTTTGTTTTGCAAAAGCTTTTAAGTTTCATTAGGTACCATTTGTTTATTTTTGTTTTTATTTCCCTTACTCTAGAAGGTGGGTCAAAAAGGATTGTGCTGTGATTTATGTCAAAGAGTGTTCTTCCTATGTTTTCCTCTAAGAGTTTTATTGTGTCCGGTCTTATATTTAGGTCTTTAATCCATTTTGAGTATATTTTTGTGTATGGTGTTAGGGAGTGTTCTAATTTCATTCTTTTACATGTAGCTGTCCAGTTTTTCCAGCACCACTTCCTGAAAACACTGCCTTTTCTCCATTGTATATCCTCGCTTCCTTTGTCATAGATTAGTTGACCATAAGTGTGTGGGTTTATCTCTGGGCTTTCTATCCTGTCCATTGATCTATACTTCTGTTTTTGTGCCAGTAAAATATTGTGTTCATTATTGTAGTTTTGTAGTATAGTCTGAAGTCAAGGAGTCTGGTTCCTCCAGCTCTGTTTTATTCCATCCAAATTGCTTTGGCTATTCGGGGTCTTTTGTGTCTCCCTATAAATTAAAAAAAAATTTGTTCTAGTCCTATTAAAAATGCCATTAGTAATTTGATAGAGATTGCATTGTATCTGTAGATTGCTTTGGGTAGTAGAGTCATTTTCACAATGTTGATTCTTCCAGTCCAAGAAAATGGTATATCTCTCCATCTGTTTGTGTCATCTTTGATTTCATTCATCAGTGTCTTATACTTTTCTGAGTACAGGTCTTTTACCTCCCTAGGTAGGTTTATTCCTAGGTATTTTATTCCCTTCATTGCAATGGTAAATGGGAGTGTTTCCTTAATTTCTTTTTCAGACTTTTCATCATTACTGTATAGGAATGCAAGAGATTTCTGTGCATTAATTTTGTATCCTGACACTTTACCAAATTCATTGATTAGCTCTAGTAGTTTACCGGTGGCATCTTTAGGATTCTCTATGTATAGTATCATATCATCTGCAAACAGTGACAGTTTTACTTCTTCAATTCCAATTTGTATTCATTTTATTTCTTTTTCTTCTCTGATTGGCGTGACTAGGATTTCCAAAACTATGCTGAATAATAGTGGTGAGAGAGGACATCATTGTCTTGTTCCTGATCTTACAGGAAATGCTTTATGTTTTTCACCATTGAGAATAAAGCTTTTTCTTTCTTTTAACATCTTTATTGGAGTATAATTGCTTTACAATGGTGTGTTAGTTTCTGCTTTATAACAAAGTGAATCAGTTATACATATACATATGTTCCCATATCTCCTCCCTCTCCTCTTGTGTATCCCTCTCTCCCATCCTCCCTATCCCACCCCTCCAGGCGGTCACAAAGCACCGAGCTGATCTCCCTGTGCTATGCGGCTGCTTCCCACTAGCTATCTACCTTACGTTTGGTAGTGTATATATGTCCATGCCTCTCTCTTGCTTTGTCAAAGCTTACACTTCCTCCTCCCCATATCCTCAAGTCCATTCTCTAGTAGGTCTGTGTCTTTATTCCTGTTTTATCCCTAGGTTGTTCATGACATTTTATTTTCTTAAATTCCATATATATGTGTTAGCATACGGTATTTGTCTCTCTCTTTCTGACTTCACTCTGTATGACAGACTCTAGGTCTATCCACCTCATTACAAATAGCTCAATTTCATTTCTTTTTATGGCTGAGTAATATTTCATTGTATATATATGCCACACCTTCTTTATCCATTCATCCGTTGATGGACACTTAGATTGTTTCCATCTCCAGGCTATTGAAAATAGAGCTGCAATGAGCATTTTGGTACATGACTCTTTGAATTATGGTTTTCTCAGGGTATATGCCCAGTAGTGGGATTGCTGGGTCATATGGTAGTTCTATGTGTAGTTTTTTAAGGAATCTCCATACTGCCTCCATACTGGCTGTATCAATTTACATTCCCACCAAGAATGCAAGAGGGTCCCCTTTTCTCCACACCCTCTCCAGCATTTATTGTTTCTAGATTTTTTGATGATGACCATTCTGACTGGGGTGAGATGATATCTCATTGTAGTTTTGATTTGCATTTCTCTAATGATTAGTGATGTTGAGCATTCGTTCATGTGTTTGTTGGCAGTCTGTATATCTTCTTTGGAGAAATGTCTATTCAGGTCTGCCCATTTTTGGATTGGGTTGTTTGTTTTTTTGTTATTAAGCTGCATGAGCTGCTTATAAATTTCGGAGATTAATCCTTTGTCAGTTGCTTCATTTTCTCCCATTCTGAGGGTTGTCTTTTGGTCTTGTTTATGGTTTCCTTTGCTGTGCAAAAGCTTTGAAGTTTCATTAGGTCCCATTTGTTTATTTTTGTTTTTATTTCCATTTCTCTAGGAGGTGGGTCAAAAAGGGTCTTGCTGTGATTTATGTCATAGAGTGTTCTGCCTATGTTTTCCTCTAAGAGTTTGATAGTTTCTGGCCTTACATTTAGGTCTTTAATCCATTTTGAGCTTATTTTTGTGTATGGTGTTAAGGAGTGATCTAATCTCATACTTTTACATGTACCTGTCCAGTTTTCCCAGTACCACTTATTGAAGAGGCTGTCCTTTCTCAACTGTACATTCCTGCCTCCTTTATCAAAGATAAGCTGGCCATATATGTGTGGGTTTATATCTGGGCTTTCTATCCTCTTGCATTGACTTATCTTTCTGTTTTTGTGCCAGTACCATACTGTCTTGATTACTGTAGCTTTGTAGTACAGTCTGAAGTGAGGGAGCCTGATTCCTCCAGCTCAGCTTTTTGTTCTCAAGATTGCTTTGGCTATTCGGGGTCTTTTGTGTTTCCATACAAATTGTGAAAATTTTTGTTCTAGTTCTTTGAAAAATGCCAGTGGTAGTTTGATAGAGATTGCATTGAATCTGTAGATTGCTTTGGGTAGTAGTGTCATTTTCAAAATGTTGATTCTTCCAATCCAAGAATATGATATATCTCTCCATCTATTTGTATCATCTTTAATTTCTTTCATCAGTGTCTTATAATTTTCTGCATACAGGTCTTTATTCATTCTTTCACCATTGAGAATGATGCTTGCTGTGGGTTTGTCATATATGGCCTTTATTATGTTGAGGTAGGTTCCCTCTAGGTCCACTTTCTGGAGAGTTTTTATTATAAAAAGGTGTTGAATTTTGTCAAAAGCTTTTTCTGCATCTATTGAGATGATCATATGGTTTTTATTCTTCAATTTGTTAATATGGTGTATCACATTGATTGATTTGCCTATATTGAAGAATCCTTGCATCCCTGGGTTAAATCCAACTTGATCATGGTGTATGATCCTTTTAATGTGTTGTTGGATTCTGTTTGCTAGTATTTTGTTGAGGATTTTTGCATCTATATTCATCAGTGATATTAGTCTGTAATTTTCTTATTTTGTAGTACTTTTGCCTGGTTTTGGTATCAGGGTGATGATGCTCTCATAGAATGAATTTGGGAGTGTTCCTTCCTCTGCAATTTTTTGGAAGAGTTTGAGAAGAATGGGTGTTAGCTCTTCTAAATGTTTGATAGAATTCACCTATGAAGCCATCTGGTCCTGGACTGTTGTTTGTTGGAAGATTTTTAATCACAATTTCAATTCCTTTGCTTGTGATTGTTCTGTTCATATTTTCTGTTTCTTCCTGGTTCAGTCTTGGAAGGTTATACCTTTCTATAAAGTTGTCTATTTCTTCCAAGTTGTCCATTTTATTGGCATAGAGTTGCTTGTCATAGTCTCTTAGGATGCTTTGTATTTCTGTAGTGCCTGTTGTAACTTCTTGACTTTCATTTCTAATTTTATTGATTTGAGTCTTCTCCCTTTTTTTCTTGATGAGTCTGGCTAATGTTTTATCAATTTTGTTTATATTCTCAAAGAACTAGCTTTTAGCTTTGTTAATCTCTGCTATTGTTTTTTTCTTTTTTCTATTTCATTTATTTCTGCTCTGATCTTTATGATTTCTTTCCTTCTACTAAATTTGGGTTTTGTTTCTTCTTGTTTCTCTAGTTTCTTTAGGTGTAAGTTTAGATTGTTTATTTGAGATTTTTCTTGCTTCTTGAGGTGAGCCTGAATTGATCTTCTCTCTTAGAACTGATTTTGCTGCATACATACGTTTTGGATCATCGTGTTTTCGTTGTAATTTGTACCTAGGTTTTTTTTTAATTTCCTCTTTGATTTCTTCAATGATATCTTGGTTATTTAGTAATGTATTGTTTAGCCTCCACGTGTTTGTGTTTTTTACGTTTTTTTTTCCTGTAATTGTTTTCTAATCTCATAGGGTCATGGTTAGAAATTTCAATTTTCTTAAAGTTCCTGAGGCTTGATTTGTGACCCAAAATGTGATCTAGCCTGGAGAACTTTCTGTGTGCACTTGAGAAGAAGGTGTAATCTGCTGTTTTTAGTTGGAATGTCCTATGAATATCAATTAAATCTATCTGGTCTACCGTGTCATTTAAAGCTTGTGTTTCCTTATTAATTTTATGATTGGATGATCTGTCCATTGGCGTAAGTGAGGTTTTGAACTCCTCCACTATTATCGTGTTAGTGTCGATTTCCTCTTTTATAGCTCTTAACAGTTGCCTTATGCATTAAGGTGCTCCTATGTTGTGTGCATGTGTATTTATAATTGTTATATCTTCTTCTTGGATTGATCCCTTGATCATTGTGTAGTGTCCTTCCTTGTCTCTTGTAACATTCTTTATTTTAAAGTCTATTTTATCTGGTATGAGTATTGCTACTCCAGCTTTTTTTGATTTCCATTTGCATGGAATATCTTTTTCCATCCCCTCACTTTCAGTCTGTATGTGTCCCTAGGCCTGAAGTTGGTCTCTTGTAGACAGCATATATATGGGTCTTGTTTTTGTATCCATTCAGTGAGCCTGTGTCTTTTGGTTGGAGCATTTAATCCATTCACGTTTAAAGTAATTATCGATACGTATGTTCCTATTACCATTTTCTTAATTCTTATGGGTTTGTTTTTGTAGGTCCTTTTCTTCTCTTATGTTTCCCAGTTAGAGAAGTTCCTTTAGCATTTGCTGTAGAACTAGTTTGGTGGTGCTGAATTCTCTTAGCTTTTGCTTGTCTCTAAAACTTTTAATTTCTCCATCAAATCTGAATGAGATCCTTGCCAAGTAGAGTAACCTTTGTTGTAGGTTCTTCCCTCTCATCACTTTAAGTATATTGTGTCACTCCCTTCTGGCTTGTAGAGTTTCTGCTGAGAAATCAGCTGTTAACCTTATGGGAGTTCCCTTGTATGTTATTTGTCATTTTCCCTTTGTTGCTCTCAATTATTCTTTATCTTTAATTTTTGTCAATTTGATTACTATGTGTCTCAGCATGCTTTTCTTTGGGTTTATACTACCTGGGACTCTCTGTGCTTCCTAGGCTTGGTGGTTATTTCCTTACCCATGTTAGGGAAGTTTTCAACTATAATCTCTTCAAATATTTTCTCAGGTCCTTTCTCTCTCTCTTCTCCTTCTGGGACTCCTATAATGCGAATGTTGTTCCAGAGGTCTCTTCGTCTGTCTTCATTTCTTTTCGTTCTTTTTTCTTTATTCTTTTCCATGGCAGTGAATTCCACCATTCTGCTTTTCAGGCCCCTTATTTGTTCTTCTGCCTCAGTTATTCTGCTACTGACTCTTTCTTGTGTATTTTTCATTTCAGTTATTGTATTGTTCATCTCTGTTTGTTTGTTCTTTAATTCTCCTAGGTGTTTTTTCTTTAATTCTTCTAGGTCTTTGTTAAACACTTCTTGCATATTCTTGATCTTTGCCTCCATCCTTTTTCCTAAGTCCTGGGTCATCTTCACTATTCTTATTCTGAATTCTTTTTCTGGAAGTTTGCCTATCTCCACTTCATTTAATTGTTTATCTGAGGTTTTGTCTTGTTCCTTCATTGGGTACATAGTCCTCTGCCACTTCATTTTGTCTGTTTCTCTGTGAATGTAGTTTTCATTCCACAGGCTGCAGGATTCTAGTTCTTCTTGCTTCTGCTGAAACTTAGGTAACTTTGGGTTTGACATTTTAGATACCACACCAAAAACACAATCCATGAAATAAAAAATTTTAAGTTGCACTTCAGTAAAATTTATAACTTCATTCTACAAGAGACAGTGTTGTGACAATGAAAAGGCAAGCCACATATTGGGAATAAATAGTTTCAAAACACTTATCTTTTAAAGGACAGGTATATAAGATATACAAATAATTCTTAAAAACCAACAATAAAACACATTTTCATATACCTGCTGGTTATTTGTATGTCTTCTTTGAAAAACTGTCCATTCAAGATTTCAATAAGTTTATTTGTGTTTTAGGTTTTTTGTTTTTGTTGGTTTTTTGTTTTCTTGTTTGTTTGTTTACTCTTGAGTTGTATGAGTTCCTTATATTTTTTGGAGATTAACCCCTTATCTGGTAGATGGTTTACAAATATTTTTTTCCTTTCCATACATTGCCTTTTCATTTTGTTTTTTCCTTTTCTGGGCAGAGGTTTTGGTTTGATGCAATCCTATTTTTCTGTTTTTATGTTTGTTGCCTGTACTTTTGATGTCATATCCAAAAATATAATTTCCCTGACCAATGTCAGAAGGCTTTTGCCTCATTTATTTCACTTAACATAATACCCTCTAAGTCCATTTATTTTGTCACAAATGGAAAAATTTCATTCATTTTTATGGCTGAGTACTGTTCCATTTTTTGTGTTTATGTGTGTGTGTGTGTGTGTGTGTGTGTGTGTGTGTGTATCACATCTTCCTTATCTATTCATCCATTGATGGGCACTTAGGTTGCTTCCATATCTTGGCAATTATAAATAATGCTGCTATGAATATTGGAATGTAAGTATCTTTTCAAATTAGTGTTTATATATTTTTTTTCGGATATATACCCAGGAGTGGAATTGCTGGGTCATATAGTAGTTTTAGTTTTAGCTTTTTCAGAAACTGCCATTCTGTTTTCCACAGTGCCTGCACCAATTTAAAATTCCTGTCAGCAGTGAATGAGGGTTTCCTTTTCTCCACATCCTCACCAACATTTGTTATTTGTGTTCTTGCCATAGATTAGTACGGTATATACATGAGGGTTTATTTCTAGGCTTTTTATTCTTTTCCATTGGCCTATGTGTCTGTTTTTATGGCATTAACATACTGTGTTGATTACTATAGCTTTGTGTAATAGTTTGACATCAGAAAATGTGATGCCTTCAGCTTTGTTATTCTTTCTCAAGATTGTTTTGGCTATTCAGTCTCTTCCGTGGTTCCACACAAATTTTAAAATGCTGTAGGAATTTTGATAGGGATTTCATTGAATTGTAGTTCACTTTGGGTAAGAAGACATTTTCAGAATATTGATTCTTTCAATCCAAGAACGCAAACTACTGTTTTTCCACTTATTTGTTTCTTCTTCAATTTTTCTTGACAATGTCTTACAGTTTTCAGTGTACAGAAATTTCACCTCCTTGGTTAAATTTATTCCTAAGTATTTTGTTGTTTTTTATGCTATTGCAAAGGGGATTATTTTCTTAATTTCTTTTTCAGATAGTTCAAAGTCAGTGTATAGAAATGAAATTGAATTTTGTATGTTGATTTTGTATACTGAAACTTTACTGAATTTATTGACTAGTTCTAACATTTTTTTTGGTTGTAGTCTTTGGTTTCCTGTATATAAAACCATGTCATCTGCAAACAAAGATAATTTAACCTCTTCCTTTCAAATCTGGAATTACTTTGTTTTCATTGGTTCTGTTAGAGTTCTAGTACTGTATTGAATAGACGTGGTGAGAGTAAGCATCCTTGTTTTGCTCCTGATCTTAGAGGAAAAGTTTCAGGTTTCCACCATTGATTATGAAGCTAGCTGTGTGCCTGTCATATATGGCTTTTATTAAGTTGAAGTACATTCTTTATATACCTAATTTGTTGAGAGTGTTTATCGAGAAAGGATGTTGAATTTTTTCAGATGCTTTTTCTGCATGTATTGAGATGATCATATGATTTTTATCCTTCATTTTGTTAATGTGGCATATCACATTTACTGATTTGCAAATGGTGAACCATTCTTACATCTCACTTCATACCACTTGATCATGGTGCATGATCCATTTAATGTGCTGTTGAATTCAGTTTGCTAGTATTTTGTTGAGGATTTTTACATCTATATTCATCAGGAATATTGTCCTGTAGTTTTCTTTTCTTGCAGTGTCCTTATCTGGCTTTGGTATTAGGGTAATCCTGGCCTTGTGAAATGAAATTAGAAGTATTTTCTCAGTTTCAATTGTTTGAAAAAATTTGAGAAGAATAGGTATTAATTCTTCTTTAAATGGTTTGAAGAATTCACCCATAAACTATCTAGTTCTGGGTTTTTCTTTTGGGGGAGGTTTTTAATTACTGCTTCAGTCTCCTTACTCACCATCTGTTCAGATTTTCTGTTTCTTCCTGATTCAGCCTTGGTAGGTTGCATGTTTGTAGTAATTTATTCATTTCTTCTAAACTATTCAATTTCTTGGTGTATAATTTTTCTAGTAGCCTCATAATTCTTTCTATTTCTGTGGTATCAGTTGTACTGTCTCCTCTTTCATTTATAATTTTGTTTATTTGAGTTCTCTCTATTTTTATTGGCTAACCTAACTAAAGATTTGTCTATTATGTTTATCTTTTCAAAAAACCCAACTCTTACTTTCATTGATTTTTTTCTATTGTCTTTTTAGTCTCTATCTGATTTACTTCTGTTCTAATCTTTATTACTATCTATGCTTCTGCTAACTTTTGACTTAATTTGTTCTCCTTTTTCTAATTCTATGAGGTGTAAATTTAGGTTGTTTATTTGATGTCTTTTTTCTTTTTTCTTAAGGTAGGCATTTATTGCTATAAACTTCCCTCTTAGAACTGCATTTGCTGTATCCCTTAAGTTTCAGTATATTGTATGTCCATTTTTGTTTGTCTCAAGATACTTTCTGATTTCCCTTTAGGTTTCTTTTTTGACCAATTCATTGTTCAATAGTGTGTTCTTTATCTCCCAGGTAGTGGTGAACTTTCCTCCTATTATTGATTTCTAGTTTCATACCATTGTGTTTGAAAAAGATATTGTATGTTAAATCAATCTTTTTGAATTTCTTAAGACTTACTCTATGGCCCAATATATGATCTATCCTGGGGAACATTCCATGTGCATCAAGAAAAAAATGTGTTCTATGGTACAGTAAGTCCCTTACATGTGAAAAAGTTCTGTTCCATGAACACATTCATAAGTCCAATTTGTTCATAATTCTAACAAAGTTAGCCTAGGTACCCAATTAACACAATCAGCTACATAGTACTGTACTATAATAGGTTTATAATACTTCTCACACAAATAATACATAAAAAACAGACACAAAAAATAAAGAAAACATTTTGAATCTTACAGTACAGTACTTTGAAAAGTACAGTAGTACAGTACAACAGCTGGCATACAGGAGCTGGCATTGATTGAACAGGCAAAAAGAGTTACTGACTGGAGGAGGTAGAGGAGGTGGGAGATGGTAGAGCTGAAGGATCATCAGCAATAGGAGACAGAGGGCAAGGTGCAATTTCACTCATGCCTGACATTGATGGCACAGGTTCTGGTTCCTTGCTGGATTCAACTCTATCTACCCTCTTGTAAAACCGATCCAGTGATGTCTGAGTAGTAGCTCTTTTTTTCTCATCATAGATGACAAGGTAGCACTGGATTGCATTCTGAATGGTTGCTGCAACATTCGTGTGCCATTCTACGTTCAGGCCCTGTGCCTCAAAAACTAACAAACATTGCCTCCTCAAATATGGTACACAAAAGTACAACCAACCATTTGTAGAGAATGCACACATGTGACAATGAATGCCAGACATGTGAACTGACTTACGTGATTGGACATGCAAACACACATTCACATCTTTGGAAGTTCACAACTTGAATTTTCGTTATGTAGGGGACTTCAGTACTGTTGATGTTAATATTCTGTATACGTCTATTACATCCATTTGGTCCATAGTGTTATTCGAGTTGGCTGTTATCTTATTGACTTTCTGTCTGAATGATCTAGCCAATGTTGAAAGTGGGGTTTTGAGGTCCCTTATTGCTGTCTATTACTCTCTTTTGTTCTGTTCATATTTACTTTAAGTATTTAGGTGCTCCATTATTGGGTGCATGTATATATTTACAATTGTTATATTCTCTTGATAAACTGACCCCTTAATCACTATATAGTGACCTTCTTTGTTTCTTGTGACCAATTTTGACTGAAAACCTATATTACCTGATATAAGTATAGCCACTTCTGCTTTCATTTGGTCACCACTTACATGGTATATCGTTCTTTATTCCTTCACTTTCATCTTAAGCATGTCGTTAAAGCTAAAGTGAGTCTTTTGTGGGCAGCATGTTGTTGGATCTTTGTTTTTTAATCCATTCAGTCACTATTTTTGATTGGATAATTTAATCCATTTACACTTAAAGTACTCATTGTTAGGTAAGAACTTACTGTTTCTATTTTGTTAATTGTTTTCTGACTGTTTTATAGTTCCTTTGCCCCTTTCTTCTCTTCACATCTTCCTTTGTGGGTTTTTGGTTGTTTGTTTTGCTTTTATATTTGTAGAGATAATTCCTTTCTCTGTCTCTTTTGTGTATCTATTAGAGGTTTTTTTCTTTGTGGTTACCATGAGGCTTACATAAAATATATTACAGATATAACAGTATATTTTAAGATAATAACTTACCTTCAATTTTATACAAAAGCTCTATGCTCTTACTTGTCCTCCCTCCACCATTTACGTTATTGATGTCTCAGTTTACATCTTTTTATATTGTGCATCTATTAACAAATTATTGTAGCCATGGTTATTTTTAATACTAAAGTCTTTTAACTTTAATAGAAACAAAAAATAATTTATATACCACCATTACAGTATACAGTATTCTGAATTTGACTATATATTTACCTTTACAAGTGAGTTTTATATTTTAATCTTTTTTTATGTTTTTACTTAGTGTCTTTTCTTTTCAACTCGAAGAACTCCCTTGCAAGCTTTTCTTGTAAGCCATGTCCAGTGGTGGTGAATTGCTTTAGTTTTTGTTTGTTTGGGGATGTCTTTATTTCTCCTTCTTTTCTGAGTGACAGTTTTTCCAGGTATAATATTCCTGGCTTACAAGATATTTCTTTCAGTACTTTGAATATATTATCCTATTCCCTCCTAGTCTGCAAG
This sequence comes from Phocoena phocoena, assembly GCF_963924675.1. Classification (NCBI taxonomy): domain Eukaryota; kingdom Metazoa; phylum Chordata; class Mammalia; order Artiodactyla; family Phocoenidae; genus Phocoena; species Phocoena phocoena. The sequence continues at coordinate 23,415,745 of NC_089224.1, forward strand.
TTTTCTGCTGAAAAATCCACTGATAGCCTTATGGGGTTCCCTTGTATGTGAAGAGTCATTTTTCTATTGCTGCTTTCAAAATTCTCTGTTTGTCTTTGACTTTCAACATTTTGACTGTAATGTGTCTCAGATGATCTTCTTTGGGTTGACCTTGCTTGGGGTCCTTTGAGCTTCACGTACTTGGATGTCCATATCTCTCCCATGATTTGGGAATATTTCAGCTATTTTTTTTTAACATCTTTATTGAAGTATAATTGCTTTACATTGTTGTGTTCAGCTCTTTTTTAAAAATAAGCTGTCTACCCATTTTCTTTCTCTCTTCCTCTGGGACATCCATGATGCAAATATCATTCACTTGCTGATGTCCCATAATTCATGTAGGTTTTCTTCACTCTTTCAATTGTTTTTTCCTTTTATTGATCAAACTGGCTAATTTCAAACAGCCTGGCTTCAAGTTCACTGATTTTTTCTTCTGTGTGATTGAATCTGATGTTGAAACTCTCTGTTAATTTTTTTTTTAATGCTGTCATTGTATTTTTCAGCTCCAGGATTTCTGTTTGGTTTTTTTCCCCATGGTTTCTATTTCTTTATTAAGCTTCTCATTTTGTTCATACATTGTTTTCCTGATTTCATTTAGCTGTCTGTGTCCTCTTGCATTTCATTGAATTTCCTTAAGATTGTTATATTAGTAGATCTTCATTTCTTTGGAGTCAGTTACTGAAGCTTTAGTTTTCCTTTGGTTGTGTCATATTTGCATGATTCTTCATGATACATGTAGCCTTGCATTGATGTCTATGCATTTGAAAGAGCATATACTGCTTCCAATCTTTACTGACTAGTTTTGGCAGTAAAGACCTTCTCCTGTTGGTCTTTGGTAAAGACCTTCTCCTGTTGGTTTCCAGGCTGGTAAGATTATCTCCAGAATCACACTTGTGCTGAATTGGAGCCAGGTCATGATGCTGTTGCTGGGTCTGCAGTTAGTGGGTTTGTTACCAGGAACTCATGTGGGCATGGATCTTGCCTGGTCCCTAGGTTGATGGGATTGCTTCCAGGACTTTGTTCAGTAGAGTGGTGCTCTGGGGGCATGGGTGGGTTTGTCTCATTATGGGTGTCTTGGTGAAGAGAACTGCTCATGGATATGGCTGGTAGGGTTTGGAGCTGAATCATAGTTTCATTTGAAGTTCTGTTGTCAGATGATGAAGGTTGGGTTGCCTGTCTCCAGGCACACTGGTGGGAGCCAGTGGGTCCCTGGGTTTCCTGACAGGTTCCTGGGCCAACAAGTCTGCTTGTGGGCTGTAGATGAGAGGGATTGGAGCTGAGTATAGATCCCTTTCAAGATCTCCCAGTGTACAAACAGAAGTGTCTCCTGCTGGCTCCCTGTACCAGCAGGATTACTCATGAACTGCAGCTGGGAGGGACTCCAGTAACTCTTAGATCACTGCCAAGAGGGGCTGGAGCTGGGTCATGAGTCACTTCATAGTCCATATCCAGACAGAGATCTGCAAGCCATTTATCAAGGCACAAGGGGACATGACTCCTCCTGAATCTTTGACATATTATGGTCTTGGTAGCAGGACCAAGGCCAAATGTGGCTATAGCCAATTCTAATGGGTGGTGGTGTTTCCAGGTCTGTAGCTGGGACCAAGGTCAGCAAGTCAGCTACCAGGATTCAGGCCTGCCTTCTAAAAATGGCTCTCCTCAGGCTTGGACTCCACCAGGGTTTCCAAATCTCCTACATGGATCTCAAAACTCCCACAAGGACCCTTTTGTCCGTAGATGGTTACTAAATTATTATTGCTGAGGGAGGATGATTGAATACTTCATATTCTACCATCTTGCTATCTTCACTTCTTTGCAAGAGGCTGTCTTTAGATTTAAAGACACAAATACATTGTAAGTAAAATGATGGAAAACGATATTCCATGCAAACATAACCAAAGGAGAGTTGGAGTGGCTATACCCATATCAGACAAAACAGACTTCAATTTTTTAAAAAGTTGTTACAAGAGACAAAAAAAGGCATTTTCTAATGATAAAAGGGTCAATTCATCAAGAAGATAGCAATTATAAACATATATGCACATAAAAGAGCTCCCAAAACAACAAAGCTCCAACATGAAGCAAAAACTGACAGAATTGAAGGGAGAGAAGACAATTCAGCAATAATAGTTGAAGACTTCCATACCCACTTCCAATAATGACTATAACAACTAGACAAAAGATCAAAGAGGAAATAGAGAACTTGAACAACACTCTAATCCAACTAGACATAAAAGACATCTATAGAACACTCTACCCAACAACAGATGAATATACATTCTTTCAAATGACTACTCTCCAGGAAAGATCACATGTTAGTTCATAAAATGGTCTCAGTTATATTGAAACATACAAACTATATTCTCCAACTGCAATAAAATAAAATTTAAAATTATAGAAGAAAATTTGGAAAATTTACAAATAGTGAAAATTAGACACTCCTAAAAAGCTTGGTTTCAAGAAGTCAAGAAAAACATCACAATGGAAATTAGAAAATATTATAAGGTGAATTAAAACAAAAAACAACATACCAAAACATGTGGGATATCAAAAGCTGTAAATTTGTAACTGTAAATGCCTACATTAAAAAAGAAAATCTCAAATCAGTAACCTGACTTTCCACTTTAAGACACTAGAAAGCAAAGAGCAAACTGACCAAAACAAAAAAAAGAGAAAGAAAGAAAGGAAATAAATATTATAGCAAGTATAAATTAAATAAACAATAGAGAACATAGATGAAATTAAAATTTGGTTCTTTGAAAAGATCAGCAAAATTGACAAAACTTTAGTGTAGAATGACCAAGAAAAAAGAGAGCAGATTCAAATTAACAAAATCAGTAATTAAGGAGCGAATGTTACTACTAACCTTACAGAAATAAAAAATATTATTAAAGAATACTATGAACAAGTTTATGCAACAAATCAGGTAACCTAGATGAAATGCACATATTTCTAGAAACTTACAAACTACCAAAACTGACTCAGAAAGAGATGATAGAAAATCTGAATAGACCCATAACAAGTAAAAAGATTGAGTAGCAATCCAAAAGCTTCCAATAAAGAAAACCCCAGGGCAAGATGGTTCCACTGGTGAATTCTATCAAATTTTTAAAGAAGAATTAATATTAATAGCTAATGTTTTCAAAATGATAGAAAAAGAGGGAATACTTCTTAACTCATTCTATGAGGTCAGCATTATCATGATACCAAAAGCAAAGAATCTCAAGAAAAGAAATCTACAGACTAATACTTCTAATAAAAATATATGCAGGGAATTCCCTGGTGGTCCAGTGGTAAAGAATCCAACTTTCAATTCAGGGGACGTGGGTTCTATCCCTGGTTGGGGAACTAAGATCCCACATGCCACTGGGCAACTAAACCCAAGCGCCACAACTACTGAGCTCGCGCACCTCAATGAGAGAGCCCGCATGCCACAACCACAGAGCCCACCCTCCCAGGAGCCCACATGCTGCAAAGAGAAAGAAGCCTGCACGCTGCAACGAAAGATCGCAAATGCCTCAACGAAGATCCGGCATGCAGCAACAAAGACCCGACCCAGCCAAAAAAAAAGAAAAACTACTCAACAAAATATTAGCATACTGAATTCAGGATCATATTAAAAGGATTATATCCTATGATCAAGTGAGATTAACCTCTATAATGCAAGGGTGGTTCAACATATGAAAATCAGTCAAAGTAATATGCTCTATTAATAAAATAAAAGAAGAAACTCAATACTTAATATGGTGCATTCAAGATTCAGGGCTTTCCACTCCATCAAGAAACTGCTCCAAGTTAACCAATTACATTTTCATTTCAGAATTTTATACATATATTTTAGTCTTTCTCTTTCTTGAAGCTTTGAGGACATGAGACCCTATTGACCACTTGCTTTCAGTTCTCCTCTTCCCTATCCAGGCATTTCTCTTCAGTCTCTTTCCTCTTCTTGTCTGACCTTGGAGAAGTGACCTTCTGTTCATACTTCCTAATACTTCCCGGGACATAGTCATCCACTCCCTGGTCTATATACCACTTATCTTATATTTCTAACCCAGGCTTCTCCCTTGCTCTCCAGAACCATGTGTCTTTCTGGACAATGCAAACTGAATTATTCAAGTTCAACATGGCTAAAATTGGATTCCTCATCACCTATGTCAAACCTTCTACTCTGCCTAAATTGTCTAATATATTTAACAGAATAACTACAAATCTATTCTTAAGCAATCCAACACAGTCACCTAAAGCACAACCTTGGAAGTCATTGCTGGCCTCTTCCTCAACACTCAAGTTTCAAGGGTTCACTGTTCCAAATCTTCATTATCTCTCCCCTGGACCATTACTGTAGTCTCCTAAATAGATTTTCCTCTTCTTCTCCCTTCAATTCATTCTCCACATTGCAACCAAAGTGATATTTACAAAACTGATGTGGTCTTGTTACTGTAAATTATGATATTCAAAACATACACAAACAATGTACCTGGACATGAGTGCACATGCACACACATGCAATAGCATTATTTCAGTGCTTAAATAGTGCTGAATACTGGAAGGGCAAAAATCATTTGCTCCATTAACTGCTAGATAATGCCTTCTTCAAGACCCAGCTAAAACACTTCACTTTTTGTAGAAATATCTCCTAAAACCCCAACCCCTATCCTCCCACACACACATATCCCATACCTCATACCTAGCTCCAGTCAACCACTAAGTATATCAATATCTTCTCCACAGCTCCAAGGTCCCTGAAGGATGAACTGTGTTTTTCATTTCATACCTTCAGTGCATATATCACTGTCTGACACAGTGTGATTTAGGAACTCAAATGATATTTTTATTTGATTAATGGATTATTAAGGATACTATCCCAGATAGTAAAGTAGAGCCTGCTAATTGTTCTGAGACCAGTACAGTATAGCACAATTTAATCTTTATACAGAGATAGAGAAGAAAATATGAAGAAAATACCGCAAGTTTGGAAAACTGAGGAAAGGCTAAAGAATCATCTCAACTTGAATAATGGAGGTTGAGGAGGGATTTAAACATATCTTCAAACAAAGCCTATATGGTAAAAAAGAATTGCTCTTCAGGCACAGGAAACCAAGCTGCTCTGCTCCTAACTAGCTGTGGGAATTCAGCCTTGCTGCACTCATGCTTCTACCCCCATTAAATTACAGGGCTGGACACTGAACTCCCTTACAGGGCTAGAGCTCTGTGATTCTAGAGTGATGCATTAAAAACAGAATAAATACAATATCAGATCATTACACTGTACACCTGAAACTAATATAATTCTATGTCAATTATACCTCAATTAAACAAAATAAAAAACAACAGAATAAAGAAAAATACACAAGTGTCAGCACAAGGGGCTCTATGAGATGCACAAAATCATTTCCCCAGAGCAGAACTGGTTTAGGAATGAAGTGATTGTGAGAGGGGTTGTGGGGACTTGTTTGCTGAAGGGCATGATTATTAGGATGAATCTTCAACCATCCTGGAGAATTTATGTTGTGTTCTTGCCAGAGGTGGTAGTGAGACTGACAGGGAAGTTTGAATCAGATTACCTAATCCTGAACCTCTCTGATATTTCGATAAACATTACAGGTCTAAAGAAGGTCTTTCTTTCCAGAAAGATTGCATCAACTCCTCTGGGCATGTAGAGAAATATCAGTAAAATGAGTCATCATTAATGCTTCTCATCGTCAGAATAATCACAGCTAATTATCCTATAATGGACGGCATGGTATAGGGTATGGTGGGGTTGGGGGGGCATTTTGTAAAAAGATAGTAGAATTTCGTCCTAAAATTCTATAAATCCAAATACAACTCTGAATATATTTTCACAGCAGTTTGAGCTTCCCTCCAGGAATCAGCCAGGTGTGATCCTCCTGCTTTATCTTAAAAGAAGCTGTATGCTGGGATGAATTCACCGCTTTCTGAAAAAGACATGAAAAACCCAGGTGGCAGCTTGTGACTCTATCAATGTTCTGCCACGACTCCTCTCCAAGTCTACATTTAGCATGATCTGATTGAGTGAGATCACATGCTCAGAGTAAACTAAGCCCAGAATATCAGCTATGATTTATTTCCAGAAGCAGTATAAATCTCCCTCTTAGAATTGTATTCATTTGCTGCTGGCTAGGTTCCTTGTCCATTTTTATTACACCTCAAAGTTATAAATGTATAGAATTTTTAAATAGACAAGAGATATCTATCTATCAGATAGATATCTGCTCCACTGATTGTGCCCTGTAAGAAAAGGTTAATAATTTAAAAATATTATTAATTATGATCATTTTTTCAGGGATCTACCCATTCGGTGAAAAAGAACAGCTTCCAGTCACCACCTACCTCACAGTGGATTTTCCACTGAGAGAAATAAATTCTGAATTTCTCTCAGCTACTGAAAATAGCAATTTCACCACAGCAGCAGAAAAATAACCCTAGTAGGTAGAGATATTTGAGCCAAGTTAGACTTTGGGAACATAGTACCTTGGCCTTGGGATGAAGCCAGAGAAAATTAGCTCCCTGTCCATTTATGGTGACTGAATTTGAGCTGGGTGGAGTGAGTGAGCACATCTTAGAAGAGAAAAAGTTGACATCTGCATTCCAGTGATCATACCCTTATATATATCCCAGGTGAGGTTGTGTGGCTGCCCTTCTCAAGACAATGCTGGGTCCTCTGCCTGCCTGGATGAACACCTTTACCCCATGAGTCAGGAAGGGCAAGATAGGAGATGGCCATATGGAGCCTGTACTCGATGCAGCCAAGCCATTTCATTTTGCTCCTGGGGTTGAAGTTTTGTGCCCATTCAAAATCAGCTAGCCATTTCTTCCCAGGCAGAGCTTCAAACCCCACATCCACCTTGTGTACTCTCACTCCCACTCCAGAATGAGGAGAAAAGCCAATCAAACAAAACCAACCCAGAATTAATATAGAAGACTTAGCAGAAAAGACCATTAAAATAGTTATTGCAAATGTTTTCCTTATGTTTTCAAAGTTAAGACTTGGAAAATATATTTAAAAATCACCTAATTCAAACTTTTTGACATGAAAACTATAATGTCTGAGAGAAAAAATAAACTGGATGAAATTAACAGTAGATTAGACATTGCAGAGGAAAAGATTAGTGACTTTAAAGGCATAGCAATAGAAATTATCCAAACTCAAACTGCAAAAAATAAAAATAAAAGAGTGAAATCAGAAAGAATCAGTAGGTTGTGGGACAACTTCAAAAGATGCAGTATACATTTAATTGGAGGTCCTGAAGAAGACAGGACTGGGAGAACAGAAAAAAATATTTGAAGAAATGGCGGACTTTTTTTTTTCAAAGTTGATGAAAATCCACAGATGTTAGAGACTCAGTGAAGTTCAAGCGCAAGAAACATGAAGAAAATCACACCAAGACACACCATAATTAAATTGCTTGAAATCAGTGGCAAGAATAAAATCTTAAGTCAGAGGGAAAAGAAAACAATATGTACAGAGGGAAAAGATAAGTATAAGAGTAAAAACTACGCAAATAAGAACACAGTGAAGTAACATCATGAAAGTATTGAAGGGGAAAAAATCTGTTAATCTAGAACTCACTATCCATTAAAAATATCATTAATTTTAAAATGCAAAATTCAGTGCATTTCAGATTTACAAAGGCTGAAAGAATACCTCATTAGTAGACTCATACATCAAGAAATGTTAAGGGGCATCCTTCAGGCAGACAGGTTATTATATTAGATGGAAACAGGCATCTGACAAAGGGACAAAGCACCAGAAATGATATCTACATGAGTAAAAATATATGGTTGCTTCTTGTTGTTTACATCTTTTTAAAAGATATTTGCTTCTACAAAAATAAAAACTATAGATTTTGAGATTTATAGCATGTATTAGAAAATGTATGGCGGCAAATCTATAAAGGGTGGGAGGGGAGAAATGAAAGTATATTACTGTGGCATTCTTATATTATACATGCAGTGGTATAACATCACTTGAAAGTAGACCCTGATAAATAAACCACAAACCCAAAGCAACCACTAAAATAACAAAATAAGGCATTTTCCTTAATTATTCAACTAAAAGAGAAGACACAAATTGCCAGTATCAGGAATGAGAGAAATGACATCATCCCAGATTCCACATATATTAAAAGAACTATAAGGAGAAACTATGAATGACTTTATGTGAATAAATATGATAACTTAAATGTGGACAAATTCCTTAACATTCACAAGCTGCCAAAGCTCACTCAAGAAGAAAGAGATAACCTGATAGAAATAAAATAAATAAAAGCAATATAGTCAAAACAAATAAAACTCACTATTCTATCTGAGTAGATTCAGAGACTTAGAATCTCTGGAGTCTGCCCGGAATGACAGAATGTGATGACTGGCTTCCACATTAGCTTACTGTTTAATTTAAATCTTGAAAGCAATCCCGTTGTCATGAAGCTTGGCCAAGGCACTCCCACATGAAGAAACTGAATTTGTGGTTAAAACTGTTCCTACAAAGGAAACTCCAGAAAATTAAACAGAAGGGAATATATCCTAACCTATTCGATGAGGCCAGTTACCCTAATACCAAAACCAGACAAGGATATTACAAGAAAATAAAACTAAAGATCAATATTCTACATGAATATAAATGCAAAAATTCTAAACAAAATTTTAGCAAATCAAAGCTAATCATGTATAAAAGAGAAAATACATTATGTCAATTTGGGTCTACCAGGAATGTAAGGTTGGTTTAACATTTTAAAAATCATTGCAACTGAACATAGTAATAAGCTTTAAAATGCAAAAAAAATTAAAAAACTAAATGGTGAGGAAACCGTGGCACTTGGCCCAGGAAGCATCAGCTGTCACACTAAGAGCCACCCCAGGCATCTTTGCCTGTCCCATTTTCCCTTGCCCATCTTATGTGTATTTTAGGTTAAGATAGGGAATTCCCCAATGAAGAGTAGCTCACCAAAACAAATGTTCCTGGGGTACTGAGCAAATTCATACTGCATCCTGCCATTGATCATGCATGCTTTTGCACATCTTGTGCAAGACTCTGTGTAAGAAGAGTGATGACAGGCTTCCAGAGATGTTCCAGTCCCTAAATGTGCTAACAACAGACGTTTTCTCTGTTCTTTATAGACTTAGCCGATGTTAAGCTCAGTATTCTGTTGCATCTAACAAGTTCAGGTGAGGATGTTGTAACTCTTAACAAAATTTCCAAGATGTTCAATGGATTTGGGGGGAGAAAGAGTCTACTTTCTGTGGTTGACAGGCAAATGGGAGCATACAGAGGTGGCCCTGATCCTAACAGAGAAAACAGGCAATGCAGTGAACATCTAACTGCCATTCACATTCTCCCATCTCTCTACAACTTGAAGGTTTCCCAAATGTGATTCTTACCAGAAAAGAAGCCAAATTTTCTTTTAAATGTATTGCTCGGCTTCCCTTGCAGTTAGGATGTGGGCATGTGACTAGCTTCCATCCATCAGAGGCAGCCATGGGATACTCATCTACACAAGCTAGCAATGTGAGGACAGGGTGAGAGTAATAGTCTTCATCCTCGATGGCAACAGTTAGAGTTTCTGTCACCCAGTGCAGAGGAACCACTGGGCAGTAAGCTCAGGAGAGAACGCCCCGGAACTGGAGCTGGTAGACCAGCACTGTCCAAAAGAAGCCTCTGAGGTTATAGAAATGTTCTGTACCATGCTGTCCATAGGGCTACTGAGTGCAACTGAGGAGCTGGGTTTTTCTATTTTATTTCATTTTAATTAATTTAAGTTTAAATAGTAACTTAGCTAATGACTACCAGAAGAGACCTCTCCAGTTGAGAAGAAGGAGTCAAGCTTCCAGAAAATACATTACAGTCAACACATTACTGAGCAACTATTAGCCTCCTCAAGGGGCAGCAGGGCAGTGAGGGACACTTTCCATTTTCCCACTGGGAACATGAGTGCAGGACATAGTTGGGTACCTTTCAGCAATCACTCTCAGCAACTAAAGGTTGCACCCTCCCCCCATCGGTACCCTGGCTTCTTACAGGTCAGCTGACCCCACTTCCTTGCTCTGCCGATAATGAAATTGTAATCAAAACAACGTGTCTGAAAATCAGAATTTAACACTATGTATCAAGGACATGAAAAATTCTTTAAATCCTCTGACCTAATCATCCCACTTCTAGGAATATACTCAAAGGAAATTAAGTGAAAAAGAGACAAAACTGTATCCCGAGATGTTACAACAGTGCTATTTCTAATGGTCAAAAGTGGGAACAGTCTAAATACCCAACAGAAAACTATGCTTCAGCAGTAGAGTATTACACAGCTATTAAAAAGAGTTTGTGAAGAACATTGATGGGGAGGGGCTTTGAAAGCACAAACGCTAAAGGAAACTGAAAGGAAAAGCAGCCTGTTTATGATGGTGGAAGTGGGAATGTGGTTTGGCTTTATTTCCTGCACTTTGCAAAATTTTCTCCCGGGGTGTTCTTAACCTGGAGTTATGGGCCCCCTGCTGGTAGAGGATCTCTAAGGATCCCCAAAACTGTATCCCAATATTGTGTGTACGTGCTGTGTTCCCACTTATGAAACAAGCTCTTGAAATGATGAAATCTTATTATTCCTTTTTGGCTCTGACCACCAGGAAAACTGAGTCATTTTTTTGATAAGAAAACAAAGCATGAGGCTCTAACCATTCTCTTCCCTTATACAGGGTCCCCTTCTCAGGGCAAAGGAAAGCCATTTGTTGCCTACCAATCTCACCCCCAAGAGCCTGTGGGGCTCCGAGTGCCTCAAGAACTATGACAGCAATGGCTGAAGGGGCTGATGGTGGGGTCTCAGGGCTGGAAGGAAGACCCACTTTCCCTTTGATATTTACACTCTTGGCTCAAGGGCCTTGCTTGTGTTTTTCAGTTGGTTGGTTTCACACATTTTTCTTTCTTTTTTTTGTGGGGGGGCATTTTTTTCAAAAGGAAGGCAATTTCTTGGCTCACTCCCCAGTCTGCCTGGACAGACGTGTCAAAAGATGTAGGAACATGTACGGGCATCCCCAGTGCAGATTCGTCCAGTTCTGAGCCTGCACAATTCTCCGCACTTCTTCCTGCTTCACAGAATCACAGGAATAAAAGATGTCACCAATCTCGCCTTCTTTGGCTTTATCTCACTTACTTTCAAAATGTCACAGGCAGGGGGTGTTTTGTGTCTCATTCACGTTCTATAAACCCTCACAGAAGGGTCCCCCATCACTTCTGCAGAGCTGAGTGCTCTTGGCCTGCAGAGCTGAATGACCAGCCAGATCAACACCATGGGAGTGGCCGAGGGGACACACAGCCCCCAGCGTCAGTCGACGGCTTCACTGTGATGCCTGAAGGGTCATTTTTATCATGACTTTCAACTTTTTGACTCCAGAATGCCTACACACCCAAGTATCCTTGTGTGTGTACCCGCTTCCTGAGAAATTATAGAGGCGTGTGGAGAGAGGCCCCCCACACACCGTGTTGCCTGTGGCCACTGTCACTCTACACACCGATGCCCAGAGGGGTCACAAGGCTTCAAACACAGCATCTCATTTCCTCTCCAAACACTCAAGTGCTGCATCATGTCCAACATTAAACATGTTTCAAATGTGAGCTGGGAATGGGGGTACCCCAGGTCTCCCGACGGCCCAGCTCCTTGCTCTCCCAAAGTCAGATTTTTGGAGGGTTGAGGGGACAGCTTTACATTAAAAGCACACACTTTTGTTCATTTGCCGTGTTTACTAGCCGACACCAGCATTCCCTCCTCTATGGAACTGCTCACGCTTCCCCCTCAGGCTGGCAGCTGAGGCCTGGGAGGGACTATCCTGGGAAACACACTGAGCTGCTGACCTTTCCCACAGTGTCAGGGGCTCACTTGTATTTTTACCAACTCCTGCTCATGGCCCCAACCCCCTTGGGGTTAGAATTCCATCCTAAATTGACAAAATCATTTTGAAACATACCCCCAAATGCCAGGATGTCATCGCCATTTCCCAGTTAGTTAACTCACAGTTTCAATTTTTAAATTGCATTCCATGACTCTGTGCATGAACGTCAGCCATGCTGTGGTGGAGAGCTGTCCTGCTTGCAGGGCATTCTGGCCCCAAGGTGCATGAACGAGGCACAGAGGGTGGCCAGCATGATGAGACAATTTCCTCCAGGAAACCTAACTTTTTATTTTATGTAAAAATACATAAATTTTATATGTAATATGTAATTTTGAAATTACATAAAGTATAACTGCATCATTTTATAGGTGAGTTTTGTGAAGATATACTAAGTAAAAAGGAAGAATCCAAAGTGAAGCTAAAATCCCACAAACACAGAACAATCTTGGTCCACAGACACCCCTCCATGTGGTGATGCTGGTTCACACATGACAATGATATCATGGGCTCATCCTCTGCCCATAATAAAGGAAGACATTTTGCTGTTAATACTAAGAAACATCCCAAGTTCAGAATCACGAAAGGATCCACAAAATCCTGTTGTAGGAACCCATGCGGCTGACATGGAGCCTTCCCTCTGCCCCTGCGGAGATCTCAGAGGGTTGGCAGTCAGAATTGCCCACAGGGCCCACAGGTTGAGTGGAGAATTTCTTTATTGGAACATTTCACATAGCTGGTGGTCAGCATGTCCTGACCTGTGGTCCATGGCAGGTTTTGTGCTGTGTGTCCTGACTGGGACAGTGTGGGTGGGATGGTGGGGGCACAAACCTGCCAGGAGTAAAGTGGACAACACAGTGAATCCACAGTGTATATGTATGTCTGTGTATGTGTATCTATATAGTATTCTGGGGCAACACCATCTAAGTCCACAACAAGAGACCCATTTTCTAGGCTTGTTACTGAACCAAACTTGGGTTTGCTATTGACACTTGGTTGTGGTTAAAGAAAGTATAACATTTATTGCAAGGCATCAAGCAAGGAGAACAGGTAGCTAATGCTCAAAAGACCCATAGTCTCAGATGGCTTTCAGGGAAGACTTTATAAAGACAGAGTGAGGGAGAGGGTCATGGGGAACAATAATCAGCTTGTGCACAATTTTCTGTTTGGTGGGTGGTGAGGTAACCAGGTAAGGTCACGGGCATTGTCAATCTTCAGGTTCCAGCTGGTCCGGAGCAGTCTCCTCATGGTCACCACTCTCCATCTGACTGAGATCTTGTTTCTGTAAGACAACTGAGGAATGTGCATTAGACTTTACCTTTGAGACAGGACTAGGAGTCCTTGGAGCTGATCTATTGTTTAAGTTATGGTTATTTCTGTGCCTGACTGCCTCATCTTTGTTTCTGCATTCCTTTGTTTCTCCAATCATCAGCTGCTGAGGCTTGTTTCTTTCTCTACTCATCGATGGCTTAGGATGCCACAGTATATTCTCACAGTGTTTTTCCTAGTCATCAGTAAGCAGGGAACTCTGGGGATTCTGTCACTGGGAAGGCCTCTACATAGGTCTGCTTGGTTTCATGGTGACATCTCCTTGCTCACAGGCTGGCCACCTCCTTGCCAGCCCCCAGAGCAGGATCTGAGGCCTAGCAGCACCTGCCCCACAACCCAGCAGGGCAGACAGATCCAAACATAACTTATTTCTTTTGTGTGATATTTTTGGGCATCTTTTCCACTAGTTTCTGTGGGCAGAAGGGAGGGCGGTTTGTGAAAATGTATCATCTCCCCGTTTAAGGAAGTCTCTGCAATTTGGAGAGAGACTAGACTTGTTTTACCAGCTCTTGCTCACTTTTATTCATTATTGAAGATTTTAAAGAAAAGGTAATAAGATAATGTGGACCATTCAGAAGGATGTCAGTAGTAAAATAACAAAAGTAGAGCATGGCACGTCTGTGTGTGGCCACACACTCTGAGTATCTGCAGGGATTTTACATTTGGACAAAAGTTCTCTCATAGTCAGGAACTCAGGACAGGACATGGGGATGGAGATATCTAAGAACATAAATACCCGATGAATTTGGACAACAGTGAGTCAATTAACATAGAATTATACTGCTAAGCCACTGTATTTGTAGTCCTGTGATTAGATTTCCTCAACCTGTGGAATTCTCACAAGGTTTTTATTTTATTTGTTTTTAATGTAAAAGTAACAACTCCTCCATGTCTGTTGGACAAAAACCAAGAAAGCCCTTTTTGGGTCCTCTCTGAGGTTAGCTTCAACACATCATGGTCAGTCATTGTATTTGTTTCCTATAGCTGCAGAAATAAAGTACCACAAACCTAGTGGCTTAAACAATAGCAATTTATACTCTCACAGTTCTAGAGGCCAGAAGTCCAAGACCAAGGTGTCAACAGGGTTGTGAACCCTCTGAAGTCTCTAGGGGAGCATCCTTCCTTGCCTCTTCCAGCATCTTGTTGTTCCTTGGCTTGTAGCCACATCCCTCAATATCTGTCTAGGTCTTCACATGGTCACCTTCTCCTGGTCTCTCTGACTTCACGTGACTGCCTTCCCCCAGTGTGTCCTAATGTTTTCTTTTAAGAACACCACTCATATTGGATTAGAGCTCACCCTGTTCCAGTATGATCTCATCTTAACTAATTACATTTGCAGTGACCCTATTTCCAAATAAGGTCACATTCTCAGGTACCAGGAGTCTGGGGGGAGGAGCACACATTCAACCTAACCCATACATACACAGCATATAGAGTTTAGTACCTTAACTAAACTAAACCCACAACAAAACTAACCAGAAAGATATTTTGTGAAAGTTGGTGGACTGTGATGACAAGGCACATGTAATAGCTATCAAAGCTGCCTTTAATTCTACCTTTGTATCATCTGATCAGAAATCTCGGTCTTCTCACCTTCTGAAATCAGTATAAATAAAAAATTCCCTACAGTGTGTACACAAACACACTCTGACATAAGGGAACTTACTGGAGTGATGGAGATGTTCCATATTTCGGTGGTGTTTGAGTTGTAAAGGTGTATGCATTTGTCAAAACTCATTGGACGGTTTAGATAAGATTTGTGAAGGAGAAAAAGAGAGAACTGTAAAGTAGAAGTATGCATGATGAAGTGTTCTGGTGGAGTGAATGGATGTCTGTAACTTTCTTTGAAATGCTTCAAAAAATGAGGTGGATCACAGTAATTCCACTCCTAGGTACATACCCAAAAGAAGGGGAAGCAGGGACTTGAAAAGATATTTGTACACCCATATTCATAGCAGCATTATTTACAATAGCCAAGATATGGAAGCAACCCAAGTGTTCATCGACAGAGAGATGGATAAGAAAATGTGGTATACACATGCAATAGAAAACTATTCAGCCTTAAAAAGGAAGGAAACCATGTCACATGCTACAACATGGATGAACCTTGAGGACATCATGCTGAGTGAAATCAGCCAGTCACAAAAAGACATGTATGTGTATGAAGGACTCATATGAGGGACTCATATGAGGGACCTAGAGTAGTGAAGTCATAGACACAGAAAGTAAGATAGTGCTTAGTAGTGGGGAGAGGGAATGGGGACTTAGTGTTTAATAGGGAAAGAGTTTGAGTTTGGGAAGATGAAAAAGTTCTGGAGACGGACGTTGTGGTGGTTGCACAGCCATGTGAATGTACTTAATGCCACTAAGCTGTACGTTTAAAAATAGTTAACACGGTAAGTTTTATATTATGTGTATTTTGCCACAATTTAAAAATTCAAAAATCCAAATAAAGTATGGAGTTTAATTAATTAAAAATATGAGGTGGATCAATATGGAGATGGATGCCTAGATATGGAAAACAAAAACAAAAGAAGTTCAATATCTTTGTAGAATCCAGTGGTAGGTGTCTGGGTGCTCACTCTCAATGTTTCTGTATATTTGATGCTAAAATGGTGGGGAATCAGAACAGATGGAATGCTCTCAAGAGGGGGAAGTAAGCAGAAAGGAGCCAGAGTTCCCAGGACGCGGCCCTGACTTCCGGACTTGTGGTTGAAGCAATGTGGACGTGATGATGAAGCTGGGACAAGGGCTGCTCCAGGTCCCCTGTGCCCCTGGGACTGAGGGGCATAGTCCTCACAGGAACTAAGATGTCACCATATGGGTATTCACTTCCCAATGTTTGCGTGGATGCTGCTGCTCCATGCCAGTTGCAAACCCAGGTTCCCTGTCACCATGACACTTGTCCAGGAGAGATGATTAAAGCAGACAGTGGGGGCTCATTTGGCCATCATTTCCAAAGACATTATGGCAGTAATTTGATGAATGACCTACTTTCTTACACCTCACTGAAGCTTGTCACTTCTTAGAAAGGGCCATAGCCTATCAGTACAATTGCCACCACCTCCCATCCTTTGACCATGACAGACATTAACAATGGAACCCAGAACTCCATCCTACCATGTCTCAGGGTCATTTCAACACAGAGCTGTCAGCAATAACTAAAGTTCAATGAAGACTGGCCTTCAAAGTAGAAACTGTGGCCATCCTGAGGTCTAGATACTGGGTTCTAGAAGAGACAGGAAGCCAGTAAAATGTGCCCCAAGTGAAAAAGAGGCCAAGCAAGTTTCCACCCGTGCTGAAGCACAGGGCCATCGCTGCTCTGGGTGGTGGGGTAAGAGAAACAGAAGGCAGCTTCTGAAGCAAAGGAGGGAGAAAATGAATGTTTACTTTGCAGGTACACCAAACATTTGGAGGAGCAAGGCCACATCTGGCAGCTTTTCAACAAAGAACTTGCCTTTGTCCCTAAGCTGTAGCAGAAATAAAGAAATGAGGTCCTAGAGAAAGTACGTCTGGGACAGAGGAGACGTCACCATAGGCAGTGAAGGGCTTTCACTCTCCATGACTCATCATGTTTGGCCTCAAGCTCGAGGAACTCCAGCAAGCATGGATCAGGTCAGCTACCACCCTGCAATAGAGGTTGCAGCAGAAGGCTCTGAAATCAGACGCTTCTGCTATGTGACCCTGCAGGAGTCACTTAACCTCTCTGAGCTTCAGTGTCCTGTCTGTGAAAAGAAGAGCATGTGTCACGTGGCTGTTATGAAGGTTACATTAGTGATGCTTGTAAAATGCTTGTCAATTGCCTGGTAGACAGTGGTGCTCAATAATGATGGGTGGTTTGTTGGTTGATTAATTGTAATAGCAGTAGCTTTGTATTAGTAACAAGAACACTCATTACTATAATCCTCCTTCCCTGTAATCCTCCTTCCCTGTGACCTAAGTGGCAGGTGAGGAGTGGAACAGGCTGCCTTCCTGCAGTTCTTTGTGTGAAGCCACAGAGACTTCCCCCACTGCCGGCTTCAGCCCCATGCTGGGCCAGGGAAGCCCTCTTCATTCCCAGAACCCGTCCCTCCCCGGGGTGTTTGGTGGCAACGTCCCTTTTTGGAGGGGAGTGTGACCCAGGTGCCCCAAAGCTATCCAAGTTCCTCTAAAGAAGTCAGCATGGCTGGATAAAAGAATGAATTCTTGCCCAACCAGGTCACACACTTTTATATCACGCTCAGGAAAGTGTGTAAAGGCACATAAAGCATGCTGCCACTTTCTACTAAAGCCCTGACTGCTGCCTGTCTTTGGAAGCCGGGGTCACCCTCCCTGGCTTGGCTCACACAGGCTGTGGGTCCTCACAGTGCAGACAGTGCCTCCACCTGTCCCCCATCCCCACCTGCCTCCATTCTCCACTTTCCCCCGATCCCCACCCGACCCCCTTCTATCCCCAGGAGGTGCCACTAAGGAAGGAACAGCACATCATCCCAGGATCCACACAGGAAAATTATTGTAGACACTTCACTCCCATTGACATTGAGCACAGACGTCTCAGAGAGTGGCTCCCAGTGCTGGAGACCCTCAGGGAGGCACTCAGTGAGACATCTGGCCTCCTTCTGGCTCCAGACACTGAATGCACCCAAGGAGGATCACCTGCACCCCCTGCTGGGGAGGGACCAAAAAAGGCACACCCAAGACCTGGAGACCAGGACTGGCTGCCCTCACCTGTGAGCTGGGAGACCCTGGTTCCTCCCAAGAAGCTTCAGTGAGAGGCTTGTCTGTCTGGGACATGCAGAAGACATGACAAGTAGTGTCTGAGGGAGAAATCAACTTGCAGTTTCTTTTAGTAACAGAAGAGGCTGTTCTCTGCCTGGGTTTTAAATCCATTCTTTTGTGCTTCAGGGGTCAGAGCATGGATTTTTTAAATTCAAAATTAGAATTAGTTTGATGCCATCACACAAACCAAGTTTTATTCTCCCCCATCTCTCCTTCCAGCAATGGATTGGGAGCTGACACCTGCCTGGTGGCCAGACTCACTGGGCAGGAAGGACCCGCTCAGGAGAACCTCCACACACTCCACCCTCCTGTGCAGCTCTGTGATCTCCTTGTCTAGCTCTGGGCTCCTCTCTCCACCGCAGCTCCACGGAGGGTGTGCACTGCCCTAACCCAGAGGCACCCCTATCCCCTGGCCCCTCTATGTACAGGGTCACCGTGGGCTGTTGGCAGCAATGCTGCACCCATCCCTGACCAGGCTGCCAGCAAAACTGAGAACAAAAACATGAGCTGCGGGCTTCCCTGATGGCGCAGTGGTTGAGAGTCCACCTACCGATGCAGGGGACACGGGTTCGTGCCCCAGTCTGGGAGGATCCCACATGCCGTGGAGCGGCTAGGCCTGTGAGCCATGGCCGCTGAGCCTGCGCGTCCAGAGCCTGTGCTCCGCAACGGGAGAGGCCACAACAGTGAGAGGCCCACGTACCGCCAAAAAAAAAAAAAAAAATGAGCTGCTGCAATTCTTCAGAACTGTTCAGAAATGGACTAGCCGTTGTAATTTAAAAGGAGAGAAAGGATGATCACAGAGAAGGGGGATCTCTTAACAAAAATAACAGAAAAAAAAACCTGCCGAAAAAATGGCAAAATACTGTTTTTTATAAAGGCAAAGATGTGCTAGATGTCATGATAAGCACAAGTCATCTAGCAGAGATCTTCAACATGTAAAGACTAACCATTCTGAAGCATCAAGCTCTGGCTCAGTATTGTAACAATCAGGTGATCAGTTGTATAAAGGAGGTGGAACTAAGAACATCTATGAATCTATAACTTTAGAGTTGAGGCTTATGTAGAACAGCCTCCATATAACACTGAACGATGAGGTTCTTATGTCACCTTGTATTAGTATTATTTTTTTACCTAAAAATTCTGAGGAAAAATTATCTTCAACTTGGAATTATAAATTCAGCAAAATATCAGTCATAAGTAAAAATAGGCTAAAAACATTTTCGTTCATATAACGATTCACAAAATTGACTTTTCTTGCACCTTCCTTAAGGAGCTACTGGAGATAATCTCTGGCAAAATTAGGAAGACAAGGGAGCAAAGAAACAGTGGGTCCAACCCAGGAGAGTAAGGGGACGCTCCAGTATGAAAAACGTGCCACGGTCCTAGAGAGCAAATAGTCCAGATTTAGTGAGCTATAGAAGTATTTGGAAGGTAAAACTAGTGGGGGAAAAGGAGAACAAATGATAAAAATTAAACCTTTGGGGACAATATAAAAATATGTGAATAGAAAATTATACAAGTGGAAAAAAAGTAGCAATTACAAACTTCAAGAGAAACAAAAGCTCCATAAAATAGGAAATGTTCACCTGGGGCCTCAATGAACAATATTTACACAGCTATACTAGTAATGTAAATATTGATTATTGACCCAACTGTACTGGAAGAAGTCAAAGAAGACATGGAAGAAAATCTGATTATAGAAAGCCCATCGAAAATGCCTAAAATTGATCAAATCAAGAAATAGCAGTACAAGCATATTGTCTAGAAGCATGGAAGTGAGGATCAGAAGAAACAGCTAAACAGAAGTTTAAAAGTGACTGACCTCTGAAGAGTAGGGCTAGGGCACAGAGAAGGTGGTCAAGGGGTCCATTATTTTCATTTTGAGACTTTCAGTTCTCTTTAATAATTTCAATCACAAGTATGTTTTACTTTAATAAATATTTATTAATTTCAATAAATAAATATTCTTAATGATGACCAAGCTAAAACCTGTCCATGAAAGGGCAGAAAGGAGAAGGGCAGCAATTATAGGTAAAGGCATATAGTACATTTACAGAGGCCAGAGGGCAGGGCCTCCAGAGGGCGGGTGAAGGCAAACCCTTGGAGACAGGCACAAAACCCAGGTGGGAGGGGAAGGTGGGAGCTGATGCAGACACCTGGAAAAGTTTGATGTCAATCATGATTTTGATTCAAAATGAAATGTCTTGACTTTAGTTACTTTTTTACTTTTCTAATCAATGCAGGGAAATCTTTTCTCCTAGTATTTCTGGACACCTGATAGAGAGGTGAATTTGTCTGTAACATGCTGTTGCTCCTGCTGCTTCCACCTCATTTATGCACAAGACTGGGACGTGTTCAGGGAAACTATGCAACAAAAACCCAAGAAGTGAAACTCCCAGCCATGAGAGTGAATGTGGTTCCTGGAGAAAACTGTGCATATAACCATAAGGTATTTGCTTGGATTCAAAAGGATGTTAATATAACTGCTCAGGAAAAAAATCATCTAGCATAATTGCACAGAACTGACCAGTTTTCTAAGACAATGACAGAATTTCAGCTCCATCTAGGTTTTAAGTGGTGTGTTTGGCTCCAAAAACTTAAGGAACTAGTTTCTCAATGGAAATCTTTGTTGATGTGTTGGGTTGTGTCTTTAGTTGCAACATGCACACATTTGAGAAAGGACAGAGCTGTGTAACATACACATAATAAAATGAACAGGGAATTGCTTTCTCATTATTTTATTAATAATTTGGTGCTTAATGCCATATAAGCAGTGATGTTCGCATCTCACTCATGGGAGATGGCTTGCAAATGTGGCTGATAACTTGTCTCCCTATGTTCACACCCTCAGGCAGCCTTCTTCCACATTGGCTTTGCACAAAGCCACCAGTGGAAAGAGAGCAAATGTTATGCAAGCAGAGACTTGAACCGAGCTGCATCCACTTGGCATTCCCAAATTTCCATGGGAACGAGCCCAAGTGAGCCTGCTGGGGGATTAATGTCCACAAGGAGCAGAACCAAGGTGCCTGGATGCCCGCTGCCCTCTGACCACAGATGCATGGAAGAGTCCAGAAGAGACCGCTGAGTTGGCCTAACAGGCTCTTAGACTTGTAAGCAGAAGAAAATGGGTTGTTGTTTTATGCCTCTAAATTTTGGGATGCTTGTCATGCAGAAAAAGCTAACAGTGCAATTCCCTCACTTAAACTGCTCTTTTAATGAGCAATTTAATCTTCCCCTTCCCCAAATATGTCTCTTTCTTTTTAGAAATATGTGGCTACAGAGTAGCAAAGAGCAAAACTCTCTGCAACTCAAATATTCTTCCAGAATCTAGGTGTGGGATGACAGAAGCAGTGAGTGAGAACTGAGAGGGAACTCTGAGAAGAAGGGATTAACAGGAAAAGAAATCAGGGCCTCCTGTAAGGACATATGCCAAATGCCACAGGTTCACATTCACTGACACCAGCCACAACTCTTATCATCTTGCCCGTGACAAGATGGCATCACCTCTAAAAAACAGAACCTTCCCAACTGTAGAGAAAATCTTATATGTCACCAGGTGCTCTCTGGAATAAAGTCCATTCAAAATACGCTTTTATTGATCTGGAAACAAGGCATTTGCAAATAAATGGATTAATAGGAGAGTTACCTCATTTAAAATCACCTGCACTCAATATCAAGTAAAAAAAAAAAGAGTGGTACTATTTGCTTTGCTTGTCCTTAACCGCACCTGCCCCCCATTTTGGAGCTCATTGATTAGGAACTGAGGACAAGCCCCATCCTGCACAGGCCTCCTCACTTCCATGCTGTTCCAGTTGCCATCTGCCCTTCCCTGCAGGGTCTGAAGACAGAAGTTCCTCCAGACGGGGTGGGCAATGGTGGGCCTGAAAGACTAAACTGTCAGATGGTGGAAATCAGTGCATTCAAAGCCCATTGTTGAGAGAGAGGGGGAAGATGGCGGAAGAGTAAGACACGGAGATCACCTTCCTCCCCAAAGATACACCAGAAATACATCTACATGTGGAACAACTACAGAACACCTACTGAACGCTGGCAGAAGACCTCAAACCTCCCAAAAGGCAAGAAACTCCCCACGTACCTGGGTAGGGGAAAAGAAAAAAGAATAAACAGAGACAGAATAGGGATGGGACCTGCACCAGTGGGAGGGAGCTGTGAAGGAGGAAAGGTTTCCACACACTAGGAAGCCGCTTCGCGGGCAGAGACTGTGGGTGGAGGAGCGGGAAAGCCTCGGAGCCACGGAGGAGAGCACAGCAACAGGGGTGCGAAGGGCAAAGCGGAGAGATTCCCGCACAGAAGATCGGTGCCGACCAGCACTCACCAGCCCGAGAGGCTTGTCTGCTCACCCGCCAGGACGGGTGGGGGCTGGGAGCTGAGGCTTGGGCTTAGGTTGGAGCGCAGGGAGAGGACTGGGGTTGGCGGCGTGAACACAGCCTGCAGGGGGTTAGTGCACCACGGCTAGCCGGGAGGGAGTCAGGGGAAAAGTCTGGACCTGCCAAAGAGGCAAGAGACTTTTTCTTCCCTCTTTGTTTCCTGGTGCGCGAAGAGAGGGGATTAAGAGCGCTGCTTAAAGGAGTTACAGAGACGGGCACGAGCCGAGGCTGTAAGCGCGGACCCCAGAGATTGGCATGAGACGCTAAGGCTGCTGCTGCCGCCACCAAGAAGCCTGTATGCGAGCACAGTTCACTATCCACACCTCCCTTCCGGGGAGCCTGTGCAGCCCGCCCCTGCCAAGGTCCTGGGATCCAGGGACAACTTCCCTGGGAGAACGCACGGCACGCCTCAGGCTAGTGCAACGTCACGCTGGCCTCTGCCGCCGCAGGCTCGCCCCACATCTGCAACCCTACATCCCCACGGCCTGAGTGAGCCAGAGCCCCCGAGTCAGCTGCTCCTTTAACCCCGTCCTGTCTGAGCGAAGAACAGACGCCCTCCAGCGACCTACATGCAGAGGCGGGGACAAATCCAAAGCTGAGCCCCGGGAGCTGTGCAACAAAGAAGAGAAAGGGAAATCTCTCCCAGCAGCCTCAGAAGCAGCAGATTAAAGCTCCACAATCAACTTCATGTACCCTGCATCTGTGGAATACCTAAATAGACAACGAATCAACCCAAATTAAGGAGGTGGACTTTGAGAGCAAGATTTATTATTTTTTCCCCTTTTCCTTTTTTGTGAGTGTGTATGTGTATGCTTCTGTGTGATATTTTTTCTGTATAGCTTTGCTTTTACCATTTCTCCTAGGGTTCTATCCGTCCATTGTTGGTGTTTTTGTTTTTCTTTCTTTTAACAAATTTTTTTTCTTAATAATTATTTTTTATTTTAATAACTTTATTCTATTTTATCTTACTTTATTTTATTTTATCCTCTTTCTTTCTTTCTTCCTTTCTTTCTACTTTTTCTCCCTTTTAATTCTGAGCCGTGTGGATGAAAGGCTCTTGGTGCTGCAGCCAGGAGTCAGTGCTGTGCCACTGACGTGGGAGAGCCAACTTCAAGACAATGGTCCACAAGACACCTCCCAGCTTCACATAATATCAAACAGTGAAAATCTCCCAGAGATCTCCATCTCAACACCAGCATCCAGCTTCACTCAATGACCAGCAATCAACAGTGCTGGACACCCTATGCCAAACAACTAGCAAGACAGGAACACAAGCCCACCCATTAGCAGAGAGGCTGCCTAAAATCATAATAAGTCCACAGACACCTTGAGACACCACCAGACATGGACATGCCCACCAAAAAGACAAGATCCAGCCTCATCCACCAGAACACAGGCACTAGTCCCCTCAACCAGGAAGCCTACACAATCCACTGAACCAACTTTAGCCACTGGGGATGGACACCAAAACAACAGGAACTACGAACCTGCAGCCTGCAAAAAGGAGACTCCAAACACAGTAAGATAAGCAAAATGAGAAGACAGAAAAACACACAGCAAGTGAAGGAGCAAGATAAAAACCCACCAAACCTAACAAAAGAGGAAATAGGCAGTTCACCTGAAAAACAATTCAGAATAATGATAGTAAAGTTGATCCAAAATCTTGGAAATAGAATACAGAAAATACAAGAAACATTTAACAAGGACCTAGAAGAACTAAAGATGAAACAAGCAACAATGAACAACACAATAAATGAAATTAAAAATACTCTAGATGGGGTCAATAGCAGAATAACTGAGGCAGAAGAACGGATAAGTGACCTGGAAGATAAAATAGTGGAAATAACTACTGCAGAGAAGAATAAAGAAAAAAGAATGAAGAGAACTGAGGACAGTCTCAGAGACCTCTGGGACAACATTAAATGCACCAACATTCTAATTATAAGGGTTCCAGAAGAAGAAGAGAAAAAGAAAGGGACTGAGAAAATATTTAAAGAGATTATAGTTGAAAACTTCCCTAATATGGGAAAGGAAATAGTTAATCAAGTCCAGGAAGCACAGAGAGTCCCATACAGGATAAATCCAAGGGGAAATACGCTAAGACACATATTAATCAAACTGTCAAAAATTAAATACAAAGAAAGCATATTAAAAGCAGCAAGGGAAAAACAATAAATAATACACAAGGGAATCCCCATAAGGTTAACAGCTGACCTTTCAGCAGAAACTCTGCAAGTCAGAAGGGACTGGCAGGGAATATTTAAAGTGATGAAGGAGGAAAACCTACAACCAAGATTACTCTACCCAGCAACGATCTCATTCAGATTTGATGGAGAAATTAAAACCTTTACAGACAAGCAAAAGCTGAGAGAGTTCCACACCACCAAACCAGCTTTACAACAAATGGTAAAGGAACTTATCTAGGCAAGAAACACAAGAAAAGGAAAAGACCTACAATAACAAACCCAAAACAACTAAGAAAACGGGAATAGGAGCATACATATTGATAATTACCTTAAAAGTAAATGGATTAAATGCTCCCACCAAAAGACACAGACTGGCTGAATGGATACAAAAACAAGACCCATATATATGCTGTCTACAACAGACCCACTTCAGACCTAGAGACACATACAGACTGAAAGTAAGGGGATGGAAAAAGATATTCCATGCAAATGGAAACCAAAAGAAACCTGGAGTAGCAATTCTCATATCAGACAAAATAGACTTTAAAATAAAGACTATTACAAGAGACAAAGAAGGACACTCCATAATGATCAAGGGATTGATCCAAGAAGAAGATATAACAATTGTAAATATTTATGCACCCAACATAGGAGCACCTCAATACATAAGGCAAATACTAACAGCCATAAAAGAGGAAATCGACAGTAACACATTCATAGTAGGGGACGTTAACACCCCACTTTCACCAATGGACAGATCATCCAAAATGAAAATAAATAAGGAAACACAAGCTTTAAATGATACATTAAACAAGACGGACTTAATTAATATTTATAGGACATTCCACCCAAAAACAACAGAATACACATTTTTCTCAAGTGCTCATGGAACATTCTCCAGGATAGATCATATCTTGGGTCACAAATCAAGCCTTGGTAAATTTAAGGAAATTGAAATGGCATCAAGTACCTTCTCCGACCACAGTGCTATGAGACTAGATACCAATTACAGGAAAAGATCTGTAAAAAATACAAACACATGGAGGCTAAACAATACACTACTTAATACCGAAGAGATCACTGAAGAAATCAAAGAGGAAATCAAAAAATACCTAGAAACAAATGACAATGGAAACATGATGGCGCAAAACCTATGGGATGCAACAAAAGCAGTTCTAACAGTATGGTACTGGCACAAAAACAGAAAGATAGATCAATGGAACAAGATAGAAAGCCCAGAGATAAACCCACGCACATATGGACACCTTATCTTTGATAAAGGAGGCAGGAATGTACAGTGGAGAAAGGACAGCCTCTTCAATAAATGGTGCTGGGAAAACTGGACAGGTACATGTAAAAGTATGAGATTAGATCACTCCCTAACACCATACACAAAAATAAGCTCAAAATGGATTAAAGACCTAAATGTAAGGCCAGAAACTATCAAACTCTTAGAAGAAAACATAGGAAGAACACTCTATGACATAAATCACAGCAAGATCCTTTCTGACCCACCTCCTAGAGTAATGGAAATAAAAACAAAAATAAACAAATGGGACTTAATGAAACTTCAAAGCTTTTGCACAGCAAAGGAAACCATAACCAAGACCAAAAGACACCCTCAGAATGGGAGAATATATTTGCAAATGAAGCAGCTGACAAAGGATTAATCTCCAAAATTTACAAGCAGCTCATGCAGCTCAATAACAAAAAAACAAATAACCCCATCCAAAAATGGGCAGAAGACCTAAAGAGACATTTCTCCAAAGAAGATATACAGACTGCCAACAAACACATGAAAGAATGCTCAACATCATTAATCATTAGAGAAATGCAAATCAAAACTACAATGAGATATCATCTCACACCAGTCAGAATGGCCATCATCAAAAAATCTAGAAACAATAAATGCTGGAGAGGGTGTGGAGAAAAGGGGACACTCTTGCACTGCTGGTGGGAATGTGAATTGTTTCAGCCACTATGGAGAACAGTATGGAGGTTCCTTAAAAAACTACAAATAGAATTACCATATGACCCAGCAATCCCACTACTGGGCATATACCCTGAGAAAACCAAAATTCAAAAAGAGTCATGTACCAAAATGTTCATTGCAGCTCTATTTACAATAGCCCGGAGATGGAAACAACCTAAGCGCCCATCATCGGGTGAATGGATAAAGAAGATGTGGCACATATACACAATGGAATATTACTCAGCCTTAAAAAGAAATGAAATTGAGCTATTTGTAATGAGATGGATAGACCTAGAGTCTGTCATACAGAGTGAAGTAAGTCAGAAAGAAAAAGACAAATACCGTATGCTAACACATATATATGGAATTTAAGGGAAAAAAATGTCATGAAGAACCTAGGGGTAAGACAGGAATAAAGACGCAGACCTACTGGAGAACGGACTTGAGGATATGGGGAGGGGAAAGGGTGAGTTTTGACAGGGCGAGAGAGAGTCATGGACATATACACACTAACAAACATAGTAAGGTAGATAGCTGGGGGGAAGCAGCCGCAAGGCACAGGGATATTAGCTCGGTGCTTTGTGACAGCCTGGAGGGGTGGGATGGGGAGAGTGGGAGGGAGGGAGATGCAAGAGGGAAGACATATGGGAACATATGTATATGTATAGCTGATTCACTTTGTTATAAAGCAGAAACTAACACACCATTGTAAAGCAATTATACCCCAATAAAGATGTTTAAAAAAAAAAAAAAGCAGTTCTAAGAGGGAAGTTTATAGCAATACAATCCTACCTTAAGACAGGAAACATCTCAAATAAACAACCTAACCTTGCACCTAAAGCAATTAGGGAGAGAAGAACAAAAAACCCCAAAGTTAGCAGAAGGAAAGAAATCATAAAGATCAGATCAGAAATAAATAAAAATGAAATGAAGGAAACGATAGCAAAGATAAATAAAACTAAAAGGTTGTTCTTTGAGAAGATAAAAAAAATTGATAAACCATTAGCCAGACTCATCAAGAAAAAAAGGGAGAAGGCTCAAATCAATAGAATTAGAAATGAAAAAGGAGAAGTAACAACTGACGCTGCAGAAATACAAAAGACCATGAGAGATTACTACATGCAACTCTATGCCAATAAAATGGACAACCTGGAAGAAACGGACAAATTCTCAGAAATGCACAACCTGCAAAGACTGAATCAGGAAGAAATAGAAAACATGAACAGACCAATCACAAGCACTGAAATTGAAACTGTGATTTAAAATCTTCCAACAAACAAAAGCCCAGGACCACTTGGCTTCAGAGGAGAATTCTATCAAACATTTAGAGAAGAGCTAACGCCTATCCTGTGCAAACTCTTCCAAAATATAGCAGAGAGAGGAACACTCCCAAACTCATTCTACGAGGCCACTATCACCCTGATACCAAAACCAGACAAGGATGTCACAAAGAAAGAAAACTCCAGGCCAATATCACTGATGAACATAGATGCAAAAATCCTCAACAAAATACTAGCAAACAGAATCCAACAGTACATTAAGGATAATACACCATGATCAAGTGAGGTTTAATCCAGGAATGCAAGGGTTCTTCAATATACGCAAATCAATCCACGTGATACACCATATTAACAAATTGAAGGAGAAAAACCATATGATCATCTCAATAGATGCAGAGAAAGCTTTCGACAAAATTCAGCACTCATTTATGATAAAAACCCTGGAGAAAGTAGACATAAAGGGAACTTTCCTCAACATAAAAATGGCCATATATGACAGACCCACAGCCAACATTGTCCTCAATGGTGAAAGGACGATGTTTCAATGATGAAAGCATTTCCAGTAAGATCAGGAACAAGACAAGGTTGCCCACTCTCACCACTCTTATTCAATATAGTTTTGGAAGTTTTAGCCAGAGCAATCAGAGAAGAAAAGGAAATAAAAGGAATCCAAACTGGAAAAGAAGAAGTAAAGCTATCACTGTTTGCAGATTACATGATACTATACATAGAGAATCCTGAAGCTGCTACCAGAAAACTACTAGAGCTAATCAATGAATTTGGTAAAGTAGCAGGAGAGAAAATTAATGCACAGAAATTTCTGACATTTCTATACACTAATGATGAAAAATCTGAAAGTGAAATCAAGAAAACACTCCCATTTACCATTGCAACAAAAAGAATACAATATCTAGGAATAAACCTACCTAAGGAGACAAACAACCTGTATGCAGAAAATTATAAGACACTGATGAAAGAAATTAAAGATGACACAAGTAGATGGAGAGATATACCATGTTCTTGGATTGGAAGAATCAACGTTGTGAAAATGACCCAAAGCAATCTACAGATTCAATGCAATCCCTATCAAACTACCACTGGCATTTTTCACAGAACTAGAACAAAAATTTTCACAATTTGTATGGAAACACAAAAGACCCTGAATAGCCAAAGCAATCTTGAGAAAGAAAAACAGAGCTGGAGGGATCAGGTTCCCTGACTTCAGACTATACTACAAAGCTACAGTAATCAAGACAGTATTCTACTGGCACAAAAACAGAAAGATAGATCAATGGAACAAGATAGAAAGCCCAGAGATAAACCCACGCACATATGGACACCTTATCTTTGATAAAGGAATGCGCAGTGGAGAAAGGACAGCCTCTTCAATAAGTGGTACTGGGAAAACTGGACAGGTACATGTAAAAGTATGAGATTGGATCACTCCCGAACACCATACACAAAAATAAGCTCAAAATGGATTAAAAACCTAAATGTAAGGCCAGAAACTATCAAACTCTTAGAGGAAAACATAGGCAGAACACTCTATGACATAAATCACAGCAAGATCCTTTTTGACCCAGCTCTTAGAGAAATGGAAATAAAAACAAAAATAAACAAATGGGACCTAATGAAACTTCAAAGCTTTTGCACAGCAAAGGAAACCATAAACAAGACCAAAATACAACCCTCAGAATGGGAGAAAATAGTTGCAAATGAAGCAACTGACAAAGGATTAATTTCCAAAATTTACAAGCAGCCCATGCAGCTCAATAACAAACAACCCAATCCAGAAAAGGGCAGAAGACCTAAATAGACATTTCTCCAAAGAAGATATACAGACTGCCAACAAACACATGAACGAATGCTCAACATCACTAATCATTAGAGAAATGCAAATCAAAACTACAATGAGATGTCATCTCACACCAGTCAGAATGGCCATCATCAAAAAATCTAGAAACAATAAATGCTGGAGAGGGTGTGGAGAAAAGGGAACACTCTTGCACTGCTGGTGGGAATGTGAATTGGTACAGCCACTATGGAGAACAGTATGGAGGTTCCTTAAAAGACTACAAATAGAACTACCATATGACCCAGCAATCCCACTACTGGGCATATACCCTGAGAAAACCAAAATTCAGAAAGAGTCATGTACCAAAATGTTCATTGCAGCTCTATTTACAATAGCCCAGAGATGGGAACAACCTAAGTGCCCATCATGGGATGAATGGATAAAGAAGATGTGGCACATATATACTATGGAATATTACTCAGCCATAAAAAGAAACGAAATTGAGCTATTTGTAATGAGGTGGATAGACCTAGAGTCTGTCATACAGAGTGAAGTAAGTCAGAAAGAGAAAGACAAATACCGTATGCTAACACATATATATGGAATTTAAGGGGAAAATATGTCATGAAGAACCTAGGGGTAAGGCAGGAATAAAGACACAGACCTACTGGAGAACAGACTTGAGGATATGGGGAGGGGGAAGGGTGAGCTGTGACAAAGGGAGAGAGAGGCATAGACATATATACACTAACAAACGTAAAGTAGATAGCTAGTGGGAAGCAGACGCATGGCACAGGGATATCGGCTCTGTGCTTTGTGACTGCCTGGAAGGGTGGGATAGGGAGGGAGGGAGGGAGGGAGACACAAGAGGTAAGAGATATGGGAACATACGTATATGTATAACTGATTCACTTTGTTATAAAGCAGAAACTAACACACCATTGTAAAGCAATTATACCCCAATAAAGATGTTAAAAAAGAAAAAGACATTATGGTACTGGCACAAAAACAGAAATATAGATCAATGGAACAAGATAGAAAGCCCAGAGATAAACCCACGCACTTATGTTCACCTTATCTTTGATAAAGGAGGCAGGAATGTACAGTGGGGAAAGGACAGCCTCTTCAATAAGTGGTGCTGGGAAAACTGGACAGGTACATGTAAAAGTATGAGATTAGAACACTCCCTAACACCATACACAAAAATAAGCTCAAAATGGACTAAAGATCTAAATGTAAGGCCAGAAACTATTAAACTCTTAGAGGAAAACATAGGCAGAACACTCTATGACATAAATCACAGCAAGATCCTTTCTGACCCACCTCCTAGAGTAATGGAAATAAAAAGAAATATAAACAAATGGGACCTAATGAAACTTCAAAGCTTTTACACAGCAAAGGAAACCATAAAGAAGACCAAAAGACAACCCTCAGAATGGGAGAAAATAGTTGCAAATGAAGCAACTGACAAAGGATTAATCTCCAAAATTTATAAGCAGCTCATGCAGCTCAATCACAAAAAAACAAACAACCCAATCCAAAAATGGGCAGAAGACCTGAACAGACATTTCTCCAAAGAAGATATACAGATTGCCAACAAACACATGAACGAATGCTCAACATCACTAATCATTAGAGAAGTGCAAATCAAAACTACAATGAGATATCATCTCACACCAGTCAGAATGGCCATCATCAAAAAATCTAGAAACAATAAATGCTAGAGAGGGTGTGGAGAAAAGGGAACACTCTTGCACTGCTGGTGGGAATGTGAATTGGTACAGCCACTATGGAGAACAGTATGGAGGTTCCTTAAAAGACTACAAATAGAACTACCATATGACCCAGCAATCCCACTACTGGGCATATACCCTGAGAAAACCATAATTCAAAAAGACTCATGTACCAAAATGTTCATTGCAGCTCTGTTTACAATAGCCAGGAGATGGAAACAACCTAAGTGTCCATCATCAGATGAATGGATAAAGAACATGTGGCACATATATACAATGGAATATTACTCAGCCATAAAAAGAAATGAAATCGAGTTATTTTAGTGAGGTGGATGGACCTAGAGTCTATCATACAGAGTGAAGTAAGTCAGAAAGAGAAAGACAAATACCATATGCTAACACATATATATGGAATTTAAGGGGGGAAAAATGTCATGAAGAACCTAGGGGTAAGACGGGAATAAAGACACAGACCTACTAGAGAATGGACTTGAGGATATGGGGAGGGTGAAGGGTGAGCTGTGACAAAGTGAGAGAGTGGCATGGACATATATACACTATCAAACATAAAATAGATAGCTAGTGGGAAGCAGCCGCATAGCACAGGGAGATCAGCTTGGTGCTTTGTGACCACCTGGATGGGTGGGATAGGGAGGGTGGGAGGGAGGGAGATGCAAGAGGGAGGAGATATGGGAACATATGTATATGTATAACTGATTCACTTTGTAATAAAGTAGAAACTAACACACCATTGTAAAGCAATTATACTCCAATAAAGATGTTAAAAAAAAAAAAAAAAGCCAGTGTTGAGACTCGCACTAATTACAAAGGGGAAGATCACCTCCCTGAGGAGAAACCTGGCAGGCCCACCTGAACAGGTGATCCAAGTCGGCACCACCAGTGATGGGACACTGACGTCATGGGGCTCATAATACGATGCAATGAAGGGGATACTGTTGCATATTGTATTCTCACCAAAAAGGCATGACCTAAATTGAAGTGTGAGAAAATATCAGGCAAGCCCAAATTGAGCGACATGTGACAAACTCTGGCCGTTACTCTTCAAAAGTCTGAAGGTCGTGAAAGACAATGAAAGGCAGAGGAATATTCCGGACTAAAAAAGATGGAGGACACTTCACAACTAAATGTAACATGTGAGACTGGGCTGGGTCCTGGCCCAGAAAAAAACACCAGCAGAGCCATGGATGAAATTTGAATGAGGTTGATGGACTTGTTCACAGTGCTGCCTCGAGGCGAAGTCCCTGATTTGACCATCATCATATAACTATGCAAGATGCTAACACTAGGGGAACAGATGGGAAGTCTCTGTGCTATTTTTGCAACTTTAAGTGTCCAAAGTCATTTCAAAATAAAAAGTTTTTATATTTTTAAAATAAAATCTCTTCAAAATTTAACAAGAAGAAAAAAGAAGAGAGGAGAAGAGGAGGCGGGGAGTAAGAGGGGGAGGAGGGGAGCCATGTTTAGCTGCATTTTATCTACTGAAGAAAAGCGAAGAAAGGCCAGCTGACACCCCGAGGCATCGGAGTGCTGGGCTATGGAAAGGCAGCGTCAGTGGGGTGGTAATAGGAAGGGACAGAGACCATCTGTGTGTATCCCCCAGCTTTGCCTTCTGACAGGGACAAATGTGTCACATTTGCCAATATGCCCAAACCTTGATGTTCTAAAAGCACCCCCCCCACACACACATACATAGCAAGAAATTCAGTCTTTGGTCCCCACCCCGAAATGACTGTCGGGATGACATGGACTTGGATTGCCCACCCACCACCTGCAAGGCCTGGCTCTGGGTAGGCGGGCCCTCTGCCCCGTCTACTACTGTCCTCTGCTGCCCCGACAAGCTGGATGCAACTCACCTGTCTGGAGCTCCTTGAGGAGGTCCCCTTAAAGCCCTGGACTCTAGGCTCCCTCCATGCATTCCAGGTTCTGAGGCTGACCCTCCGGGCTGGCTCCTGGCACTGAAGAAGTCAAGAGATGCACTCTGTATGTGCCACTCTGACGGTGGAGATGGCTGCCAGCGCAGGGACCGCGAGGGGGCAGTGTGGACACGTCACAGGCCAGCCCTGCAGCATCCTCGGGTCTGCCTCCAGACTTCCACACCTGGAAGCCAGGAGAAAGGAACCGCACTGATGTGCTGGCCAGTGGTGGGACTGCAGGTTATTTCTATTCTCTTTCTGTCCTTTTTTTTATGTATATATAAATTTATTTATTTACTTTTGGCTGCTTTGGTTCTTTGTTGCTGTGCGCGGCTTTCTCTAGTTGCGGCGGGCAGGGGCTACTCTTCGTTGCGGTGCCTGGGCTTCTCATTGTTGCAAAGCACGGGCTCTAGGCACGCGGGCTTCAGTAGTTGTGGCACACAGGCTTAGTTGTTCTGCGGCATGTGGGATCTCGAACCCATGATCCCTGCATTGACAGGTGGATTCTTAACCACTTCACCACCAGGGAAGCCCTCTGTCCTTTTTTGTATCTTCCAAATTTCCTATAATAAATAAATAACTTTCATGACCAAATCATGGTCAATAGAGGTCCATTTCTCTTTTTGCATCATGTGTACCCACATTTTTCAAATTCACACCTTCCTCCTACAAAGACCCTAGGCAGGGCCATGGGCACTCCAGCCACCACCACCCCCAACCCCCCAGCAAGGGGAGCCACATACCAGAGACGTGCTGTGCCAGGCTCTCCTGGTCCACCGGGGTCTGGGACCCCTTCCCTTAGCCAAGGCGGCTCCGTACCCTGTGTCCAGTTACTTTCATTGTAACTGAATCCATTTCCCCTTATAAATTGAAAACACCTGCCCTTTGCATTCTCAGGACTTTTCTAGGGACTATTCCACCCCTAACTTTCCTTCAGAGCGATCAGTTCCCAAATTCTTAGTTGTTTTAAGTGATGCCTTACAAATCTCCCACCTTCCACCTCAGTTGTGAAAACAAGGCTGAACTCAGAGCCCCGTGGGGACTGGATGGGCAGTGGCGGCCATACTGGGGACAGCCCAAGGCTCTGACAGCAGCCACCTATGCAGCAGCCAGCCCTGTACTCAGGGTCACCAGGGTCCCCTCAGGCCCTGCGTTCTCCTCGAGACCTCACACAAAGAGACTTCCCCAATGTCCTAGTAGAGTGTCTGTGCCCCTGCTTAGGGAAGCACCACAAACACTCCCACACCAGCTGGTGTTGTGGGCTCTCGGGGGTGGGAAGGAGCAAAAGGTTCATCCACCCCACTGGCCTGGAGCCCCCGCACCACACGATGCCCCCCGGGCTCGCCCGCACACCCCATCCTCGTGCAGGAGATGAGAGCTTCACCGCGGGACACAAGGTGTGGCCTCAGACCCACGTGGCGCTGAGCAGGCAGCCAGCCCTCTTCCTCATACGCAGGTAGCAGCTGGGTCCCCTGCACTTTCAGAGCCAAAACCACCACATTTCTCCTCAGAAAAAACACAGTACTGGCACAGGGACTGCATTCAGGCCGACTCTTACTTTAAACTATAACTCAGACCTCGAGGATGCAGTAAGCTGTGGAAGTGTGAGGAAAAGCCATTAATAGCAGAAATAAGCATAAAGGAAAAGAACTGGGGAGTCAATTCTTCATCCTAATGCCAAGAATTGTTCAGAAATCCATGCAGTTCAGTCTCTCAGTTTGTCCAGGACTCTGACAGGTACTCCCCCTCGTGGTGCAACATTTATGTGTTTCAACATGTTTCTGCACAAGTATCTCCTTCCCCTCCTCTCCCCACCCTCCTCCATCCTCCCTGCCTCCCACCCCCTCCCCCATTTGCTCTCCCTCACCCTCCCTCTGAGACCATCCTTCTCTCCTACTTCCCTCTGTGCCCCCCACCCCAGGACTCAGGCCCCCAGGCTCCTGCCTGCCTTCCCGCCTTCCTACCCCCCCTGCCCCCCACAGCATCTCAGCTGCCCCTGGACTATCAAATGAGGATCACGAGGCCCCTACCTCAGCCTCTGCCCAGGAGGTCTCCACCACAAGCCTGGATGCAGGACACATTTCAGGTGGGAAGATGGGAGACCCCCACCTACCGCTAGGTGGAGGGACGGGTGACCCCTCTTTGCTGGAAGTCCTTCCACATGGCCAGGTCAAGAGGAAGCCATTCATGGAGACATTCTGGCAGAGGCATGGCAGGGCAGGGTCCCGAGGAGGCCCACGGCCTCAGGTGCCTGCACCTACACAGCCCCAGAGAGAGCAGAGACCACCCTGCCTCCTGCTGCCCAGGACCTCCAAGCTGCCTGCAGTCCCACAAAGAGCAGAGCTCTGCCTTGTCTCCCATTTCTGGGGGGACCCCTCCCTCGCAAGAAGGTGTGAGTTGAATAGAATCCTTCCAGGGCACCTGGGACTATTCCACACACTTCAGCCAGGAGCCGCCAAAATGAGAAAGGAGGAGTCGGCTGCTGGAGCAGGTGTGAAAGTCGAGAGACCCAGGTTCATCCCAGTCCCACCTGTGGTTCCCACTCAGGAGGGCCCAGTAGGTGGCAACGACATCCCAGGCCAGGGGGCACAGGTGTCGGGTGGTGGTGGCAGGTGGGAGGTCTCACACTTCAACACAGCATCCTCCCTCCCTCACCTGAATCACAAGAATCAAAGGGGAGCTTAACACCAAATCTTTTGGTAATCTTTTTAAGCTTCAAAATGCGATTTACTTTTTTTTTTTAACATCTTTATTAGAGTATAATTGCTTTACAATGGTGCGTTAGTTTCTGCTTTATAACAAAGTGAATCAGTTATACATATGTTCCCATATCTCTTCCCTCTTGCTTCTCCCTCCCTCCCTCCCTCCCTATCCCACCCCTCTAGGTGGTCACAAAGCACCGAGCTGATCTCCCTGTGCTATGCGGCTGCTTCCCACTAGCTATCTACCTTACATTTGGTAGTGTATGTATGTCCATGCCACTCTCTCGCTCTGTCACAGCTTACCTTTCTCCCTCCCCATATCCTCAAGTCTGTTCTCCAGTAGGTCTGTGTCTTTATTCCTGTCTTACCCCTAGGTTCTTCATGACATTTTTTTTCCTTAAATTCCATATATATGAGTTAGCAAAATGCGGTTTAAAAATCAGTTAAGGAATTCTCCAAGAAAAATATGGTTTAAAATAAGTCATCTGACATGCATCACCCAGAAATGCAATGAAATCTCTGTCCTCAGGCTCTTGCCCTCAGGTGAAGACACCTGTGCTCAAACCACCCAGCCTCTGCCAGGACCTCCACCCAAGTTTGCAGAAGACATGGAGTTCCTCCCCCAGCCTTTGCAGGAACTCTTTCAAGTCCAGAAAACACTCCCACCAGTCTGCAACCTCCCTCCATCCCGATCAGCTGAAAACTCTTCTTCTCAGGGCCCCCCCAATGAATAACTATTTAAGGAAGCCAACCCCCCTCAAACCTACCTCTCACATTCTATTTCCTTTATTACACTCAACACGGTGGGCAAATGTTGGGCTTACTTATTGCTAATTCTTGTACAATCACTGCCTCTCCCATGAGCTATCAAGTCCTGTAAATTGAGAGCTGTCTCTCTCCCCTCAGATCTCCAGCAGACCAAATGCATGATAATGATTTCTTCTTTTTTTTTAGTTTAATTTTTAAAAGCTTTATTAAGATATAATTCACCTACCATGATTCACCCATTTAAGTATACAGATCGATGGTTTTTAGTATATTCACACAGATGTAATTTTAGAAAATTCTGTAACCCCAGAAAGAAACCTTGTATCCAATAGCAGTCACATCCCATCTCCCCACATTCCTTTCCCCTATCCCTGTCTTAATAAACCACCTTATTTCTGTCACTACGGATGTCAAATGTCTGAACATTTTCATATAAATGAAATCAAACAATACATAATCTTTCTGACTGGCTACTTTCACTGAGCATAATGTTTTTAAGGTTCATCCATGTTGTATCATGTGTCAGTACTGCAATAATTTTTATTGTTGAATAATAACCCGATGTACACATATACCACATTTAACTATCCGATCATCAATTAATGGGCATTTGGTTTTCTTCCACTGTCTGGCTCTTTTGAATAATGCTGCTATGAACATTTGTGCACAAGTTTTTCCGTGGACATGTGTTTTCACTTCTCATGGGTATATACATACAAGTGGAATTGCTGGACCATATGTAAACCTATGTTAACTTTTTAAAGAAACTAAAAAACTGTTGTACAAAGAGGCTGCATCCCCTTATACCCCCAGCAGCACTGTGAAGTTTCCAGTGTCTGCAATCCTCCCCAACCTTGTTATAACCATCTGTCATCTATTACAGCCAGCCTAGTGGCTGTGAAGTGGTGTCTCACGGTAGTTTTGATTTGCAGTTCTCCAATAATGAGTCACGTTAGCAACCTTTCATGCACTAATTGACCATTTGTATATCTTCTTTGGAGAAATGTGTCTACAGATCTTTTGCTCTTTTCATTACGGTAAAATACTCCAAACATAAAATGTACCACCTTAACCACTTTTTAGTGTATAGCTCAGCAGTGTTAAGGATATTCACACTGTTGTGCAATAATCTCCAGAACTTTTCATACACATTAAATGACAACTCCCTGTTTCTCCTTTCCCCAGGGCTGGCAGCGTCTACTCCACATTCCATTTCCGGGAGTTTGACCACTTGCTTGTGAGTACACTGAGTAACTACATTTCCCCTGGTAGCATGATCCTAGGTAAACAATTTCCATTTTATTATGGAACTCTTCTGGGCATTGACCTCTCTACAGGAGCATTTCTCAGACATTACCCAAGACATCAAGGGAATTTCAGATTTCAAGATTAAGTCCTTCAGTCATAAGGGCAGTTTCAACTCATGCCTTATAACAAGCTAGTCATTGCCCCTCAGATGGAAATTTTCTAGTCCAAAGTCCCAATAGATGTCACTGGGTGGCACTCATGGGCTTTTATCGTAAGCCCCAGTCTACACCTGATAACAAGGCTACTGACTCTACAGAGAATTTGTTCACATCAGCACTCCAGCCACTATTCTATACTGTTTGAAATTAACAACCTGTGAGGGCTCAAGCATCTTATTTGTTCCCATCAACATGTCCAATCAATACTACCTGAAGTACAGATGTACCTGCCTTCTGTTTTACAGTTCTGAGGGAGAGGAAATATCCATCTCCACCATATACGCAAGTAAAAGAGATGCAGCCACTTCACAAAAAGCCTATGCAGACATGCCAAATTTTGTCCAAATCTTCACCTCAATCCATCAACCTTTGCATTCCTGACTACAGGACTTCACCAACAGGTTTTTGCTTTACAATACCAAATAGGGGAAGTGCCCCCCAGCCAGACATTATGCCCATGCCCAGAAAGCATTTAGGTGAAGGAGACACAACTTCTTCACATTTATGTTTTACATCCCAAATTTCACCCAAACTTCCGCTTTATCAACACTTGTGGTCCTATATTCTCTCTGTGTAATTATAGCACCTGTTGGGACTCCACCAATGGGTTTTGGTACCACGGTCCATGGGCTCCTGTGTCACACAGTCCCAGAGACTTTCCTGCCCCCGACTGTCTTAATTCATGTGCATTTGGCTTTGGGTCTCCAGCAAGGGACTGAACCAAGAAACCCTGACCTTTTTGTCACTCTTTCTCTTGATTCAATTGCTGGACCATCCCCCCATGTGATTGCAGGTATGGTTTCCTGTTGCCATCTTTGACTTGGGCCTTTCCAAATTCCTCCAAGCTAGAGTAAATAAAGCAGGTTTGTTGAGGACCCTTTGATGTTGGGGAACCAGCAGGGACTCCTGTTGGTCCAGTCATCCTCTGAGAATGCTGCAGAAGACCTTTGTTTGGACCATTAACAGCTGCTTTATTCACCCCATTTCTTCATAACTTCAGGATTTCCACTCCACGGCACAAGTCCCTTGACCCTCTCTCCCCTCATCTATCTGCCTTCCCTTGGCCATCAGTCTAGCCTTCTTTGTCATGTGTTGCTTCGGCACACATTTTTTCCTTTGGAAATGGCTCTGAGACTAGAGGCTGTAATTTGAGTTGCGCCTGCATCTGGATACCCAGCACATCCTCCAGTGGGGGCCCTGAGACACGAGGCTATAGTTCCCTGGCCACAAGCTAAGCTTGGCCTTTCTCTTTCTTTGTAGCTCTCACATAGAATAATAACCAAGGGATTGTATCTTTTGTTCTTTCCATATTATTTTGCATTTCCTTACAGATCCAGCGAGCCAACTGCCCAGAATTTGGATCCATCATCTCTAAATTCCATTAGTCACTTACCTTCAGTAACTGACCTCAGCACAACAGCTGCTCCATACCATGGGTAGAGACCCCATGGCCACTCAGGAGTCAAAGCTTCCTTGCTCCCCGCCCTTTCATCCTTTCTCCCCACAAACCACGTTTTTCAGTGATTTGGGTAATTTCAGTGATTTCAGCTAATTCCACTTTTTCCTGACACTAACTCTTCTGTTGCCACCCCAGCTGGTATACTGCAATTTGATTCTGGCACTAAATACCCAGAGTTAGCACTTACCCCACAAGTTAGAAGGCACAGTCCCCAAAAAGACTTCCCTTGCTTCAGAGGCCAGCTGCACTTTGGAGTTTCCCAAGCCACCCATACTTCAGTCCAACTGACTACCAATCCCACGTCTTGCCAATGACCTCCGCAGGTCTGGTAATTCACTAGAAGCTCACAGAACTCAAAAAAGTGCTATGCTTCTGATTAAGTTTCATTATAAAGGATACAGATCAGGAACAGCCAAATGAAGAGATGCATGGCGTGAAGTCTGGGAGGGTCCCAAACACAGAGCTTCTGTGTACTCTTCCTGTACATCAAGCTACTTCATTTCCCATCACATCCACATGTTCACCAACCAGGAAGCACCACTGAGCTTTGGTGTCCAGAGTTTTTGTTGAAGTTTTACACCATCAGCATGACCAGTTGAATCTCCAGCTGCTCCTCTCCCCGTGCCCCAGAGATTTGGGAAGTTTGGCTGATATTATGGGGCTCAAAGCCCCAACCCTCTAACCATGTGGTTGGACCCCATCCTGAAACTATCTATGGGTCCATCAGGAGTCACCTCATTAGCATAAATTCATGTGTGGTCCAAGGGCTCATTAACGATAAGACATTCCTATCATTGAGGAATTTCTAAGGGTTTAGAAGCTCTGTGCCAGGATCCCAGGACAAAGACTAGATGTATCCTTTATTATACAACAGATACTTACCCCTAAACCCAACCAGAGGGTCTCCAGCCACAGAGGCTGTCCAAGAAGGCCCATGCCCCAAGGGAAACAGCCCTCCACCTGAACCCCTGGCTGGCATTGGTCACACTCCCCTGGCCTTATGCTCACTTTCCTCGTGGTAAGATTCCATTTACCACCTTGGGGTTGTTTCCTGCATCCAGGTTCTAATCATCATTGGCTCCAAGAAGGAATGAGGTGGTATCTTCTCCCTGTCCTGCCCCTGTCCCCCAGGCCCCACTGTGAATGTCCCAATGACTCCTTTCTCAGGGACCATCTCTGCAGGTCACTGGGATGAGAGAATCTACCCTCACTGGGGGCACACATCACATCCCTCGGTCTCTAGACATCTACTCACTTTTCCATCTGTTCAATGAGCAGAGACCACTTAAGTCTGTAAAGCAGAATCAGACACGGCCACATAGCCAGGATTCCAAGTCAGGTGCTCTGTAACCAAGCTCTCACCACCCATTTAAAACCCCTGCCCAAGTGTCCTGTGATGGGGAAAATATTTCTCTGTGACTAGACATGATTTGGCTGAGGTCTCCGTGGAGATGTGTGTGGGTGCTCTTCAGTTCTGCAGGAATCTATGGCCTGCAGCTCTGTGGCTTGCCAGACAGCAGTTTATTTGGTGGAATGTTCCCACATGCTCAAGGCTAGACTCGGCGGCACCACCAGATGGGACAAAGCCCTTTATGAATATTACAGGACAGGACAGGACTAAACCTGCTGATCTGGCAGTTAGCTGCTGAGTTAATTCGACCCTGGCTTGGAAACAACAGCTCTGCCATGGCAACCTCCACTTCGTGTGGCAGGTCCCACTCACCCGCACTTGCACCCAGGCTACCGAGGCAGCTGACAGCTTCAAATGGTGGGAGGACAGAAAGAGGGTTTCAACCAGCAAGAAAACACTGGTTCCAAGTCTGCTGGCTAGCTCAGCGGCCTCTATGATTTTCCCACCTGCAGGCCTCAGTGCAAGTCTATACTGGAGGCCCTTCCCCACACACTTCCAGTTCCCAAGCTCTCAGCATTTAAAGACATTGAGCCAGCACTGGGTTCCTCTAGTTAAACTTGGCATTCTCTGGAGCTAACAAATGAATAATAGTATTGATCATAATAATAGCCAACACTTACATAATGTTTACTATGTACCAGATGCTGTTTTTTAGAAGTTTGTGTGTATTGTTAATCCATTTAATCCCCAACAGCCTTACGAAAGAGGTGTGATAATATCTCCACTTTACAAATGAGGAAGTTGAGGCCTGACAAGGTGAGCAAGGCACCTAAGAGGTTTTATCTAAATACAGGATTTAATCCCAGCACCATACTCTCTATTCGCCAAAAGAAAAGCACACCGTGAAAAGTGCAAAACAAGCAAAACCTAGTCACCCCCTATGAAAAGCTGTCCCGTGCACACTGCACTGAAGAGTGGATGACACCCTGGATGGGCACTGAAGTCTGCATCCTGCAGAGTCTGCAGATGCAGGTGGCACGTCGCTGTGCATGGCAAGATCCAGGGGCACAAAATGAGCAATCTTATATATGAATATCTCTGCAAATAGCCTCAATAAAATATTAACAAATTTAATTTGAATGCTCATTAAAATAATAATAAACCACGGCCAAGTAGGATTTACCCCTCAGGAATGCAAGGATAATTCAAATTAGGACATCAATTCACACAGTTCACCACATTAGTAAGTCAAAGAAGAAAACCACATAATTATCTGCAGAGAAGCTAAAATGGCATTTTAGAAAATTCAGCATCCATTCCTGATTAAATTTTTAAAACACTTAATAATAAGTGGATATTTTCTTATTATGATAAAAAAGAATCTTAAACCAAAAATAAGTACCAATCTTGATAGTGAAATACCAGAAACATTCTCATTATGTATCCGCTTTTATTAAATGTTGATTTAAGGTGAGAGAGGAACACAAGAGCTGAAAATTGTGAAGAAGAAGACAAAGCCATCATATTGGAAACTGATGCCACCATGTGCTCAGGAAATCCAGACACAACTTAGCAACCATAATAAAAGCCATAAGGTGGCTGGTGACAAATTCACATGCTAGAGGAGCTTCTTTTCTATGTATGGATAAAAACCAGGTTGAGGGAGAAAAAAAAAGGAAGAGATCTCTCTTTACAAAGGCAACAGCCAACAAACACATGTGAAAAGAAACAAGACAGATGCAGGGCTGTGCAGGAAGACTCCAGCAAGAGACAGAAAACAAACGAATAAAAGGCCGAGCAGATGTCATAGCTGGATAGCAGCTCAATAATGGAGCAGTGTCAGTTCTCATCACACGTATAAATTAAATGTGGACACACTGGCATCACAGGAAGGGAGGCATTTAATCTTTATTTTTAACATGGACAGTCTTTACTTTTAGTCAAGAGACAGAGATGCTCTTTTCTTTAATAATTAAAGCAGATGAGATGTACAATGTATGTTTGACAGGCCACAAACAGGCTGTTTTAGTTAGCATAAAATTCAAGTTAACTCATGTATAAGCCAGAATGACTTCCCCATACCTCAGTATGTGAAAATTTCTTTTTTCAGTGTGCATTGGTGTACAGGGCCGCAAGCAGGCAACAGGTCACCCATCTCTGTATTCTGACCCAGCCCCACATGTGGGAAACCCTCAGTCTGAGTGTATTTTAATATTGTGTCAATAAGCAAAATTTTCTGTGTGATCTCTTATTATTTGCCCTACTGAGGCAGGAGATAGATAGGCTCCAGGCTGAGCTGCTGGAGTTCATCCCCTGTAGACAGAAACTCCAAAATAGCAGGAGGGAAGAGAAGCTGAGCCCTGCCTAGATAAGAGATAAAAGACCACTATTCCTCATTCTCGAAGTCAAGGAGACCTTCCCGACTACACATGCACAGAAAGGCTCCTGGAAGGTCAAAAAAGGGAGGGGGTGCCACCCCACAGGTGATGTCAACGTACCCATAGGCCTCTTTGCTAGAATCCATCTTGGCTAAGAGATGCGTGCACACACATGGAAGGACCCTGAGATAAACCGAATACGGACTCAGAACCAGGCAAAGCAAGATGGTTGGCCAAAGGAAACCTGGAAGAAATGCCCCATATAAGTGATTCAAACTACCACGGGGGCACGACTCTCTCTCTGAGTCCGCGCATGTGTCTATCCACACGTAACCCTTTTCCTCTTAATAAACACTGCACTTGTTTCACTACTTTCCATTTCTTTGTGGAAATTCATTTTCTGCAAAGCCATACAGGCCAAGGCCTTGTCACTGGCCACTGGTCTGGTGGCTAGGATTTAGCACTCTCACTGCCACCGCCTGACTTAAATCTCTGGCTGGGAACCAAAATCCTGCTTCAAGCCACTGCAGGCCGAGGCCACCTGAGATCACTACTACAATTTAAACTGCTTTTTTTAATTTTCTTTCTCTTTTTCTCTTTTTTTTTTTTTCTTTTTATTGAAAGTTAACAGAAATGAACAGCTCACGTATTCTCACAAAGTGCCCACACCTGTGTCACCAGCAACCCGGGGCACCCTTGTGGCTTGTTTCATTTCCAACCCCTCCCCCAGGGCAATGGCCATCCTGATTTCTAACTGCACAGATCAATTTCACCTGTTTCAGCACTAGCTCAATGAAAACATCCCTCTTGGACTCTCTGTGTCTGATTCACTTCACCCCATGCTAATTGTTGAAATTCATCAATATCATTGTGAGCTGCTGCAGGTCCTCACTTTGTAAATATATTGCAAATGATTTACTGATTCTGCCACTGATGGTCCATGAGCTACTTCCAGTTCCGGGCTGTTACCAATAGCACTGCTATGCACATCCTCATTTGTGTTTTCTGGTGACATACGATCTGTTGGGAGGAGACCTTGGAATCCCTGAGTTATAGGGTATGCAAAGTTTCAGCTTTAGCAAAAGCAGTCAAACGAGTCTCCACAATGACTGCATTAA
Organism: Phocoena phocoena; assembly: GCF_963924675.1. Lineage (NCBI taxonomy): Eukaryota > Metazoa > Chordata > Mammalia > Artiodactyla > Phocoenidae > Phocoena > Phocoena phocoena. Next base: position 23,460,293 of record NC_089224.1, read on the forward strand.
TCCATGCTCCCACAGTGGTGCTCTCTGCACTTGAAATTTTCCATCTTTGTAACTGAGTCTTCCTGGTGGGTGTTGGTATCAAATCTTGGATTTGTGCGTTTCATTTTTTATCCTTTGGGCAGAGGTCCATGTGCAGTGTCATCATTGGCCAACATGAGGCTCAACTCTTATTTTTATTTGTTCCCCTGTTTATGTCCCTTTTGTATCTCCACAGCCCTCCTCCAGCACCAGGAACTCATGCTGTAGATCTTGTGCATACTTTGGTTTGCATGTGTTCTTGGGCTGTGTGTGGGGTTTTCTCATGTGTATGCATATTTTCAATGACATAAATGACAATACTTCATACCCATTTCATAGCTCACTCTGTGTTTTGCTTTCTTTACTCAGCATGCCACTCTTAATAACCATCCATGCTGCTTGTACTCAGGTCACTGGTGCAAACATGTTGGAAAATGACCATCTGTCTCTCAAGTCAAGGCCAGCCGCCCGCACGAGATGCTGATTCCAGGGCCAGGTGACCTGCAGCAACAATCCCAGGCATTGCTGGCAGTCTTCTACAGCCTCTTTTTGCTCTTCAGTCTTCCAAGATCTGCAGAATCAAGGCATCCTGAATACTTTTCTCTTTTTGTCACGTGGAGCGTGGTTTCCACTTTACGTTATTTGAACCTCTAATCTGAGGCCTCTAGCTGCTGCATGTCCTGCCCTGGAGCCACCTGCCACATTGCACCTCTTCACTCTCCTGGGGGTGGACACACAGCCCACCAAGCCCAGCTGGGCTCTTGCAACTCATATCCAGTGACTGAGGGGGTTAGCATCTCCTGAGGGGCCTATGAGCCTCTTGGCCCCCTCTTCTGTAACACGTCCGTTCATGACTTTTGCACATTCCCCACTGTCCTTTCTTGTCACTTGCAGGAACTTCACAGACAACGGGGAGGAATCTCAAGGTTTCCTGAGATCCTCTGCTTTCAGCCACTGCAAACGTCTTCTCTCTTAATCAATTGTCCATTAGTTCTGTCACAGAAATATTCCATTTTTATGTAAACTAGAGTCATAAGAGCTCTATTTATCACCTGTGCTTTGGGGGTTTTGTCTAAGCAATTCTTGAGCCAGCTTGAGATTTGTTAACATAGGAAGGAAATCTCATGCTTTCATCCCGGTACTTACCCTCCAAGCCCAGCCCTGCTCCTGCACCCCCGAGGGCTCTGCAGTGATCAAGGTCACCACACCCAAGAGCCTCTGGGTCTTTTCAGCCTACACCCTGGTCACCAGGCCCTTGGGAAGGCAGGAGCCCGTGGCAAGTGGAATGTGGATGAGAGTAGGGAAGATTCATCTCCACAGGGAAGATGGGGTGGAGGGACAGCAAGGCCAGAGCAGGCAGATAGAGCTGCTATTGTGTCCAAGGTGACAGGCCTTTTCTTAACATCTGCATTGAAGCCAGAATTCACACTACCATGTGAAGATCTGTGTTCAGATTTCCTGATGCTGGAAGAAAGGGAGACTGTGCAATGATTCCTGAGGAAACTGCAGGCCCCCTTTCTGCTCAGGGTTTCTGCCAGCTCCACCTTCCTCTGGGAACGATGGTTCTTACGCAGGTGCCCCCACCTCCCTCTAAGAGCCTGCAGAAAGGGGAAGGGGCTGCGCCACTCTGGGAGGGCTCACTGGCTTTGCTGGGTCACCCTGAAAGGTGTCAGACTCCTCAGTCTCTCCTGCCTGCAATCTCAGGACTTGGCTTTGCTGGACGTGGGGAGTGAACCTGGCCAGGAGAGCAGCCCCAAGAGGAAGTGAGCCATCTGGGAGGCTCCCTGTGGGGAGGATGCACAATCTTTCTACTTACTGCATTTATTTTGCCATTTCAGGGTAGAAGGACTCACATCATCACTGTTGCCCTGAAGTTTGAGTTTAAATGGACTGGGCGGACTTCCCTGGTGGTGCAGTGGTTAAGAATCCGCCTGCCAATGCAGGGGACACAGGTTCGAGCCCTGCTCTGGGAAGATCCCACATGCTGCAGAGCACCTAAGCCCATGCACCACAACTACTGGGCCTGCGCTCTAGAGCCTGCGAGCCACAACTACTGAGCTGGCGTGCCACAATTACTGAAGTCCGTGTGCCTAGAGCCCGTGCTCCACAACAAGAGAGGCCACCGCAATGAGAAGCCCGTGCACTGCAACGAAGAATAGCTCCCGCTCACCACAACTAGAGGAAGCCCGCGCGCAGCAACAATGACCCAAGGCAGCCAAAAATAAACAAATAAATAAATAAAAATAAATAACTGTAAATTGACTGGGTGAGTTGGATGAGGTTACACCTGGTGGGAAGTACAGAGCATGGAATGTAGATTCTGTCGTAGAGCTGGGGTCAGGAGCAACTGCGGGCACTGAGGGGGATGAGAGCACATGAATGAATGTACTTGGGAAAGAGAGCGCCCTTTGCAGTTACTGTCATGTCGTCGCTGTTGTTGTGGAGGACAAGCAGTGTAAGCTGGCTGGTCGTGGAGGACCAGCCTGCTAGGTGCCGAAGCACTGAGTCTCAGAGGAGCCCCTGTGGCAGCCGTCTCTCTGGGGTCTCAGGAGAGCGGGACATCTTGCGTTAGCCATAATTAGCCTCCAGTCTCCAGAGAGCTGCTATTGCTCCTCGTGGTGTCTACCCACTTGCCATGCTGCCGGCAAGCCGCAAAGTCCACATTCCCAGCCCCAAGCAGAGGCCTCCAGTTCCTTGTCCCACACCCCAGAGGCCACCTTGGGTGGGCAGCACAGGAGAGCAGGTGGACCTGAAGGGAAAGAGGTCCCTGAAGGCTGTCACCCACTCCTTCTCCTCCTCTGTTGTTTCTGAGTTGTCTGAGTTTACTGAGAAACTCAGAGTGCATTAGTTAGAAGCAGATGTCTCTGCTCAGTGCAGAGTAGTTTCAGGAGATTGAGTGTTGGGTGCTGTTATGAGCTGAATTGTATTCCCCCCCCAAAATCCATATATGGAATTACCCTCAGTACTGCAGAATGTGACTGTATTTGGAGATAGGGTCTTTACAGAGGCGATTAGGTTAAAATGAGGTAGGTAGGGTGGGTCCTAATCCAATATGACTGGTGTCCCTATAAGAAGAAGAGATTGGGACACAGACACCCAGAGGGAAGACCACCTGAGGACCCAGGCAGCAGGTGGCTGCCTACAAGCCAAGGAGAGAGGCCTCAGGAGAAACAACCCTGGTCACATCTTGATCTTGGACTTCCAGCCTCCAGAACTGTGAGAAATAAATGTCTATTGTTTAAGCCACTCTGTGTGTGGTGCTTTGTTATGCAGCCCAAGCTGACTGACATAGGTGCCAAGAGGTTGAAAATGGGGACAGGGAGCCCTGTGAGTATGATGTGACCTGACACTTGGGAACAGAGGGCTTTGGACCTAGGTCCTGGGAAGCCCTGGCAGGGAGAAGGAGGCACAATCATCTGCCCCTTAAACAAGTCCTCAAATGACGTTTGCTAAATGAAGCAAGGGTGAACCAACAGCTGTAGGGCAGTTCCTGAAATGTGAAGGAGAGACCTTTGCTCCAGGGGGTTATTATATCAATAAAATAAAATGAGGTGGTGAACTGACCTCTCCTGTAATTTTCTTCCCCTGGCTCAAAGGTTCTTGAGTGGGGAGGGATACTGTTGAGTTCTTCATTTGTTGGTTTCCGTCTCATTTGCTCCGGGTGGTTGGGGCTTGGAAGCACATCTGTAACTGCGCAGCCAGTCGGGGTCTGTCTGGGGACGAGGCAGATGCTCTGGGGCTGGGTTACTCCTGCCTGTCTCAGGCTGTTGGGCGCCTCCCCACCTGGACACAGGGAAGGAGGAAAACCATTCCTAACCCACAAATTCGGCAAATTGGGATGAACTCAGACAGCAAAAGTGGTTCGTTCGTGTATGTGAGTGTCTATTTAATCAACTGTACCTTAAGAACATCCTCACAGTGTAAGCACCCCAGAAATCCTGGCACAGCTGGCTGCAGGGCCGGAACCCCACCACAGAAGCTCTGACGCCCCCCTGGAAGGGGAGCCACTCAAGTCCGTGGTTTCTTGGGTCTCTCTTGAAACTGGGACCGGGAGGAGGAAAGAAGGGCCTCGTCGGCTGAGGTGTACAAAAGCGCAGCCTGAAAAGATATCGGCCACAATTACAAATGTTGCCTCTCTTCTCCTGCAATCCCAAAGCCTCACAAACCTTTTTCCCCACAAAATCTGCTCTGTGGACCCAGAAAATCCCCAGCGCGTCCCCTTTGTCCTGTCAACCTGAGCCTTCATTTCAACCAATTGGTTATGTTGATCCTCCCAGGAAAACCTGCTCAATGAGCGCCATGTGGGGCGTGATGCTGGCCTTACAAAGGATGCTTGGTGAATCTGTTTGGGAGAAAATGTCATGGAGCAAACCTGCCCCTGGAGGGAAAGAGAGACAGGCAGGGCGCGGTCCTGGGTGCATCCTCTATTCTTCAGTGAGCGCCGCTATATGTCATCACCTCCAGGGCCCTAAGGACAGAAATGCTGGATGACTTCCTTCAATGCAGAGAGAGATTCTCCCATCCAACTCACAGCAGATGGCCGCCATCCATGTAAAGAAGTAATTACACCCTGGGAATGGCCTCAGACCTGCTCTCTGGAAAAAGGGTACTGAGATCCCAATCATAGGGCCGTGTTGTCAGGTGGGCAGCTGCCCTTGCAGGTTCTGCCAACTCCACCCTCCTCTCTCACCTGTGAACCTAAACCCTGCCGGAGGTCCACACTCTGTTGCAGACCATTTTATGAAATGTTTAATGTCTGCCAGCCTAGATGCTTGACGAGCACCAGATACTTGTCTAATGAATGGATGCATGAATGTATTAGTTAATATCCAAAACCTTGTATTAAAACAATGTATTTTCCCCAAAACTGAAGATGATTATTTGTAACAAATAAAATCATCATGATACATACGTAAGGGAAAGAGACTAAAGATAATGACTTTTTCTGTTTCAGAAAAGGAAAGCAAGAAAGTAAAAGGACATAAGAAAAATGATTTATCTTATGCCCTATCACTGAGAATGCTAACCCCCAAATCATAAGGCCTTAGTCCAGGGATTTATATTTACCTGGAGTAATAAGAGACGCATTTTATATAACGTATGAGGGAGACATGGTCTGCCGTGTCCCTAGCCAGCCTTCTCGCTGTTACTCCACAGCCAGAGAGAGAATGGTTTCTTTATCCTGTAGACTCGCCGCTTCCCGCAGCCACTAAGAGCCCTCCGGGTCAGCCCAGGTCCCCAGTGAGGAGAAGGCAGCATGAGGAGAAGGCAGCATCAGGAGAACAAGGAAAGTGATGCAAATTGAACCAGAGTCACTAAAACACTCTATGAGAGGAGGAACTGAGAGAGAAGGAGAAGGGGTGTGGGGAGCCCGGTGTGTGGGAGTGGACAGGAGATTCTGGAGGGAGCTTTGGGAAGCAGAGGCAAGGTGAGTTTTCGATGTGTAGTTTGGGGCTGTAGAATGGATCTCCTTAATTATTTTTCAATGATGCAAGTAACAAATGGAATTCCTTTTCAATTACTATCGCCTACGAGTAATTGTTCTTTGAAGGAGAGACTGTGCCCATGGAATACTGGATTACAGGTGGCTTTCACGCGGAGTAGAAAGCTACTGTCCAGGATTTCAGGCCTAAGATTCACAACTAGCTCCACCCAGATTAAAATCATCCTTTTAGATCCTAATCAAGGGCACATTTACCACTGCTCCCTATCCATGGTGTAAAGAGGCAGAGTCCAACCAGGCGCAAGTGTTCTCATTCTCATACTCCAACGACAAAGGCAGAGAAATATTGTAGAAATAACACTGAACGTGCAATGACAACTGCAGAGACATTGTCAAGATTAGAAATTCACATTTAAAGCAGAAAGCTAGATTTACACATCATTTTGTCAGTTCACTAAATCAAATAAAATTTTTCAAAGGAACCGTCCTTGTGGCATTGCAAACTTAAAATGAACTCTTCTCAACTCTCAGGCAAACAAGCAGTTTGAACATCTGCATGCAATTTCACTCCCTGAATGGGCCATTAAAATGATAGCAAAAGGTTTTTTTTAATTATGGGAAAACAAAAGAGGGAACAATAAGAAATGTTTGGAAGCTCTAAAAGTGAGAGGGGGCAGTGGTGGCTGCCCTTACAGGCCCACACACCCGGAGGATCCTGGCCAGCACTGGGGAAGTGGGAACCAACTGGTTTACAGGCAGAAGTCCTAAAGGCCTGGGACCCAGCAGCTCCAGACGCCCCGTGAGGTAGACACACAGCACCTATGAGGGCCGTGCAGTCTGTTCATGAAGTCATCAGACCCTAGATTCCCTCCCCACCCCGTTGCCCTGGGTGACCTACCTCCTCTCCCAGAGGTGACCAGTGGGTCCTCTTGGTGAGAGAGACACAGCTGACGGAGTGGTGCCAAAGTGAACTCAGGGAAATCAGGTGAAAATATGTGCTCCCCGCCAGCCCCCAGAGTCCTGGCAGCCAGTCCTCTGCCTGCCAACAGGGGATGAGATGATGTTTCCTGACCTATGTGACCAGCCCAGGAGGAAAGTCTCACCAACAAAATGGCCCAGCAAGATCACTCTAAAGGGGAACTCAAAGTTATCAAGCCCACTGGCATTCCACTTAGTTCCCCCAACCCCATCGGTGTCCCACTTAAAAGACAAGAATATACTGCTTTCATGGAAGTAGAACAAAATACTATTAAAGAAGGAGGGAAAGGAGGGAAAGTCTCAGAAAACACGTGTGGTGTTGTGCATGGTGTATAGTGTGTGTGTGGTGTATATGTGGTGTGGTGTTTGTGTGTGTGGTGTGTGTGTGTGCGTGTTCTCTCAGTGGCTGCCCTGCACAAGCACACAATCAGCAACATGTTTTCTCAAGTGAAATTGCTGAGGAGAGACCTCCCGGGGTTTGCACGCGGTTCTTGCACAGAAGTGAGTGGCTGGACATCCTCAGCCTGCAGCGAATACTGCCTACTTATCAGGCAGCCTGGGCATGAGAAAAGATGCTACAGTTATGGGCTCAGTGTAATGATTTCAACAAATTTAGTACACAGACACCTCTTATAGCAGTGCTTCTCTAAAATCAGTGCACACACGGACACCCGGGAATCCTGATGGAATGCAGGGCTAGGGTGGGGCCACAGCTGTGGTCTGAGTGTGCCCCTACAATTCACATGTTAAACCCCTAACCTCCAATGTGATGATACTTTGAGGTGGGCCTTTGGGAGGTGATTAGGGTTAGACAAGGTCATGAGGGTGGGCCCCCCAGGTGGGCCCCCCCAATGGGATTAGTGCCTTTATAAAAAGAGACATCAGAGCTCTCTCTCCACAGGAGGACACAGTGAGAAGCCAGCTGTCTGGAAGCAGGAAGACAGCCCCCACCAGCAACCAACCACACAGCACCTTGGTCTTGGACATCAGCCTCCAGAACTGTGAGAAATAACTGTCAGTGTATTTTGTTGTGGCGGCCAGAGCTGACCACAACAGCCAGGATGCTGCATTTCTCATTCTCCCCAACCCATACTTATTGTTGTCAACAACCATACTGCTGCTGGTGGTCCAGGACAATACAAGGGTCTCCAGGTTGTAGGATAAAGATAGGAATCAATGAGTACTCACAGGGAAAGTACCGGTGGGTGACTTTAGTGGGACACATACATGTAGCACAGCATCAACAGTGGCTTTACCTCTGGATGATAGGATATTTCCCTGTTTTTTCCACAGTGAGCATGTTTTGCTATTGTAATACAGTGGCCAAAGGCACTTGTAGAAATAGCAAACAGCTCCATAGTTCTCTGATAGAAAGCTGGATATACTCTGCCTGGAGAAAAATTAACTGTTAGGGATGTTATAATAGTAAAAAAAAAAAAAAAAATCTTCTGGTAACAATAATACCGTAAAGGACACATTACACTCCCAGCCTGAGCCACACCCTCGGGGAGGAGGCATGTGCCCCACAGGGTTGGTGCAGCTGTGGGGTAGCCTCTGTCTAGGACCCCTCTCTCCCTTCAGGTGCCAAATGACCACACATGCAACCCTGTGCAGCTCCCAAGCCCATAGCAGCACGCTGCTCCAGCCCCTGGGGTCAGCATGCTGCTTGGGCTCCCTCATGGCAGCTAATGAGCATGTTTACCAGGAGGGACGTATCTCTACTTTTTAAGAAGTCTGGTTGTGGTTAACACACACACGTGCACACATGGTTTGTGGACTTTACACCTGCAAGAGATGCCCACCCCCCCCATAAGAATGTGTGATTAAAAATACCATAATCAGATCTTAAATATTTTCATCACAAAAAAGCAATGGTAACGATGTGATGTGATGAAGAGGGTAGCTAACACTATGATGCTGGGGAAAATACCATAATTAAGTGAATATACCATCTCTTGTTTTGGGAAGAAAACTGCAGTTTTACACTTTATTTCTGGGGCAAATAATGACCAGGTTAGCTCTATCAAATATGTCCTTAGTCAACCCATGGACCCCAATGACGCTGGGTCTCAGTCTCAGTGGAGAGAACTTGACTGATGGGGGGTTGGAGGGAGATCAAAGTGACTGCGCCATGGAGTCCCCAGCCCTGCTCTAATTAAGCCAACAATGTGGTCTAACCCTCAAGGACTCAGCTCTCATGTTCTGGGTTTAGCAGAGCAACCAGAGGCCTTCTTCACCTTTTGCCCAGCACTGCTCCACAGAGGGCCTCGTTAGGGAAACATGGGGATTCCTGTGTCCTACAAGGGACAGCTTTGCTCCAAATTCCCAGCTGAGGGACCCAGCAGGCCAAGTGGGTCAGCAAATGGGTACCAGGCTAAAGGTGGCTGCCTGGTATTTCACGATTCCAATTGTGTGGATCAGAAGGCAGCTGGCCGTCTCCAGCAGGCCGGCCAGCGAGAGGAGAGGCTCAGGAGCTCATAACTGGCACCGCACACAGCCCTCTTGCTATCAGCAAAGATATACACTACTATATATAAAATAGATAACCAACAAGGACCTACTGTACAGCACAGGGAACTCTACTCAATATCTTGTAATAACCTATAATGGAAAAGAATGTTAAAAAAAAGAATATGTATAGTTATATATTGAATATATATGCATAACTGAATCGCTTTGTTGTACACCTGAAACTAACACAACATTGTAAATCAACAACATTTCAATAAAAATTAAAAAGAAAAGTTTATGTGTGAACTTTCATTTACCTGGATCAATCAGCATCTTTTAGAAGATGTGGAGGTTTGATCTTGAAGATGTGACTATGCAGCCTTGAAATTTTCTTTTCTAAGATACTGTGATGCTATTAAAAGCAAGTGTAAGAAAAGAAAACAAAAAGAAGAAAAAAGTCCCAAGAAGACTCATAATTAAAAACTATCAAGAGTCATGTACCAAAATGTTCATTGCAGCTCTATTTACAATAGCCAGGACATGGAAGTAGCCTAAGTGCCCATCAACAGATGAATGGATAAAGAAGATATCCATATATCTTCTTTATATATGTACAATGGAATATTACTCAGCCATAAAAAGGAACGAAACTGAGTTATCTGTAGTGAGGTGGATGGACCTAGAGACTGTTATACAGAGTGAAGTAAGTCAGAAAGAGAAAAACAAATACCATATGCTAACACACATATATGGAATCTAAAAAAAAACAAATGGTCAGAAGAACCTAGGGGCAAGACGGGAATAAAGATGCAGAACTACCAGAGAATGGACTTGAGGATACGAGGAGGGGGAAGGGTAAGCTGGGGCAAAGTGAGAGAGTGGCATGGGCATATATACACTACCAAACGTAAAACAGATAGCTAGTGGGAAGCAGCCACATAGCACTGGGAGATCAGCTCAGTGCTTTGTGACCATCTAGAGGGGTGGGATAGGGAGGGTGGGAGGGAGAGAGATGCAAGAGGGAAGAGATATGGGGACATATGTATATGTATAACTGATTCACTTTGTTATAAAGCAGAAACTAACACACCATTGTAAATTAATTACACTCCAATAAAGATGTTAAAAAATAAAATAAAATAAAATAATAAAAAAAATTAAAACTATCCCCTTTGAAAAACTGAACAAAGTGTTTGAGAATGGTATTTCTCAAGTGCTTCACTTTCCTCGTAAGGTCACTTGGTTTGCCAGGAAAAGAAAGAAATCAGAGGGCTCCAGGTGGAAATAGGTTTGTTTATTAAAGCAAATAGATTCTGCAAACTTTAGTAATAAATATACTTGTGAAAGCATATCATTAAAATAAAGGCATCTCCAGAAAATGTATCAATAAATATGCTATTTCACCTGAAGAGCCTGTATAAATACATGTTTTGCATAGATTTCCAATAGCTCAATGTGAACACACTTAAGCTCATGTGAAGAAAGCTATGATAAGAATAATAAAAATAACTACAAACAAGGCTACAGGGAGGGCATTCCCTGAGCAGTATTTTCTTTCCATCACAGCTGAGTGCTTCTGCTCTGAAAGAAACCACCAGCATCGAGAAAGGAAACAGAATGCTCCTCTTCTCTGTCATGTTCACGCTGCAGCAACAGGAGTGACACACACCTGCCCAGGTCCCCGGAGATCCCCCCAGCTCAACTGGAGAAATTCTGGAAGATGGCAGCTGCCTCCACCCAGTTCTGGAAGCAGGCCAGCCCCCGCTCCCGGATCTGCTTCCGCCCTTTGTCAGTGATGACGTCCCCGTTCGGTTTCATGATCACAAGCCTGGGGACGGCCATGATGTGGTACCTTGTCCTCAGCTCACTGTGGGAGAGAAGAGGGCGACCGAGGGTCAGCGTGGGGCAGGCCAGGCCGCTGCACGTCTGCAGGGACCAGCGCCTCCCCAGTGCCAGCTGAGCCTGCAAAGCCTTAGAATTCAGCCTGCCCGGTGAGCCCTCCCACTGGGCTGAGGATTCCTTTGGGCTCTTTTCTTCTTGCTGCTAGCTGGGTCCAAGAGAGTGCTGTCGCAGAGGAATGTCAGCAGTGATGGGACTGTTCTGCATCTGTGCTGCCCAATGTCACAGCCACAGCCACATGTGACTATGGAGCACTTGGAATCTGGCTGGTGAGCCTGAGGAACTGAATTTTGGGTTTTAGTTAATTTTATTTATTTATTTATTGGCTGCCCTAAGCGGCTTGTGGGACCTTAGTTTCCTGACCAGGGATTGAACCCCGGGCCACGGAAGTGAAAGCACTGAGTCATAACCACTGGACTTCCAGGGAATTCCCTGTTTTAGTCAGTTTTAAATTTAAGTAGCCACATGTGGCTAGTGGCTGCCAAATTGCACAGTGCAATTTTAAACCCACAAATAACCCAATAAATTTGTATCCCTCCTACATCTCAGGAGGTTTAAATACATCAGGTATGTATAATAGCAAAAGTTAAAATTCCATGAGTTCTAGATAAATACAAAGACTTACTAGACTTTCTGCCTTACAGACTCAAGGACACACTGATTAACATTATGGGTGAAACATTTTACTGTTGCATGTAACCCCTTGAGTGACCATTTCACAAAATTATTTGTATTCATTTAAGGAAAGGAGCTTCTGCCTTCTTAGTTTTGCAAATCTCCCCATAACCTTCACAGGGATTAGTACCCTCAAGACAGGACAGCTGGGTGAAAATCCCTGTCCTGTTACCACAGCCAGCTTGCCAGGGCCTCACATTAACTGTAGTCTGATTTCCCTCATCAGTCGCCCTCAGGGCTGTAAAACTAAGTGGAAGGAAAAATGCACTTGAGACCCTCCTGTTACTAAATCTCCCCTGTGACGCCTCCATCAGGCCCTTCCTGCTGCTTTCCAGTATCCAAGGCCAAGAAAAATCTTAATTCAAGCAGGAAAAAAAACACAGTACCTACGCCCAATGGAGAGAAAATATGCCTTGTTTTCAAACATCTATGAAATGGTGACAAAACCAGTCATGTTCTCGGTCATAAACGGATCTTAATATATTTCAAATAATCGGTGATACACAGACCACTTAATGACATAATGGAATTGGAAACCAATAAGCAATAATTTTTGGAATCAGTTAAAAACTAAATAACCAAATATTATATATGAAATCATAATACCCATATACTATGGGTCCCAAGCTATAGATACAATTAGACACAGAGAGTTATGTCTTACACACTCTTATCCAAAACTAAAAGGCCTCTATATAGATGAGTTCTGCATTTCATTCAAGAAGCTAGAAAAACAATGATGAAGCAATTACAAGGAAACTAGAAAGAAGGCAAAAGAAGATTGAGGACAGAAATCACTGGATGAGGAAATGAATCAACATGGGGTGAGCAACAAAGCCAAACCTGATTCTTAAGACTAAAAAACAGAGCAAAGCTCTACCAAGATTGGAAGGAAAAAGGGATGACACGGGGATATCAGGAACCGGGTGGGGCTTTGAGAAGCGAGAAGGAGGTTTGAAGACAGTTCATTGCTCCAGCTTCTTTTCAAAGAGTCACCCAGTGTGGGTCCTCAAATCCCCACCCTGGCAGCCTCTGCTTGGGGACAGCTGTAACCTTGGAACCATGTGGGAAAGACACATAACAACCCTCCTCCCCCGAAGTCATCTCCATCTCCTCTGGGCACTGTGTCCAGAGAGAATAGACCAAGCCTCAGAAAGGAAAGAGCCTTGTTGCTGGGCAGAATGAAGTGATAACTCTGAGAATTTTAACCATTTCGGGGAAATCTGAGAGCTCATTTCCTCCTCGCTCTGTGTGCAGTTGCAGCATTGGCTCCCTCCCTCCAACCTAAAGCAGAACATCCTTATCCCTGGCACAACTGCTTCTGGGTTGCCATGGCAACTTCTGTCTCCAGTCTCTTTCCATCTCAGCCACCGGCAGACCATTACAGAACATATCTCTCTACTTGCTCCAAGCATCCATCAAACAAGTGCCCTGCAGGCGCCAAGCACTGAACAATGTCTGGTCTAACATTAGAGACTACAGAGACACGCCCTCCCCCCCCCCCGGGACACATACCCTTAGCACAGGGGTGGCACTGGCTCGAGCTATGGAGGGCATAGGACTCTGGGGCCAGACATGCTCCCCGTGTCCCCAGGGGCACAAAGGAGGAGCTACTAGGCAGAGAAGCAGAGGCTCCAGGGTTGGAGGATACAGCATGTGTGTGACCTGTGGAGGTGGAAAAGTGTGTGGAGTACTCTGGAACATCAGTTTTCCAGTCTGGCAGAACACAGGCGGAAAGGGAAGAAAACAAGGTGATCGTGGGTCAAATGCTGGAGGGGAATGTGCGAGACACGGACTGAGTGGGTCTCACATGCCAGACTGCAAGTGATAGAAATTCCTGCCGGCAAAGTCAGAAGCTGTTACTTGGCTCTTGGGCCCATAACAAAGGAAAGGAAGGCAGGACAGAACCTGGTCTTCGATGCTGTCCCCCCTCTCAGGTCTCTTGCCTACCTGCACACAGGCATCTGGGCGGGACCTGAGAGCCCGCCCTTGGCCCGCGCTGCCCCTAGCTGTAGGGACGTCTCTAGACCGGGTCTTGTATGCGGCTGCACTGGACAGCCAAGATCCACGCGACCTTGAGGACAGGTGGGTGGCTCTAGGCATTCTCTTCCTGCAGGTGCATCTGCAGCAGTACCTCCAGCCACACCTGGGGTAACCCCAGGTGGGAGGGGGTGTGTGTGGGTTCTGTGGTGATCTATCTCCTCCTGAGCTTCAGGCTGGTCAGCAGAAATCCAGTGGACAGCAGATGACGTGCTTTGGCCTCTGAGGGAAGACAGCCTGGGGTCCCTCACCATGACTGGTTGGTGATGACGGTTCTGGACCCATCTTCTCACAGCACCAAGCAGATGCCGTGCTCTGCACAAATTAAGAACTTCCGAAAAGGCCTCCTGGAGGCTTCCTACATTCTTTAGTTCTCCTTGGTAGCAGTTATTTCCATTTTTGCTCATGATCTGATTCCAAAATGCAGGCTGGGATAAACAGAATTTAGGGCCTATCTCCAAGAATTTCCCACAGAATACCGCATTTCCTAACTTATAAACTGCAATGACAGGATTAACAAAGTTCAGTCTGGAAAGAGGGAGGCACAAGGAACTAAATTCCCCCCAAAGAAACCCCCCCCCTCCAGATTCCTCCAAGTTCAGGCTGGCCAGCCTGAGCTGGCAGAGTGCAGCTGCCTGTGCCCTGAACAGCTCAGCACCTGTAGTGGACTGAATGGGCCTTGACCAGATAAGGCTTCCCTCTGGGAAGCGGAGGGAGCACGGCAACCCCCCGCACCCCACTCCTAGCAAGGTTGTGCTGAGGCTCAGTGTCCCCTGGGAGAGGAAGCCGTAGCCAAAAGGACAGGTTCCAGAGCCAGGAGTACCAGTCCCTGTTCCTCAAAACCATGAAATGGGCAACAGACACAAAGTCCTGGTACACAACCAGCTGACAATGCTCTGAATTCGCGCATCAGCGCAGTCCTCATCCGTCCTGTGAGGTATCATTATACTCAGAGATTTAATACCTTACCTACTGTCACCCCACGAATAGGTCCCACAGCTGGGCTCTGCGCAGGGCCTGAGCTTATTACTAACACTGTCACTCTGTCAGTTTCAAAACTAAGTATGTTCTTTCAAAAGCTGTGTATAACTTGAACGCTAAGCAAATCAAAAACTTTACAACCACCACTAGATGTGAAGGTATATGAATCCTTCCGCCAAGTAAATCACGGGCATTTGGATTTATCATCGAAGACTTTCCTAATCCTACTGTGAGTGAGGCCTCAGGAAGCAGGCACCGTCGAGGGCCTGGGCCTCACTTCTTCCTCAGCATCACCAAAAGCATGTGCTGGGGGAAAATGACTCTTCCAGGGAACTTTCCAAAGTTAGCTTCCATTTTTAATTGTCCAGAAGGAAAACCATCTCAGAATAATTAATTTGGGGGGGGGAGGAAATGCCACAACTGAATATTAATCCCCAGAGAAATGCAACACATGCTGCTACAAACAAAACCCCAAATTCACCTCCATATTTGTTAAGGGACGGTGGTGTAACGTACTTTGTGAAGAGCAATAAACCTACATGTGGACTCTTACACCAGAGGAGACCCCCAACATGCCAGACAATCGGTGCCTGTGCTCCATTCCTCTCTGCAAATCCTCCACAAAGTCCTCCCCTCCCCCTTCCCCTCCCCTTCCCCTCCCCCTCCCCTCCCTCCCCTCCCCCTCTCCCCTCCCCTCCCTCCCCCCCTCCCCCTCCCCTCCCTCCCCCCTCCTCCCCTCCCCCTCCCCTCCCCCCTCCTCCCCTCCCCTCCCCTCCTCCTCCCCTCCTCCCCCCTCCCCCTCCCCTCCTCCCCCCCTCCCCCCTCCCCCTCCCCTCCTCCCCCCCTCCCCTCCCCTCCTCCCCCCCTCCCCCTCCCCTCCTCCCCCCCTCCTCCCCTCCCCCTCCCCTCCTCCCCTCCCCTCCCCTTCCCCTCCCCCTCCCCTTCCCCTCCCCTCCCCCTCCCCTCCCCTCCCCTCCCCCTTCCCCTCCCCCTTCCCCTCCCCTCCCTCTCCCCCTCCCCTCCCCTTCCCCTCCCCTCCCCTACCCTCCTCTCCCCCCTCCCCTCCTCCCCTCCCCCCCCCCTCCCCCTCCCCTCCCCTCCCCTCCCTCATCCTTCCTCTTTTTTTTTTTTTTTTTTTTTTTTTGTGGTATGCAGGCCTCTCACTGTTGTGGCCTCTCCCGTTGCAGAGCACAGGCTCCAGACGCGCAGGCTCACGGGCCCAGCCGCTCCGCAGCATGTGGGATCTTCCAGGACTGGGGCACAAACCTGTGTCCCCTGCATCGGCAGGCGGACTCGCACCCACTGCACCACCAGGGAAGCCCCTCTTTTTTTTTTTAATTTAATTTATTTATTTTTGGCTGCTGGGTCTTCATTGCTGCGTGTGGGCTTTCTCTAGTTGTGGCGAGTGGAAGCTACTCTTTGTTGTGTTGCAGGCTTCTCATTGTGGTGGTTTGTCTTGTTGCAGAGCATGGGCTCTAGGCGTGTGGGCTTCAGTAGTTGTGGCTCACGGTTTCTAGAGCACAGGCTCAGTAGTTGTGGCACACGGGCTTAGATACTCCACGGCATGTGGGATCTTCCCGGACCAGGGCTCGAACCCGTGTCCCCTGCATTGGCAGGTGGATTCTTAACCACTGCGCCACCAGGGAAGCCCCCACATCCCTCCTTTTCCTCCTCCTTCTTCCCCCTCCCAGGTCCTACCACCTCTCCCCGCTTCTCCCTCCTCCTCTCCATGGAGCTCACTGACCACACACAATAGAGCACTAGGGTCAATTTCCAGTTTGCTCACAAACTCTGAAATCCAGCGGAGCTGAGGTTCCCTGCCATGTTACATCTTTTCTAAAGCAAGGGTGGGGCAAGATCCCTTCAGAGAGCAAGGATTTTTGTCACCTCTGACACGTCTCCTCAAGAGTCCAGGAACCTGCTTCTTTCTACAGTTATAGGAGCAAGAGACGTCTTAATGAAATTTCAGTCACTGCCAGTAAAAATGAAACTGCGACGTGGCCTGGCACTAAGTTCCTCCAGCCCTTGAGTCCTCGGCCTCAAGTAGTACGGCCCCCAGTCCCGTACTACTGGCCCACAGCAGTCAACCCATGGTCTCCAGTTCTGACCTGAGTGGCCTTTCTGGGTCTCCCTCTTCCGCTCTCCAGATAAGGGGCGGTATCTTCCTGTGCTGTAGGATGGGGCATCCCCGGGCTGTGATTTACCAGAGCGGGCTTCCTGGACAGCAGCATCAGCATCACCAGAACTCCTTATAAATTCAGATTCCCAGAGCCTCAGACCCACTGAGTCAGAGGCTAGAGTAGGCCACTGCCCAGGCTCACCAAGCGCCCATGGTGATGCAGATTGCTCCCTGTCAGCCAACCGCTAGAGCCTCCCTGGGAAGCCGAAGCAGAGACTACGATGTAGCTGAGAGAGGCTCGAACGGGTTGGGGTGGGGATGGGGTTATCAAAGAGCTCCCGATAGCTGGGAGAAGCACAGGGATGAGGGATTGGGATGGGGGATGGGGGGCGCGCCTAACAGCTCCCAGAACCCCCAAACCGTCCCCACTCACTGCCGGTAGGGGTCGTGGAAGGGCAGCGCCAGCCAGGCGCCGTGCAGCTCCCGCCTGAAGTCCAGCATCTCCTGAGCGCTGCCGTCGGCGGACACGAAGACCACCTCGAAGGGCGCGGACGGCCGCGCCTGGTCCACTAGCTCCGCGTAGAAGTCGCAGATCAGCGTTGTGAAATCGCGGCTGGGCGCGCACCGGCCCGTGGCGAAGTACAGAGCCACCACCTTGTTCTGCAGCGCCGTCTCGGCCTCCACCCACGTGCCGTCTTAGGTCACCAGGCGCCGCCCGCCTAGCACGTCCATGGCCGGGAGCCTGGACAGCTGCGGCGGGAGGACACCTGCCGGGAGACGCGGGGAGGTGAGTCGGAGCGCACGGACACCTGCGGGAAAACGAGGCGTAGGAGGGGCGGCAGTGAGCGCAGGTGGCTGATCACCTGAAGGCGGACGGTCACCTGAGGTCACCGTCCACCTGCAGCCAGCCGAGCCGGTCCCTTCGCACAGCCGGGCACCCGGACCTCGGAACGGGCCTGAGCCTCGGCCTCCGGCAGGAGTAAGAGCGTCCGTACTGGGGAGAGGGGTGTACACTCACAGACAGCCGCGACCCCAGACGCAGCAGCCGCAGCAGCGGCACACATAGCACCCGCCTCCAGGAAGCCGAGGGGCCCCGCCCCCGCCCCTCCTGCCCCCGCGTCCCGCCCCAAAGCCCTCCTCTGCAGCCCCCTTCACCTCCCACCCACCTGCGCAGCTCTCCGTCGTGCGCGGCAAGCCTTTTCCGCGCTCCCGGCGACGCACTCTTCCCCCTCTCCCATGCCCTCCCCCTCCGCTCCTCCCCTGAGCCCCGCCTGTCGCACCCTCGCCCCAGGTCCCTCTGGCGCTCGCCCCACCCCACGATCGGTCGCTCCCCGCCTGCCCCAGGGGTCCCGGCGACCTGCGCGGGAGGGTAAAAGCGGTTCCACCTTTAGTGGGTAGGGACCCGGCGTTGGGGACACCCTGTTCTTTTCCTGGGGTTTGCCCCGAAGTACTGCGCTCGGACTGGGAGGGTCCCTGCAAGAAACTGGAGGCGGTTCTTAAAGAATGTTTTATTCCGAGAACCAGAGTATTACTGTGCCCGGCACTGGGATTCAACAGCGAGCAAAATAGTTTCAACTCCCTGCGCGGAATGGGTGAGGCACTCGCGCGGGACGAGTGAATTCAAGGGAGAATTCAAGGGAGTTAGCGCCAAAAAACTCAGTGATCAAGATAAATAGTATTCTGATGCAATATTTTAAGTTTTCAAAATTAATGCAAAAAAAAAAGTGGTGAACAAAACATCAGATATGTGAGTAAGGACAGGATCCCACCCTGCCCTTGGACGCCGACCGCGCTCCTCTCGCCCTGAGTCCCGGCCCGCGCCCTGCCTCGCGGAGTTTATATTCCCGTGGGGACAAGAGAAAAGCAAAGGTGAATGAGGAAAATAGAGTGCGTGCGATGGAGAGAGAAGGGAAGCGAAGCGGCGCGAAATGAATGAGCGACGGTGAAGGAGGGGTCGCGGGCAGAAGAGACGCGAGCTCCCTCCCAGCCGCTCGCTGTTCCCAGTTCTCTGCGCCACCCTCCCCCAACCCCGCTTCCCAGTGAAATGGGACGAAAATGCGCAGACACTGTTCGCTACTAGCCAGGGTTAAGGGAAATTCTGTCGGAGGACTGATGCTGTTCCATGAAGCGCGCTGCCAAAGCCTTGATTCACTGTCCTCTTGGAACACTCAGGGGAATTTACAGGCGCATCGGAGGAAAAACAAAATTTTTTTTGAGAGGAACTAGGAGAGCTATAAATCTTGCATATAGAGGTGCCTGACTTTTCTTAAAACTCAGAACTAAGACGAATGTAGCTAAACTCTAAATATCATGAAAACTATTTTGTGATGTTTGGCGTTTCTTCTTTTATCACCACAGTGAGCAAAGTAGAGAACATTCATTTTAGTAACGGTGCCACTGCCCACCAAGAAATTCCCAATTATTCGTATAAATACTGTGTGACCTCAGAGTGCTGGGGGAGGGGTGGATGTCCCTTTCTGAGAGAACAGCCCACTCAGGTAGCATGGTGAAGTGGGGACAGCCCTCCAGGAAAGAGGGATCCTGGGGAGAACAGTGCACCAGCACCCCTCCTCACCTAGGGACTCTCCTCCTGTGGCTGCTCTGAGTGTGTGTGTGTGTGTGTGTGTGTGCATGCGTGTGTGTAAGCAGGGGACCCTGCTCTCAAGAGCCTTCCTCATGAGGGACACAGGCACAGCTCAGCTCATCCTCCAGTTCTGCATCTAATGGGTGCTCTCAACCAGTCTAGGAAGGGACTTCCCAGGACCCTTCCTGAAGCATGATCTTGTGTCATTCGCTACTGACCCCATCCCACTGGCTGGTCTTTAAGGTGGAAGGGGGCTGCAGGTGCCGTGAAAGGAAGCCCAGGACCCTCTCCTTGCCTCTTATGGAACCAAGTCTCCTACACATGTTCCTCCACTGAGCACAGGAGCAACCACAAATGGAGTCCTGGAAACTAGATTAGGTGACTCCTAACCCCAGCTGGGCTGTGCCACATCAGTTCATACCCAACTTCCTTCCAGGGCATCAAAGAGTGCCTGGATTGCTAGCATCTGCTAATCAGCCTTATGTGTCCTGGATAGTCTCCACAGGGCCAGGCAGCATTCTTACTGCTGATGCTTGAGAGCAGCCCCATGAGGGCTTCCTCACACCTGCCCTGCCTCCCCAGCCCCATCTCCCTGACCCCTGCCACTATAAAAATAGTTTGCTACTTACATACTCTACCCTATCATCCATTTCCCACCTGAATTTAGGGGCAATCTTTTCTGCATTTTCTCCTGTCTGATAGCTTCGGTTCTGTTAAAGACACTCCTTGACGGAACTTTAGACAGGCTCCTCTGAACCCTCTTCTCTACTAGGCCTCATCCTTCTGATAGGGATAGAGTAGGATAATCAAATAGCTAGTTTAAAAACTAGGATTTAAAAACGAGGGATTATAGATAGAGAGGGAAATTTAGGGGGCTTTGGGAGAACATTGTAAATTAATGATCACTCAAGAAAGCAATCAGAAAATCGTGAAACAAAGCAGGCTTGCTTAATAATGAAACTAACAACAAAACTATACATCAAGTCAATGAGGCCTGCATCCTGCTGGTTGAGGTTAGTAAATTAAGACCCCTAGGACATGCTCCTCTGTGTGCACTAAAATGTAGGGGAAAGGTGACATACCAAAGTAGAAGACCCTCATTATACTGAAACCTGAGATGATTTACCATATTTTAGCATATGTTACCACCCTTCTGCTGATTCGAATAGCACCGTGACAGTCCTGGTTTGACTATGTAGAGACCAAAAAACTCCCCCGCCCAATGTAGAGAAGGAGCTGATTATGGAAGTTTGAGGTATACTCAAGAAACAGGAATAACGTGGTCTTCTCCCCCACCCTACTTTTCCTTTGATTATAAAAGTATAGCCCGCTAAGTTCTCTGGGCAGAGCCCTCTTGCCTGCCCGCTTGTATCCTTCACAAGCGTCCGATACAAATAAATCACTTCTTATCTATCACTTTGCCTCTCACTGAATTCTTTCCATGCTAACACATAAACTGAGCTCCACCAAGCCCTGAGACGTGTTCTGTGGTTTCACTCGGGGCCCATCCTCAGCCTGCCTCAGCAGTCTTAGCAAAGAATCCTGCTAAGTCATCCCTCACCCATGACCTGACCACTCTAGCCTGCCTTCAGCAAGACTCCTAAGTAGGTTTAGCAAGAATACCTCACCCTTGATGTCTCCTCTCAGTAATTTTCCATTCGACGATGCCTCAACCCCCCTTTCTTGGCCATAAATCCCCACTTGTCCTTGCCTTTGGAATTGAGTTTAACTCTTTCCCCTATTGCAGTAGTATTGAATAAAATCTTAGTTGCCTTTAACTAGTGTCTGGCTCTATTTCTTTTGGAACAGTTATCAACGGCTGTGACATCTCGGTTTGCTTATAACCATGATATCGACTGAAAGACAGAATGTTTCCGGAGCTAACTACTGGTTGGCTAGGTACATGGGGTCTTCAAAGTCTCTCTGGGGAGAAACTCTACAGTAAAATCATGACTCTACATTTCTGTGTTCAGCATGCATGCTCCCCCCACTTCTGAATGAGACTATTTCTCATTACGGAAATTCCTTTTCTAAGCAGGAATATTTGAGAAGTTCCCATCAGTGCACCTCTGCTCAGTCCTGCCTTTTGTTGACACACTGGATTGCTTCTCCACGCCAAAAGAGGAACATGTGCAAAACATGGGACCCTAGGCTACTTGACATAAAGTTGACTTTTTCTTTTCACTGACAAAATGTATAAACAATGATTCATTTCTGTCTACTAACACTTATGAATATACAAATAGAACTATGGAAACATTTTCTGCTCTGATCAGCATAGCAAACAAATTAGACATCTCAGTGTGCAAATATTACATTTTAAATTCCCTGGCTTTAAATATTCATGCTTATGTTATTTATTTTCCTGTATTTAAATATGTGTTATTAGGGATTGGTATCATGAGGTTTTCATGACTCGTTTTCAAAAGAGTGGTTGGCCCATTGCAGGGAAGGGACATTGAAGTGACAAACAGAAGCCTGGGTTTGTCAGTGATGAGCTGTGGGGCCATAGGCAAGTCATCCTCAGTGGGCGCTGGCTTCTCAGAGAGGACTTAACATTTAGCAGTCAAAACAGGCCTAGTGTTGGACTGAGGAAGTGCTCCTTGGTCCCACCAGCTTCTTACCAGTGATGCTTTTAGATAATTCTAGAAGCAGTTGGATTGCTCCACCAGATGGCTTGGAACAGAAAAGTGCAGGTGTGAGAGAAGATGGCAGCATGTCTCACTCAGCTTGGGCTGCCGTAACAAAGAATCACAAGCTGGGTGGCTCAAGCAACAGAAAGTTACTTTCTTACAGTTCTGGAGGCTGGAAGTCCAAGTTCAAGGTTCTGGTGCTAGCTCCCTTCCTGGCTTTTAGACCATCTTTTCACTGTGTCTACACATGGCAGAGAGACAGAGAGAGAGATCTTCCTTGTCTTATAAGGCCATGGTCCTATTGGCTTTCGGCCCCACCCTTATGACCTTGTGTGGTGTTGTGATTTATAATAAAAAATATTTATTTGGTGTTTGTCTGCCATTCCTGGCACAGAGCTCCTAAAACTCTTGGGATTTCCTAAGTGATGAGAGCAATAAAGGTATCTTTTTTATGTTAATGGGGTGACTTTTGGAATACACCTAATGGTGGGAGCTGGTTACCAGAGGAACTAACCAGGTGCTTAGAGGGTTAGAACTTTCAATCCCACCCCCTGATCTCCAGGGAAGAGAGAAGGACTGGAAGTTGGATCAATCACCAACCAACTGCCAAAGGTTTAATCATTCTCTCAGCAGGCTGAGAGTGTGACCAACTAGTATAGTATTACTCTGGGTTCCCACTGTTGATGTAGCCAGGCTGAAGAATCACATATTCAATGTTTCTGCTAGTTGAGTTGTCAGGACAGAGTGTCATGTAGTCACTGTTACCAGCAGTTGCATTGTCATCATAGATATGGGATGTCAGATCATTGAGTTCTTCAAGTTGTCTAATCCTGACAGATATCATTTGATGTGTGAGCGGCTGCGGAAAGGTATTTAAAACCCTTAAGGGAATACAACACACTAGAGAGGTTAATATGATGCCTATAAGGAGAATGATAACCAAGGACTGAAAAATTCCCCTGAGCAGAGATTCCCGGAAGCCAAGATTTAACCAACTGAATAACTTAGATAGGTTATAATCAAATTCAGGTTTTACTATTCTACGTCAATCTACATTATTTTTTTTAGTAATTTACATAGACACAACATGATGTATTAGCAAACACATATCCTCATGATTACTTAGGACAGGATGAACATGAGGATGTGTTATTTCAGGAGGCAGAGTTAGGTGAGCTTCCATCTAAATTAGGCCTCTATATGATGTGGGCAAACAGGTAATTTAATGAGGCATTTCTATGGAAACAAAGGAAAAATAAAAGTTAATAGTTCAAGCAAATTATAAATTGTTTCCAATTTTGGAGAGAAGCCAGCTGAGAAATGTTCTATATTTGAGTCTGAAGCATCTTTAGATGATGGAATGAGGCTGGCAGTTTCAATCTGATGGATTTTTCTGGTTTGCAGTTTGACAATCTTTGATCATGTCCTCAGCGGTCCTATACAGCAACAGGCATGAACGTTGTCCACATATAATCTGTTGTGGTGAGTTCTCTGAGTTCTATAAGTAGTGATGAAATAAAATTCATATTCTATAGCAAGATGAGCAAAAATTTAAACATAAAATTTTTCTTTGCCCATTTGGGCTCCTCCCTCCCGTTTATTGTGTACTGTGCATCTGCATTAATGAGAACTCCTTAGGAAATAATCTTCCTTCTTAATCCTGTAAGGGGCCCTGATGACCCATTACACATAGATCTGGATTGCATAAACTGGCAATAATATGTCATTTAACATACAGCCCTCTGTCTCAAAAACTTAAATAACTATGCTTTGACCTCTAACAGGTAGGTCGAACAGTTCTCGAAGATTTCTGGGAGGCTGTTCCCAGGTTATAATGCTCAATTTGGCTCAAATAAAATTTTGTGATAGGACATGTGGACTGGCGTCTCCTCTCTCCTTTTGACCTTTCCCTTCTTCTGGTTGGTGGTAGCTTGTTAGTTCCGAGTTCCTTACCAGGACCTCCTGTTGTAACGTAACTCATGTTGGTGGTTGCTAGCTTGCCTGGCCAGAGTGGGTGGTTTCAGTCAGTGTTTCCCCTAACAGCACTGGCTTCTCAGTACTCCTCAGGTGTTCTGATGAGTTCTCCTGTTATTGGATCTCATTGTTTGATTGACGGTCCTGGAAATTTTATTCCAGCTGTTTTACTTAAGACTTGAAGTCATAATGGGCACCAGTGCATTTCCTAGGCAGGGATCTAAAGGCATCTGGGCAGGACATCCAGGGAAACATAAATGGCTAGGGTTCTGTTAAATTTGTTTTAAACAAGTTGATATATGGTCTGAATAAAACTTTTGCTAGTTAAATGAGAGACTGAATTATTCAACTCCAAAGAACAAGGAGACTGACTACTAAAACCATTGTAGGGGGCTGGGGGGAGCAGAAGGAGGGCGTGAGGGCTGAGACAGAGGCCGATAACTTAGTGTTGGAGGAAGGGGGACCCTTTCCAGGGCCCGAGACTGGGCTCTTGTCTGACACTTGGAAATGAATTGTCCAAGGAGACACACGTGCTGACAAAGCAAGAGACTTCATTGGGAAGAGGGACTTGGGTGGAGAGCATAAGCGTAAGGGAACCCAGGAGGACTGCTCTGCCACGTGGCTCGCAGTCTCAGGGTTTATGGTAATTGGGTTAGTTTCCGGGTTGTCTCTGGCCAATCATTCTGACTCAGGGTCCTTTCTGGTGGTGCGTGCAAACGCTTAGCCAAGGTAGATTACAGCGAGGAGGATTCTGGGAGGTTGGTAGGACATGTGGACTGATGTCTCCTCTCTCCTTTCGTCCTTTCCCATATTCTTCCAGTTGGTGGTGGCTTGTTAGTTCTGTGCTCCTTACCAGGATCACCTGTCGTAAAATAACTCATGCAAATTGTTACTGTCTTTGCCTGGCCAGGATGGGCGGTTTCAGTCAGTGTTCCCCTAACATTAGCACTGGGCAGTTTTAGACTGTCACAGAGGGAAACCGAGACCTATAAGAGAGTTGAATTGACCCAAGGGTAACTCCTTGGAGAGCTAGACTCAGAAGCAGCACACATTTGATTCACCACACTGTCCTCAGAAAGTTGTTCAGATCATATCTCATATCTGAATTAACCTACCAAGTTAATAATGGGAAATTTTACCTCAAAGGCCAAACAGCTCCCAGGCAGACAGACACCTATGGGAATTCCAGCTGGGTTTATGTATGCTTGCAAGTACTTGATTAGGAATTAAAGGAAATCAGGCCCTGAAATGGCTAAAATTGGGTTCTTTTGGCACTCCAAAACATTTTTTGCACAGTTAAACCTGGCAGTCTTCTGGATCTCTGTCTGCAGGGTCTACTGGAAGCAATAGCGGTAAGTTTTTCTCTTTTCTAAAATTAGGTTAGCAGGGGAAAATATTTGTAGAGCTAGTTCCTTGGATCTTTTGAAATGGAAAGTCTTATAAATTGTTAAAATTTTATAAAGATCTTATTTCAAACTATTGTACCTATTTTATTCAATAGTTAGTATGCAGAAGCCCCAAAAGGCTTCAAAATTCCAAAATAGCCTCATTGAAAGATTTGTTGTAGAAGGCTAACTAAAGGTTAATGATATAAAAGGTACCTAAAACTTCAACTACTGCTCCCCTTTACCCTCATTTATTTGAGTACTTATTCTAGTAATCCTGTCTGAATTGCCTTTCCACTCTAAAGACACTATTAAGTGGTTACCTTTAGAAATGGGACCACCTGAGGCTGTAGGCAAGCCTCTTCAGCTCAAAGACCCAACTGAGGGGCCATAGTTAAAGAATCTCTTAAACCCAGGAAGGATCCTCAAAAGTGCTTCTAAATGGGTTACCAAGAATCTCTTAAACCTAGGAAGGATCCTCAAAAGTGCTTCGAAATGGGTTACCAAGATGGGAGGAGGCCACCAGTCTGACTAAACCGACCAAAGCTGAGATTCAGAGCGTAACAGGATTCTTTTTTCTTTTTCTTTGGGGGGGGGGGGGGGGGCTGCTCCCCTAAGCTAAATGAAAGAAAGTAAAACATTCCAACATAGGTGAATGGGTGTGCCAGTCTTTTGATATCATTGAGATGGCCACCCAATTCTTTGAGGAATTAAAAACAACCATCCTTGTTTTACAATTTAGTTTTTAAAGGACCAGCGATGTGACCCCAGAAACAATCCAAAGCCCACCAACCCTTTTGCCAATCTCCAAACCTCACCTATTTATCTTAAAAGGCTTGTAAGTCTTGAGAAAAATGTTGTGGCCTTAAGGGAACAAATTCCTCCTAGGAGGAACTTGCCTTTCTTCTCCTATGCCTTTGAGATGCAAATGTTGTACCTGGTCTTCTCCAGGTATTCTTATCTCTAACATCTTTTTATTTTATTATTTTTAACATCTTTATTGGAGTATAATTGCTCTAAAATGGTGTGTTAGTTTCTACTTTATAACAAAGTGAATCAGCTATACATATACATATATCCCCATATCTCCTCCCTCTTGCCTCTCCCTCCCACCCTCCCTATCCCACCCCTCTAGGTGGTCACAAAGCCCTGAGCTGATCTCCCTGTGCTATGCAGCTGTTTCCCACTAGCTATCTATTTTACATTTGGTATTATATATAAGTCCATGCCACTCTCTCACTTCATCCCAGCTTACCCTTCCCCTTCCCTCTACCATCTTTTTAAAAGTGCAATTTCAGGAAGGTAAAACCAAAGGGGGGGTAGATAATTTAGAACTTGACTTGTCAAGGACAAATAGAAATCTTCAGTGTCTTTATAAATATAAGTAAAAAGGGTGGACTTCCCTGGTGGTGCAGTGGTTAGGAGTCTGCTCGCCATTGCAGGGGACACGGAGTCTAGCCTTGGTCCAGGAGGATCCCACATGCTGCAGAGCAACTAAGCCTGTGCGCCACAACTACTGAGCCTACTCTCTAGAGCCCGCAACCCACAACTACTGAAGCCCACACGCCTAGAGCCAGTGCTCCGCAACGGGAGAGGCCACCACAATGAGAAGCCCGTGCACCACAACAAGGTGTAGTCCCCGCTCGCTGAAACTGGAGGGAGCCTGCATGCAGCAGCGGGGACCCAACACAGCCAAAAATAAATTTAAAAAAAAGAAGGATTTAGCCACCTAATCAGATAACCTTGATTTGTTCCATTTGCCAGAAACACAATTTGAATCCAACCTCTTTTGTAACTGATGGGTATTATGTTAAAATTATTTTAACTGATTCATAGCTGAAATTTTGGAATGGAAACTATGGGGTCTCTGCGTTTGTGTGTTTGTATGTATCTATATATGTGTGTTGTAAATGTGTGGTATTGCCAAAATTAATTTGTAAAAGAGCTCTAGTTAATTGGCTTAAGGTGCACTTATGAAACCGTGCACCTCAGATTGGGACTTGAACCCACGTGCCAGGACTGGAACCCGGGCAAAACCCAGTCTTCCAACTGAGTTCACACACCTGGTTTCAGGACTTAATGAAGCTCAGGTTCTTGATGTCTCATCACAGAAAGAATTCAGTGAGAGACAAAGTGATAGGTAAGAAGTGGATTTATCTAGAGAGAAACACACTCCACAGACAGAGCGTGGGTCATCTCAGAAGGTGAGAAAGGCACCAGGGTATGGGGTTGTCAGTTTTTATACAAGTGGGTAATTTCATAGGCTAATGAGTGGCAGGAGTATGCCAGCTACTTTAGGAAGGAGTGGGGATTTCCAGGAATTGGGCCACCGCCCACTTTTTGATCCTTATGGTAGGTCTTGGAACTGTCATGGTGCCTGTGGGTGTGTCATTTAGCTTGTGAGGGTATCCTGAGGCTCAAGGTCTAGTGGAAGTCAACTTGTCGGCCATCTTGGACCCATTTGGTTCTAATCAGTTTATGTCATAGCCTCTGGCTATGTCATTCTTTCAAATGTTGTGCCCTGCCTCCTTCCCTCCTGTTTCATTTATATAAGTACTCAGAAATATAAAGGAAACTGACCAGAATGAATTTCAGGTTCATATAATCTGGGAAATATTCAACATTGAATTAATATCTGGTATTAAATTCAGTTTAAGATTGTTGTTTTAATTAATGCAGACATGTCTTTAGAGCCATCAACATTAAGCATAATACTTTTATTATACTTAGGTTTATTAGAAATCAAATAAGATCTTATTATTCCTGTTATAAAGTTTGTCAGCAAGGAAAATAACTTGATATGATGAAACTTTTAAGTAAATAAAATAGAGGTCAATGAGAAGAGCTTTTTGACAAACTCTTTAGGAATAATTATGTTTTGGGAATGTCCATCTAAAATAGTATCTGCAGATTTTGGTAACCTGAAACTTTGGGGTTGTGCTAAATTAAGTTAAGCTTTCTGAGAGGCTGTTCCTGGGTTATAATCCTCAATTTGGCTCAAATAATATTTTCCATTTTTTTTCTTAGATTGACTAATTTTTTCATTGACAGTAGATAATAAAACCTCAAAGACAATTAACTGGACTAGAATAATGGGTACACTATAGTTTTCTACTGAAAATTTTTTATAGGCATCCCATTTTAATCTAAGATAATTACAGTGAAACTAATTTATAAAATAAATAAGTCTAGTCTTATTAAAGTTGGATTATTAACATAAATGTAGTAAGAATAGTAATTATATGCATAGTTTTAAATATGACATTTCTGGGCTACAGCTTTCATAATATCCAAAGGGCTTTATTGGCTCCATAGAGTAAACCTTAAAAGTTCTTTAAAACTGTCTGGTAATAAGGTGAGAAATGGAATATTTCCTGCCATATCAGTAAACAAAGGATGTCCCGGTCATCAGCAATTGCAGCCCTCCAACAGGAACCCTGAGGAAACTCAGGATATGAAAACACACGATACTGGCCCCAGATAGCTGAGGTGAATATCAAAGGAATGATTTCAGTGAGCCCAGATTCTTGCATCTTCCCATACATAGAAAAGCACTAAATTCCTTAACTTGGGATATGTGGTTTTCTTTAATTTACAATAATCTTTTGATGTCCCCCATGACCTGCCCTTTGTTGCAAAACTTCTAAATAACCTGGCTCCCACCCTTCCTCCTCGGAGCAGTGCTCTCAGGGTTACTTGAGAAGCTGCCCCCCGGACTTAAGTCCTAAAAATTTCTGCCAAATAAAACATAACTCAACTTTTAGGTTGTGAATAATTTTTTGGTTGTGAATAATTTTTTAAGTCCACAAAGGAATCTCATATTAGACCTTTAAAGTCTCTTTAGGTTAAGAAGCTAAGTCAAGGACTTGTCTAATTGTGTCCTATTACAAGGAGAACAGATTTTTATTGTTTATATAAATACTTGTGTTGCCATGAAAAATGAGAATATTTAACAAGAGCTTCTGAATTCTGGAGGGATCAGATAGGGAGAAAAAGATAAATGTTTCAACTTTGCTTACAAAAGTATACTTTATTAAATCGCTGTAAGTTATAGGTAGCTTAAGAGACAGGAGAAGAGGTCCTTTAAATCTGGGAAAAAAAACATGAAAGACCAGCAACGTTTAAATTAAATCATAAAAGTGATAATCATTTTCATGAGTTCATTCAGTCTCCTGTTAATTCTTGTTTTGCTTCATCTTGGGTTAGCAGCTTCATCAATCAACCAGTTTTCATTAGAGTTTTATAAAGTCTTACCCAGTTCAGTGTTACGATCTTAAAGTTATCAGAAACGTATACTTTAGAGTACTTGTTTAGGACTCGGCGCTTTCACTGCCTGGGCCCGGGTTCAATCCCCAGTAGAGGAATTAAGATCCTGAAAGCCACCCAGCGTTGCCAAAAACAAGACGGGGGTGGATTCCCTGGTGGTCCAGTCGTTAGAGTACTTGTCAGGGTCCTTTCCATGAATCTCTTTGAAGATGAAGCATTTTTGCCTGTAGTTGACTGTAAGTGCATTCAGAGAAGAATAGAGAATAAAAAACAACTGTCTGTGGGTGACGAAAGACTTAAAAACAGCTATGGTTAAAATTCACCAAAAAATTGATGCAATTGAGAGGCAAATTGTTATTTATTTATTTATTTTTTTTGCAGTACGCGGGCCTCTCACTGCCGTGGCCTCTCCCGTCACGGAGCACAGGCTCCAGACACACAGGCTCAGCGGCCATGGCTCACGGGCCCAGCCGCTCCGCAGCATGTGGGATCCTCCCGGATCGGGGCACGAACCCGTGTTCCCTGCATCGGCAGGCGGACCCTCAACCATTGCGCCACCAGGGAAGCCCGCAAATTGTTATTTTTGTGATGTATAATACTATAAAATAATAACGGAAATTATGACTGATAACATTACAGCAGGACATAGATTTTTAGGAATTTCATATAATTTCTGAATTACTTATATTAATAATATACAACCATGTAAATAAAATCTAAGAAAGTTAAACATTAGTTTTTATTTATGTTTCCTATGTAACTTAACATATCAAATAAGCCTAATAAATTAACATTTCTCTTTTAGAATGAGAGATAGCAACTCTTTTGAAGTCTTCCAGGCACCCTCTGGAAAATCCCAAAGTTAGTTTGAGGTCAAAAAGACTTCAGTCAGAATTTGATTTTGGGAAGTGTGTCAAAAATGTCAAAATGGGACTTCCCTGGTGGCGCAGTGGTTAAGAATCCACCTGCCAATGCAGGGGACACGGGTTCGAGCCCTGGTCTGCGAGGATCCCACATGCCGCGGAGCAACTAAGCCTGTGCACCACAACTACTGAGCCTTCATTCTAGAGCCCGCGAGCCACAACTACTGAGCCTTCATGCCACAACTACTGAGCCTGCACTCTAGAGTCTGTGAGCCACAACTACTGAGCCCACATGCCACAACTACTGAAGCCCGAGTGCCTAGAGCCTGTGCTCTGCAACAAGAGAAGCCGCCACAATGAGAAGCCCAAGCACCACAATGAAGAGCAGCTCCCTCTCGCCACAACTAGAGAAAGCCTGTGCATAGCAACGAAGACCCAATGCAGCCAAAAATAAAAATAAATAAATAAATAAATTTAAAAAATAAAATTTAAAAAAAAGGTCAAAATGTTTAAGACACTTGATCAAATAGGATCACAGGTCACTGTGAAACAACACTTATTCATTCAACCAAGGTGACAATTAAAAGATTTCAAAGGCAAATACAGAAAGTTACATACAACTGACCCTTGAACAACATAGAAGCACAAAAATCCACATGTAACTTTACAGTTAAAAATCCACATGTAACTTTACAGTTGGCCCTCCAAATCTGAGGTTCTGTATCCTTGGATCCAACCAACCTGGAATCGTGTAGTACCTATCTACTGAAAAAAATGTGAGTATAAGTGGACCCATGCAGTTCAAATCCATGTCGTGCAAAGGTCAACTGTAGTTGTAAAATACCCTAGCTTTTTTAACAGAGAAGACTCAGTTTTCTTAAGGAATCAGACTTGATAAAGACAACATGAAGCACAGGAAATTATTTTCATAAACAACAGAATCTTTGTTTTCTAGGCAGACTACTTGAAAAGTAAAGAAAATCCTTTCAGAGTCTTACCAAGAGCAGACTAAGAGACTAATAAAACTTTGTCCTTTTAGCAGATGAAAGAACATTGTTTTAGTTTTACATAAGTACACTATTTATTAAAGGTTATTTTTAAAAAACCTTATAATATATCTATTCAATTTTAGCCAGATTTGACCTCACACATAAAATTTATTTTC
The DNA here is from genome assembly GCF_963924675.1 of Phocoena phocoena. Taxonomy (NCBI): domain Eukaryota; kingdom Metazoa; phylum Chordata; class Mammalia; order Artiodactyla; family Phocoenidae; genus Phocoena; species Phocoena phocoena. The sequence goes on from NC_089224.1 coordinate 23,491,767, forward strand.
CATAAACCTCCTGAAATGTTCTATATCCATTTAGGTTTTGTCTTTTTTTTTTTTTTTCTTTTCTTATTCTGGAACAACCAGTCATTTTTTTTTAGACAACATTGCTCTCTTTTCCCTTAAAAAAAACACATCTTATATTCCTTGCATACTCTTCATATAAAAATATATCCCATTTTCTTCCCATATGTTGTATGCAGAGTTGTTTCCCTTTGCTAAGTTTAACTATTACTAATCTTTACTTCCCAGTGAAAACTAGGAAGCAGGCAGTTGTGAACTGTTTATCACACATTAACATCCTGTAGTAAATTAGCAAATATATAAATACAATCATTCCTCCGTGTCTTCGGGGGATTGGTTCCAGGACCCCCGTGGATACCAAAATCAGCAGATGCTCAAGTCCCTTATATAAAATGATGTATATTTGCATGTAACCTACACACATTCTCCTGTATACTTTAAATCATCTCTAGACTACCTATGATACCCAATACAATGTAAATGCCATGTAAATTGTTGCCAACATGTGGTAAAATCAAGTTTTGCTTTTTGGAACTTTCTGGAATTTTTTTCTGAATATTTTCAATCCACAGTTAGTTGAATCCATGGATGCAGAACCCAAGGATACATGGTGCCAACTGTACATAAATAATTTATACTTTTTAGAAACACGTTTTTCATAGCATACTTTTTTTAATGCGGCAAATGACATATTTATTAACAGACCCAGATATCCATTGTCTCTCTATAAAAATTAAAAAGCCAAAAGTTGATAAACTTATCTTTATGTTTAGGGATCAATATCTCAGTATACTATCTTATTTGGATATGACCTAGATATTCAAAATATATCCATTATTTAGTTAAACTTAGTATAAACTTTTATTTAAATTGATTTAAATTATTTTTTCTTAACAGTTATGCTTAGATTAGACATCAAACAGCTAACCATCATCTTAAGTTATTTCTCTGGCTGACAGTTTTGTAATATAGAGATAGCATGAGGTAATTTGACTAGTAAACCCAGGTAGAAAAAGTTGTATGTTTATGCTATACTTAATGCTGACAATTCTGAAAACATGCCTGTTTTATTAAACTAACAAACTTAAACTAGTTTTTATTTATCCAAGATTATCCCAGATCATGTGAACTTAAAAAATATTTGAGTTAGATTCTATATTTCTGTTTTTTACAAATACTTTATACAAGCACTTAGTCTTCTTTTAGCCAATTAAATAGAACGCTATTAAAATTATCACATATACATAATATAGATACTTACATAGTTAAACATATTGACAGACACAAACCGAGACCTTATAGCTTTCATTTAAAAATTTTAGGAACTTCCCTGGTTGTCCAGTGGGTAATACTCCCCACTCCCAATGCAGGGGGCCCAGGTCGATCCCTGGTCAGGGAACTAGATCCTGCAAGCATGCCGCAACAAAGATCCTGCATGCCGCAGCTAAGACCCAGCACAGCCAAAATAAATATTAATAAAAAGTAAAAATTTTAGCCATGTCACAGGTACAATAACACAAAACCCAAAAGAATAGCTGGATCCAAATTGTGTTCCTGGCCGCTGGACTAAGCTAAGGTTACCTGCTCAGATGACCAAAGTTTTTTGCTAAAGATTGTTGTTTCCATGCTGTAAGGATTCTTTTAGAAAAGCTAGTTTTGGAATCATTTTGTGTTTTAGAAACTTCTGCATACCAATCAAAGAATGCATTCTATTGTCTCTGAGAAGTTTGAGATCCTCTTTTCAGGTAGACTTGTCTAAGTTGAAGTTTCCCTAAAGTGGCCATTACAATTGCAAATTATCCAAAAGTTCACTCATTTTCCAAAAAGGCACAAGTTCCTGGTCCATAGTGGGTATACATATAGGAAATAGGAATTTTTGAGGACAGTGGAGCAAGAGTTTTAGACCAGGTAGAATCCACCTTTGCCTTTGGATTCCCTAAAACAAATAATCTACAGGGAGCCCTGTAATCATACTGCTCCCTAAAACCCAGGGAATCACAGGTTTCTACCCTTACAGACAAAAGGGTAACTTACGGGCTTTCCTGGTGGCGCAGTGGTTGAGAGTCCGCCTGCCGATGCAGGGGACATGGGTTCGTGCCCTGGTCCGGGAAGATCCCACATGCCGCGGAGCGGCTGGGCCCGTGAGCCATGGCCGCTGAGCCTGCGCGTCCGGAGCCTGTGCTCTGCAATGAAAGAGGCCACAACAGTGAGAGGCCCGCATACCGCAAAAAAAAAAAAAAAAAAAAAAAGGGTAACTTACCAAGAAGCTTCAACAAACAAAATACAGGTATGCACAGTAAAGTCAGAGAGTTCAAAACGTAAAGAGCGTGGAGCTGGGATCCAAAAGAAACCCTTACCCTCTGAAACCGTAGTGGAATACTTGCATGCCTCTTCCTAGCTTTCAGTAGTTTACAGCAATCTTTGGTGCCCCTTGGCTTGTAGACGCATCTCTCCAGCCCTCCATCTTCACATGGCCGTTTTGTGACACCAGTCACATTGGATCATGAGCCCATCCTACTGCAGTACGTCTTCATTTAACTTAACTAATCATATCTGCAATGACACTACTTCCAAATAAGATCACATTCTGAGGTTCTGAGAATCAGGACATCAACATATCTTTGTTGGGGGGCCATAATTCAGCCCATAACACAAGTCTAGAGGAAGAACAGTTACTTCAAAGAGGAGGATTGGAAGACTCTGTAGGAGGGTGGGCCCAAGAAAGAGGTGGTAGATGGTGGGCCCAAGCAGGTTGGGGAGAGGGAATAGCAAGCATCTCAATTTGGCTTCAGTGGACATTTGTCAGGAGGGTGGATGGAGAGGATGATGGAAAGTGGATTGTGCCAGCTCACGCAGGGCACTGGATGCCTGGGATGCTTAATGATGATGGTGTTTTATTCAATGCTGTATGCCAGGCACTGTGTTACCTATTTAATGTTGACAGGCATTACCTATTTTATGTTCTTATTAAATCCTCCAAAAAGTCCCATAAAGTATTGTAGAAACAAAATAATATATGTAGTTCCTCTCTTTGAAACAAGAAAGTGTGAAATCAGAAATGTGGACTTTTGTTTTATTAAAACGAGAAACAGTGAAGCCCAAAAGTACTTTACTTGTTCAGGCACTGAGGCTTCCCATCGCTAACCCCATTCTCTCTGCTGCCACCCCCCACAGAAGCATGGCAACCCGAACGCTTCCTTTCTGAGCCTCCTGCAGTCCTGGCCAGTGGCACTTAAGGCTCTTCCTGGAATCTTCCTCTCTGTGATAAAAAAGGAATAAGAAGAACCCCCTGTCTCGTGCTTACCTACCTCCAGAAGGCTTGCAGACAGCTTATAAGAAAAATAAACCCCTATCTCAGCAGTTTTCAACGTACGTTCTCCAGAACCCCAAGACCCTTTCAGATGGCTTGCAGGGTGGAAACCGTTTTCACAATAACACTAAAATGGTATTTGCCTTCACTATATTGACATTTGCCCAAATGGTACAAAAGCAACAGTGGGTAAAACCACTGGTACAACCTAAATCAAGCCAGTGGCACCAAATTGTACTTAGTAGTAACCATATTCCTCACTTACATGCATTCACACAGTTTAAAAAAAACTGTTTCACTTAAGAATATTCATGATGATGCTGTAAGAGTTATTAATTTATTAAATCTCAAACTCTGAGTACAAGTCTTTTGCATTCTGTACGACAAAATGGGAAGTTTGCATAAAGCACTTCTGCTGCATACCAAAATACTATGGTTTTCTTCAGGAAAAGCACTGTGCAATTGTTTGGCTAGCAAGCCAAACTAGCCATTTTTTCATGGAACATCATTTCTTCTGGAAAGAACAATTGGCAGATGAACTGAATATTTAGACTTGAGCATTTGGCAGACATTTTCTCAGAAATGAATAAATGGAGCCTAACGATTCAAGAAAAACATTACTTGTTGCCTGTGATAACATTCAATCTTTCAAGCAAAAATTAAAATTTTGAAAAGCTTATACTCAGAGCCACGAGCTCAACAGGTTTTCAGTCATTAAAACACTTGAGAGCTTGGTGGTGATATTAACAAATGTGATTTGTTTCATGTTGTATAACAACTTAGGTCAAAATTTGGAAGTTCTGCTTAACTCAGTGAACCAATATTTTCCAGTGGTCAATGCATAGTCATATAAATCCATGCACAGATTTTCCATGCACAGATCTGTTCAAAGTACAAGATGCTCTAATTGACTGTACTGTAACAGAGGATAAAAACTCCATTGATAAGATTTCATATTGCACATTGCAGCTAACTTTTAAGAAGCTACCACTTATTAAGTGTTGGTGTAGTATCAAAGAAGAATATCCGCAACTATCTGAAGGCTCTAAAAATTCTCTTCCCTTTTCAAACTAGACCTACATGAGGTTGTATTTTCTTCATATACTTCAACCAAAACAACCTATCACAGCAGACTGAATGTCAAAGTAGATATCAGAATCCAGCTATTTTTTATTAAGCCAGACATTAAAGAGATTTACAGAAAGACACACAGTGATGCTCTTCTCCAAACAAAATAATTACTGGTAAAACATCATTTTTGTAAAAAGATATGAGTTAACATGTAATGGGTTTATTAGTGTTATTTTAATTGAATTAATACGTAAAAAAATTTAAGTTATTATTTTAAATTTCTAATACAGTAAATAGTAATACTTCCAACCCATATGAATGAAAGATCTTTGTCATCCTCAATAGTTTATAAGAGTATAAAGGATCCTAAGAACAGAAGTCTGAGAACATTGTTCTTGTTCAAGGTCACTGCTGGCAGGAGGTATCTGTTATGTGCCACAGAAGCATTCATGTTTGTAAGTGGTGTTGGAAATACCTTCTCTTCTGCTAATCAGAGAAGCTAAAGAATACAGATTTTTGATGATCCAGTAAGTAAGCAATTCTAATCGAATTGAAGAAATAGAAACAAGACTTAGTTTAACTATACTCTCTTGTTCCAAGGACACATTTTTCTGCTGTGATGAATTTCCCCTTCATCTGTAAAGAGATCCACGTGTTTCTGCTATTTCCACCTGTACACAAACCTTTAATGTCTGTGTGGTTGTCTAGGAATTGTGAACTGTATTTTATAGAATTATGTTAAGTTACAAAATACACCTGGTATAGACGATATTGATTGCTTTAAAACCACTTCTTAATTGCTTCAGATATCATTACACTGAGGTTGGACTTTCTGGGCTCCTGACACCATTTCCCAGGCCCCATGGGCCTGACCTCAGCACCCACCTGCTAGCAGCACTTGTGCCTCCCCTCTGCTCCCAGGCAGGCCTTCATGTCCACTCCAGGCCATGCTGCCCATTGAGAGCACTTTCCTCACTTCCAACGTGCTCGGTGATTCTTGATCTTTCTATTTCAAGATAACTGTAATCTAAATAGGATTTGGAGATGGCTCAATGAAGAGAAAAAACAGGAAGAAAAGCTGTGACTCCCCAGGAGCATGGGTGCCTCATGCTCAGTGGCCAAGCAGAACTGAGGGTCCTCACACTGATTCACAGCACAGGGGGGAACCCAATGAACCAGAAGTCTCCCCACAGCCTCAGGGAACCCCCAACAGTGAGGGCCCCTTCCCCTGGGGACTCAGGCTTGGATAAGCCAATGCACCCAGTTGGTTTTCTCCACTCACCTTTTCGCTTTCCAATTTCATGTTATCTTTTTTTAACTTGTCTATTAGTTGGTTTAAATCCCTTCTGGAGCAAGGAAGGAGGGAGACGACTGGTCTGTGAGCTTGCTGGTGACTTAATAAAGAGCCAGCAGATACACACTACTGTATCTAAAATAGGTAAACAACAAGGACCTACTGTATAGCACAGGGAACTATATTCAATATCTTGTAATAACCTACAAAGGAGAAGAATCTGAAAAAGAATATATATATATATAACTGAATCATTTTTGCTGTACACTTAAAACATTGTAAATCAACTATACTCAGTTTGGGCAGGGATGGAGAGATGTATATCCAGCTCTCACTTTTAGTGTTCACTAAGAATCCCCACTTCACCAACCTCTCAGGTCTCTGCTGAGGGCTCTTTCAGACAGACATTGGGAGAGGAGTTGGCCTGACTAGGGTGAGTAAGAACAGGAAGCTTGAATACAACAACTACAATGTTTGCTCTCACTCAGACCTCACATCCACCTGTTGATGAGGCTCTGTGTCCGTCCAAACTCGGAGGCCTCAAGGAGCTAGAATTTGAATGAGAAAACCATAAAACTCTTAGTCCTGCTCATCTTTCTTTTTTTTTTTTTTTTTTTTTTTTGGCTGTACGCGGGCCTCTCACTGTTGTGGCCTCTCCCACTGCGGAGCACAGGCTCCAGACGCGCAGGCTCAGTGGCCATGGCACACAGGCCCAGCCGCTCTGAGGCATGTGGGATCTTCCCGGACCGGGGCACGAACCCGTGTCCCCTGCATCAGCAGGCGGACTCTCAACCACTGCGCCACCAGGGAAGTCCCCTGCTCATCTTTTTATCAACATCCAACACTAAGCAATCATACCCAGAAGCCAATGACATCCACCATTAAGGAAAATTGTCTTCAAGTCTTAACTAACAAAGTCAAAGACAAAGGCAAATGTTTTTTGTAAAATCTTCTCAGCCCAACCTCTGACATGTAGGGACAACAGCATCTGGCAGCTACCGATAGCTTCTGGTATTCTTTCTGGCCCCTCCATGGATTTTTTCTTATCTCATCCACGTGTTTCTTTAAGCTTTTACTGTAAAGAAGAAAAGAGATTTGGAAAACCACGCAAGACAAATGTGCAGCTTAAGATAAACACCCCCACAGAGGCCACGACGCAGCTTCGTGGCAGGCCAGGGATGCCCACCAGGCCTCTCTCCCTTTCCAGGAAGGAGACAGAAGTGTCCTGGTGTCCCGCTGGCTCAGGGACTGCTTGCAAGGGGAGGGGGTGCTCCTTCTATGCCCCCTGGGCCCTCCAGCGTGCTTGTCCTTCTTTCCACTGGCCACACCGAGAAGGGAGGATGCCATCCACTGTTAGAACAAACATGATTTGGGGGCTCAGTGCAGCCATGCAGCCAGCGCCATCCTGACACATTTGCAGAGGGTGGATCTTGGGGTCTGGTGAGAAAAAGGAGTCCAATGGCTCTTGGAGGCAGCGGGATGGCCTCAGACCAGCTTTAGAATAATGGACATTGGTAGGGCAATGGCTACACAACTAAAAATATGAGTTTCCCAACTTGCTGCCTTTAACTCGTGCAGGAATGAGAGTTACTAACCTAGTGCAGTAACCATACTCTGACAATAGTTGCCTGTAGGCTGTCTCCAGGCCCGACCTGGGTCTCTGCCAGGGCTCCCACCAGCTGGGTCCAGGACCCAAAGTTAGGAGACGCCTCATTTTCTTCATCTTCTAAGCCTCAAGGTAAGTTTTTCTGGAAGACACTTGACCAGCTGTTCTTAATTGATAAGGGGCTTAAGCTGCCCATATGTTGTTGATGCGGGGATACTATCCGACACATTTTTATCCCAAATTACAGTTCTTGTAAACTACGCTCCTTTTTTTCAAAAAAGAGAAATCACATGCATCTGCCTTTTGGTTTACTGGCATTATGAGCCTTGCACTTGCTACAAGTGCTGGCTTAAGACAGTGTCATGGTTAGACAGTGAACGCTGCAAAGGCGGCTGCCCCTGCTGGGGGCCATGGCCTCTGTGGGGACATTTCTCTAGCTGAGCCACCTTTACAACCCTGCCTATTTCAAAGTCATATCCAAACACAGTCAACAAGGTTGCCGGAGAGCAGCTCGTAGATGACATCACCTCTAATCAGCAGCTGAAAGAGGAGGGCATGAAAAACAGGACGATGCATGATGCAGGTACAGGGAAAAAAAGATGTTTGAAATAATTTCTATCCTATTAAATTGTTGAGGCTGAAGTCCAATTGGTCTATTTTGTCATTTAGGATCTCTGTTGCCTTATTTTCTGTTTGGAAAATCTGTTCATTGATGTCAGTGGGGTGTTAAAGTCTCCTACTATTATTGTATTCCTGTCAGTTTCTCCCTTTATATCTGTTAGTATTCATTTCATTTATTTAGGTGCTCCAGTATTGGGTGCATATATGTTAATGAGTATAATATCCTCTTCTTATATTGATCCCTTTATCATTATATAATGTCCTTCTTTGTCTTTATGGACTTTGTTTTAAAGTCTATTTTGTCTGATATGAGTATTGCTACCCCAGCTTTCTTGTCATTTCTATTTGCATGGAATATCTTTTTCCATCGCCTTTCAATCTGTGCATGTCTTTCACCCTGAAGTGAGTCTCTTATAGGCAACATATTGTAGGTTTTTGTTTTCTTTAATCCAGTCTGCCATTCTGTCTTTTTATTAGGGCATTTAGTCCATTGACACTTAAAGTAATTTTTTTTTTAAGTAAAAACAAGGTTTATTTCAGTATACACAATGAATCATCAAGGAAGGGCAACTGAGCTTCAGCGTCATTAGAAATAAAAAGCTGGTAGAATAAACTGCGTTTTTGTTTTTGTTTTCTTTACATCTTTATTGGAGTATAATTGCTTTACAATAGTGCTCCCACCAAAAGACACAGATTGGCTGAACGGATACAAAAACAAGACCCATATATATGCTGTCTACAAGAGACCCACCTCAGACCTAGAGACACATACAGACTGAAAGTAAGCGGATGGAAAAAGATATTCCATGCAAATGGAAACCAAAAGAAACCTGGAGTAGCAATTCTCATATCAGACAAAATAGACTTTAAAATAAAGACTATTACAAGAGACAAAGAAGGACACTCCATAATGATCAAGGGATCGATCCAAGAAGAAGATATAACAATTATAAATATTTATGCACCCAACATAGGATCACCTCAATACATAAGGCAAATACTAACAGCCATAAAAGGGGAAATCGACAGTAACACATTCATAGTAGGGGTCTTTAACACCCCACTTTCACCCATGGACAGATCATCCAAAATGAAAATAAATAAGGAAACTCCTTCCAAAAACAACAGAATACACATTTTTCTCAAGTGCTCATGGAACATTCTCCAGGATAGATCATATCTTGGGTCACAAATCAAGCCTTGGTAAATTTAAGAAAATTGAAATTGTATCAAGTATCTTTTCCAACCATATCACTATGAGACTAGATATCAATTACAGGAAAAGATCTGTAAAAAATACAAACACATGGAGGCTAAACAATACACTACTTAATAACGAAGTGATCACTGAAGAAATCAAACAGGAAATCAAAAAATACCTACAAACAAATGATAATGGAGACACGACAACCCAAAACCTATGGGATGCAGCAAAAGCAGTTCTAAGAGGGAAGTTTATAGCAATACAATCCTACTTTAAGAAACAGGAAACATCTCGAATAAACAACCTAACCTTGCACCTCAAGCAATTAGAGAAAGAAGAACAAAAAACCCCCAAAGTTAGCAGAAGGAAAGAAATCATAAAAATCAGATCAGAAATAAATGAAAAAGAAATGAAGGAAACAATAGCAAAGATCAATAAAACTAAAAGCTGGTTCTTTGAGAAGATAAACAAAATTGATAAACCATTAGCCAGACTCATCAAAAAAAAAAAAAGGGAGAAGACTCAAATCAATAGAATTAGAAATGAAAAAGGAGAAGTAACAACTGACACTGCAGAAATACAAAAGATCGTGAGAGATTACTACAAGCAACTCTATGCCAATAAAATGGACAACCTGGAAGAAATGGACAAATTCTTAGAAATGCACAACCTGGCAAGACTGAATCAGGAAGAAATAGAAAATATGAACAGATCAATCACAAGCACTGAAATCGAAACTGTGATTAAAAATCTTCCAACAAACAAAAGCTCAGGACCAGATGGCTCACAGGCGAATTCTATCAAACATTTAGAGAAGAGCTAACACCTATCCTTCTCAAACTCTTCCAAAATATAACAGAGGGAGAAACACTCCCAAATTCCTTCTACGAGGCCACCATCACCTTGATACCAAAGCCAGACAAGGATGTCACAAAGAAAGAAAACTACAGGCCAATATCACTGATGAACATAGATGTAAAAATCCTCAACAAAATACCAGCAAACAGAATCCAACAGCACATTAAAAGGATCATAGACCATGATTAAGTGGGGTTTATTCCAGGAATGCAAGGATTCTTCAATATATGCAAATCTATCAATGTGATAAACCATACTAACAAACTGAAGGAGAAAAACCATATGATCATCTCAATAGATGCAGAGAAAGCTTTTGACAAAATTCAACACCCATTTATGATAAAAACCCTGCAGAAAGTAGGCATAGAGGGAACTTTTCTCAGCATAATAAAGGCCATATGTGACAAGCCCACAGCCAACATCATCCTCAATGGTGAAAACCTGAAAGCATTTCCACTAAGATCAGGAACAAGACAAGGTTGCCCACTCTCACCACTCTTATTCAACATAGATTTCGAAGCTTTAGCCACAGCAATCAGAGAAGAAAAGGAAATAAAAGGAATCCAAATCGGAAAAGAAGAAGTAAAGCTGTCACTGTTTGCAGATGACATGATACTATACATAGAGAATCCTAAAGATGCTACCAGAAAACTACTAGAGATAATCAATGAATTTGGTAGAGTAGTAGAATACAAAATTAATGCACAGAAATCTCTTGCATTCCTATACACTAATGATGAAAAATCTGAAAGTGAAATCAAGAAAACACTCCCATTTACCATTGCAACAAAAAGAATAAAATATCTAGGAATAAACCTACCTAAGGAGACAAAAGACCTGTATGCAGATAATTATAAGACACTGATGAAAGATATTAAAGATGATACAAATAGATGGAGAGATATACCATGTTCTTCGATTGGAAGAATCAACATTGTGAAAATGACTCTACTACCCAAAGCAATCTACAGATTCAATGCAATCCCTATCAAACTACCACTGGCATTTTTCACAGAACTAGAGCAAAAATTTCACAATTTGTATGAAAACACAAAAGACCCCGAATAGCCAAAGCAATCTTGAGAATGAAAAACGGAGCTGGAGGAATCAGGCTCCCTGACTTCAGACTGTACTACAAAGCTACAGTAATCAAGACACTATGGTACTGGCACAAAAACAGAAAGATAGATCAATGGAACAGGATAGAAAGACCACAGATAAACCCATGCACATATGGTCACCTTATCTTTGCTAAAGGAGGCAGGAACATACAGTGGAGAAAGGACAGCCTCTTCAATAAGTGGTGCTGGGAAAACTGGACAGGTACATGTAAAAGTATGAGATTGGATCACTCCCGAATACCATACACAAAAATAAGCTCAAAATGGATTAAAGGCCTAAATGTAAGGCCAGAAACTATCAAACTCTTAGAGTAAAACATAGGCAGAACACTCTATGACATAAATCACAGCAAGATCCTTTTTGACCCACCTCCTAGAGAAATGGAAATAAAAAGAAAAATAAACAAATGGGACCTAATGAAACTTCAAAGCTTTTGCACAGCAAAGGAAACCATAAAGAAGATCAAAAGACAACCCTCAGAATGGGAGAAAATATTTGCAAATGAAGCAACTGACAAAGGATTAATTTCCAAAACTTTCAAGCAGGTCATGCAGCTCAATAACAAAAAAACAAACAACCCAATCCAAAAATAGGCAGAAGACCTAAAGAGACATTTCTCCAAAGAAGATATACAGACTGCCAACAAACACATGAAAGAATGCTCAACATCATTAATCATTAGAGAAATGCAAATCAAAACTACAATGAGATATCATCTCACACCAGTCAGAATAGCCATCATCAAAAATCTAGAAACAATAAATGCTGGAGAGGGTGTGGAGAAAAGGGAACACTCTTGCACTGCTGGTGCGAATGTGAATTGGTACAGCCACTATGGAGAACAGTATGGAGGTTCCTTAAAATACTACAAATAGAACTACCATGTGACCCAGCAATCCCACTACTGGGCATATACCCTGAGAAAACCAAAATTCAAAAAGAGTCATGTACCAAAATGTTCATTGCAGCTCTATTTACAGTAGCCCAGAGATGGAAACAATCTAAGTGCCCATCATCGGATGAATGGATAAAGAAGATGTGGCACATATATACAATGGAATATTACTCAGCCTTAAAAAGAAACGAAATTGAGCTATTTGTAATGAGGTGGATAGACCTAGAGTCTGTCATACAGAGTGAAGTAAGTCAGAAAGAGAAAGACAAATACCGTATGCTAACACATATATATGGAATTTAAGAAAAAAAATGTCATGAAGAACCTATGGGTAAGACAGGAATAAAGACACAGACCTACTGGAGAACAGACTTGAGGATATGGTGAGGGGAAAGGGTGAGCTGTGACAAAGCGAGAGAGAGGCATGGACATATATACACTAACAAACGTAAGGTAGATAGCTAGTGGGAAGCACCCGCATAGCACAGGGAGATCAGCTCAGTGCTTTGTGACCATCTAGAGGGGTGGGATAGGGAGGGTGGGAGGGAGAGAGATGCAAGAGGGGAGAGATATGGGTACATATGTATATGTATAACTGATTCACTTTTTTATAAAGCAGAAACTAACACACCATTGTAAAGCAATTATACCCCAGTAAAGTTGTTAAAAAAAAAAAATCTTCCAACAAACAAAAGCCCAGGACCAGATGGCTTCACAGGCGAATTCTATCAAACATTTAGAGAAGAGCTAACACCTATCCTTCTCAAACTCTTCCAAAATATAGCAAGGGAGGAACACTCCCAAATTCATTCTACGAGGCCACCATAAACTTGATACCAAAACCAGACAAGGATGTCACAAAGAAAGAAAACTCTAGGCCAATATCACTGATGAACATAGATGCAAAAATCCTCAACAAAATACTAGCAAACAGAATCCAACAGCACATTAAAAGGATCATACACCATGATCAAGTGGGGTTTATTCCAGGAATGCAAGGATTCTTCAATATACGCAAATCTATCAATGTGATACGATACACCATATTCACAAATTGAAGGAGAAAAAGCATATGATCATCTCAATAGATGTAAAGTAGTTATTGATAGTTATGTACTTATTGTCATGTTAAACCTTGCTTTCCAGTTGATTCTGTAGTTCTTCTACAAAACTTATTTTTTGTTTTTCCTTTTGTGGTTTGATATGGTTTTCTTTTTTATTATGCTTGAGTTTCTTTTTGGTTTTTGTGAATCTATTGTGTGTTTTTGATTTGTGGTTACCATGGTTTTCAAGTATGTTGACCCTTAACTATATCTACTTGCTTTATCCTGATAATACAAGTTCAAACACATTCTAAAAGATGTACATCTTTTATTCCCTGCCCTCACATTTTTGTGATTTTGATGCCCTATTTTACATCTTCATGTTCATCCTTTTGCTGTTAATTGTAGTTAGAATTGCTTTTACAAAAATCTTTTAATTGTTTTTGAATCTATTTACTGGCCTATTTAAGTGATCTTCCATCCTTTTATATATTTGTCTTTCCTATTGTGATTTTCCCTTTCCTATAGATTCTTGCTTCTTTTCTATTTAGAGAAGATATTTCAATATTTCTTTTAGGGTAGGTTTAGTATTGTTGTATTATTTTAGTTTTTGTTTGTCTGAGAAATTCTTTATCTCTCTTTCTATTCTAAATGATAATCTTCCTGGGGAGAGTATCCTTGGTTCCAGGTTTTTCTGTTTCAGGGCTTTGAATAAATCATGTCACTCACTTCTAGCCTGCAAAATTTCTGGAGAGAAATCAGCTGACAACCTTATTGGGGTTCCCTTGTAGCTGACTCTTTGTTTTTCTCTTGCTGCCTTTAGAATCCTCTCTTTATTTTTAACTTTTGCCATTTTACTTATAATATTTATGTCTTGGTGTGTGTCTGTTTGGGTCATCTTGTTTGGGACCCTCTGTGCTTTCCGTACCTGGATATTTGTTTCCTTTTTCAAGTTTGGGAAGTTTTCAGCCATAATTTCTTCAAATACATTTTTGATCCCCTTCTCTCTCTCTTCTCCTTCTGGAACTCCTATTATGTGTAGGTTTGCATGCTTTACATTATCCCACAGATCTCACCTGTTGCTTTCATTTGTCTTTCTGTGTGCTGTTCTGATTGGGCGATTTCCATTATTCTATCTTCCAGATCACTTATCTGTTCATCTGTGTTATTTAGTTTGCTATTCACTGCTTCTAGATCGGTTTTTATCTCAGCAATTGAGCTGTATAATTTTGATTGGTTCCATTTTATAGTTTCTAGTTCCTTGTTACAGTGATCTGCATTTCTATCGATAATCTTTCTTATTTCCTTTAGCATTTGTACTACCTCCTTTTTGAACTCAGTGTCTAGTAGACTGGTGAGGTCTGTTTCATTATTTGTTCCTTCATGGGATTTCTCTTGTTCCTTTAATTGAGAGTGGTGCTTCTGCTTTTTCATTTTACTTAACTTTCTCTGCCTCTATGACTTTAGGAGAAACAGTTATCTACTGTGGTCTTGAAGGGGTGTTTTTGTGTGGGAGCAGCCCTGTGTAGACTGTGTGAGTCCAATGTTTTTGGTATGGATGCCAGCCACATCTTTTCTCAGTGTGTGCTGGCCATTATCCCCTTGATAGTGGGTGTAATTGGTGTTGTGGTGTCCAGAGCCAGCACTGGATGTTTGGCAAGGCCTCCTCTTTGCTCCATGGCTACCACAGCCCTGTTGGGGGCGGGTTCCGCTCCCCAGTTACTGGAGTAGAAGCCCTGAGGATTGGGTTCAATTCGGCTACGTTGCCCTTGACTGCATGCTTTGTCCCAAAGGAGGTGAGTGCTGAAGCAAGTGAGGTCCCTGTGGTCACAGCGAACCTATTCACCACCTGTGCAGAAGTCCATGGTTCTGCCCAGAAGCAGCCCAAGGTCACATCCTTTTCTCCATTGTGTTTATCCTCGACCTAGTGCTAGGCTGGTTCTGGGGTCCAGAGTTCTGTAGGTGCAGGAATTGAGGTGGTTGTGCTGCCGCCTGGGACCTGGGCTGCCTCTGGCTGCTCTCTCCCAGGACCTGTTCATCCCAGCTCTGGCTCCAAGCCATAGTGTGGGGTGGGCGGGACCGGAGCACTCCTGCCAGGAAAGGAACTGCTGCATATTCCTCCTCAGAGGCTGTCCGCCCAAGACGTGTGTTTCTGTGGTACCACCCTGTGTGCGTGCCACTGCTGGACCTGTGCCCCACTGTGCATATGCTGACAATGGGCTCCAATGAAGGACCACACCCACCATTCATACACTGGCAATGGGCTCTGAGGTTTGGACCATTACCACACCCCAAGCCCTCCAGTCTGTCTCTGCACAGTTAAACCAAGTTTTCTCCCAGGGCCCGTCCACCTGAGATTCAGTGCCTTCCTGCTGCTGGTACTAGCAGTCCTACCGGGCATGCATTTCAGGCTGGGAAGTGCGGCAAGTTGGCGGCCTGTCTCTCTCCACCCTGATTGCTAGCAAGCTGGCACATGTGCACTCTTTGAGAGCAAAGTTCAGACCCCTCCAGCCCCTCTATCTGTCCCATCAGACCTCCTAGCAGGCAAGGCGGGTCCCCAGGGAGAGTGCCTGTCTGTGTGGACTTTCCCTCCTATGTCCTCATCCTCTTACTCAGGGTCCTACTGTCTCTCAGAAAGGCTTGAGTTCTTGGGACAGGACCAGGAGAGGACATGATGCCTGGGATTGCAGCACCCATTATGCTATCAGACTATAGCTAGAGTCAATCATGGAGGAAGGCAGAGGCAGCCCTGGAGTACTACACCTCATCACCCCTCCCCTTCTAAGAACCTTCAGTTATGGGAGGTAATCCATTCTCGTTTGAGTCAATGTTTTCTATCACTGTTGCAGAAAACAACCTATGTGGTGTTTTGTCTAAAATTTCTATCTTGTATAAAGTATTTTGGCAGATATTTTTCCTACTGTATGTGATGATATCACAGGGAGAAGAGGCAGTTCAGAATCATGATTCGACAGGTGGTCTAGTCAGACCTGCAGAGCCTTCACCCCTTCCTGGTTCACTCTGGTGGGGGTCACACCCACTCCCTGTGACAGTCCTTTAAAGAGGCCCCTACTGGGGTAATCAGCCCATTTTAAAGGTGTAGATCTGAAGCCTGACTACCACGCCCTGAGCAACAGGGCATGAAGGCAGAGATGAGTCCTCTGTTAGGACATGAAGAGCTGACTGTTCAAACGATTACTTGCTAAGAGATTAGTTTCCAGTGAGAGATCTAGAGTTCCTCATGTACATTACAGTAACTGTTGGCTCAAGGCACCTGTCTGCTCTCTCCATAGACTTCCCAGCTACAGGGTCCTTCAAGACTCTAAGAGCACGTGGTGAATGGCTGGTTGTCATTTCCCTGTAACCCCCGCCACTGTTACAGACACACACACACATACACACCACACACACACACACACCACACCACACACACCACACTCACCACACACACACCACACACCACACACACACCACACACCACACACACCACACACCACACACCACACACACCACACACACACCACACACACACATACCCCACACACCCCACACTCACCACACACACACACCGCACACACACGCACACACACACACACCACACACACACCACACACACCCACACACACACCACACACACCACACACACCACACACCACACCACACACACACCACACACCACACACACACCACACAACACACATACCACACACACCACACACACACACCACACACACACCACACAGCAAAACACCACATACACACACCACACACACACACACACCCCACACAACCACACACACCACACACCACACCACACACACACCACACACACACCACACACACCACACACCACACACACCAAACACACATACCACACACACCACACACACAGCACAAACACCACACACACACACCACACACACACACACCACACAACCACACACACCACACACACCACACACACACACACACCACACACACATACTACACACACCACACCACACACACACACACACACACACACACACACACACAGGGCCCAGAGCTACCTTCCCTGCACCCCCACACTGTTCACCACTTGTTTTGCCAGAACAGAACAAATATTCTTATGTGGTCATTTTGCCTACAGAGCGCCCACTAAAACACAGGTCTCGCGCACCCCTCCCCCTGCCTTCCTCCCTGCAGAGGTTTGGTCCACAGGCAATGGCTCTGTGAGCCGGGATCACTGTTTTCAGAAGAAGCCAATGGGGAGCCCCGTAGACCTCGTATGTAACTACAAATGGAAATCCTTGTGACACCCTTGAATAAAGTAACAAAATGTATGGAGGGCTCTCTGACAGATCATGAATACGTGGCTTGAGGAAGTTGGGAAGCTTTTATCAGTAAATGCTGACCTCACAAAGAAGTCTGTAAGAGAATTAAAACAGAGAAATACAAAGTGTGTGCATGTGTATGTTAGGGAGAGGATACAGGACAAAAGCAGGTGTAGCTCTCGCTGGCCCCTCTCTGGCGTGGCCTGAGTACATTGATAGTGACCATTAATTATACTGCCTGAGATGGTTGTTGAGACCAAACTTCACCCTGCCCGTCTATCCCATCTCGCATTCTTTGTCAGCCTCACTGCCCACCCTACAGTTTCTCTAACATAATAAGCCGTGTGCTTTCTCACCCCAGGGCCTTTGCACATGCTGTTTCAATCCTCCTTCCCCTTCAGGGCTCTGCTTAAATGCCCTGTCCCAGCAAGTCCACCTTCAACCCCTGGACCCCGTCAGCCAGGTTAACTCACGCTGAGCACATTTCATACTGTGTAACCAATTAGCATAGTTGTATGTGTGGTATATCTTTTATAGTATATATAACCACATAGTGTGGCAGGATAGTTAGTGTTACTAGTAGTTTGAGTCTATCCTACCCTGTGGGCTGCGCACTTTGTGAGGAAGGGGCTGTGGCTCTCCTGTTCAGATTTGGGCCCTGGGTAACTGGCATGAACCTTCCATGTAAAAGTAAAAACCCACCCTGCCACTCACTGGGCTGAAAGGGCAGCCCCAGAAGACCAGCTGCAGAATTCATAAGAAAAGCACTTCTCACAGGACAGCTGTGCCCTGTCACGACAATGCCTTCTGTGAAGGATTGCTGCTGTTCCCACTGAGAAGCTTGAGTCTCTAAAATCCTAGACTGTCAGACACTTGCCATTTGGAATGAAAGCTGTGAGAATGAAGCAGCCCATGATCCCCAAGGGGACTTCGGTCTCTGACTCAGGGATGAAGCCCAGATGTACAACCCAGGTGCACAGCTTCAGACAAGGGGTCTCTGGACACACGTTCTTGCAGTTCCCAAGGAGGTCTACACAGCTCTGCAGGGCAAGCCTATCAACCCATAGCTTCATTCCAATTTCACCTAAACTCCGTCCTTTACAAATCCTAAAAAACTCTTTCCCTTTATTGGTAAGATGCCCAAAGACTCCTTTGGTAAGCAATCAGCTCACTATAACAGGTCAATGAACCAGAGGCCAGGTTGGTCCCCGGAGGTCCCAGGCGAGAAGACACATTGAAAACAGAGCGTGGTGCCTCCTGACAGCCTGTGTGTTGTCCACGTCCCCAGCACTTGGGCCAGTAGGCTCCACATGGTGACCAGGGCTGCAGCCTCTGTCTTCTCCAGGTTCAATCATAGACATTTAAAAAATTGAGATATAAGTCACAAACTGTAAATTCACCCTTTAAAAGTGAACTTTTATTTCAGTGGGGTTTTAAAAATATAAAAATATATTTACAAGGTTGTGCAATCATCACCACTATCTAGTTCCACAACATTTTCATAGTCCAAAAACAGATCCCCAAGACCCACTGAACAGTCACTCCCCATTCCCACGCAGCCCCTGGCAACCTCTGATCTGCTTCCTGTCTCTATAGATTTGCCTATTCTGGACATTTCATAGAAATGAAAACTTACGACATGGCCTTTGTGTCCGGCTTCTTTCATTCAGTATAACGTTTTCAAGGTTCATCCAACTTGTAGCACGTACCAGTATTTCATTCCTTTTGTGGCTGAATAATATTCCTCTGTATGGGTAGACTATATTTTGCTTATCTCGTCATCAGTTTATAAGACACTTGAGGTTTTTATTTTTTTTTTGGGCTATTGTGAATAATGCAGCTATGAACATTTGTATACAAACTATTGTGTGGACACATGTTTTCATTTCTCTTGGGTTTAAACCTAGGAATGGAAATGCTGGTTCATGTGGTAACTCTGCTTACCATTTTGAGGAACTGCCAGACTGTTTCCCAAAGCAGCTGCACCATTTGCATTCCCACCAGCAGTAAATGATGGTTCCAGTTTTTCCACATCCTCACCAACACTTGTCTTTTTGACTAGAGCCACCTTAGTGGGTGTGGAATGAGTGTGACTATATTTTTCTTGAGTAAATAGCTTTCCCCTCTTACTATCATACCCAAATTCAAGCGTCCCTTTAAGAACACACAATCCTGACGCATAATCACAAGCATGTCCAAGTGCCCTTCATGCTGTGGCCTGAGAGCTATGTACGTAGCGGATATGTGAAGCAGATCCAACCTCTTCCTACCTGTATGACCTTGGGCAAGTTATTTATCATCGCTCAGCCTGAGTTTCCACATCTATAAAATGGAGATGGTAATGTCTATTGGGAGGATTTAATGAGATAATATATGTAAAGTCTCTAGAAAAGTGCCTGGAAAATAAGAAGCTACTGTGTTTCTCATTATCATTTTAATATAAATTGATACTCCTGAGCTCCTATTAGCAATAGAGTGACTTAATTTGTTAGAGTAAATTAGAGAGACATAGTGATCCACTTACCATCATTTGATCTAACCAAGTGACCCACAATCCAGAAACAATCTCTAAAGACAGCTGGCCAGGGAGGGGCTGAGGCTCAGATATCTGTAATCGACCTCAAAGTGTGGTGTTACAGGCTCCAACCAGCTGGGCAAGATGGGAACTGAGCACTTAGGATGAAGCCCAAAGGATAGAAAGTCATGCCACTGCATTCCCAGTGGCTTGCATCCCCTCTTTCCTGGGGCCTCCCTTGGGAACACCAAGATTGGCCTGGGGGGCTGTCCAGATAACACATTCAGGGCAAACCAGGCTTTCCAAAGCCCTTTCCGTTTTCAGTCTCTGATTCTTCCCTCCTCAAGGCAGACTCATTCCCTCATTTGTGGAGGTTTCTTACCCCCTCCAGGCCTGGTGACCTGTTTCTCCAAAGTTGTAACTGCTCAGACCCTTTCATGGATGGTAAAGCGCCCATCTTGGTGACTACTACAGTTTATCCAACCAGCATGAGGGGTGTCACCATGTCACAAGCTCACTAGCCTTTGACTCTCAGAGTGGAGCAGAGGCTCCACACACCTTGCCATCCTGTCTCGTAAATCACGGGGGGCCTGTATGAATCTTATTCACCTTGCCTAGGCTACCTCTCCCACGGTCTGGGACCACTTGGGCAGCCCAGGGTCTCCAGGTTTCTCTGTGGAGCCCTGTCCTCTACACCTCAGGCTACTCCGAGGGCAGCAGCTGCCCCTGGAGCCGGTTAGAAATGTAGACTCTCAGGCTTCACCCCACACCCGCTGAATCAGAATCTGTATTCACACTCCAGGGAAATCGTGCTCTCAACCTAATAGTTTCCAACCAACTGACAAATCTTAGAGCAACGCCCTGGGCAGCTGTTCTGCTTAAACAGAGGCCTTTAGTCAGGAACATTCTGTTTTCTGGGTGCCTAGTTTCCATCAGCGTATCAGCCTGCGGCCGTCACCTCTCTTCACTTGCCTTCACAGCCCATCTACTCTTCCTCCCATCTGTGCGCTCACCCTCAGTCCCCAGAGACAGGACTCCACTGCCTGCACACATGCACACTCACCCGCACATGCATATGCTAACACCACCCATGTGTTCACGTGCTGCACATGCATACACTTTACACATGGATGTGTACACACACACATGCACATTTAAACACATGCTCGCATACCCACCTGAACATGCAGAGACACACATGCACACTTGTGTGCACACTTACACACTTGTGAGCACACACAGGACCCTGTTCTCAATCTCTGGGACCAGCTGAGAGAGGGAAAAATAAGATTGATTCCAACATACATCAAGACTCTCTGTAAAACCTGTGGGTAAAATACACAGTCCTCTCTCCTGAGAAAGATCGGGATTTTTCAGCCTGACTTTTGAGAGCCTGTTTTGTAAATCTGTATATATTGAGAAACAGTCAGTGGTCTGAATGAATTAAGATCAGCTGCATGGATGCTGACTGACATGGTCAGGTCATGATCACGTTGGCTGGTGTGAGTTCGTGGAAGGACAGGAACCACCCCCTCTGCATTGCCCTCCAATAGGCAGGTGTCCACAACTGGAGAGACCCTTGACCTCGAGGTCTGCCCGTCATCTGTAAGATGTGACCACCCACCTATTTCAGTCTCTGCACAGGGTCCCTGATGGCCCAACGGCAGAAACTGAGGCTCTCACAGCTCACTGGTCGAGGGCCCTTCACATCTGAACTGAAGCCCCCCCAAAAGTCACACTGAACTTATGGGGAGAAATGCAAAGGAGGCAGATGCCCACCTTTTTAAGGCATGGAATTTATTTTATGTACCAACGAACACATAGTACTTACCTGTACAGTTTACAGGACTGAGATGGACAACCATCCGTGTTAGGTTATGCTAGCGCCTCATCTGCACTGTCCATGACAGCAGATACAGGCCACACGCAGCTATCTATATTACAATGAAATAAAATTAAAAATTTAGTTCCTCAGCCCCACGAACCACATTTTGGGTGCTCAGAAGCCACGTGTGGCTACCGCATTGGGCAGCACAGACAGAACATCCCCCAAGGTTCTACTGGACAGCCTTGTCTTGGATGTTCAGTGCAAGCTCAGCTTTCCATAGCACAGGTCTGATCGTTACTACAAGACACTCAAGTGGACCCATCTGTAAAATGGGAGTGAAAATAATGCCTAACCGTCAGAAGAAGTTATTGCAAGGATTTTATATCTTATATATGAAACACACACACAGAACAACCAAGTTCCCAGCACGTACACACATAGTGTTCTGCTGCCTGACAAATCTGAGTTACTGCTATGTCTTAGTCCACTCAGGCTGCTGGGTGGCTTACAAACAAGAAATCTGCTCACAGTTCTGGAGGCTTTAAGTCCAAGATCAAGGCACCGGAAGGTGGGTGAGGACCTGCTTCCTGGTTCATAGATGGATGACTTACTGCTGTCCGCTATCCCATGGAGGAAGGGGCAAGGGAGGTCTCTAGAGTTTCTTTTGTAAGGGCACTAAATCCAACAGGGGGCTCCACCCTCATGATCTAGTCACCTCCCAAAGGTCCCACTTCCTAATACCATCACACTGAGCCTCAGGATTTAACATAGGAATTTTGTAGAGACACAGCCTGTAGCAATGGGCTCGAGCTTCTGCCAAGTGCCTTAATGCAGGCACACGTGGTTCTCCCTGGAGTCCTTACTTTGTCAGATGTTAATAAGATATCTCTACTCTGTTAAAGGACTGAGGAAATCTAACTCTGAAATGCTTGCAACATTCCTGTCCTGCACAGGATTTCTCTGCCTTGGCTTCTTCCAAGGTATTCTCCCGAAATCCAAAGCCAGAGCTGCTTTATCCTGGTAAGGTCTGTGTTGGCTTGTTACTCACTTGGAAAGGGTTCATCGCTCACCATTGTGTTGGTAGCCATCAGCAGACGAGGGGGTAAGTGATAACTGAGGGTCCATGACATCTCTCCACCAGAGTCTTCTCCAAGCTACAGGTTGCAAAGTTCTCTTTCTAGGTCCCCCATCCCCAAGTCCAAACAAACTTTTATTCTTGAGAGACTTTCATTCAGAGATAAACTGGTAAAACTCATTTCTTAGTAGCAACCACCAAGCAACTGTATTTCTAAAGACTTCTTTAGGATCAACTATCAAATGTGAATTTTAAAAGACCATCTCAAATTATCACAAAGTCACTGGGAGCAGGGGATGCACTTCTGGAGGAGGCTTTGCAATCCATCATGGCTGTGGGCCCTAGAGGACGAGAGGGATGGAGGCAGTGATTTATTCATTTAACCATTAATTCATTGTTGTTGTGATCAATTTTTCCAAAATAACAACATTATTACCTAGGACAGATATTTGGCTTTATTCTTTTGTACATAATTTAGACAAGAATATCGCCGATATTAAGAGAGACCAATACATCTACACGGACATGAAATAAATCAAAGCAGTTTTGAAATGGCTACCACCCCAAGGCTACTGAGACATGGGGCATAAAGAAAAGCACAGGCCAAGGTCAAAGCCACGGCTACCACGAGCACAGAGGTGGAGGTCGCCTGTTTGCCTCAAAATCTTATGTTCTTATGCTGTGCAAAGAAAGTAACCAGTCCTAAGCATGAACATTCATCTTCATTATAGTGCAGGCATTCTTTTTAGGGCTTCAGTTTAACACTACAGATTCTCGAATACATGGCGCACACCGGGGGAAACAGCTCTCATGGCCAAGTGTAGTCGACATAACCTTGAGTTGCTTTCCTGTGTAAATGTGGCCATGTAAGAACGGAGAGCGAGTCCTCTTGGAGACTGGAAGGTACCTCTCTTCCTTTTGCATCTGGACCCAACTGTCCTTCCTGCCTGGATCTTGAAGGAGCAAGCACATCCAAGCCTGCGAGGAGATGGGGAACTGGCAGTCACTGCCCTCAGGGTCAAGGCTGGGGCTGGCACTGGCTGACCACTAACTTGTGAGTACAACATCCAGGCCAAGGAAACACCAGGAGAGCCGGGGCAGCTTGCAAAGTACATGCAAAATGCCCAAGGGGAATAGCGAGGTGTTCCCAGTTATGACTGCGAAGTGGGAATCCCTTTGCAATGACAGCAACTGGAACTGGAATCTGACGTGGAGAAACTCATAAAGTAGCACATGCAGAAGTGGTTAGGCAACAAAAATGCAAAAAAAGCAAGGCAATCTCTCTAGCCAAGAACTCGAATAGGGAATAGGAGAGACTTGTGAAATCCTCACAGATTCTTATCCCAAATAGCTTCCAGCAGGAACTCCCAGCTTGATACTCTGGTCCTTGAATAATCTCCCCCCTCTGAAGTGTTTTATTTGTTCTCCCTCAAAGTCCAGGTACCTTAGGCAGGAAAGGGTTAGACATCCTGTTTGCTCCCTTCTCTCGTCAGTGTGTCCACCTGTGCAAGGGTAGGAGGCAGCAATGAAGAAATGCACTGAGCCACACACATGTTCTGGCGGGGGAAGGCATGCCGCCTGCCCACCAGCCTCCTGCCGGACTTTGATGAAACATTTTCCCACATGAATTTGCCCTGGTGTTGGGCTGACTTGTAGGATTGCCTCCATAGCTAATTTTTCCTCAAAAACTGCTTTCAGGGCTTCCCAGGTGGTGCAGTGGTTGAGAATCCACCTGCCAATGCAGGGGACACGGGTTCGAGCCGTAGTCCGGGAAGATCTCACCTGCCGCGGAGCAACTAAGCCCCTGCGCCACAACTACTGAGCCTGTGCTCTAGAGCCTGCGAGCCACAACTACTGGAGCCCATGTTCCACAACTCCTGAAGCCTGCGCGTCTAGAGCCTGTGCTCCACAACAAGAGAAGCCACTGCAATGAGAAGCCTGCGGACCGCAACGAAGAGTAGCCCCCGCTTGCTGCGTGCAGCAACAAAGACCCAACACAGCCAAAAAAAAATAAAAAATAAAAATAAAAAATTACTTTCACAAAACACCCTAGGACCACAAATGTACATGAGACTAACATTCTCCTGTCCCTCGCACTACCACCTGTGTGCTCTCACACCTGCTCCAGCCAACAAATGTAGCACCCCAAAGCACATGCACACAGGCGTGCACAAACACAAGTCTGCATTCCACCCCAAGGTAGACTCTGGAAGGCTCCTCACTGCAGTGGGCTGAGCTCTGATGGACGGATGTAGTGGCGAGACTCGAAGGGTGACAAGGCGGCGTTCTCGACCCAGCCTGAGTGACCTAGGTCCACCTCTCCACTTGCCTTCGCTTTCTGAGGGCAGGCTCAGCCCCACAGCATGTAAGATGTGTTTAATTCCCAAACTAGCCTAAAGCAGAATATTTCCAGTAACGGGTCACTGGGAGTGAAAATAAAGTGTATACGGTCTCATTCTCAGCTGCTTTTGCTTTCGGTATTCTTAACTTTTTGGTTTTGGCTTTTCACACACCCTCCTGGCCGCCTCTTCTGGTTCTGCCTTTCTCATGGGCCTGCTCCCTCTTCCAGATTGAGCCTGCTCTCGGTCTCCGGAAGAATCACAGACTGTCAGCATCAGAAGGGGCCCCCTGGCGTCAAGGTGCTTCCTGTAGCTTTTGGTAAACCTGCAGGCCTCACAGCACCGACTCACCACCAACCACTGCTGCCCCGTGGGTGCCCATGGGCCACATGTAGGCATTCGCCCAAAGGGCTTCTCAGCCTGGGCCGTGAGCTGCCCAGCTCCACAAGTATTAATACTTGTAGCTTTTTCTCTAGTTTCTTGCCCTCCTCTCAGCCTTTTAGCAAGATGATTCACTTGTGATGATGACGTTATTTTCCCACCAGTTATTTTCCTAAATAGAGAAAACTTTAGTTTTTCATGACTTCAGCTCTGATGCTGTTTCCCAGCACTTGACCCTGAGGACAAAGGCGCATGACACTCACGGAGCTCACAACCCCCAACCCCCTCGGCAATCTACCTCGTCCAAATGCAAGTCACAAACTAGAACACCCCCCTTTGGTCTAGCCCCGTGTCCTCAGACCGGATACCAAAGCATCACCCATGAGGTTGTCAGAAAAACAAATTCCCAGGCAGGCAGCCCAAACTCAGAATCACAAACTGTCCCTCCCACCTTTCCTTCTTTTTAGAATTCAGATATCATCTCAGGAGTCTTCTAAATGCTTTATTTGAGATATAATTCACATATGTATCATAAAATCAACTATTTTAAGTGAATAATTTTTTAGTAAATTTAGTAAATGGTTATACAATCATCAGTAACAGTTCCCTCAACGCAAAACGACTCCTAGTATCCACTGGCAGGTGGTCTCCATTCCCAACCGCAGCCTCCAGCAACCAACCAATAAACTACTTTCTGTAGTTTTTACTTTTTAGGAAATTTCACATAAATGGAATCACAGAATATGTGGTATTTTCCATCTGTCTTCCTCCATTTCATGTTTTTGATATTGTAGCTTGTACCAGTTCATTCCTTTTCCTATCTGAGTAGTGTTCCATTGTATGGATCTACCAGTGTGTTTATCCACTCACTGGTTGATGATAATTTGGTGTATTTCCATTTGGGGGCTATTATGAACAATGTTTCTATAAACATTAGTTTACAAGTTTTCTGTAGACATATTTTCTCGATTTTCATGTGTATTTTCCTAGGTACCTAGGGTCTTATGGTAAATTTGTATTTAACTTTTTAAGAAACTGCTAAACTGCTATCCAAAGGGGCTGCACCAATTTCTCCACATCTTTACCAACATTTGTCATTGCCTGTCCTTTGGGTTACAGCTATTTTGGTATTGTTATTTGGTACAGTTATTCTGCATGGGAAGTGGCATCTCAGTTTTAATTTGCACTTCCCTAATGACTAAGGATGTTGAACATCTTTTTGTATTTATTGGCCACTTGTGGATCTTCCTTGGAGAGATATCTATTCAAATCCTTTGCACTATTACTTGGATTGTCTTCTTGTTAAAGAGCTTTTTGTATACTCTGAACACCGATCTTTTATCAATATGATTTATAAATGTTTTTTTCCAGTCTGGCTTGCATTCTCATTTCCTTAACAGTGGCTTGTGACACACAAGTTTTTAATTTTGATGAAGTCTAACATCAATTTTACCTTTTAGATTGTGCTTTTGGTGTTGTATACAAGAAATCTTTGACAAACCATGAAGATTCTTGCCTATAATTTATTCTAAATTCAATAGTTTTAGCTCTTGCATTTAGGTCGTTGGTCCATTTTGAGTTAGCTTTTGTATATTATGAACGATCTAAATTCATCTTTTTGCATATGGATAACCAATCCTTCCAGCCTCAACTGTTGAAAGGGCAATATTTTCTCCACTGAATTGCCTCAGTACCTCTGAGGAAAACCAACTGCCCATGAATGTAAGGATTAATTTCAAGACTCTCAATTGTCTCACTGAGATAGCCAGATGTATCTAGATATATCTTCATTCCAATACCACACTATCTTGATTACTACAGGCTTATAGTTAAGTTTTAAAACCAGGAAGTATAAGTTCTCCAAATTTGTTTTTATTTTTCAAAATTCTTATGGTTATTCTGAGTCCTTTTATATTTCCATAAAAGTTTTAGGATCAGCTTATTCCTGCAACAAAACCTGCTGGAATTTTGACAGGAATTGCCATATTAATAGTGAATCTTCCAGTCCATGAACATGGAATGTCTCTCCATTTATTTAGATTTTCTTGTGTACAATCTCATACTTTTATTAAATTTATTCTTAAGTATTTTAACCTTTTTGATGGAATTAATTTCAAGTTGATGTAGTTATATATAGAAATGCAATTGATTTTTTGTATATGTCTTCTTACAACCTTGCTTAATTCCTTAGCTTTTATGTTTTATGTGTGTATCACTTAAGATTTTCAACATAGAATCATCTCATCTGCAAATAAAGATAACTTTATTTCTTCCTTTCCCACCTGGATGCTTTTTATTTTTTTCTTGCTTGACTGCAGGGTTAGATCTACAGTATAAAGTTGAATAGAAGGAATGAAAGTGGACAACTTTGAAATTCCTGACTTTAGAGGAGAAAGTTATTCTTTCACCATGAAGTATGATGTTAGCTTTTGTTTTTTTATAGATACCCTTTGTCCAGTTGAGAAAATTCCCTTCTAGTCCATGTTTTTGAGTTTTTATCATGAATGGTGTCACACTTTGTCAAATGCTTTCCCTCTGCCTTTTGAAATGACTCGTGTCTTTTGTCCTTCCATCTGTTAATATGGTGGAATACATTCATTGGCTTTCTGGTATTAAATCTCACCTGGCCATGAACCTAAGACTTTCTAAATGTCATTGGATTTGTTGAAGATTTTTGTATCTATATTCATAAGGGATACTGGTCTGTAGTAGTGTTTGTGATGCTTTTGTCTGGCTTTTGTATCAGGATAATAGGGGGCTCATAACATAGAACGAGTAGGTATTCCCTCCTCTTCTATTTTCTGAGTCTCTGAAAGATTGGCATTATTTCTTCTTTATATGTTTGATTGCATTCACCAGTGAAGCTATCTGGCCCTGGGGTTTATTTTCATGAGAGAAGTCTAGTTTCCAGCCTAATCTCTCCACTTGTTATAGATCTAATGAAATTTTCTATTTCTTCTTGACAAAGTGTTGGTGATTTGTGTCTTAAGATTTGTCCATTTCACTTGAGTTGTCCATGTGTTGACATAAAGTTGTTCACAGTATTTCCTTACCATTCTTTTAATTTCTATAAAATTGGTAGTTATGTGACCTCTTTGATCCTTGATGTTGTTAATTTGTGTCTTCTTTCTTCCTTGGTCAGTGTAGCTAAAGGTATGCCAAACTTGATCTTTTCAAAGACCCAACAATTGCTTTCATTGATTTTTCTGTACTATTTTTGTTTTCTATTTCACTGATTTCCATACTAATCTTTATTATTTCTTTCTTTGTTTGCTTTGGATTTATTCTTGCTCTCCTTTTTCTAGTTTTTTTAAGGTGGAAGCTTAGACTTTGATTTGAGATCTTTTTAATATAAGTATTCACAGCTATAAATTTCCCTCCGAGCACTGTTTAGCTGCATCCCATATATTTTGATATTATGTTGTGATTAACACTTATTAGGAAGTGATATACAAATTTTTTTTTTTACAAACACCTCTTTAATCATCCACTTACTATCGTTTTTGCAAAAGTCCAACTTCCAGGAAGGTAACAACGAATTTAATATAAAAGGTTGTTAGTTAACTAATTCAAGCTCTGTACTTCAGATTCTAAGAAGTAACACTGAGCATATTAAGATCTATCTATGCATACAGTCCAGTAATCAGGCCAATGTGAGCTATCTGGAAAATAAACATGGATGCATTTGGTATTAAGCCACTGCATACACACACCCATATCATCATTTAGACGGTTTGAAGACTGAGTTCCTCTTAAAGACAAATAAGAATTCTGTGAAACACACAGCTAAGTGGTTATTTAGAGAAATTCCAAGTGTACATGGCAAATGAATTGTGATAAAATACTATTCTTTTGTTCCTATAATAGTTTCTTTTAATTAATAAGCATCTTTCAAAGTTATAAAATGACATCAATTCATTTTCCAAAGTTAAATCAATGTGTGAGAGCATGAGAGAGCATCCTGCAGGTGAAAATCATTTTGGCACAAGGTACTTCCGTGTCCTGCAAGTTTTCTGTTTTGTTTTAAAACTATTACTGAGTATCCTTTCAGGAATAGAACAGAAGTAGTCTAAAATGACTTGAGTTCTGTTTCTGATGAAGCTCTCAACATCATTTGAATACTGAAGCCTGAGGGTTGTTTTCCATCAGAAAGTCATACCTAAATGGGCAACAGCAGATGGGGTCACCTGGCTGAGGTCTGAGGTAGAACTAACACAGCCTGGCTCATGAATGGGCAAAACACAGGAATGCCATGTGCTGATTTCTGAACAATCTCATAAGCACATTCACAGAACTCCAAACACAACAACTTTAATCATTTCCCCAGTTCCAAAGTCTTTTAAGATTTGTATATTGACATAAAAATTAATCTGAAGGCTTAAAACAGGAAGATTTAAATCAAAATCATTAGAAACATGAAAGCATTTTCTCACCATCCCTGAGATACAGCCTTGGAAATATTAAAATAACAAAAACTCCCTGATTTTTAAATACTCCCTAAGATCCAAGATGGTAGGTCTCAAACTTGAGTATGCACAAAATTATTTAGGGGTAGGGAAGGAGTTCTTCTAAGATTGCAGTTTCCTGAGCGTCAATTTTAGTTTGTGTGAAGCCTAGGAATCTGTATTTCTAATAACCCTCACACAGATGATCATGTAGCTGACTCTCATGCTGCACTCAAAGACACTAGCCTAAGATGGGTTAGCAGAAACAGTTTCTCAGTCTTACTGACCACTCTTAAAGACCACCCATTTCTGATGATTACCAAAATTAACATGTAATCAATTCCTATTTCTTAGCTCTTTAACCCCTTTCTACTCCAGAATAATAACTTAATGGTGAGTTACAAGCACGATGTCAGACAGTGAGGAAAAAAGCTACAAAACCTCACCTTTTAAATACATAATCTTAATATAAGTAAATGAATCTTCTATAAAGGCTTATTTAGGCTCATGACAGACCACTAAAAGTGTGTTAACTGTTGATAAGGCAAGGAAAATAAAAGCATGAAAGGAATGGGGACTAATGTGTAAGAGAAAATGGTCACGTCAGCCAACATTTCATTACAGTACACGGTACCTGCTTAGCCACCAGCTCCAACAGGCAACCTGAAGCTAGGCAGCTGCCCTTTTCTCTGCAATCCTGGTCACCAATGTGTGGTGCTAAAGTGAAAGGGAGAAATAAGACCCTCAGTGGCCTTCCCAGGAACCACTCAGAGAAAGAATTCCCATGTTGAAAAATGAAAAGTGCTCCTAGCTGCCACAGCAAACCCCACCATCAAACACACTCTTCATTGACAGTCATGCAGGACCAACTCCCGAGGCTGTAAATCCAGCATGGTCACTTGGGATACAGATTTGACACTTCTGTCTGTGAACATTTTCCTGGGGCCTCCTGACCATCCACAATAGGAGTGTAACTGAGACAGTAGTTACGCAACAGATCTTTGTGCAAAGAGAGCAGTTCTCTCACTGCTCCTCCTTCCAGGAAGCAGCCAGGGGGGTAGGGGTTGGGGGGTAGGGGTTGGGCAGCAGGGTCCTTGGGGGCAGGTGGGCATCCTGACTTCTAAGGTTTGAGTGTCACCTCGGTATTCGGCAGACTGGATACAATCACTTTACCAGGGACTACACTCGCCACTGGCCCTCAGGCCCAGGCTGCTCCCTGGACTTTACGGACGCCATGAGGGGTGACGGGTGACAACCCTAAAACTCAACTGGCCTGTGACACCAATCACAATGTTATGAACATGCTGTGCAGCAGGCAAAGAGGCCCTGGTGGAGGCCAGAACAGTGGAGATGCCTCCTGACTCTAGCGTGGGCCTCCGCCCAAGCACTCAGCTTCACAGGCACTCTGCAGGTACTCAGGAGCTGGCAGACAGCCTGAAGTGGAGAGCCATTGAAAGACAGACTCAGGTGAACCTGAGATGAATCTGCTCAGAGTGTCTCTTCTAATGCTTAAAGGTATCCTAGGCACTGTATGAATTAGCTTACTCCTTTTTGCAATAATGTACTTTCATATACTTCCCTTTTGGGGGGATTTTCGGCTCAAAGTCACTCAAACCAGAACTTTTTCAAAACGATACTCTGGACAGTACCCAGGGAACTAGGTATGATTTTACCATCTGAAAAAATTCATGACATAAGATTCTTAAAATCTTGTCTTTAAAGATCATAAAAAGTAAATAAATCAACACAAAATTATATTAACATGATCCTGAAATAAGATGCTTAATAAAGGTATGACAATTTACTTAAGTGCAAAGGAATTTTGGTAATATGGTTAGCTATAAAAGGAACTTAATTTTCTTGGAAAAATTAAGTCAGCTTAGAACAATGGCTTCAAATAAATTTTGAAAAACTTCTAATTTACCTTCAGTTCAGTGCTGAATGAGCATATAAACTATTAAGTTAAACCTAGGATGCTCAGTATAAGGAAAACATTAAAATACCTTGGTATACAAAAGTCCCATCTTAATAGTGTCTTTCCTCAAAATACTTAAAATGTCTTGAAATCCTACAATATCACATCAGAAAAGTGAAGCTGGTAAAGTTGGTCTTTTCTCCAAAGAAGGTAGAGATAAGAATACAGAGCAACCGTTAAGATGGGTGTCTAAAAAAAAAAAAAAAAAAAAAAAAGATGGGTGTCTAGCCAAAAATCATGCCTTCACCCGTTTCAGCTTGAAATTGTAAGTAGAACTGTTTTTAAACAGGAAACAAATTACAAACAATTTTAGAATATTTTAAATTATGAAGACACAGAAACTGCGGAAAAGGTTTTGGATTTTTCTGATATTAATGGTACACAATTTGAAACTTAACCTTGCACTTCATGATAAAACTATAAGGTGCATGTAAACCCTGAGAAGCAGCAGGTATGACAACACAACCAGGCAAGTCCTGACCACAGCCAAATGGATCCTGCTGGAACGTGGAACACAAGTTTGTCCTGCTGTCTCACAGAAAGCCCCTCACTGGAGGAGGCGGGGCAGAAACAGCCCTGGTGGATTCCAGTGTATTAACGGTCTGTTGGACAATGGTCGGCTGGGAGGATTTTGACTGTAAACTGAGAATATGCTACAATTTACATTTTACTTTGTTTTCTCTTTCTAAAAGCTACATCACACCACTCTTTGGTGTCACAGACAACTAAAATGCTTAAATGCCAGTTGTAAGCTCCTCCATGGAGCACAGTGTAGCAGGGAGAACACCGGTTAGGAAGAAACACCTTCATCAGCTTCATGTTCATCAGCCAAAGTAATTCTTGGTATAAGGCACCTCACTGAACCAGATGAGCAGTGGGAAGACTTCAGTGTAGTAATACGTAGAACAGACACGAGCTTATTGCTATCTGAATTACGTTGCTAGTTTAAATGTAGTATAGATTGTCACTTATTCTGAGGCATTTTTGCAAAAACAAGTTACTCTTTCCTAAGTGCTTTTAAAAAACAGGAAATCATAATATTATTCTGGATAAACAAGTTAGAAGTTCAGAGATGTTAAAAAAAATAATCATGCAAAGAAAGAAACTGAGCACAGAGATGTTTTAAAATAGAGAACAGAGACCAGACTCCAAATACCTGCCCAGGGCTAATTCTACCAGGCCTTGTGAATTTATCCTGCAAAGTCCAGCTGCTGCACCGGACAGTGCCCCCCAAAATCCCAAGTCGTAACCACCATGTAACTCACATACTGGTGAAATTTAACCACACAACAGTGACCACAAGTTTTAGGAGCCATTTCAGTGAGGTGCCTCTCTTGAGGTGGCAGTATACCATATCAATTTACATTATCTGGAAAGAAACAGCAATCTTCCACAGGACTCTTAAAACTTCACTATTAAGGATGGAGAATTTTCAAGGGCAAAATAACTATGTATACCTATTTTGTTCCATAAAAGATTTTAGGTAGCTTATGAAATTATTTGTATATTATTCACATTTACAAAATATCCTAGAGGCAAATGTACATTTTTGCTACTATCTGAAGAGTATTAAAGCTGAATTAGGTTAGAATTGACTTGTTTACAGGTTATAATAAAGACTTGCAACATAGCAACATTTGTAATTCCACTCTAAAGAAGTTTAATTAAACCCTCACCTCCTTTAGAGGAAGGCAGCCTGCTATCTTCACTTTCTCAGCAGGACAAAATCTTGCTCTTGGTGTCCACACCCTCAACACTTTCCCAGGCGCCCCACTGAAGAACACAAGCAATGGCACCGTTACGCGCCAGATGCCAGCTACCATTCTCAGACAATTTGATGGTTATTTCTTTTGGGCACACGTGAAAATAAAATGAAATTCGGTTGCAGTTTAAATAAAACAGCTGGCTTTACCTGAGTGTGGGACCAATGTTAAATAGCCATACCAGAAATTAATTAAAGATGGGACATCAAATACTAAGGTGAAATTAATACCTGCAAACAACCCCGCCCCCTCAAACCATAATCAACTTTTAAAACTTCTCCGAAGAGGGACTGATTTCAGATTATATTAGAGAAAAAGCAACATTGGTGATTAAAGACACAGTGCATCAAGGCCTCACTTGGGGTGGGAGTGAGGACAGTGGTCATTACTCTCCTATTACACACAACGGCTACGTTTCATTGGGCATAACTGTCCTGTTTTAAAGATACGACTTCCCTCTTAGGCAGCAAAACTCTCTGAAAGTAGACTATTTAAATTACTCCAAATCAGGCCACTGGCTGACACTGCCAACTCTAGCACCATGTTTTACGAAAGCACTAAGGAGGCAGTTCAGTGTTCATGACCCCTATGACAATGTGAGAACATTAGCAAAACACATATGCAGACCTTTATTCATGAAGGTTATCTTCATAGTCTCCTTCTTAGTCACAATAAAATGGAAAATGTGGAACATCCCACTGACCTTTCAACGGTGCTTTTTACAACAATTTTTACATATGCTGGGAGATGCTACTGTTCTGAAAAAATATAAAAATGGAAATCTTCCCGATTGACATTATATAAGTGAAACTGTATCAAACTAAAAGATCTCAAAGATCATAAAATCAAAGCAAATCATGGCAAGGCCTGAAATGACAGAGCTGCTGTCTGTGTAAGGCCCTGACACCCAATGAAATCCCAGCACGAAGGTGACCCGCTCCCTCTGCATCAGGCTCAGGTTTGCATCACGCGCACATCCAGCATCACTGGATCCACTCATCTTTTGAGTGAGTAGGGCAGGATTCTCCCCAAATACAGATGAGGAAAAGAAGTTAGAAAGGCTAAACAATTTGCCTGAGATCATACTGATAGGTAGTGGGCAACGAGAACTCAGAGATTTGGCTCTTCTTTCAATGCTCTCTTTAGTACACTAAATTTATCCATCCCTTTTAAATAAAAATAGAAAATTAGTATTGTTTTTAAAATAATTAGTCTGTCAAAAATAATGCTCTGCCAATAAGATTTCTTTTCCATTGTAAGCTTAACAGTAAGAAAGCCCAACTAAATTTTAACATAGTGCTGTGGATTAAATTGCATTACCCCAAAATTCACCTGTTGGTATCCTAACCCCTGGCAACTCAGAATGTGACTGTATTTGGAGATATGGCCTTTAAAGAAGCGGTTAAGGTTAAATGAGGTGGTTATAGCGGGCCCTAATCCAATGTAACTGATGTTCTTACAAGAGATCACGGCAGACACACACAGAGGGAACACCATGTGAAGCTGGAGGTAGGACAGCTGTCTGCAAGCCAAGGAGAAAGGCCTCAGGAGAAACCATCCTGCTGACACCTTAACCATGGAGTTTCATCTTCTAGACCTGAGCAAGAATAAATGTCTATTGTTCAAGCCCCACAGTCTGTGGTGTTTGTTACGGCAGCCTGAGCTGACGGACACATATAATATGTAAAGCAGTATCAGAAAACAATCCTTCAGTGGTCTACCACATGTAATTTGATCAGAGCATGACCCTTTTTAAAAAATGTAACTACCAAATTTTAAAAAAGGGCCAGTCACAACAGCTGAGACATTTCTGTTTTTGTTTACTTGTTTGTCTTACAAATGCATGTGAATTAAGGAGACGGCTGGTAACAGGTGTTAGTTTCCTGTGCTCTGTGTGATCTCTCCCCCACAAACTGCTCAGAGGCAGTAATTCTAGTTGTAGGACAATGCAGACTGTGGACTCCATCCCTTCAGACATGTTTTTCAGTCCTTAACATACTGCTCTCTTCTGCTGGCTGGACTGCTCTGAAAATGACCACAATCTTGTCCTTCTCCTGTGACAAATCAGATTTGGGATAAATTAAGACAAATGCAGTGGTTAAAACTACTTGGCCACGGTATTACAGGGCAACTCGAAGCAACACTTTGCTCAAATCAGGTCCCCCGTAAATAACAGACATGCACACACACACACACACACACACAGAGTAAACACAGTCCACACAAAGTACAACTCTTGGGAAAAAAGCCACAGTCACCAGGGACTACTCTCCTCTCGTTTTTCTAGTGGGAATGCGCAGTGCACAAGTAGTCGTGTTCAGATTTCTTACAAATCCTTTAGGAGACAAACCTAAGGCAAAAGCTTTAAAGCAACTTTCACAATCTGTATCAGAGGACAATTCAGAATGCTGAATTTCAATCTTCAGTTGTTAACTGTTCATATCAATGTCAAGGTTTTTAAAAGGTCTTGGTCTTCCTTCTGTCCCTTTCACATCATAATCTGCTTTGGTTCCAACATGAAGACACAGAATTTAAAGTTACGTGTAATGTGCCAATCCTATAAAAAGGATTTTTAGGTAGCTCACATGGTACTTCAAGCTCTAATGTTCCCCCAGAGCATGAATTTTCAAAGCATAAGTTGAAAGTAATGAAAGAGGATGGAGATAAAGCGGAAGCAGGAACACGCCCACAGTACACATGGCAGCCTACTCACCTACTGTTAATAGCCAACGTAAAAAAGAAATGCAATGAAAGGGTCCCCGCCTCTGTGTCACCACTGCGAGAGCTGACAGGGGTCAATGCGCTACCTGGTCCAGTGCCCTCACATAAAAATTAAGCAGAAAGAATGCAATGTCATTTTTAGGCAAAATGATGTGCCAAGGCAGTACCCGAAGTCCATCTGCCACTGAGTTACCAAAACCTACGAGTTTTAGGGCCCATACAGGGGCAGAGACTATCCTAGAATGTCTGGAGAAACAGTTTACAGACTCACCTGATTTTCTGAAATTCAGCAGCCTAAAAACTTACACACACACACACACACACACACACACACACACACACGCACACACACGTATATTAATGACATAGGACAATTACTGTGAAAACTAGGAAGGAGCATAAGAAGTCTAGGTTTTATAAGAATATTAACTTAATGACATGTTTAAAGTGTCTGAAATATAAAATAGTATCTACATTCTTGTGATGGAAATTTAAATATTTCCAGTATAATTTCTCTCCAAATAAAAGATATTTATTTTTATACCTTTTATTAGCTATATTTATTATAACTTTGGATTACAATTCTCACTATAGACAGATTTCTACATTCTAGCGACTTAATATAAAACCTTTTATTATGCAACTTGGAAATAAAATACTTTTTGCTATCAGTGTACGAAATAAGGTTACAAAAAATTATCCATAGAAATTACTGGACCATAGACTATTCAAATCAAATCACCCCACTTTAGTAATTTAATTCTGAGGCGTGAACACAGCAGCTTGGAGCCTGGGCACAGCATTGAGGGTCTGAGTCCTGATGGCCTCTGTAATCCTAGACAAGGTACTCAACCCTCACTCCTTTTACAATAGCACAACATGGAAAAACGTCATGCCTTCCTCACAATATTAAGAATTAAATGAAGGGACTTCCCTGGCAGTTCAGTAGTTAAGACTCTGTGCTTCCACTGCAGGGGGCATGGGTTCGATCCCTGGTTGGGGAACTAAGATCCCGCATGCCACATGGCATGGTCAAAAAACAAAAACAAAAAAACAGAAAGAGTTTGGCAAGGTACTTACTAAGCACTTTTGCTAGTGCTTTATTAGTGTCAAATGCTTTATTATCACAGAGCTGTGACTGTATCAAGTGAAGAAACAATGGAAAGCAAGCCCATCCCTGCAATTCTCCAATAGTGGCGACTGCTCTAGACCTAGTTCTTCAGTTTACAAACAGCAGTCAGCAACCGCCAACCTTTCGACTAAGCTTGCTTTGTTATTTTGGGGGAAAATATTTCCTGAGCTGTACCTTCAATACTACAACGAGTGATTTACCTTCAGGAAGAAGACTGTAAGATCTCGCCCAGGGTGAACACGTGTGCTTCCAGGTTCATCTTCTCCCAACACCTGTCTGCAACTCCTCCCACCAGAGTCTGAGAGGTGGTCCTGCATCCCCTTGGCCAGGGCCTCAGCAGTGGTCATTGCAGCTGCCATGCCAAGCCTCCCCAGCCACTCTGGCCGCAACAAAAGTGACCTGTCCCGTCCTAGCTTTAACCACGGATCCTTGGGCCGAACAGGGAAACATAAAAAATGAATCTAATTAAGGGCAGGCATACCATAAACTCTACTTTTCCCTCTCACTGATAAAATTATCCAGGAAGATAAAATATAGAGTACATATAATTCCAGTATTACCTACACGTCTTTGTCCTTACTACTGGGAAAAAAAAAAAAAAAAGATTTTTTCACTGCAGAATTTCACTAGTTGGTATTTAAGTATTAATAAAAGCAATATATAATTATAGCAAGAAAAGATGTGAAAGTATAAAACACACATTATTTAATTCTATTTAAAACAATTCTTTTAAGTTTAAAATTTTATGATAAACTGAAATTTCTCATTAATTGCTAATCACAAACTTTCATATTTTGGACTATATAATATATTGGGGCTATTGATTATTGCTCCCTTTCTTTACAGGTACTATTAATTATCATTCAAATAAAAATTCTATTTCTTTCTGTTCCTATATATATCTGACATTTACATTTGGTGAAAAGAGGGAAAAAAGGTCTCTTAAAATCTTCAAGTAAAACTTCAAAAACTTTTTCAGAAGCACGTTTAACACATCACAGTTTGCTCATAAGCACAAAATTTACAGTCAAAAGTTGCACATAAAGGGTTTATTTTAAATGTTTTAAGGATAGGATAGAGTTACATCATAATTATAAAAATTACTTACAGAATGAACAGATTTATATTGTTTATACTTCTAAATGCAGAGAACAGGGAACTGTCTACACATTGTATAAAATAAAATTAAAATTAAAAATGAATTCAAGCTTGAAAGATGAGGTCATTTACCTAATATTAAAATGCGAACACGAAGACCTCTGAACTATACACATTCGTTCGAACTGCACTAATGATGGAAAATACAAAAAGCGCAGCATTTCCAAGGAACCACAGACATTTTGACCATAATTATTTTCTGTTACAATAATTCCTGTTTTGTCTTTGGAGAACTTTTTTTTTTTTTTTTTTAAGACAATCAGCTTCAAGAATGTCTTCAGGCACTACAATTTGTGACAATCAAAACAGCCTTCTAATGGGCCCACAGCGTTCAGAGATTCAAGCCCAATGCACTTCAGGGTTTGGCACGTAAAACAATAATAGAAATGAAATCTGGTTTAGAAGCAACTGTGATTGTTTTAAGAATGCACAGTCCCTTCAAATGCTGCATGACATACACAACTGGAAAATCACCTTCGGTTGGCACTACATTTGCTTCACCAGTGCATCTTTATCCTACAACCACTGAAACAGCACAGTTAAGCAAATATACAGAAACTGAAACCAAATAAAAACAAAGATAGAAAACAAAAAACCTAAATATATTTAACATGCAATTTTAGTTAGTTACATTGAACATTCTACTTAGAATAGAGCATGCAAAAAAGGATGGTCTGCTTTTAAGGTTTTCCTTTGAAGCTTTACATGGCAGCCAGACATCACGCACGCACACACACACGACACAATAATACTATAGCAGGTCAATGAGAAAGGCCAATACATTTTATACAGAGATTCATGTCTTGTGTTGTCACAAGTCCCATGATAATTTTGGAAATTAATGTTGTATTCCTAGAACAAGGAACCAACATTCCGATACCAGGAAAATGCAAGCAATGCATGCAGATCTGAAACATGAGCCTAGACGAAGCCTGAAATACTCGGCTGGGGAGCAGAGTTAGTCATGGCATCAGGAAGTGTGGTTTAAGCCACCAAAAGAAAAAAGAATGGGAAAAAAAAAAGGAAAAAACAACAAAAAAAAGACCCCTTCCCCTTCCTTCAACCCTAAAGGCAATAAATGGAATAATGATTAAAATAATGATGATAATAAATCACGTCACATTCATCTAGAGAGATCATGTGGTATTAAAAGTTGCTAAAGGTACTTGCAGAAAAACCACAATGCAAGTCATTAAGTAATGCCAGAAATGTTTCAACTCAACTGACCCAACCCTCAGGATACCTCCAAAGGACTTTGTTTTTCAGTCTGAAGTCACTGTGTCCTGTTCATGCAGTGCACGCTGGACAACACACTCTCTGGGCCACATGTGTCCACTTGGGCACAGGGAGCTGGGCTCAACCTTGAGATTCACATGCAGGAACTCTTACAAGAGCCTCCAGGAGAACAGATGACAGATCTGTAGCATGACACTTGTTTCAAGCACAGGAGGAACACCTAAGACCTGGGTACCCACTGCATGGAGAAGCTCACCCCTGGCTGCCCTCAGTGAGGCACTGGGCACGCTGGAGAGAACTGGGGTGCTGTATTTACATGGTGCGCGAGGTTACCACCCACCAGCACAACAAGGCACAGCCTTCCTGAAGGCAAAAATGGGCATCACACAAACCATGCAGAGCGCAGCCTTGAAACTACAGAATCTCTTAACATCAAGAACAGCCATGACAGACGTCACACAGACCTGGTGTTTGAGATTCATATGCATTTAAGCTTTCTGCCCAAATCAGAGGTAAGATTTTCAATCTCCACAAGATTGGTTTCACATATCATCTTTCTCCTAGCTTTCAAACTGCCAGGGATCATCAAAAACAAAGTGATAGACTGATGTTCTGCTGCTAAATGAACCACTTTTGCAGTTCTATTTTAGTTAAAACCACCTTGCAGGAAAGGATTCAATGGCTAAGGGCTGCTATCAGTCACACCCACAAGCCTGTGCAGGTGACTGACCCTGATGTGGTAGGATCCACCAAATGGCATGAATCCACATCAACAGCATACCATGAGTAAGAACATACAGCACCACAAGAGGTGTCAGGAATTTAAGCTGTTATTTGTCTAGACATTCTTTGAGGGGAAAAGTCTTCTGACCATAATCATATATCAGTAATAACAGTAATAAAAATAAAGGTATCCCAGAGAACTTGTTAAAAGGCAACAACGTCATTCTTAAACTTACATTTCTAATATAAAAGCACTACGTTCTTCCAGGAACTTACCAAATACACATAAACCGCTGGTACACTGTTGCCTTTTAAATCCATGTACTAAAATTCCAGATTACTAATTTGTACAAATAATGGACCAAATGCGCCATCCAAAATACACCTGCATTACACTATGTGGACCAAGTACCTGGGCTTTGCTTAAAAAGAAGTATTTATGATAAAAAATGTAAACAAATAATATACAAAGCTTAGAATTAAAGGCAGCCTTTTACCCAGATTTCTAACTGTTTTGTAAAATTGTAATGTGGGTCATTAAATGTTCACAGGTGATTCATATTTGAATTTACAGTTTAAAGCCTCCAGACTGAAATGGTGCTCTGAACCTGACTTTCAAAATAAGCTGAATGTCCCAATGTGCTTCCTGTGCCCAAATTTAATTTTAAATAAACAGCAGTAATACACTGAATACACTAAATACAAATGGCTTGGGTCAGCACTCCTGTTAAACTGGAGAAAATTATGTAACCCTCACTCCAATCCACAAAGAAAGGACTGCCCATGAAGTGTGTGTGTGTGTGTGTGTGTGTGTGTGTGTATGTGTGTGTGCGCGCGCGCATGCACACAGATCTATGTGTATGTATATATACATTATATATGTATACACACAGATATAGATAGATAGGTAGATACAGATACATATATATCTCAAAAAAAAGGCAATAACAAAAATACCAAACTATGCTTGCATTGTGGCAGCAGAATAACAGTGTTAAGCGTGAAGGGGAAAGTGGATAAGATCTACTACAGTTTTAAATGACTATGATACTAGCTTAACTTTTACCAGACTTGCCTGTAACTCCCTTCCAAACAGACAGACTTCTTTTAAGAGGAAGGAGTTCCTTACACAAAATGCTTTGTGTTCACATAAATCTGTACTATTCAGAACAAAACCAGTTCTGCTGGCAGAGATTGTGGGTTCGCAGGGACATTTAAGCTTTCATTAAACTGGAAAGCAATCAAGTCTTTATGTCTACAAATTATACATTTAATAGTTCCACAAATTTGGCAAAGTTCGTGATGACATCTAGGATGTTTTCACCAAATCGTAGACATAAATATGGAAATCATCATCAAACTTGATGAAATAGACAGACGGTTTGGCTTCTACTTGATGAATGACCATGCCAGTCCTTTTAGAGCCATCTTCTTTGGCATATTCCACTTGTTTGCCTACCAGGCTGTCCACAACTTCTCCTGGTTCCCTTTCTGCTGGAGGTGAATCATCTGTATTTAAAAGGGGGAAAAAAGAGAATTTAGAGTCAATTTTTAGATACACACCAACTCACATATCTATTTTAATAATTAAAAAAAATTTTTTTTAATATCCTGAATTCATCTTGATTTTCTAGACCAAGAGTCAGCAAACTTTTCCTTCAAAGGCCAGACAATACATATGTTAGGCCTGAAGCCATACGGTCTCTGTACCAACTACTCAGCTGTATTGTTGTCACATGAGAGCAGCCACAGATGATATATAAATGAATGGTGTGGTTGTGTGCCAACAAAACTTTATTTACAAAAACAGTGTGCTGATCCCCAAGAGCTAGACATGTAAATGATTTTGAAAATCATAACCAGAAATTCTTTTGGCTTATATTTAGTTATAGCTATAATGACCTAAATAGGGATGGACTAAAAGAAGGAAAGGGTCAAGAAAAAAACTAAATACAGTTGACCCCTGCACAACAGGGGTTTGAACTGCATGGGTCCACTTATACAGGGATCTTTTCCAATAGTAAATACACGATCTGCAGTTAGTTGAATCCACAGATGCAGAGGAACTGCAGATATAAAGGGCTGCCCATAAGTCATATGCAGATTTTCAACTGCACGGAGGATCAGTCTCCCCAACCCCCAAGCTGTTCAAGAATCAAATGTAATTATACAACTTCTTTCTTTTTTAAAAAAATTTTATTGAAGTATAGTTGATTTACAATGTTGTGTTCTATAGCTTCTTAAAAATAAGGCTGTTTTACTTTGAAATAATTTCAAAGCAGATAATACCTACTGGGATTACTGAGAATGTGCCTAAATGCCTAAGTATTCCTGTCTTATCCTGTGAATCCTTAAAGCTTTTTTTCCCTCAACTTCATTTCATCACACATGGTCCTCTTAACCCAGTTTCAAAATAAAAGAGATTTCCTGTGCTATAAAAATAGGTGCTAAGTGAACTCCATCCTCAGACCAATTACAACTGAATCTCAGAGGATGGCTGAGGCACCTGAACTTTTTGAGAAGCCCCCAAGAAAATCTGAGTGTTGGAAAACACTGCCCGCCCTATGACCTAGCAAGAACTCTGTAAATTCTAGGAATACACATAAAATGAGAACAAATCATCACTGTCAACAATAAAGAAACAAAGTACAAAAAAGGGGAGCCAGGGGAAGGAGCTAGGCAGTTACAATTCTATTTTAAGAAACGCCTAACAGGTCCTGAATAACTCAAGCTCTTATCCATGTAGTAACAGAGAGCCTTCAAGTACGACAACCAGGTATCCTGGTTTGCCCAAGACAGTTAGTGCTTATGCCTGTAGTCCTGACACAATGGTTAGCAGTGCACCTTTTTATTTTCACATGTATCCTGGTTTGGATCATATCATGTATCTGTATTAACAGTAGTTTGCCTCTTTGATTATAATAAATTCTCTCATTGAATGGCATAATCTGAAACCTGCTATTCTGATCTCACACAACACAAACAAACCACCTGAGCATAGTGTTATCAGTTCTTTAAAAAAAGGAAGTAAAGAGGAAATCTAAGCTGAACTCTTCTTCAACAGTGCTCTTCCATCAAGCACCAACGTCATACCACACCACACTTTTGTGGCACCTCATGTGTACAAAGAAATTACAAACACATGATCGCCATACGTTTTACAGTAACCATAAGTGAAGAAGCCAAGGACTCAGAGGCCACTGCAGAGCTCTTTGTATCAGAACATCACAACAGCAAGTAACAGCAAATAAACTTCCATATCACTCGAAAGAAAGGAGTGAGAGGATAAAGACGTGGTTGGTGCAGGCAATGATTTAATCTGCAAATGACCTCATACTTTCTATTATCAAGTCAACAGTACTTGCTTTGGACATTTCTCTACAAAAAAGTTTAAAACTTCATATAGGTTGGAGGAAATGTTTTTATGGTATGCTCTCAATTTAAATTCCTGCCTTTTTTACTTTCCATTACACATTTATAACAAATATACATGCACTTAAAAAAAAAAAAAAATCTAAGAAGGCAGAAGTCAGGGCCAGATGAGCACATGAGTAGATTCAATGAGTGGCTTGTTCACAGGAAGAACTTTAAAAAAAAAAAAAAAAAAAAAAAAAAAGGAACAGAGATGGTGTTACATTGCTAATATATCCAGTGTCTGTCAGTCGGCCATATCTGCCTAGGGCCAAGAATTCATGTGTTTGAGGAAAAGCTATTGAGTAGTTTAAAGAAAAAAAAAAAAAAGGCTTATGCAAAAGTGAAATTAAGAAAATAATTTTATTCACAATAGCATCAAAAAGAATAAAATACTTAGGACTATAAGAAGGGCAAAAAAGTATACTCAGAAAACTACAAAACGTTGATAGAAATGGAAAAAACTCAATAAATGAAAAAACATCCCATGCTCATGGGTCAATGGCTTAACTTAAGATGGCAATACGCCCCCGCCAAACTGATCTAGAGATTCAACACAATACCTAACAGAATCCCAGCTGACTTCTTTTGCAGAAATTGACAAGCTGATTCTAAAATTCATACAAAATTGCAAAGAACAGCCAAAACAATTCTGAAAAAGGAGGATTC
Source organism: Phocoena phocoena (assembly GCF_963924675.1). NCBI lineage: Eukaryota > Metazoa > Chordata > Mammalia > Artiodactyla > Phocoenidae > Phocoena > Phocoena phocoena. Next base: position 23,536,493 of record NC_089224.1, read on the forward strand.
ACACTTCTTGATTTTAAAACTTATTATGAAGCAGTGTAATCAAGTGTGACACTGGCATAACTATAGACATATGGACAAATGGAATAGAACTCAAAGTCCAGAAATATCTCCATACCTCCATAGTCAAGTAATTTTTACCAAGGGTGCCAAAACCATTCAGTAGGAAAAAGAATAGTCTTTTGAAAAGTCTCTGAAAAGTGGTTTTCAGACAACTGGATTGCCACATGCAAAACAAAGAAGTTGGACATGACACATCATAAACAAATATTGACTCAAAATGTATCAAAGATCCAAGTAAGACCTACATGTAAGAGCTAAAACTGTAAGACTCTTAGAAGAAAACATAGGGGCAAATCTTCATAACCTTTGATTTGGCAAGGGTTTATTAGATATGACACCAAAAGCATGAGCAATAAAAGGAAAACTAGAAAAATAGGACTTCATCAAAATTAAAAACTTTTGTACTTCAAAGAATACTATCAAGAAACTGAAAAGACAACTCAGAGAATAAGAGAAAGTATCTGCAAGTCACATATCTGACAAGAGACTTATACCTATACTATTGACTGTTACGACTCAATAACAGAAAGACAATGCAATTGAAAAACAGGCAAAGGATGTGAATAGATATTTCTCCAACAAGACACAAAAATGGCCAATAACACACGAAAAGATACTTGACATCTTTAGTCATCAAAAAAAATGAAAACCAAACCCACAATGAGATACCATTTCACTACCACTAGGATGGCTAGAATCAAAAAGTCAAGTAACAAGTGTTGGTAAGGATGTGGAGAAATCAGAACCCTCACACACTGTTGGTGAGAATATAAAATGATGCAACCACTCTGAAAATCAGTCTGGCAGTTGCCTAAATGATTCAACCCAGAGTGATCACTATGCCTCATCAATTCCATTCCAAGGCATATACCCAAGAAAACTGAAAACAAATGTCCACTCAGAAACTTGTACATAATTCTTCATAATAACCAAAAAGAAGCAAAAAAATCCAAATATCCATCAACAGATGAATGAATAAACAAAATACAGTATATCCAATCGAGTTGTATTTGGTTATTAAAAGAAATGAAATACAGACACACGTTACAACATGGATGAGCCTTGAAAACATAAGCTGAGTGAAAGAAGCTAGTCACAAAGGACCCCACATTATATACACCATTCATATGAAAGTCCAAAGTCCAGAACAGGGAAAGTAAATTATTCTTGGCAAAAGGGTAAAAATTTCACAACCTATGCTTTGTGCATGACTAAAAGAATAACCACTTAACCCTAATAATTAAAATTTTTAAATGTATCTGCACAAGAGTTAATCAAATATCTTGCTCTAAAGATATTTGATTTATCAAATTATTTTTGAATTATCAAAAATAAAAGTTGTCAATCTATACTTACTAGAATCGGGCATAATGCGAAGGTCGCCTTCTTTATAATCATCTAAGAGCTGGTACATGTACAAGACAGGATCTTTTTCATAGGTGATGTAAAACCATGTGTTCATTATAGGGGCACGTGCTAAGACCATTCCCCTCCACTCGTCTTTAGAGCCATCCTCGGTCTCAAACATGTGCTCCACTGCTTTGCCAATCATTGTGTCGGCTAGGTGTGCATCACTGATTCGAGATGTTGCTGGGGACAAAAAAGCAAACAATAGTTTACGTGAAAGAATCTGCTTTTTTCTTTTTTTTCTGAATTCATCTGTTCTTGGTACTGTACCTAATTAAAACTTTTAGTTTATTCAAGGTATAAAGTGTTTTTTGTTATTGTTTAATAGATAATTATTTTAAATTATGAGATAGAATTAGACTTACAGAAGAGTTCCAAAAATAATATTGTTCCCATATTCCCTTTACCCACCTTGCCTTTTAAATATCTTATATAACCATTGACCATTTATGAAAACCAAGGTATTAACCTATTCAAGGCATAGGTTTTTACTCTTGCCCCTACAACCTATTTTTTACAGTCAGAGTGATATTTGTGGCCGTTATACCAGATTGTGTTGGTCATTTGCTTAAAACACTCCAGCACTTTCCTTTCATAATTTGAATAACGAACTGCTTCTCCAGATCCACAGCACATTGGCCATCATCCCCTGGTAGCCCTCTGCCCTCCTGCTCGTCACATACTGCTTGACTGCCTTACACCTCAGCAGCATGGGCATCTTTTCCTGGGATACCCTTGGGCTGACTATGGCCCCCACATCCTCGGGGGCTGGCTCTTCCTGAGCAGATGTCCTCCCAGAGGCTTTCCAGGACCACCCGGTGAAAATAGCCCCAACAATCAGTCACCTAACCGAGCTTGATTTCTTAAAGACATTTACCACTCTCTGCAGTTATCTTGTTTTACATGTTTGTTTCCTTGCTTTTAGACTGCACAGTGATGAAAGCAAAGGCCTTTCCCATCTTGTTTCCAATACTGTGATCACAGGGGTTCAACATTTGTTGTATAAATTAATTATTTCAGAGGAAAGCAGGTTGTTCTAGATGGCCTGTGTGATTAGGAACACAGGCCTCCCTACTGGTGTATCAATAGCTCTCTGCAGCCCTGCTCTACATTAAAGACATAGGTGAAAAATTACAAGTTTCATTTTCTTTTTTAATATTGGGAAAATTATGGAGGAACCTACTGATTTTAAGGTTTATCCATTCCTCACATTTTAGACAATTATCTTTAAAAAAAATTAGCACTTCTTACTCATGAGTCCTATTTTTGTCAAAGTTCAAAGGAACAAAGATTAGAATTTCTTGGTAAAGGTACTGCTATCCAATTTTATCAGGACACTGTAAACACATACGGTAGTTTTCTTTGTTTAAGTATGCAATAATTACCCAAAATAACATAGAATTCCCCACTGTGCATGACACTATAGCAAAATCCCACTAGTTTTCTTCATACCAGAAGTTATCAAACTTTCTCATCTTAGGACTTCTTTACATTCTTAAAAGTTTTTGCGCATTTGTTTATATGGATGATAAATATCAGTACCAACTATTTTAGAAATTATAAATGACATTATCTAAAAATATGTTAAAATACCTACAGAAACACATTTTTAATGAAAAATATTTTCTAACAAAAAATTAGTAAGAAATGTCTAGCTTTAAAAATGGACAGCTAGGGGCTTCCCTGGTGCCGCAGTGGTTGAGAGTCCGCCTGCCGATGCAGGGGACACGGGTGCGTGCCCCGGTCCGGGAAGATCCCACATGCCGCGGAGCGGCTGGGCCCGACAGCCATGGCCGCTGGGCCTGCGCATCCGGAGCCTGTGCTCCATAATGGGAGAGGCCACAGCAGTGAGAGGCCCGTGTACCACCAAAAAAAAAAAAAAAAAAAAGGACAGCTAGAATCTCGTATCTGTTTCAGCATTCAATCTGTTGTATGTACTTTTAGTTGGTGTATAAAATCACAAAGATATGCTGTTGAAAAAATATTTTATTAGTGTTCAGATAATTCTAGGTATTCTTCTATGATACCACATCAAAACTCAACAAGTGGTAGCTTTCCTTAAAGGTTAATTGCAATGTAGAATCTGAAATCATTATCAATAAACTTCTGTCACACTATTAAATTAAAATTCATTTGTCTCCAGAATACATAAAGAACGCCTACAACTCTACAACAAACAAAACAAAAAAATCAAGTGACCTGATCAAAAAAGTGGGCAAAGGACTTGAACAGACATTTCTGCAAAAATGACATACGAACAGGCAAAAAGCATATGAAAGATTCTTAACATCACTAATCATCAGAGAAATGCAAATCAAAACCAACAGAAAATAACAAATATTGGTGAGGATGCGGAGAAATTGGAACCCTCGGGCACTGTTGGTGGGACTGTAAAATGTTAACAAACACTATGGAAAATATTACGTATGTAGGCTCCTCAGATAATTAAACACAAAATTACCATATGATTCAGAATTCCTGGTTAAATACTCAAAAGAACTGAAAGAAGGGCTCAAAGAGATATTTGTATACCCATGTTCACAGCAGCAGTATTCACAATAGCCAAAAGGTAGAAGGAACCCAAGTGTCCAATCATGGATGAATGGGGGAGAAAATGTGGTATACACATGCAATGGAATATTATTCAGCCTTAGAAAGAAAGGAAATCCTATCACATGCTACAACATGGATGAATCTTGAGGACATTCTGCTAAGGGGAAGAATCTAGTCACAAAAAGACAAATACTACATGATTCTACTTATGATGTATCTAAAGTAATCAAATTCATAGAAACAGGATGGTGGGTGCCAGGGGCCAGTGGGAGGCAGAAAAGAGTAGCTGTTGTTTTAATGGGGAAAGAATTACAGACTTGCAAAATGAAAAATTTCTGGAAACCTATTCCATAACAATGTGAATATACTTAATGCCTCTGGAACTGTACACTTAAAAATAATTATGGTAGTAAATTTAATGTTTTGTGTTTTTACCACAACGTAAAAAATCTGTTGGTCTTTGAATGGATCTTTCACCAATATATGATTTGGTAACATCATGCATTGCTCATATAGAAAATATTGTATTCACTTAGTTATGCAGATCTTCCAAATAGTGGGAAACTCCAGTGTATAACTGTGAAAGGATGAGAGTGAAAAAGGCAAATTATATCTTAAGATTTTTATGAAAATTAATTTTGACCTAATAAGCCTCCTGAATGGGCCTCTGGAAACCTCAAGGGTCCTCAGACTACACTTTGGGAACTGGTACTCTGTGACATCACATGCTTTTGGGTTGACTGACTTACTTTTCTCTCCATCTTTAGCTTAAGGAAAACAAAACTGTAACTTTAATGTACTGCCTTAAGCAAATTAGGAAAGACCATTTTCTTCCTACATGGAACATAAATGAAGTCCAAATAATTTTTCAGACTAAAGTATCATAGGGAATACCATAGTTAACTATTAATTAAATTAGGCATGTAACATATTGCTGCTTTGCACACAGGCCTTTGGATTTCCTTTTTTAAATTGCTTTTCTGTTTACAAAAGCAATCCATATCTACTGTTGGAAACAGAGATGGCCCAGAACTAGAAAGAAAAACATTAAGAAACCCTTAAATCCCATCACCAGAGATACTCATATATCTTCGGATATTTTGGTTTAGTCAAATCACTTTTTTATCAAGATAAAAGGTTTCTTCTGTCCTATGATGACAACAGAGCTAACACAGGTCATGTGGCAGAATGCAGTAAATTTCAAGTAAGCTAGCAGCCTTGCCCTTGAAGGGGTCAGAAACTAAAATTCTGGGTCAGAAAAAGAATGTATGATAATTACTGAGCACAAATAATTGATACAAAGGTGTGGATAATACTTTTTAAGCCCTGAAGGGAAGATTCTTCAATGTTAATTTCTAATGTGGAAAATGGACTGATGTCAAGATGAGGAGAAAAGAGGATGTGCTTCACGAGGAAGAATGTGTTCGGCTGAACTTAGACTAAAATGCCAAAGATTTACTATTACATAATTAGTTACCTTTGGTTAAAAATACAAATTTAAAGAAAGATTTCTGTGAAAACTGAACTATATTTATACAGGATGAATAAAGACAGTGTTTGCTATCTAAAGCAAGGATTAAAAAAATAACTTGCTGCTCTGGCAAAGTTAACTTGATGAGGAAGCATGTGTTCCAGGAACACAATGGCAAAAACAAAGGGGGAAAGGGGGGGCTAGGTAAGCGCCTTCCCTTGACAATTTAATCCCAAATTTCTATCCTCCAAGTGCAGATCTGCTGAGGCTCTATTTGTAAATATATAGGCTTTTAAGGACAATTCCAAAAGCATAAACCAGATTCAAGCAATAGCAGCATCAGTGTAATAATAAGAAAACATTTCAAAGTAAATACTCTGAAGAAAGTAACAACTTGGGTGTATTCCGTTGATCTTAAAAATAAAATCATATTTTATTTTAATCTTAAAAATAAAACCAGTCATTATTATTTAACTGACACCTTATGCCTTAAGGAACCTAAGGTATCCAAAGCAAAACTGATTTGTATGACATTAAAAAAGCCATCATTTCCCACAAACCTTGTACAAACGAACCCCAAAAATGCTGTAATAGAGTTCACATGTTTTGGTTGCTTAAATTTTGGCTGAAGGTACAATTATCACTTATATAATAATACACAATGATAAAAATTCACTTCACATAAAGATCCTAAAATAAATACATGAAATTTTTCTGAGCTATTATAATCTGATGAAATGAGCACACTGAATATTTGAGCTAATGAGAAATACTCTTACTCACCAGAGTCCAGATAAACTGAGCAAAATGTGGGAAATAATCATATTAGAAATTATTAGACTGTCGACTTCTTGGGGAACAATTTTATACGTCTTTATATCCTTCACAGTTCCTTGAACTTTGGTTTTAGAACATTTGCTGAGCAGTTTTTGTGGTTTTAGGTGACTGATTTAAATGTGTATCAGAAGTACTTATGCTCCAATTAAAAAAATACCAGTAATGCTAATAATCAAAAAGCATCCATTTCAATAATCATTTTTAAAGCATATAACGCACAAACAGTAAAGAGAACTTACCAACTCTATCAGGGAGGACTTCAAGCGCAGAAACTCTTTCATCTTTATTAAGTTCTAGTCCATAAACACAGTCAAATCCATCGTATTTTATAAGATACAAAGAAGGATTTACAGGCACCTGGTCCAGAACGGTTCCTTTCCACTGGGTGATGGGGCCATTCCCCTCTTTCCACCCATGCTGAATCCTGCAGCCTACGATGTTCCGCCGGGGCTGGGAAACAGGTTTGCTCGGCCCCACACTGCTCCGATGTTTTCTGTATTCACACATATACACACGTAAGGTATCATCTCAAAAGTATGCACTCCTACCAACACAACTACTGCTAGCTAGCATGCTCCCATCACAGATGCTCCGGGTCCTATGCTAGCTAATGTTGCCACACTCGGGGTTCAGGTGGCTACAGGCAGCCATCTCCCAGTCCCACAGCCGTGCAGTGGTGGCTCACAGGTGGGGCCTGTCTCTAGCAATAGAAGCTTCTTGTGCACCCTAACTCAGGACACGCAGAAAAACACAACTAGTCAATAGCAACTTAGCCTTAAAATTAAGTATCAGTTTTTCAGCTTTCTGAGTTTCCTTTAATTCAATCAACTCACAATTATCCAAATTAATCAAAGAAAGACAAGGGCTGACTACATGAAATAACCGCACATGCATATGGCTTTATAAAATAGAAATCCATTTCTCGTTAAAAAGAAACTCAATTTCACCCATTCTAATGCCCACATAATTTTGTCCCCACTGGCTTAAACAATAAGAATAAACTAGACATTTAACTTTTTCTTAAACTGGAGTTCAGGCTGGCTTCTATCCATGCATTTATACTATCATTACTTCTCTAGAAAACATAACCTTCAACACTTAAATTTGTAACAAATACTTAATGTAGTATTAAAAATTATTGAAGTAACACCAAACTACATTCTTTCTCAATTACAAACAATCGAAAAATCTACATACAATGTTTACAAGTAATACACCTGGCTCTCAATATCAGGGAAAAAAATCTTCATTTCATGTAGAAATCCAGAGACAAGGGACAAGACTTGGCTTGAACGCAAGCTGAAGGCCAAAGCCATGCTGGCACATGGATTGCTATATGCCAAGAATGAAAAAATTTAGGGAGCAGAAAAGAACCCACTCATAAGAACCCAGAGCTTATGTGGGCATAAAGCTCTCATCTGGTAAACCACAAATAAAAGTGGTGAACAAATGGCATAAATACAAATAAACTTTTAAAAACAAGTAATTTATTGTAGCCTGTAATATTTAAAACTACAGTTGTATATATTTTAAGTAGACCAGCTTGGTAAACTTAGTGGTTTTGTGAAACAGAGAAACAGGTTACAACAAGATATTAAAGCTGTCTCAAGGAGGCCTAGAATCAGTTGACACAGTCCTTTACCTAAGCAAGATAGGGAACACCATTTGGGGAACACCTCAGAAGGAAAACTTCTCCAGTTGGACTGTAAAAGGGTTCACAAGGTTATATGCAGGACATGAGACCAGAAAACGCTGTGTCTAACCCAGCCCTTAAGTCTCTGCAAACACCCAGCCAAATGGCCTTCCAGGAAAGGCAGAGCCCTGAACTGAGGACACATACTGAGAATAACATCCTGAGTAGGGTGAGGCCCATGGGTAAAGGAAAGATGAGGTTCAGATGCTTACAGGGTGGGCCCAAAGGAGGCTGACCTCAACAGGTATCACATAGGAGACTATACAGAGAAACTTGAGTATGCCATGGGAATACTGAAGAGCTCTGCAGCAAGGATAGCTGTCCTGGAATACTCTCACCCCTTCTCATGTACAAAAGTCTCGGGAGAGAACCATGGTGGCACCAATGGGCAACGGAGGCAAACCCAAAAATATGCCCACAAGGCAGATGGAAATTACCACCTAACATTATGCACATAACAGAGGCCATAAAAGAGGAACTTACATCAAAAACATAAGAGCCCAGATGAGAGATAGCTACACAAGAGAAGATGTGAGAAAAATCAGACACAGTCAACAAACAAGCAGCAATTTGAAAACTTTTCAGAAATGAAGGCTAAACTAGAGGAACATGGAAGAAATTGACACCATGGGGCATTTAAGGAAAACAGATAATAAAAAAGAGACAGATGGGAACAGATATGAAATTCCAACTTCCATGTAACAGAATCACCCAAAAGCTAAAATCAGAGGAACAGAAAGAATACTAAAATAATTCAAGAAAAATATCCAGAAATAAAAGACTTAAATGTACACACATGCCCCTGGGAAAACTGACCCAGAACTACTGACACTAAGACAGTCTAGTGAAACAAACAAACTTTAAAGAAAATAACATCTCGTGGGCATCCAAGCAAAAGAACTGCATCATGTGTAAGGATAATCACATGTGTAAGGAAAAGAAAATCACACAGTGACACCATGCGTGTGCCACCAGATAACCGAGTGACAAACTTAAGGTTCTCAGGAAAGAAAATGTGAGGTGAGGGTTTTACAGGCAGCCAAGAATTCTATACTGACCTCCAAGTGAAAGTATACAGATAAAACTGTGTAAACACAAAAGAACGCGGGGAATACTGTTCTCACAAATGCTTCCTGAAGAAGTTAACAGTTGGCCATCCATATCCATGGGTTCCACATCCTCAGATTCAACCAAACATGGATAGAAAAATCCCAAAACTCCAAAAAGCAAAACTTGAATTTGCCATACGCAGGCAACAATTTACCTGTCATTTACATTGTATTTACAACCATTTACATAGTGTTTACACTGTATTAGGTATTATGAGTAATCTAGAGATGATTTGAAGTATATGGGAGGACTTATGTGGGTTATGTGCAAATACTATGCCATTTTATATAGGGGACTTGAGCATCCATGGATTTTGGTATGGTGTGAAGGGGTCCTGGAACCAATCCCCCTCGGACACCAAGGGACGACTGTACAGGACAGAGTTTCAGATAATCAGGAACGCCTGGGGACTTCCCTCATGGTCCAGTGGCTAAAACTCCGTGCTTCCAATGCAGCAGGCCGGGGTTCGATTCCTGCTCAGGGAACTAGATCCCACATGCCACACCTGAAGATCCCACGTGCCGCAACTAAGACTTGCTGCAGCCATATAAATAAATATTAAGAGGGAAAAAAAGAAAGAACACTTAGAAAAGTTTCAGCACAGAGCTGATAGTAAGCAATGAATATCTCTTACTATAGAACAAACACAGGAACAAGAGAAATAGAGTAGAATTTAACTATTACCTGCTCTGAAAATACAGTTAACACTACTCTGAAAAGGGGAATGAAAGAAGAATATGTAAAGTATAAGAAGCTCACCAAGCAAAAGAATATTACTTGGAACAAAGTACCTGATATTAAATGGAGAGAGAAAGGAGAAAAGCAAGAGCTAAATTCAATATTGTTCATAGTAAGGAACCAATCTATATAACCTTAAATGAATTAATAAGATTAATTTTTAAGGACTTCAGTATAAAACTTAGTGGAGAGGAAAAAACCTTAATAACATATTGAGTCTGTAACTTGTAACTACTACTAATACTCAAACCCGAAAGAAAGTGAACCTCAAGACCTTTTCATAATCCCTGAAAATGTGCCACTACATCCAACTGGCCCTCTGTAGGGATATGGCTGGTGAAGGTGATTATTCCTCCTTTAGAATACAAGAATCTTTGCTAGCATTATGTTTTTCTTCAAATAGACAATTACCTATCTTCTTTTGATCTTTAGGCAAAAGTCCTTGTGTTTCATCCTGTGTACAGAATCAGGCTTTCTTCACAGCAAAGGCAGAGGTTGGTTCCCAAAACTCACTGAAGAAAGAATTCAGTCATATGCACCATTTTGTAATTCACACAGACATTTCATTATTACTACCAAAATTATAAGCAAATTCAGCATCTTCACCAGTGTGATGGTTAATTTTAATGTGTCAGGTTGGCTGGGCCACAGTATTCAGGTATCTAAATCAAGCATTAGATGTTTTCTGTGAAGGTATTTTTCTACATGAAACTAAAATGTAAATCAACAGACAGACTGCCTTCCATAACATAGTTGGGCCCCATCCAATCAGTTAAAGGTATTAAGAAAGAGTGTTCGCCCCCCACAAAGAGGCAATTCTACCTTCAGACTCAAGCGGCAACATCAGCTCTTCCCTGGATCTCCAGTCTCTCTATGCACGCACCATTGGTGCTGTTTCTCTGGAAAACACTGACTACAAACAGCAAAGATTCCATCCTAGATTCAGAGGCATGAAATTTTCTACTACTATGATTCTCAACAAAACCAATATAAACTTAGCCATTGATAGCAGGAAAGGGCAACTGGAAGACTCACAGCAGTGATTTTCTAGTTCAGTCACTCATCCTTTCTATACTCATTAGTGGCATTCTTCTGGAACCGCAACTGCTTCTGAAGAGGGAGACGCTTGATGCTTTCTAATCACATTTCAGAACAAGCAGTTTTTATCCTGGTCACCTCCAGTGGTATAGTACACAAGGCTCTCCTCCATCTTCTGGACAACACAAGGGACTCAAATCTAGCCAGCAAGCATCCCTATTCAAAGTGGCTCCTATATCCTTTAATTCTGAAGAAACACAATCCCTCCTTTTTGCATGGATTTTATTTCCTCACTTTCTTTAAGGGGACTTTAATCATTAATTTTTAAAAATATTTATTTATTTATTTTTGGCTGTATCGGGTCTTCGTTGTTGTGAGCGGGCTTTCTCTACTTGCGGTGAGCAGGAGCTGCTCTTCGTTGCGGTGCGCGGGCTTCTCATTGCGGTGGCTTCTCTTGCTGCGGAGCACGGGCTCTAGGCGCACGGGCTGCAGTAGTTGTGGCACGCAGGCTCAGTAGTTGTGGCGCACGGGCTTAGTTGCTCCGCGGCATGTGGGATCTTCCCAGACCAGGGCTCAAACCCATGTCCCCTGCATTGGCAGGTGGGTTCTTAACCACTGCGCCACCAGGGAAGCCCTTAATCATTAACTTTTGCTGTGGTAAATAATATGCTTGGTCTATTCTAACATTTTGCTTTGTGTTTCTGTTTGCAATACTTTGTCTCATTTCCTCACCCCTTTCTTCCTTTATCTATACAGCTAGGATGAGCAAGGTTTCTTTGCACCAAATAAAGCTTCTAATGGAAGCTGTAGGAATCTATAGATCTTATTTCTAAACTTACAGCAATTACTTCTAACTTCCTAAATATCCTATTTAAATTCCCTGACAGTCCAGTGGTTAGGACTCCATGCTTTCACTGCTGAGCGTGCGGGTTCGATGCCTGGTCAGGGAGCTTCCCACAGCCACATGGCTCGGCCAAAAAAAAAAAAAAAAATCCTATTTAAACTTACAATTTTCTATTAAAATCTACAATTAATCAAAACCTATACTTTCCCTTCCCCGGTCCAAGCAAGACTAAAAGTAACAAAAAAATTCTTAGTAAAAGAAGGAAAGAATTTTAAAAACAAACACCTTAGCACCTAGTAACCCCTTCCTGGCCACTTTCACCACACTGCTGAAATTCAGTCTTTTGTTCCAAACTGTTATTTATCTTGCTACTATCTTAAAAATAATTTTCAAAAAACATTTCCTTATTTAGAAGTAAACAAGAGGATTTTTGTTGCTTTCTGCAACATTTATATTTTTCTCACGTACTGGGTTGGCCAGAGAGTTCGTTCGGGTTTTCCCGTAAACCTGAACTTTTTGGCCAACCCAATATATTTGGTCTTTCTAGACATGTCCTCTGGTAAGTCAGATAGGGTTAACAAATGCAAACTCCAAATTCTTGCAAGCCTCAAAATATTATTTTGTTCTCATCCTTGACTTGCCTAGGTATACAAGGCAGGCTCAGATTCCTTTTCCCCTCAGTACCTTTATTGCAAAAAGGTATTTTCATTGTCTTCTACCTTCCAGAGTTGAGAGATACCAGATGCCAATCTGATCCTTGCTCCTTTGAGGGTAACCCATCTTCCTCTTCAAGTTGCTTTTAGAATTTTGTTACTGGATTCTGAAATGTTACCAGGACTTGTGACATATGTTTCTAATTATCCCTCACTAGCACTTGGTCAATCTCTTGAATTAGGTAAAACAGGCTTGAATTTCAGTCTATCTATTGAATACCTTACATAATATTTTTAATTTCTATGAACTGATTATTTCTTTATCTTGAATGATTTTTCTTTTTAATGAACACAACTTCTGATATCTGAGGATAATTTTCACTTTTCCTGATTCCTTGTGAACTTCTGGGTTTAGCCTTGTCTTTGTTGAGTCTGCTGCTGTCTGAGTGGCAGCTTTCTTAACACTTGCAGATTCCTGGTTCAGCTGCCCTGTTCCATGTATGACTTTCTTTGGTGCTATCAGTGTTCCTCAGGTGCCTGATGATTCTTGGTGTTTATACTTCAGATGCAAGGAAAGATTAAGTGGTATCTGTAGCTGAGATGTATTTCTTCAGGCCAAGTCAGGGTCCCTGGTGTCTGAGTATTAAGTACAGGTTCTGATAAAGCAGCCAGGACCCAGGGAATTGTGAAGCAGCTGAGACTGAGTAGCAACTTCAAGTCAGGGGAGGTAAGGTGAGCATCTACTGCTTAATGGTTTCTCACCCATAATGATTCAGACGACTGCAGCCAGTCTTTGCTCTCCCTGACCTGAATAGATTCTAGGGGTCTAGTTTGAACATTTAACTTTTTCAACTTTTTGGAGGTCTCCCTTTGCAGCTGAAAGTGGTTGGGAGTTCCTTGGCTTAGCTGAGTTTTTATATAAATCTATTCCCATCTGCTGTATATCTTGCAGAGATTTCTCAGTGTTCTGGTCTGCTGGTAGGATGATCTTTCTACACCAATAACAAAAACTGCAAATTTAATGCAAATTACAATGAAGTACTATTTTCTAACTGCTTACAGAATAAATACAGCCCTCCTAGTGAACAATCTGGCAATCCACTGTCCCAGTAATTCCAGGTCTAGGAATTTATCAAAAGAAAACAGTGGACAAGCACAAAGCTACAGCTACAGTGAAGTTCTGAGCAGTGTTCATACCAGGGAAAACTGGAAATAAAAAATGTTCAATAGGTCTCACTGAATTAATAAGTAATAGTGTATCTATATGATGAAATAACTACATAGCTATTAAAATCACAGAAAAAACATGACATTTTATTCCTTGGCTTGTAGACACATCACTCCAATCTCTGTCTTCACATAGTCTTTTCCCCTATAAGTCTGTGTCCAAATTTTCTTCTTATAAAGACACCAGTCATTGAATTGGGGGACCTCTGTAATCCAGTATGACCTCATCCTAACTTGATCACATCTGCAAAGACCCTATATCCAAATAAGATTACAGTCAGTTTCCAGGTGGACACGAATTTTGGAGGACATTATTCAACTCAGTACATACATCCCTCAGAGTCGTTGCAAGGAATAAATGAAATAATGTTTCCAAAGCACTTAGTACTGTGCATGGCAGGGCACACAGTAGGACACACAATTATCCATACAGATATGCAGAAAAAAACTTTTAAAACATACATTAAATTATTAACAGGTGTGATCTCTGGATGATGGCATTAAAAATAATTAAGTTGTCTTCCTCTGAATTTACCTGTGTTTTCAAATTTTTCTATGACTTAAGTATTTTACTTTCATAGGCAGATAAAACAATTTTTAATTACTCTTAATGCAATGGATGTCCTAATTCTGCAATAAACTATATATAAAAACAGATTTATACATATTAGTGTTATCAATTCCAAATTTTATTTCTGTTGCCTTTTTTTTTACATCATTTCACTAGTTCTAAAAGAAGAATTCAAGGAGATCTAATATAGATACCATTTCTGCCCAATTTATTTAATAAACAACTTAATTTGATCGAAAGGAGGAGGTAAAAAAGAATGAATGGATGGGACTTCCCTGGTGGTCCAGTGATTGGGACTCTGCGCTTCCAAGGCAGGGGGAACGGGTTTGATTGCTGGTGAGGGAACTAGGATCTCACATGCCGCGTGGCGTGGCAAAAAAAAAAAAAAAAAAAAAAAAGAATGGATGCCTCAACGAATACTAAAGACAAAAACAGTAATTAGAATATACTACTTTTTAAAATCATCAGTCAAGCTTTCCAATTATTGCACCTTGAATGCCTAAACTGTTCAAATACCCTTGCAGCCGAAGTTTACAAAGAAGAATGTTTAAAAATATTTTTAAACATATGTTAAAATATTAAATATTATTTAATATTAAGTGTAGAAATATATAAGTTTTTGATAAACTGATTTAAGCTCTTCCAACTATAGCATCTACTAGAAGACAAGGTTTAGAACTTCCCTAAATTACAAGAAATATACTAAGAGTATCTAATATTGGGCAAAATGTTGATAATTGCTGAATCTGGATGATAGGAATTCGGGATTTATTATATACTACTTTATTTTTGTGTGTATTTGAAATTTTCCGTACTAGAAAAGTTAAGAATTATATATTAAACAAACTCTAACATTTTACTTTAATTTCTAATTGCTAATTCAGATTCAAAAATCAGTAAGAAAAACTTTAAGGGGGGACTCCCCTGGTGATGCAGTGGTTAAGAATCCGCCTGCCAATGCAGGTGACATGGGTTTGAGCCCTGGGCCGCAAAGATCCCACATGCCGCGGAGCAACTAAGCCCGTACACCACAACTACTGAGCCTGTGCTCTAGAGCCCGTGAGCCATGACTACTGAAGCCCGCGCATCCAGAGCCCATGCTCTGCAACAAGAGAAGCCACCGCAATGAGAAGCCCGCACACCACAACAGAGTAGTCCCCGCTCGCCGCAACTTAGAGAAAGTCCACGCACAGCAACGAAGACCCAACGCAGCCAAAAATAAATAAATAATTATATATATATAAAGAAAAAACTTTAATAAAAATTAAAGCTTACTTACATGAGTTGAAATAGTATATATAAAAGCAAACAATAAGAATATGTCAGATTACTGGAAGAAGATATAAAAAGAACACAAACACACGTGTGTCATCTCTGGACAGTTCAATCTAAGAATAGTACAGGGAATTCCCTGGTGGTCCAGTGGTTAGGACTCCTCACTTCCACTGCTGAGGGCCCGGGTTCAATCCCTGGTTGGAGAATTAAGATCCCACAAGCCACACAGCATGAACAACAACAAAATTTTTTTTAATAAATAAATAAGAGCAGTACAAATAAGGATGTGAGATTAATGATTTAAAGCAATGAACTTTTAAAATTTAAAATAACAGTTCCTTTAATATGGTAATGTTGTTTTTTGTTCTCCCTGGATATATTATTTTTAACAGCCTTAGTCTCTGGTATTTTCTTTGGAAAAAAAGTCTAAAATGTTCTTAACTATCATTTACTAGGTAGTCAATAAATAAACAGCAATACTGTAAACAAATACCAAGACACTTCATTCAACTGAAGACATATGGAATTACATAGCCAAGGGCAAATAAAAAGCTGCATCCCGTCAAGATCCAAACAATTCAAGGATAAAAGCAGAGAAACAAGAATTAAACATCTATAATCACTTTCCTTGTTTCTTATCTCCAGAAGCTATAAATGGCTTTTCTTGTAGTTTCAATGGGAGAAAATGGTGACCAAGTACACAGCATCCAATCATCCTTCATTGCTGTAATTTTGTGTACTCATTTCCAAACAACTTGACTTAGTTATCTAACGTGCTTTAAGATATCAGCTCTGATAATGGTCTAGGCCAGTGCTTCTCAAACTTTGGCTTGCATTGAATCACCTAGAGAGCTTTTGAAAAAAGATACCCAAGCCCTGCCCCAGAGACTCTGGGCTCCATTCCGCAGGTCTGGAGAGTGACCAAAGACTTTCTAACAAGCTTCCAAGTGCTACTGCTGCTGGCACCAGACCTTTCTTAGTAGAGCTGATCCAGAAAAAACACTAATTTCTATCCATCCATGTGCCCAAAAAAGATAAACAGAGTGCAGAAAATATTTCTGTACTTTGCTCAATACTTTAAATAAGTTCTCAATGTACCATTCCAATTATTTGGTCATCAAGAAAAGAATTCCTAAGAACAAACTAGTGGTTACCAATAGGGAAAGGGAAGTGGGAGGGGAAAAATAGGGATAGGAGATTAGGAGGTACAAACTACTATGTATAAAATAAATAAACTACAAGGATATATTGTACAGCACAGGGAATATAGCCAATATTTTATAATAACTATAAATGGAGTATAATCATTAAAAATTGTGAATCACTATGTTGTATACCTAAAGCTCACATAATATAAATCAACTATACCCCAATTAAAAAAAAATCTGTTTTAAGACCTTTCATCTTTTATCTAGACTCCCTTATTGACTTAAGTTGACTACTGTTTCTCATCAGTAAATATCTTACTTTTATAGTCAATATTTAAAGGCACCATACTTCTTCAAGTTAAATTTTCAACCATTACAATTCTACTATGAACCAGTAAATGACTGCCACACACCATGTACTTTGGTGTATGAATTAATTACTGACCTCTTTCCTTATTCTATTTAGTATTGTGAGATAACAGCAGTTTCCTGACTTTGTGTTCCAGCAGATTTCAAAAGAAACTATTAAGGCAAATAATTATCTTTCTGCAAAATGCATACCAGCAAGTCGAGAGAGAAAAAACTGCTTCTCTAGTACTTGTTGCTTGATAAAAGTTCTACAGCTGATACGGTCATTCCCAGCTTAAACTGGCAATATAAAAACAAGATGGAGAAAGTCAAGTTTTCCATCCAAATCACTATGGTTTTTTCATTATTTTGTCTACACAGTGTACACCCTGAGGATATCAGAGATGTCCATGGCAAACATCCAAATGCCTCAAGGGTCTTCCAAAGCACTAGTCACTTTCACTGGTGTTAATAACAGTTATTGGCAAATTGATTAAAAAGTATTACATATTTGACCAATTTAAGATTGTCAATACCATGGATCATTTAGATGCTTGCTCCAACTGTTATCTAGTCTGTGTGTTTAGGACAGAAATAATATATTTTTCAGATATGAGACAACAAAACATACAGTTCAGGAAATAGAATGTGGTAGTTAATATGGGCTTTAGAATCAGACTGTCCTATTTCTGAATCCTAGCTCAGTCAATTCTTATACGTATGACCTCAGACAAGTTACTTAATCTCTCTGTGCACGGAAGAATTCATGGTCCCTACCTGACAGGGATGCCATGAACACTAAATGAGACTACACCAGGGACACAAGGAGGAGGATCACAGTGACAGTTTTATAAGATACTAGTATTGGTATCTTATAAAATGAAAGGAAAACATTCCCTGGAAATCCTCAACTTAGCATGTAACAGCTCATGATCCATTTTCTAAATGTACATTAGTAGGAAATACACCAAAGCCCAGTCATACCTTCCAACAGTACCCTGAAATGTAAATCTATCCACTATTCCAATTAGGAAGAAAAGAGCCAGATTTACATTTGAAAACTAAAACAAAGAATCACTGTAGCTAAATTCACCTTACATGTCCCCCAACTACACTTCCCTTCAAGATGTAACTTCAGTGCAGATTTCCCAAATAACCTCCTGGGAAGCCAGGAAAGGCTTGTCCACCAGCTTGTCCCCCAAACACACCAAGGACCCTAGCCCGCAAGAAGTACAAAAGTGTGTTTCTATTTACTTTAAAAAATGAGAACAAGACTCAGCTACACAACGTTTCTGGGTGCAGAGGTACTGCTCCAAGCACTGGAGACCTATTACCTGAATCCCCTAGCACCCACGGGGATGGGAGGTGCCGTTCTCAGGACGGTGGCTCTGCCAGCATTTGTTTCCTGGGAGTTCCTGTGACTCTCTCAAGCAAGCAGAGGCATCTGCACATGGAGTTATTATTGCTCAGTCTCCCTATTCCAAGACGGGAAGCGAGAGGAGGCATGACCACGGGTCAGTGGCTGCACATGAGGAGTCCCGAGGGCCTTACTTTCTGGAGAGCCACAATGGGGGCAGGCAAGGAGAGTGAGGCTCCAGTTCTGCTTTCTTATATTTGTTTGCTGTATACACTTCATCTGTAGAAAGGATTCTATGATAAAAAGCTGAAAACCTTGTTGTTCTAGTCCAACACCATGACTTTACATGAGTTAAGCAGAGCACCAGGCACATGAGGGAACTTGGTAACGCCCACAGCTGAGCCAGTGGGGCTTCCCACTCCAAGGCCAGCCTCTCCAACAGCCATTATTCCCACTCACCCTTCCAAGGACAACTATTAACACCTTTCACTTGTGAAATGTGGAAACTTTTCAGTTTTTTTCCATCCCACCCATCTTCAAATTTGCACTGAGATTAGAAAAAATAGGAAAATGACCGATAACTTTTCCTTTCATTTCAACTTCTCCCTTTTAATATGTTCAAAACGTCTACCCTTTAAGTGAGACAAGCACACCTCATATTAAAGCACTAGATCAAGTTCCCTGTATCATACAACATACAGGATGAGAAACCTTTTAGCTGTACACATATGAACTTCAAAAATTGAACAGGTAGGTATTCAAGCCTTGTGTTTTAGGGGAAAAAAGATGAAGAGTTCCGGTTTTGCAAAGTTAATGTGTAATTTACTTTCATTTCCCACTGTATTTAAGTTTTTTTTCATTACCTTCTATTTGTGCCAAGAGGTGGTGTACCATTTATGGTAATGATATGATAATTAGTGGAGATATAGTACATAAATTATCAGATTACTAGATATGGCAGAAGATGTGAAGGTGATGGGCAAATAAATGAAATTTGAGAAACGCTTTATCAAACCTCAGAACTTGCCTTATCTTCATATTTTTACTTTCCAAGTCATTTCTTAAACTGAATATCACAAATATTTACATTACATATACAAGTATTCATTTAAGTAGAGACATATTTAGTTTAATCACCAACAATTACTAAAAGGCACCTTTATTCATCCAAACTTTCCACAAAAGCCCCGAGGACTCACACTCTTTGACCACTACAGTGCGGTGACCAAGAGGTACAAGCATTTCAATATGAGTAATTTGAAAATAATTGCTATGGGGAGAGTCTTAGGAGGTGCTAGGGTCAAGGAGAGTCTTCCATATTTAACAATCCACGATTAAGACTCATACAATCATAACTGATTTGTTAGAGAGGGTTCCATGGTGCAGTAGCTGTCACTACTGCACAGTAGTGGATACTGTGGATACTTGTAAAATCTATTAAATAAAATACAGTACCAGTGGATATTGTTATTTAAGATAGTATCTCAATTTTCTTTTTGGACATAACTACATTACACACAAAAGAAGATTTCAGGGAGGAAAAAAGTTGCTTCTACTCTCTAGTACCTATAGAATTTAGGATTTATAACACATTTGTCACTTAAAATTATCTTTCAACATACTTATGCTTTCTCTAAATTACAAGCTCCTCATTCATTTGAAAATCTTATAAAGAAGTGAGTGTGCCTGGCAGAGTGCTAGCCAGGTCCTCAATGCACAGGGATTAGATAGCACACCACTACTCAGCATGCAGCAAGGCTATATGTGACGCTGGCTGCTGTGAGGCAAGACCTGCTCATACACGGAGAGAGCCTCACATAGATGACCTCATATCTCATGTAACCAAAGGCCACAGTTTGCTATCTAAAAAGGCAAGTTTCAGAATTGCTTACTTGTGGGATGTCCGTTTCTTCATCATGCTTGCAGATACACCAGCATGGCCTAAAAGAGAAGTGAGTGTGAGTCAACGAAAACTGAATAAAAAATAGTTCAAACTCAGGAAAAAGTTAACTTATGAAAAACTGCTATATAAAGTATGAAGTTAAAATAAACCACAAGAGAATTCCCTGGTGGTTTATGGTTAGGACTCTGCATTTCCACTGCCGAGGGTCCAGGTTTGATACCTGTTTGGGGAACTAGGATCCCACAAACCACAAGCCGTGGCCAAAAAAACCCACAAACAGCCAACATGTAACAAAACCATTTGTTCACTTATCTTTTAAACAGGAGATATAAGGGATTCTGGGAAGATAAAATGACAGAGACAGCAGTTTATCTCCCTAAATCAGCCATAAAACAAAACCAAAATCACACGGACAAAAACTGCAACAAAAAATGACAATCCTAGTCATAAAGAACTAAAAGGTACAGAACTTGTCTTCCTGCCACAAACAACTAGAAAATGGGACAAGAGATATGACACATCTGGATCCAAATATCAGGACAACAGGCAGCAGAGGACTGTGGAACCAGGGAGCAGAAAACCCATGCAGAGGTCCCCACACCAACCAAGTGCATCCCGATAACAACTTGTGGATGATGGTTCATGAAGGGAAAACCAAGAACACTGTGGTTCTGCTACACTGAGAGTCAGATGGGAGTTGCGGAGGGAGAGGTGGCTGGGAGTTGTGGATCTGAGTGCTGGCAAGGAGAGAGATCTCAGAGGGAGCTCCAAACATCTGGAAGGGGAGGGGTGGTCTTAAGTCTGGCTAGATATTAACCTGCAAAGGCATGAGGGTTGTTCAAAGTCCATCTAGCCACCTCTCTGAACACACAGGGCAGTCAGTAAAAACCATAAAAAGATAATCCGTTAACCAGAAGGATGAAGTAGCCCTAAGAAGAAAAGCTGCTATAGACCTATCCTAGCACCTGCTTGCCAAAACAAACTCCAATATTCATTAAAGGACATCAATAAAACCCAGTGCTCCACAACACACTTCAAATGTCCAACACCCCAACTAAAATTATTAGACCTGTGGAAAAGCGGCAGACTGTAACCCCATAACCAAGCGGGTTTTTACCAAAACGATGTAATTAGCAGGCAAGGATGTTAAAAGAACTATTAACAACTATGCTCAAATAGCTAAAGGAAGACAAAAACACTTAAAATAGAAAAATGGGGGTGGGGTGGGGAGAAGAGAATAAATAAATGAAACTGGTGAAAAATACATGATCCAAAATGAAAGAAAAAAAAAAATCACTGGATATGATTAACAGCAGATTAGACCCCACAGATAAAAAACCAGTGAATGTGAGACATGGCAGTAGAACATATCTAAAACAGAACACAAAGGAAAAAACTGGGGGAAACAAACAGCCTCAGTGACTTGTAGGACAATATCAACTAGCCCAACATAAATGAAATGCACTCCATGAAAGAGAGGACCAAGGGGTGAAGGAAGAAAAAGTCTGACAAAAATAATGGCAGAAAGTTTTCCAGATGTGGTAAGTACATAACCATGGAGTCAACAAGCTCAATGAAGCCAAAGTAAGATAAAGACAAAGGAAAAAACCACACCAAGGCACATCCTAATCAAATTTCTGAAAACCAATGATAAATAAAATATTTTAAGCAGACAAAGAATAAAGACACCTTAAACTTAGGGAAACAGAAAATACTAGCTCCAGATTTGTTGTCAGAAACAATGTAAGCCAGAAAACAGTGGAATAAATCTTTAAGGTGCTGCTAAGATAAACAAAATAACCTACCTGTGGATTCAGAATACTATAGATAGCAAAAATCTTTCCAACCCCAACAATATTGATAATTTCATTAAACATAGTCTAAATGAATCAATTAAGAGACCATATAAAGAAGGAAGAGATGATTATTAACATCAGACAAAGTAACTTCAGGACAAAGTTATCAGGGATCAAAAAGGACATTCCAAAATGACGAAAGGATCAATCAAGAAGCCATACCAGGGAGTTCCCTGGTGGTCCAGTGGTTAGGACTCCAAGATCTCACTGCCGAGGGTCTGGGTTCAACCGCTGGTGGGAGAATGAAGACGCCACAAGCTGTGACGGTGCGGCCAAAAAACCAAAACAAAACAAAGAAAGGGAAGCCATAACAATCTTACATGTATATGAACCTAATTATAGAATACTGAAATATATGGACTTCCCTGGTGGTGCAATGGTTAAGAATCCGCCTGCCAACGCAGAGGTCACGGGTTCGATCCCTGGTCCGGGAAGATCCCACATGCCGCAGAGCAACTAAGCTCACATGCCACAACTACTGAGCCTGTACTCTTGAGCCCACGTGCTGCAACTACTGAAGCCTGTACACCTAGAGCCCATGCTCCACAAGAGAAGCCACCATGAGAAGCCCGTGTACCACAACAAAGAGTATCCCTCACTCTCTGCAACTAGAGAAAGCCTGCGCACAGCAACGAAGACCTAACGCAGCCAAAAATAAATAAATAAAATAAATAAAGAACACTGAAATATATAAAGCAAAAACTGACAGAATTCACAAGGAAAAGTGACATACTCATAATTGTATTTAAAAATATGAACGCTTCTCAGTAATTGATATAACAAGTGGCTAGGAATATCAGAAAGGATATAAAAGACCTGAACGTCACAAACAGCCAACTAGGCTTAGTTGACATTTACAGAATGCCAATCCAATATTGTCAAAATAAAGATCTTTTCCAAGTTCACATGGGACATTAACCCAGATACACCATATGCTACTCAGAATACAAACCCTCAATACACTTAAAATAACGTGAAATCA
Source organism: Phocoena phocoena (assembly GCF_963924675.1). Classification (NCBI taxonomy): domain Eukaryota; kingdom Metazoa; phylum Chordata; class Mammalia; order Artiodactyla; family Phocoenidae; genus Phocoena; species Phocoena phocoena. The sequence continues at coordinate 23,559,564 of NC_089224.1, forward strand.
TACAAAGTATGTCCTCTAACTATATCAGAATCAAGTCAGAAATAAATAACAAGGTATTTGGAAACACCCCAGTATTTGCAAATTAAACAACAATCTTCTAAAACTTCATGGTTCAAACACAAAATCACAAAGAAAATTCAAATATTTTGAATAAAAATATGAAAATGAAAACAATCTATCAATATCTGTGGAATGATGCAAAAGCATGCTTACTATATTGATCAAAATTCACGCTAAGTAACAAGATCCACCTGGGTGGAGGAAGAATGCTTCTGGGTTTTCTGCAAAGTTCTCTCTCCTTGGCTTTACGTTAAGACATGCAATTTTTAGACATAAATTTCTGTACTTACATAACATTTACAATTCTAAGAAGTTAAATGAAAAAGGAGATATATGGTCAATTGGTCTGTGTAAGATTGTCCATTCTACTTCATAGATAAAAACAGTGAGACATTACCCCAATTGCTCAGAGAGCCATTCTCCCCCACTTTCACCTAGCATGCTTATATATATACAGTGCACGAAGTGGGCAGCTCATACATGAAGATGAGATACAGACTGAACAGAGAGCAAATCTATCCAGAGCATCCCTGGAACATCCCTAAGGCTTACAACAGATGCGTATAACGATATAAAAAATGCAAAAGTAGACGTGAAAATACAGGATTCGATCAAGATCTACTGGAATTGTACCTGGTGTCAGGATCCCCTCCTTCCCTTCACCACTAACTATACAAGGAAAGGGCAGCTGACGTTAGCATTTGGTACACCCCCGGCCTAACACCCACACGGCTCCCTGCATCCTAGACACTTAACAGGCCCCAGACATCGCCACACTCCCCACAAAGCTGACTTTCCCATTTAGATGAGTACCGTGACAAAAACAATCTTCTGATCAATCAAGAAAAGGTAAGCCGTTTGTAATTAATCCTTAATTCTTAAGTATGAATGGACAATGAACAACAGTCAAACAAAACAAAAAAACAAACAAAAAACCCAGTGGTATGAGAAAGATAAAAATAAGCATCACTGTTTGTAGTTCCAAGGCCTACGAAGATTAAATAAAAGAACTGGTATCCTCAGGAAAACTGAAGATACTATAGTCATAAAATGGGAACAAGTGGCTATAAAAAGGGACAACAAGAGCTCTTGAAAATTAAAATAAATGAAGAGAGAGAACTTTCCATTTCCAGTCCGGCATGTTAGGAGCTTGGAAGTTATCACTCTGTCCTAACAAGGGCTGAACAAGCTGAAAAATCAACAACTCTTCTTAGATTGGTGAGAGAAGTGAGGTTACAAGGAATCACTGTCCCCAAAATTGGAGACACAGACAAGCAGATACAGAGAATCACAATTCATGGTAGCAGAATCCTCTGCAGGAACCAGTACCTGGGTAGGAAAACCTGAAAGGCAATTGACTAACTGCTAGAGGCTTGATGTGGACAAGTCTGAAAAATAAAAACTCCAGGGGACCTAGTCATGGGAAGGAAGGGGCTCCACATATTTTTAAGTTTTACCTCCAGAAGCACCATCAGGTTCTCACAGTGAAGAGCAGAGAAAAACCCCCTTATGCTTTCAGCAGAGGGAAGGGAGAAGTACCCTTTTTGAAATACAGCAAAGTATTATGTTCTTAACAAGGCCTGCCCTTGAGAGAAACTATTTTATTGGAGCCTTACTGTATCAGGGCCTAAGTGACCAGAGGGAAGGGAAATACCCAACTCCAACTCTCTAGCTGTCCCCTGGTGTGACAGGTATTTCAAGGCTCAGCCCCCTAGCCACCCTGTAGGACACAAGAGGGGAGGAAACTGAGGAGCACAAGTGAAGGTCACAGCCCGGTGAGGCAGACTCACTGAAGACTAAAACCTCATCACAGAACTACATAGTGCATCTCTCCCTCCCACACCACACCACCATATCACTTAAGGCTCATTTACCAGAGCTCCTTTTACCCAGAATATCATGTCTGGCTTTCATCAAAAACTGTGAGGCACAGTTTGAAGAGACAGAGCAAATACCAGAATCGGACTCAGATATGGCAGTGATGCTGGAATTATCCAACTGAGAACTTAAAATAACTATGAATAACATGCCAAGGGCTCTGAGTGGCTGAACCACACTGACTCTTCTTTGTCAACTCCTTCTTAGGCCCTCAGTCCCACCCCCTCTCCCCTTTCTGCATGACTGAGCTTTAGCTTACTCACAAGAAATGCACCCAAAGCAGGTAAGTTTCCTATCAACTCTTACCCTTGCCTTTACCTGATATGAAAACTGGGAGAGTATCTTTTGCTGATGCAGATGGTTAGTGGACATGAGACCCCTGGCGGGGGGAGGAAAAACCCCAGTCCCATCTGTGTGGGTGTGCTTCTCCCTTAGTAATCAGATTCCATTTTTAGCTTTGGCTCCTTTAAATCCCCCTATACTCCTTTTGGTGGTATGGAGTGCAGCTGCAAACACCTATGGATGGTCGTCCAGCTGATCCTGCCTGTGTGTAAGTCACCCCACAATAAACTTCATAATTGCACTTTATGACCGCTTCACTTTTTAGTCTCAAAGACTAAAAAAATTAAAGAACCATATAAATGGACAGATATTCCATGTTCATGGATAGGAAAAACCAACACTGTCAAGATGTCAGCTCTTCCCAACTTGATCTGTAGATTAAATGCAATCCCAATCAAAATCCTAGCAAGTTATTTTGTGGTTATCAACAAACTGACTCTAAAGTTTATATGGAGAGGCAAAAGACACAAATAGCCAACAGGATATTGAAGCAGAAAAATAAAACTGGAGGACTGACATTACCTGACTTCAAGACTTGCTATATAACTACACTAATCATGACAGTGTGGTATCGGTGAAAGAACAAAGAGATCAATGGAACAGAATAAAGAGCCCACAAATAGTCACCCATAAATACAGTTAACTGTTCTTTGACAAATGAGCAAAGGCAATAAAATGGAGAAAAGACAGTGTTTTCAACAAATGGTGCTGGAACAACTGGACATCCACATGTAGAAAAATGAATTTAGACACAGATCTTATATCCACCACAAAAATGAACTCAAAACAGATCACAGGCCTAAATGTAAAACAAAAAACTATCAACTATAAAACTCCTAAAAGGTAACATAGGAGAAAATCTAGATAACCTCAGTTATGTTGGGAACCTTTTAGATACAATGCCAAAGGCAAAATCCATGAAAGAAATAATTGATAAGTTGGACTTAATTAAAATTTAAATCTTTTGCTCTGTGAAAGACACTGTCAAGACGATAAGAACATATTTGGGAAAGACATATCTGATCAAGTACTGTTATCCATAACATAAAGAGAACTTTTAAAATTCAGCAATAAGAAAACAAACTGATTAAACAACTTTTAAAAATTGAACCAAAAGGGCTTCCCTGGTGGCGCAGTGGTTGAGAGTCCACTTGCCGATGCAGGGGACACGGGTTCGTGCCCTGGTATGGGAAGATCCCACATGCCGCGGAGCGGCTGCGCCCGTGAGCCACGGCCGCTGAGCCCGCGTCCGGAGCCTGTTGCTCCGCAACGGCAGAGGCCACAACAGTGAGAGGCCCGTGTACCGCAAAAAAAAAAAAAAAAAAAAAAAATTGAACCCAAAACCTTTACACCTCACCAAAGATACAGAGATGGCAAATAAAAGTATAAAAAGATGGTCTATATTATAAGTCATCAGGGAAATACAAACTCAAAACAATGAGATACCACTAAACACACCTATCAGAATGGTGAAAATCCAAAATATGTATTGATAACACCAAATGCTGGAGAGGATGTGGAGCAACTGGAATTCTCATTCACTGTCGGTGGGAATCCAAATTTGGAAGTTTCTCACAAAACTCTTACCATATAATCCAGCAATTATCCTCCCTGGCACTTATCCAAAGGAGGTGAAAACTTACATCCACATAAAAGCCTGCACATGGATGTTCATAGGAGCTTTATACATAATTGCCAAAACTTGGAAGCAAGCAACAAGATGCCCTTCAGTAGGTGAACGGATAAATAACTGGTACTATATCCAGACAACAGAATATTATTCAGTACTGAAAAAAAAAAAGCTATCAAGCCATGAAGGAATTTTATGACTCGAACTATATGATATTCTGGGAAAGGCAGAACTATGGAGACAATAAAAGGTCAGTGGTTGCCAAGGGTTAAGAGGGAGGTAGGGATGAATAGTTGGAACACAGGATTTTCAGGGCAGTGAACCCATTCTGTATGATACTATAATGGTGGATTTGTGTCATTATGCATTTGTCAAGACCCACAGAACATACAACACCAAGAGTGAACACTAAGGTAAACTACAGACTTAGGATGATGCTGATGTGTCAATGTAGTACCTTCATTGGTAACACATATATAATTGAGTGTGGGATGCTGCTACTGGGGAACACTGGGGAGAGATGGGGGGTATATGAGAAATCACTGTACCCTCTGCTCAATTTTGCTATAACTTAAAACTGCTCTACAAAAATAGTCTATTTTTTTAATTCTTTAAAAAAAATAAAGAGGTACTAGACTTATTCTTTGACCATCAACACTGGGCTAGACAACAAGAGGTAAGTGATGCCTTCAAAACTGAGGTAAAATTATTTTGAATACAGAACTCGTAACCAGATAAATTACCAACTGGCATTTACAGTCATGTACGGGCTCAAAATTTAAACCTTAAACAAATCTTCTCTCAGAATTATTGGAGGATACTCCAGAAACTGAGAGAAAAGCACTGTAAACACAGAGGATCTGAGAAACCATGTTAGAAGTTCAGCGCAGCTTCTGAGAAGTAGGCTAAGAGACCCATACAGATGGGAGCAAGAGACAAGGGACTCAAGGAAGATTTTTCTCCAAGAAGCTGACTCCACACAACAGAGAGTATAAGATAAATTACTCATACCACAGACAAAAGTTAATATCTCTGACATTAAAAGAGGTTCTGAAAGTAGAGAAGAAAAAATGGGTGAGATAAGAACAGAAAAAGGTCAAAGAGGCATTTACAAGTAACACAAGATATGCAGCCTCACGCATACAACTACAGAGATACCATTCCCACCCATCAGATGGACAAAAATCTACACTGCTGACAACATACAACGCTGGTGAGACTCTGTGAGAAACACATATTACTTGCTAGTAGGAATGCAAAACGGTACAGAGCCCGTTGAGGGGAATCTGGTGACATCTCACAGAATTACATACACATTTAAGATCTGATTCAGTTCTACCTCTAGAAATCTATCCTAATGGCATTGGCAAGACAAATGGACAAGGCTATTCATTGCAGTTATTATTTCTAATAGCAGAAGAGTAGAAACAACCTAAATGTCCAAATAACTGACTACTGAACAAACTAATTTGGTACACCTGCACAATGGAATACTGTTCAGTTGTAAAGAGTCATGAGCAATTTCTCTACATACTGCTAAGAAGAGGTCACCTATACATACTGTTAAGTGGAAGAAGCAAATAACAGAAGAGTAGGTAGGTGTGTATATATTCACTGGGCACCAATGTCAGTTAGTTGTCAATGGTGGGTTATATCACCCATCTGAGGATCACAGATTTTCCAGTGGAAAACAGAACAAGACCCTTTATTAGGGAGCTGCATCTATTTGTTGATTGAAATGAGGAAAAAAGCCTAATTTACAAAATAAACTGTTCAATGACTCACCAAACCACTACTTAAATTGTACTAAACCATGACAGGCAAGTAAAACTATATACACTCAAAGTGTTTTAACAAGTTCATTCAGACACATGTTCCAAAATAACCAACTTTTGACTTAACTTTGCATGGACTCAGATGTTCCAAGGATAAAGACCAATGTCTGTTCCAGCAACTCATTTGGATTAAAAATACCAATCCCCCTACACACCACACTCATTGCCTCCAATCCTATTAACTCACTCATTCCTCCCCTGTGAGCACCTTTCCCTCTTGTGAAATTTCCCTGGGAGGCTGTCAAGGTGACAGTCTCCCTGTTGATCAGCAATTTTAATTAGCCTGGCTTTACATGACCAGCCGTCGTCTCTGGGGGGGTGCCACTTCAACAAACAGAAAAAGAGTATGACTTTATAACTTTAAGGGAGAAATCAGGAAATCTGAGAGGTATTAAATACTCTCATCATACAAGCAGGAAATCTGAAAATCCATCTCTAAAGAAAACATTCACAAGAGAAAACATTCACAAATAGAGACGAAAAGCAAAGAGACACTAAGACAATCATAAGAGGCAGAGCTAATTCAAGAAAGGCTTTTTAAGAATGCAACTTACAGGGGCTTCCCTGGTGGCACAGTGGTTAAGAATCCACCTGCTAATGCAGGGGACACGGGTTCGAGCCCTGGTCTGGGAAGATCCCACATGTCGTGGAGCAACTAAGCCCATGTGCCACAACTACTGAGCCTGCGCTCTAGAGCCTATGATCCACAATTACTGCGCCCGCATGCCACAACTAGTGAAGCCCACGCACCTAGAGCCTGTGCTCCACAACAAGAGAAGCCACTGCAATGACAAGCCTACACACCGCAACGAAGAGTAGCCGCTGCTCGCCGCAACTAGAGAAAGCCCACACGCAGCAACAAAGACCCAATGCAGCCAAAAATAAATAAATTTAAAAAAATTAAAAAAAATAAGTTTCTAGAGAAGAGGGGAAAAAAACCACTGGACACATACAAAGGTTCAGAAATGAAAATGGCATACAACTTCCCCAAATAGCAACACTGGATCTCAAAGACAATGAATGGAGCAATGCCTGGAAAATTCTGAAAGAAAAAGTTATTTCCAACCTAGAATCTTTTCCCTGCCAAATATAAAGCATGAGAGTAGAATAATAACAATGTTGATACAAGGTCCAAAAAACCTTCCATCTTCTATGTGCATTTTAAAAAATTCTTATTAGAGACAATTTCAGGAAATCTGAGAAGTGGAAAGTAAAGAATATGAATGAATCACTATACATTCCACTTGCAGCTTTAACAATCAACTCATTCACTGCCTACTCTTGAAACTTTTGAAGACGTACATGCTTTACCCAGGCAAGAGTACACACTAAGAGACAAAATGCATGGGAACCAGGAGGAAAGGAGAATCTAACATACAAAAGAGGAAAAAGAAATTCCAAGGATGACAATGTTGCAGCAGGTCGAGAGAATAATCAACAGATGAGAAAAGGACAGAAGGCACTAGGAAAAAATCCTCTAAGAAAAACACGGACAGATGGATTTGGCATGCAGGAAATTATACTGAGAGGAGCTTTATAAAGCTGTTGGAGGGTTTAAAAGACTTCAACTTGCAAAGAAACTTAAAGAAATAGAAAAAAACTAAAGCAATCACTAAACTCCAGGAAAAATGTGCAGAAAAAAATAATCATACTGCATTACTTGGCTCAAAAGTTCAGTACTTATGTAGTAATCATGATAGAAACAGTAAGTACCATTTTAGCCAAAACTTAGAAGGCTAAAGAAGTAGTAAAATTGTCCCTGTTTGCAGATGACATGATGCTATATATAGAAAGTCCTAAAAGATGCTACCAGGAAACTAGTAGAACTCATCAATGAATTTGACAGTTGCTGGATACAAAATTAATATACAGAAATCGTTTGCATTTGTATACACTAAAAACAAAATATCAGAAAGAAATTAAGGAAACAATCCCATTAACCACTGCATCAAAAAGAATGTATCTAGAAATTAACCCACCTAAGGAGGCAAAAGACCTGTACTCCAAAGACTGTAAGACACTGATGAAAGAAATTGAAGACAAAAGATATACTGTGTTCTTGGAATGGAAGAATCAATATTGTTAAAATGACCATACTACCCAAGGCAATCTACAGATTCAATGCAATGCCTATCAAATTACCAATGGTCTTTTTCACATAACTGCAACAAAAAATTTTATTTGTATGGAAACACAGAAGACTGCCAATAGCCAAAACAGTCTTGAGAAAGGAGAACAGAGCTGGAGGAATCATGCTCCCTGACTTCAGACTGTACTACAAAGCTACAGTAATCAAAACAGTACGGTACTGAAACAAAAACCGACATAGAGATCAATGGAACATGATAAAAAGCCCAGAAATAAACCCACGCACTGATGTTCAATTAATCTACGACAAAGGAGGCAAGAATATACAGTGGAAAAAAGACAGTCTCTTCAATAAGTAGTGCTGAGAAAACTGGACAGCTAAATGTAAAACAATGGAATTAGAACATTCTCTAACACCATATACAAAAATAAACTCAACTGGATTAAAGACCTAAATGTAAGACTGGATACTACAAAACTCCTAGAGGAAAACATAGGCAGAACACTCTTTGACATAAATCACAGCAGTATTTTTTTGGATCTGTCTCTTACGGTAATGGAAATAAAAGCAAAAATAAACAAATGGGACCTAATTAAACTTAAAAGCTTTTGCATAGCAAAGGAAACCATAAACAAAATGAAAAAAGACAATCACGGACTGGGAGAAAATTGCTGCAAATGATGCTACTGACAAGGGATTAATTTTCAAAATACACAAATAGTTCATACAGCTTAATATCAAAAACACAACCCAATCAAAAAATGGGCAGGGCTTCCCTGGTGGCACAGTAGTTGAGAATCTGCCTGCTAATGCAGGGGACACAGGTTCGAGCCCTGGTCTGGGAGGATCCCACATGCCGCGGAGCAACTAGGCCCGTTAGCCACAACTATTGAGCCTGCGCGTCTGGAGCCTGTGCTCCACAACAAGAGGCCGCGATAGTGAGAGGCCTGCGCACGGCAATGAAGAGTGGTCCTTGCTTGCTACAACTAGAGAAAGCCCTCGCACAGAAATGAAGACCCAACACAGCAAAAATAAATAGTTAATAAACTCCTACCCCCAACATCTAAAAAAAAAGGGCAGAAGACCTCAACAGACATTTCTCCAAAGATGACATACAGATGGGCAACAGGCACATTAGAAGAGGCTCAACATGCATTAATTAGAGAACTGCAAATCAAAAGTACAATGAGGTATCACCTCACACCAGTCAGAATGGCTATCATCAGAAAGTCTACAAATAATAAATGCTGGAGAGGGTGTGGAGAAAGGAGAAAAAGGAACCCTCCCTACACTGTTGGTGGGAATGTAAACTGGTACAGCCACTATGGAGAACAGTATAGAGGTTCCTTAAAAAACTAAAAACAGAGCTACCATATGATACTGCAACCCATGCACCCCAATATTTGTAGCAGCACTAATTATAATAGCCAAGACGTGGAAGTAACCTAAATATCCGTCAACAGATGAATGGATAAAGAAGATGTGGTATGTATATACAAAGGAATATTACTCAGCCATAAAAAAATAAATGAAATAATGCCATCTGCAGCTACATGTATGGACCTAGAGATTATCATACTAACTGAAGCAAAGAAAAGTATCATATGCTATCACTTATATGTGGAATCTAAAAAAATGACACAAATGAACTTACTTACAAAACAGAAATAGACTCACAGACATAGAAGACAAACTTATGGTTACCAAAGGAGACATAATGGGGGAGGGGGATAAAATAGGAGTTTGGGCTTAACATATACACACTACTATATATAAAATAGGTAAACAACAAGAACCTATTGCATAGCAGATAGAATGATACTCACTATCTTTTTTAAAAAAAAAAATCTCATTTATCTGTCTGTCTGTCTATCTGTCTGTCTGTCTATGCCAGGTCTTAGTTGCGGCAGTCAGGATCTTCGTTGCAGCACACAGGATCCTCAGTTGTGTCAGGCGGGATCTTTTAGTTGTGGCATGCAAACTCTTAGTTGCAGCATGTGGGATCTAGTTTCCTGACCGGGGATCGAACCCAGGCCTCCTGCACTGGGTGCGTGGAGTCTTAGCCACTGGACCACCAGGGAAGTCCCAATATAATCAATATCTTGTTAATAACCTATAATGGAAAAGAATCTGAAAAATAATACATACATATGTACATGTATACATACACAACTGAATCTGTTTGTTGTGTACCTGAAACTAACCCAACATTGTAAATTAACTTTATTTCAATAAAAAAAATTAAATATTGACATCGTTATTAAAAAAAAAAGGTTAACGGGAGAAAAAAGATGTTACGTGAAAAAGCCGTCATCCTCCACAGGTTTCAATACATATCTAAATTTTTCAGATCAAGAGAAATTTGTGTACTCATTTACAAATTTTGAAGGTAAACATCAAAATGAATGGAGTGCCTACTTTTTGATATAAGTCTTCGGCACTACTTGACATTTCACCCATGAATTTTTATTGATTTGATAAAAGTAAAATCAAGGTTTTAAAAATATCTGAATATAGCAAAAATAGTTGTTAATCTGAGTATTAGGCACATGGATATCTATTACTACCATTCCCTGTACCTATCAGTATAATGTCATAAAAGGAGAAAATTTGCAACCTTTGGTAAACTAGTAAAAATGGAGGCTAACTTTACAGGAAAAAAAAAATATGAAAAAAGCTTTACTGTAAAAAAGGACTTGCTTCCCAACGTCATTAGGTATATATAAACTACCACTTTAGTAACCAATTAAATTCCAACACATTTGTATAAATAAACCTAAGTTATTTAAAAAATAGAAATCCCTGGAACTTCCCTGGTGGCACAGTGGTTAAAGAATCTGCCTGCCAATGCAGGGGACATGGGTTCGAGCCCTGGTCCAGGAAGATCCCACATGCCACAGAGCAACTAAGCCCATGTGCCACAACTACTGAGCCTGCACTCTACAGGAGCCCATGAGCCACAGCTACTGAGCCCACGTGCCACAACTACTGAAACCTGTGCACCTAGAGCCCATGCTCCTCAACAAGTGAAGCCACCACAATAAGAAGCCCGCACACCACAAAGAAGAGTAGCCCCCGCTCGCCGCAACTAGAGAAAGCCCGTGCGCAGCAACAAAGACCCAACGCAGCAAAAATTAAATAATTAATTAATTAAAAAAAAAGAAATCCCTAATATGTTGAACTAGGTACATAAAGAGAATGTAGAAAATTCAATTTTCAAATTTTTATTGATCACTCACACCCTAATGTCAAGCACTGTCAGGTATTAGGAATTGCTCACTGTGGTGGTTTTAAAACATGACCACAATTCTGACACTTCTCCCATGGAGCAGAGTACATGCCCACTCCCTTGAACCTGGGCAGACCTCTGAGACTGCTTCAATGAACAAAATGCAACAGAAGTGAACCTGTATGACTTCCAAGAGAAGAGACCATGCCACTGTGCCTGTTTCTCTTGGGATACTTGCTCCGGGAGCCTTCATGTAGTAAGTCCAGCTACACAATGGCCCACAGAGGAAGAGAAACATCCTAGGAGCCTTATCCACTGAAGGCCCCCACTTTAGCCTTTCAGATGGCACCAGACTAAGGGCATAGCCGAGCCACCATATCAACTCTGGAATGCCTATTTGGGCTTCTTGCTGCATGAGAAAAAGAAACCCCCTTTGTGTGTGAATTTTCTTTATTTGTAAATGGGCACATTTGTTACTGATACAGGGATTTAAAAGTAACAAAGCCTTTGTCTATGTTAACAGGGAAAATGATTAAGACTAGTTTATAAGTAATACTGATCAAGGGATCAGTATCTCTCTAAAATAGAGTATAATACGCAACAGTGAAAAACAATAAATGACCCCAGGGTTTCATATGTTAAAATATTCAACAATAGGCTGATTAGAATTTACAGAGTACCTACTTTGTCTTTAGCACTATGCCATATGCTCTAAAAAATATCAAAGAGTTAGAAAATATAAGATCAAAGAACTGGCTAGGATCAGACAATCTCTCCCTTAACAGTAACATCTCTTGGTTTAGCTCCTTCAATTACTTATACCATACTACACATCACTTTAATCAATTCTTTCTGCTAAGAATATGACTAAATCAGTGAAGAAAATAGGAGTGCTGAATTTAGAGTGGTGTGCATAAAAAGAACTTGAGGGTACGAATTACTATTTCAAATGACAGAAACATGGGGTGTTCACTGATCAACAAAAACTTGACAGCAATTTTTGCAACTAATGAGATGGAATAAATATTTCGTTACAAACAGTATGATCAACAAAAAAAAAATGCTTTTTGCAGAGCAGCTATAATGTGCCAGGCACCTACCTAAACACCTGACAACATAAACACATTTATTCTTCATAATAACCCCAATAGATACATACCATAACAGTCCCATTGTTTAGATGAGAAAAATCAAAGCTTAAGAAGATACAAAATGCACCAACGTTTATACAGCTAATAAAAGAGCAGGACAGAGCTGATGAGCCGGTTGGAATTTAAATAGTAACCTCTCAGGTGACTTATACTTCAGTCAGTCACCACTACTGCAAGTTAATCTTACTGACAAATATTTAACAGTTAAATCAATATTATCTTTACAAGAGAGGAACTAAAATCAAAGAGAAAAGAGAAACTTAAAAATCTTAATCCCTGTGGCTCTTCTACAAAGGAATTCCAAACACTACAGTTAATAAATAAAATAAATTCTAAATCACATAGCAACCACTTGTAAGATTAATAGTAATTTTCCTAGAATTCTCAGATTCATTTATCAAAGAACCTTAATATGTTATGACAGGTTTTTTCCAATATTCAAATGTATTTCTGGAATGGAGAAAAACATAAATCTTAAAGAAAATACTACTTACCTATTTTATTTTGTAGCCTATAAGATTTTTAACCTTTGTTTTTAGGGTGGACAAAAATCATGCAAAGTCTAAACTTCTAGTATCGGCTGTGTGCCACAAAAATAAAAATTAATTTCTATTAAATATTCATTTCATTTCCATACATTTCATTCCAGTAAAGTTCTTTCAAATAAATACACAAAAAACTGAGCTTACCTTTTTCCCTATAAATATCCTAAATCTCACTAAATCTAATACTCAGCTAGTCATCTCACTTTCACATCTTCTTTCAAAAACAAATGATAAATCCTTTGTTTACTATAATCCTACAAGTATTTACAATTCACTTGCTGTATTTACTGGACATCTATAACTTACTGCAAGAGACCACAGGAAAAAAAAATTAATATGATCCCTACCTTTCAAAAACCTAAACCTGTTTCTTTCACATGTGTATGTGTTTAAAATACTGGAAATCACAAAGCTTTAGGAATAGCAAACCACTAGGAATTACATGAGAGCATTTCTCATTTTTACAACTGTTTTAAATTTATTGTACTAAAGTGTAGAACTGCACTGCCTACCTGCATCAGCTCTGGACCGCTGGCCAGGTGTCTTCCCGAATGGGGTCTTCATTCATCTGTATTTAAGTGAGCAGCAGAGCTGCTGGACTAGGGTGAAAATTCAGTATGCTCCAATTTGAAAGTTTTCACAGAATTTCAATGTTCTTGTTAATCCATCATCCCAAGCGCCTTTTTTTTTATAAGTTCAGCAAAAATACGTGAAATCCAAAGTACTCTGTAAGACAGTGAAATAATAGTTCATTACTAGAGCATCACAAAAGCAAACTACTCCAAGTAAGCCATCAAACATGACAAATTTTAAACGTAACATCAGCTAAAATACACTTTGCCAGGAAGCAATTAACTTTACTTCCTCAGACCTCGGTGCCAAGGACAACACAGAGAAGCAGGAGAAAAGGAGGTACTAGACCCCTCAACAAGGAAAAGTGCAGTTCCTCACGGGTCAACTGAACATAATACAGCATCTGGCTTCCGGCTTCCCCCATTGTATCCCAACCCATTTTGCTGGCAGCCAATCCATTTTGCTGGCAAAAGTCAGAAAAGGGTAGACACTGGCATGTCAGAAAAGATTTAGACTGGCAGGTCCCATATTCTTGATGGGACACAAAAAGACCCAGCAAGGCACTGGAGCGGGCAACAGAGGTGTGGCAGGTGCATGGTGGAACAACAGCTGGAGGGTGAGGCAACACTGGAAGCTACTTCAAGTCTGAGCCACAGCTAGAGGTATGGTCAGTAAACCAGCAGCCTTGGGCAAAAGAAGGGATTACAGCCAATAAGACTTCGCAGTTCCCTTTCTGCTCCCAAGCTTCGGGAAACCAGAGCGGAAGATCCAATAACTCTGGAGAAGCCTCAAAGAAATTTCCATACCCATGCAAAAAAGTCAGTTTATCATTTAATTGAAATTTGGGTCTAGTTTACAGTCCACGTAGTAAAACATATATGGAAATGTATTCTCATAAAACACAAAAATATCCACCACAAGTTTCACTGAACCACATGACTACGTTCAGTTCTCGTTGTTAGTCATCATGTCTACATCGTACAGCCATGCATTCACAGGTTTAAGAATTGAAGGGAATGAATTTTCTAGAGACTAAAATTCAACAAAATAGTTAAAATAATTAAAAAGCCTAAATAACAAGGGAGAGAGGAATCATTTCAACTGGTAAAAATGCTTAACTATATAGAACTTCAAGGGAAATTTAAAAACAAATGGCTTTTATAATTCATTTAATGAATATTCAGAATGCCTACTGTTTGAAGCTTAGGTAGGAGGGGAGAGACAGTACACAAATAAGTAAGGAAAAGAGACAGTATTTCAAGTGGCAATAAGTTATACAGGCATCCCTCAGAGATATTGAGGGTTCAGTTCCAGACCACCACAATAAAGCAAATATTGCAATAAAGTGAGTCACACTAATTTTTTGGTTTCCAATGCATATAAAAGTTATGTTCATATTATACTGTACTCTATTAAGTTTGCAGTAGCATTATACCTGAAGAAAACTATGTACATACCTTGATTTAGAAATACTTTATTGCTAAAGATGCTAACCATCATCTGCCAATGCCAGGTTGCCACAAACCTTCAATAAAACAAGGTATGCCTGTACAGAAAAAACATGGAAGCAGCAGCTTTTCTGAAGGTGACTTTTCCCACGCAAGGTTCATGTGCTCTTCCTAGGAGCTACAACCAGCCTGCCTCCCCACCCACTGAGGTAAGGAAATGAAGTCTAGGCTGTCATGACAACAAAGTCTAGGCTGTCATGACAACAAAGACGTACACTTGTCTTTCCCAAGGCCACCCAACAGACATGTAAGCCTCGCATCACTCTACCTCTTTCAGCACCAGAAATCTCACTTCCCCATTCAATTCTTCCCACTCTGATGTATCTTTCCCTACTGGAACCCTACAGCCCTCTTCCCCCATCTGCCCAAACCTTTCTGCTGCCTTCTGAAAGGCAGTCTGTCTGTAGCAAAAGTCTATCTAGGGTCCCCTCCATCCAGCAGCTCTCTCCAAACTGGTTGTTTGTGTTCCCCAAACAACCTTACTTACACAATCTCTCCTACCCCAACACCCCAACATGGAGGCACGTGCCATAGCACTAGTAATAACAGGCCCCCCATTTTGTTGCAGTCATCCACCTATTAATCCTCTAGTCATCTGCACACACTCTTGAAGATCTTACTTGTTTTCCATCACATTCTTGGCAACATATGATCCTTGAACAACGTGCTCCCTTGGTTCTCTGACATCCTCACTTCAAACTACCTACCCAACTCCAACCAACTATCTCCACAGCCACAACCTCAACCTTCTCATCACCAATGACTACAATACCTCTGGAATCTTTGTTTCAAGCATCTCACACTCAAAACCACCTCTGATCATTCCACTTTTCCTACACCAGAAGTTTCACTCCCAACAATTCTTTGATGCAACCACTACCTCCAAACTACAGCTTGACCTTTATCTTCCTTGGGGACTAACTTCCCTCATTACTCAGCTTAGATTCCACAGATGGTCAACCACTAGAGTGACTCCCTTGCTTTTCTCTTCCTGTCACTTTCTGGCAAAACCCGAACCCAACTCCTTTCCTACTGCACCCACAATTTCAGCCATTAAATGGGGCTGAAAAACTTCCAAATTTATAATCTCATATCTCAAGTGGGCATTTGACAATACCAAGCCCATCCTCGGCAGATAAGGTTCCTTTCTGCTAGTTAGACAGAAGCAAACAGAAGAGAACTACTCATCTTCCCACCACAAATTCACCAGCTGGTTGGTAGCCTCTGCTACTATAATAACAGATAAACTGTGTTTAAATTCAACGCTTTCATATGTTTTAACAATCCCATCTCTATCTTCTCTATCAATTTCTGTTCTCATCGGTATACAATAAATAATGCAGTATTTCCCAATTTTAAAAACATCCCATGACTCTGCTCCTTTTCTCTGACACTCTTTACAAAGCTGCTTCAAAGACTGAAGAATATTTTAATCTACACAAGTATCAATGTTTCTTAACTTAATAAATCAACTTGGTTCTATAACATGAAAATTTTAGCTTACTGATGGTCTAAAGAGTATGTACCCTTCTCACTAGCAGATTTAAGCTTATCTTGGTATGATTTTTCTACTGCTTACCACTTCATTAAAATTTTCAGGTTGAAATTGTTATAATACTTTTTAAAAAGTATAAGACACAGATTGAAAAAAAGAGTTGCAGAAGGGAAGGATATAGGAGCTTTTTGAATAATATAAGAAAACAAAATTCCAGATAAAAGTCCTTCCCCATTTTTGAGTTGCAATTACTATTCCAACTGCTTGATCTTATCTTAAATCCTGAGACAGCACAATCTCATTTCTAAGATAGCAGGAGTCATAATTTTTTTCAAATATTACACAAAATGTTGTCAAATGGAGCTTAAATTGAAGCCAATAAAAAAGATAGCTCTGTATTCAGGACTAAACCCAACAGATTGCTAACACCATTCGTGAAAGGCTGTTAAAAAATAATGTTGCACAGTACCAAAGAATCACCCCAAATTACCTGTTGATTATAAATGCTTCTTGACAATGGAGGGATCAAACAATTCAACACCACTAATTGTGAGCCAACCACACTTTAGAGGCTTCCAGATGTGATGTGATGCAAGGTACATCACATCATTATAAAACATTCTTGCCAAAAATGCTTTATCTAAATCTACTTGAGACTCTAGACCTAATTCCCAGTTTTTAAGAAATACAGGTGATACAAGAGAATGTGAGAAGTTTCTACAAGACAAATGGAATACACTCCTTAAAAGGTTAATGTCATAAGAAAAAAAGGTAGACATACTGCTCTAGATTAAAAGAGACTAAAAGCAGACAGCAAGCAAACCCTGAATGAATGGTTTGGAGGGGAAAAAGCTATAGAAGACACTGAAGTCTGGGGAAATTTAAATAGGGTCTATATAGTAGATGACACATTATGGAATTATAATTAACCTTTAAAAGCACAATAATGACACTGTAGTTATACATGAGAATATATTTATTCTTAGGAAATACATGCTGAAATTTCTACAGGTAGGCTGAATTAATGTCTGCAAGTGAATTTCAAATAGTTCATGGAAAGAAAGTGATACATACACAAACAATAAAGTGAAAATGACAAAATATTAATTTTTGAATCTATACAAAGAACATACTAATGTTATTCTCTTAACTTTTATTTCAATTTAAAATTTTTCATAAAGAAAGTTGGGGAAAAGAAGATCCTGGATTTATTTCCCTTTGCTATAAGTCCATCTGTATTAAATATAATTAACTATCCAAGCATGCAATTTTGCTAAACAATCTTTAAAACATGTCATGAATTTAGTTTCGAAACTCAAAATATTTCTGTAACCAGCTGAAAGGGGATCACAAGATTCTCACAATTTCACAAACAAGTGTCCCCAAGCACATGCTGTGTGTCACACACTGCTATACATGCATCAACTCAGACTCTATACAACCACCATAAGGCACACACTATACTTGTTCCATTTTGGAAATTAAAACCCTACGGCACCGGGACTTCCCTGGTGGGGCAGTGGTTAAGAATCCGCCTGCCAACGAAGGGGACACGGGTTTGAACCCTGGTCCGGGAAGATCTCACATGCCGTGGAGCAACTAAGCCCATGAGCCACAACTAATGAGCCTGCACTCTAGAGCCCGTGAGCCACAACTACTGAGCCCGCACACCACAACTTCTGAAGCCTGCGCACCTAGAGCCCGTGCTCCGTAACAAGAGAAGCTACCACAACAAGAAGCCCGCGCACCTCAATGAACAGTAGCCCCGGCTCACTGCAACTAGAGAAAGCCCGTGTGCAGCAATGAAGACCCAACGCAGCCAAATATAAATAAATTCATATATAAAAAAACCCCTACAGCACCTTTGTTATACAGCAGAAACTAACACAACATTGTGAAGCAATTATACTCCAATAAAGATGTTAAAAAAATAAATAATAAAAACCTACAGCACCGAAATTAAAATGCACGTGGACATACAGACTACAAGTAGCATAGCTGAGATAAATTTCTTATTTTAAAAATAAACACAGGGACTTCCCTGGTGGTCCAGTGGTTAAAACTCTGTGCTTCCACTGCAGGGGGCACAGGTTCGATCCCTGGTAGGGGAACTAAGATTCCACATGCATGCTGCAACTAAGACCTGGAGCAGCCTAAATAAATAAATAAATAAATATTTTTTTAAAAAAAGTTACATATCAAAATATTTGCTGCCAGCTGCTATCACCAAACAGTGCTATTTATAAAAATAAAATAAATTTCTAAAACTGCTTCAGCAAAAGTGCCGTGTTCCAAAGAAATCTCAACACTAGTGGAAAAGTACAAACTGCTAAACACACCAAGTGTTAAGCTGAAGTTTGGGCTGCCAACAAGTGTCTTACAGTTGTCGTCACAAAGGGTTCGAAGTGTGGGGAGGAATGTATGCTATCACAAATATTTATGTGAAAAATGACATATGGCTAAAATCTGAATAGCACCTGAATATTAAACAAGAAATAATTTTCTTAATTTAATTATGATATTGTAGTTACCAAAAAAAATCCTTATTTTTAAAAGTATCATGATGTCTGCAATTTACTGCAACTTTCAAATGGCTTAACAACAAAAAATGTGAGTATAACAAAATGTCAGCAAATGAATATCAATGGAAAATATACAGGTATAACTCAGCTATAGGTTTAACTTTTCAGTGCATAGGAAGTTTCATTTTAAAAGTTTGGGGAGGGCTTCCCTGGTGGCGCAGTGGTTGAGAGTCCGCCTGCCGATGCAGGGGACACGGGTTCGTGTCCCGGTCCGGGAAGATCCCACATGCCGCGGAGCGGCTGGGCCCGTGAGCCATGGCCGCTGAGCCTGCACGTCCGGAGCCTGTGCTCTGCAACGGGAGAAGCCACAACAGTGAGAGGCCCATGTACCGCAAAATAAATAAATAAATAAATAAAAAGTTTGGGGAAAACAACAGCAGAGAGAGAAGAACAGCAAAATTTGGAATTGGTGGCAACAACACAGATTTACTGTAGGTACTCCAAAGTCTGTAGCTTATTTCCTAAGATGTGATTTTTAAAAATAGATTAAGAAAAGGTGGTAGGGCTTCCCTGGTGGCGCAATGGTTAAGAATCTGCCTGCCAAAGCAGGGGACACGGGTCAAGCCCTCGTCTGGGAAGATCCCACATGCCGCGGAGCAACTAAGCCCATGTGCCACAAATACTGAGCCTGTGCTCTGGAACCCGTGAGCCACAACTACTGAGCCCACGTGCCACAACTACTGAAGCCTGCGCACCTAGACCCTGTGCTCCACAACAAGAGAAGTCAGTGCAACAAAAAGCCCACGTACCGCAACCAACAGTAGCCCCCACTCGCCACAACTAGAGAAAGCCCGTACGCAGCAACAAAGACCTAATGCAACCAAAAATAAATAAATAAAATAAAATTAAAAAAAATTATTTAAAAAAAAAAGGTGGCAAAGTATTTGCAATTCCTGAATCTGGATGGTGAGTATACAGACGTTCGACTGCGTTTCAACTCTTCTGTATACTTGAAAATGTTCACAATAAAATGTTAAGAGAGAAAAAGGGTCAATAGTTTTAGATTCTATAAATCTGGAAAGAAAAAACAATGTATTACAACTCAGAACCTTCCTAAGTACCCAAAAGAATTTACCAGAAAGCCCAGTCACAAATGTTTTAATGGATGGCATGTAAAAACAGTGCTCTAGAGGTCTCCAGCATAGGCTGTCCCTTTGGCTAAAACCTCAAGATTAAAATGAAGGGCTGTTTGAACACAGCATTGTTAATTACCCAGTGTTTGGCTACAGTACATACCAAGTGTATATCTGAAGGCCTTCAGGGCCACAAACTCTCTTATCAATATAAACAAAATTATTAAACAGCCTAAATCACAAGACACCCAACCACCAAGTTCTAACATAGGAGCTCTTAAGGATGGACAAAATTCACAAGTATCATGAATTTGGATGAGGGAAAAATTCTATCTTCATTTTCCTAACTTTCACCTGAATTATACAGCAAGCACTTCCTTCCATCATGAGCGTATGAAACCACATTATTTTACCAGTATCCCTGACTTTCTCAACAACAGAAATCACAGATCTTTCCACCCCACTGCATTTATTACAGATCTCAAAACAGCTTTTAAGCTCATCAATTACTTCGGGGGTTTTTTTTTTTTTGGCTGCATTGGGTCTTTGTGGCTGCGTGCGGGCTTTTCTCTGGTTGCGGCAAGCGAGGGCTACTCTTCCTTGAGGTGCGCGGGTTTCTCATTGCGATGGCTTCTCTTATTGTGGACCATGGGCTCTAGGCGCGCGGGCTTCAGTAGTTGTAGCTCGTGGGCTCTAGAGCGCAGGCTCAGTAGTTGTGGCACACGGGCTTAGCTGCTCCACGGTATGTGGGATCTTCCCAGACCAGGGATTGAACCCGTGTCCTCTGAGGTGGATTCTTAACCACTGCGCCACCAGGGAAGCCCTCATCAACTACTTCTAAATTAAGTTATGAGGCCTGCCACAGAACAAGACATGACCGGAGTGGATCAGCCATCAGGGCATTAGTCATCAAACTGTGACAACAAAATTGGTGACTGTTGTAAAACAAAGAGTTTGGCTGGACCTTGCCCCCTCCCCACCCCCGTTCCTGGGAAGTACCTTCTAAATCGTTGGAATGTCCTAAATGACAGGAGTGTTTGTGATTTATGGTGGGTCCCTAGATAGTTTGTGCTAACAAGATGACTCAGGATGGGGCTGGCCACACCAAAAAGACCAACCACGGGATTAGAGGATTGGAGCATTGAATCCCCTGATAGCCCAACTTTCAGGGAGGGAAGCTAAAGACCGAGCTCAACCTCATGGCCAATGATTCAATCAGCCATGCTCACATAACGAAACCCCAATAAACACTCTGGACATAGAAGCCGGAGAGAGCTTCCCTGGTCTACAATACTCTAACTCCATGCACCATTACATATCCATGTGCAGGTCAGTGATACTCCACTTCCTGACTCCACAGAAGAAAACTAGAAGATTCCCATTCAAACCCTTCCAGACCTTGTCCTGTGTGCTTCTTCTTTTGGATGGTTATGGATTTGGATCCTTTTCTGCTATAATGAAACTGTATCATAAGTATATAGCATTTTCCTGAGTTCTGTGAGTTGTTCTAGTAAATTATCAAACATGAGGTCACGAGGACCCCCGAATTCGTAGCCAGGTGGTCAGAAACGTGGGTGGCCTGTGGACCACCAAGTTTATTGTTGGTGTCTGTAGTGAGGGCAGTTTTATGGAGGACAGTGGTTCGGCCTATAAAGTCTGACCTCACTCTGGGTAGCTAGTGTGTCAGGATTACAGTGCTGTGACACACAGATCTACTATGCTCTCTTGTATTCCCTATCATCAATTATTTGTTGATCAATATGTGAAAGGAGAGAAAAGACCACCTCAATTTACTTTTTGATAAACATCAAGAGCTGTCACTTTAGTACCTTAAAATATGAAATGAAACTGTTTCTGTATGTCTTATCTGTCACTTAACATATTAACAAAAAAGCCATATTACTAAATTAACATTGTTTTCATATTTTAATAACTATTTAAATATAACATTTCTTCTTTGCTCCCTTGTATTTTATTCACTTGTATTCAGAAACATTCTGAGAAGGTATCCACAGGTTTCACCAGACTGAGAAAACGTCCGTGGCACAACGACCCCTGCCTAAAACCACTGGCAAAAAGTAACCCTGAATCTTTGATGTGTCTTTAAAGGCCACCTGCAGGAATCAATGTAAAAAATGGACAATCCTGGTAGGGATGGACTGGTAATTTAGACCACTCTCCTGAAAGCTAGAATATCAAAATAAAATCTAAAAGAATACCCTTAACAAAAACTATTGGGAAGCAGGGTTTCTTATAGAAAAGGTTAATTCCAGGTGAGGGGGAGGAAATATATGAAGAGCCTGGAACATCTTGCCATACCAGAAGCCAGGAAGCTATCAAGGTCAGGAAGATCACTGGAATGGTGTCACAGAGACAAAGGGGGATCTTTCACACTATTTTCTTGACTATTGTACAGTTCACCCTCCACATCTGTGGGTTCCACGTCAACAGATTCAACCTACCTCAGATCAAAAATATTCAGGGGAAAAAAAATTCCAGAAAGTTCCTGAAAGCACTGGCAACTATTTACACAGCTTTTACATTGCATTTACAACCATTTATGCAATATTTATGCTGTATTAGATATTATAAATAATTTAGAAATGACAAAGTACATGGGAAGATGTGCATAGGTTATATGCAAAAAACTGCGTCGTTCTATGTAAGGGACTTGATTTTGGTATCTATGGATTTTGGTATCCTCTGGGGATACTAGAACCAATCCCCAGCAGATATCGAGGAACGACCGTATATGACTGAAAACTTCCGTGACAAAAACATGAACACACACAGTGACACATACACTAACCACATGCTTGAAGGCATCAAAGAACTTGAAGATAGCAGTGCTTCCAGAGGCAGGACCTAGAGTGGTAGGTAAACCCCACATATGCAACCACTTTTCTCCCTGAGAGTAACTGCCAAGTGTTAAGGGGCAGCTAGAGGCTAATAACTTTGCAAGGTGAGGGGCCAAAGACCAGAACCCAGGGACTACCAAAGGAAGGAGGGGGCTGGTGAACCCACATCTCTATGACATGGAATCCTGAATTGCTCTTGGGAGCTGGGGGAATGGTAAGAAGTCCAGCCGCAACTCCTCTTTACCCTAAAACTTAGCAGAGGTGATCCCAAGCTGCCAGCTCCCTCAGACGTCTGGCAGAGCAAGCATAAATCCTGTCTAGGAATATCATCCTGACCCCAAATTATCTCAAACACTTTAAAAAATGTAATCTACTACATGTGCAACCATGCAAGTTAGCCCAGAAAGAGACAAAATAAAAACTAGCAGAAACGACAGATAAACAACAGAAAAAAGCAGACCCACTGTGCTACTAGGTGTTGCAGTTACAAAATCATACTTTATAGTAAGCTACAGGAAGGTTACAGGAATAAATAAAAGTATTAAATGAAAAATAAAATAGCTGTGACTATTATGTTCAGAGATAGAAAAATAAGATATAAAACTTTGGTAGAAAACTATCACAGAACCAGATTTTCCAGAAGTGAAAAAATACAATAAACTCAATGGATAGATTATCAATAGGCTGGTCTCGTTAAAAATTAGTGAACAAAGACAGATCAGAAGAAATACCCAGGACGAAGCATGCAAAGGGTAAGAGACTGGGAACGCCTCACATGCATTTAAATGGAGCAGGGGGTAGGGGGGACAGGGCAGCAGAAATACTTTAAAAGATAATGGCTACAAACTTCTCAAAAGAATAGAAAACATTACCACAGATTCAGTAAGACCTATAAACACAAAATATAAATAAAAAGAAATATATACCTAGACACATCATAGAAACTGTTGAAAACCAAAGACCAAAAAAAAAAAAACCATAAAAGCCTGAAGTAAAAAAGATAGATCCCATCCATGACAGCAAATATTAAACTGAGAGTTTACTTTAAGAAAAAAAATGAAAGCTGAAAATCTAATAACTTCTTTCAACACCTTAGAAGAAAACTGACAAGTCAGAACTCTATACATATCAAAAATATCCCTCAAAAGGGAAAATCAATTTGAGATATTTTTAGACTAACATATACTCAAAGAATTCACTATTAGGAGTCACACAACAGGGGAGAAATAAAGAATGTTCTTCAGGCAGAAGGAAAATGGAATTGGAATTATAACAAGGAACGAAGAGCAATGAAAAGGGTAAATCTAAATGGCTACTACTGTACAAATTAATAACGTCCTAAGACAAAATATACACAGAATTAAAATAGCACAAACTGTGCTACCTAAGTGAAACTAATATAAATGGAGTTTAAGTGTCCAGGAAGAGGGGGAAACAACCAAATATTAGATTTTGACAAGTCAAAGATGCATGTTTTAAGTAACTTTGAGGTTAGCAGAGGAAAAAAAAAAAGGCATTCAAAGAAAGCCAAGAAAGGAGTAAAAGACACATAAAACAGGTACAATAAACAGAAAGCACTTATTAAGACAACATACTCAAACCCAACTATGTCAACAGTTGGGTTAAATTTAAATATCAATAGACTAAACACTCCAATTATGAGAAATATTGTCTGACTAGATTTTTAAAATCCCAGCTATATACTGCTGAAAACAGAAACGTCCAAAACATAGTACAAAGACTGAAAGTACAAGGTTAAAAAAAAAGATATACACTGCACCTGCTAATCAGAGAAAAGATAATGCAACTACATTAATATTAAGCTAATCAACCTTTACCTCTAATAACACTTTTGCCTTAAGGAAAGACAATTATTTTAAAAGACTCAACCGGTAAAGAAAATACACAATGCTAAACATTGTATGCACCTAGTAACATAGCCACAAAATAGATAAAGCAAAAATTATCGCAAGTAAGGAGAAACAGACAAATGCAAAATATGAGTATTAATACATTTCTCTTGGTAACCAATACAACCAGCAAACGAAAAGGAAAAAAGGATGTAGAAGAATTTAACACAATTAACCAAGTTAAACTAACAAATATAGAACACTGCATCTAACAAAGACAGAGGCACATTCTTTCCAAGCACACACAGGACATTTACAAAAAGTGATCATATGTTGGACCATAAAGCAAGCTTCAAAAAATTTCATAAGCTTTTAATTACATAGTATTATGACCACAATGGAATGAAGACAGAAATCAGAAAAAAACAAATACAGCACAGAAGATTCTTAGAGCAGTGAAACTATTCTCTATGACACTATAATGTCGGATACATATTATAAATGTCAAAACCCACAGAATATAGAACACCAAGAGTGAACCCTATGTGAACTATGGACTTTGGATGATAATGATTTGTCAATGTAGGTTCACCCATTCTAACAAATGTACAATCTGGTGCAGGATGCTGCTAATGGGGGAGGCTGTGCTTGTGTGGGATCAGGGGGTACAGGGGAACTCTGTACTTTCTACTCAGTTTTGCTATGAACCTAAAGCTGCTCTTAAAAATAAAGTGTATTTAAAACAAAAAAAAGAGTTTATCTGACAAGATAGGTTAATGAGTATGCTATGGTTACAAACCACCCTAGAAATCTTAGCTGCTTAAGATGAAGAAAATTCCCACTCCCACCCATTCCCTCCTCCTCTTTTCCCCACCCTTGCCCTCTCCCCCACCCTCTGCTCTCTGTTTGCTCTACACCGGCAGTCCCCAACCTTTTTGGCACCAGGGACCAGTTTCATGGAAGACAATTCTTCCATGGATGGGGGTGGTGGGGGGGGATGGCTCAGGCGGTAATGCAAGTGATGGGGAGCAGCAGATGAAGCTTCGCTCACTCGCCTCCTGCTGTGCAGCCCGGTTCCTAACAGGCCGCAGACGGGTACCTGTCCGCAGCCTGGGGGTTGGGGACCCCTGCTGTAGCTGGAATAGAAACTGATAGGTATATCCACACTGGAAGTTTGGCATTATCTACTAATACCAGACATAGGCATAATATATGACCCAACAATTCTACTCCTAAGTCTACCCAACAAAAAAGCAAACAAGAAACATGCACCTGAATGTTCACAGCATGCCTGCTCACATGAGCCCCGTGACAGTCATGGAAATGAGCCTGTTCGATCACCTAACATGGGGAGCTGCTCTGTTCTGAATCCATCATCACCATTCCCCCAGCCCAACATTTCCCACAGGCTGTTCTAGCCAATGACTGGCCATAGGCAGGATGCTAAAGCAGGTCCATTCCTGCAGAAGGAACTCCTCTGACCCTAACTTTGGCTGGAGGACATGTCACTGGCCTTGCTTAAACTTTCTTAGAACTGCACTGAAGTCTGAAGACTTATCGTACCAAACGTTCCCTCCAACCTCTTCCTCCTCTACATACATCAGTCCTGCAAGGGGCTGTTGGCTTTCTCACAAGTATTTCTCCCAATACAGCAAAATCTAATCCCAACTTGTTGTCTTCTTGTCCTTCGGGGACCTTAACAGGCTCAAATTGGGAACAACCCAATATTTATCAACAGAAGAATGAACTACTACCATGGATAATACATGAATAAATCATTACATGAATAAACAAACTACAACTATACATGACCGAGTGAATGAAATTAATGACAAAATGAGTAGAGTTCCATGGCTGGTATGTCACAAACCATGGATCTGTAACTACTTCTGTACTTTCAGTATATTTCACCAAAAAAAAAAAAAAAGAAAAAAGAAAAATCAAAAAGGCAAGACTCTGAAAAGTCAACTATCCTTAAACCAAAGGGGAATTTGCTACTTACTATTAACTCAGATTAAGAAGCTACCCATATGCACTAATATGTATAAAATAGATAACTAATAAGAACCTGCTATATAAAAATAAAATTCAAAAATTCAAAAAAAATAAATAAAAAAAAAAAAGAAGCTGCCAGACTGTTTACATGGAGCCCTCCTCCCCCTTCCTTCATCATTCTCACATCCCTCAGAGGTAACCACTGTTAAAAGACTGCTGTGAATCTAATGACATATGCAAATTCTTAAAGCATAGTAAGTACAGATATACAAACATCTTAAAACACATACATGCACACACAAAGTTCTACAACTTGCTTCTCTTACTAAACATTACATTTTCCATGCAGTATAGGGAATTTTTTCCTCTTATTTTTATTTCCCTCTTATTTTTAATAGTGACAGAACATTCCAGAGTATGGACATAAAGATCACTTACTTTACTGTTAACTTCAATATTAGACAGATGTTTCTCATTTTTCACTACCACAAACACCACTATAATGAAAAATCTTACACATACAGGTTTGTACATTTGTGCAAATACATCTATACCATAAATTCCTAGCAGTGGAATTGCTAGGCCGAACAGAGTACAGGCATTTTATATTGTTTCAATGACGCCACCTTCCAAAAAGAGTCCACCAAATTATAGTCCCACAGGTCATATAAACTATATATTTAAAGGCTAATGTATTTTAGATGAACCCTACTTTATGGACTAAAGCTTGTGGTGAAGAGTAATTATGAACGGAAAGTACATAAAATTGCTTTTATCTTTCACTGAGTCAATTTAAGGAAAAATTTCAGAGGGTTACACAAAAATACCAGAGTAACCAAAAAATTACCAGTAGTTACAACCCAGAGATTGATTCTAAATAAAAAAGACCATTTAATAGACCTCACAACCCAGGATCCAACTGTCACCACAGCATTTACAGATCCCAGTTCAGTGCCAGCAGATCCCACTGTGATTTCTGATCTACAGAGAAGAGTGACCAGAGTTCTCAAGGATACTGGGGCTTATCGTACCAAATGCTCAGATGTCTTGCAGGTGTCTTATGGCTGTGGGATAAGGCCTGAGTTGTGAACCTTCCCAGGAAGGGTAAGTCTTTCATGACAAATCCACTCCAATACTCCAATCTCCCTAAGCCTTTGGATACCTTCCTCTACAGTATACCAAGGTAGTTCTGGCACCTCAACTCCACTTAGTACAGGTCACCCTTCGGTTTGTTTCAGGCAATCAACCAAGCAGAGCCCTTTCTAAGCCCTCAAGCTGTAACACTGAATCCAGAATCTCTCCTTATGGGTCCACATCAATAAATTTGGCCTAACCCAACTTTACATTCCCTTCACCTTCAACTCACACCCTTAACATCCATTCCCATAAATATTCCCCAGGTTCCTATTTCTCTCATGGCAAAGTAGACAATCTTTTGGAGGGTAGGCCTACCTCTTCATGGGTCACAATTTGCACCTCACCCTTTGGGGCCTCTTGGGATGATCCTAGGGGAAGCCAAATGCAGGTTTTTCAGGCAAAGGGAGATTAAGTTCAGGGAAGGGATGGAAAGGTTGCTTCTACAGGGAAAGGTAGCCCAGCAGAATTTAGGTGTTCAAGGTCTCCAGCCACATCAGAATCTGACCATATGCCGCTAATCCAGTTTTCAGGATCCCATTCCTTACCAACCAATGTTTTCACTTACAAACGGGGAATTCAATTTGCAGTTTTAGGGCAGTTGTAGAAACCTTCAGGTCCCTTATGTGGAACCTGACCTGGTAATTTAAAACCCTGAACTCATCGTTTTGCTTTGCAACGTTTTCACTTGGCTAGGCTAAATCGCGTTCCCCAAGATTTCCACTCCCATTTGTTTCTAGATTGGGCGGGCCACAAGAGAGACTACTGTGCAGCACGCGGAGGGAGCAAGTGAAGGGGCACACATCTGGTAGGACATCTGCAGCCTGCACCCACTGAACTCCCCATTTGCTTCAATGATGCAAGGCTGCAAAAACTACTCTACCTTCCCCCAGGCTCACTGAGAGTCTCTGCCTCCTGGGCCAAGTGTGTATGGTTACCTCCATGGCAAAGGGCCAGCTCTTTCAGGATATCCACACAACCAAGGTCAGAGGCAACAGAACTGACACATCTTTCCATCTGTCTTGCTGTGGCTTCCAGTCTGGGTTCTCCCCCACTGTACATCCACCTTCCCTTCTCAAATGCCTGTCCTATGGACTGCAAACTCCAGCATCAGGCACACAGACAACAGTCTTATCAACGAGTTGCATCATCAGCTCCTACACTGTGTTAACTGAGATCCCTGAATAAGACTGTCTGACAGACCCCTGTGCAACAGACCACACATTTAACCACACAGCCTCAACCTGCCCTTGGACAATTCTAGTGCCCAGGGAA
The DNA here is from genome assembly GCF_963924675.1 of Phocoena phocoena. NCBI lineage: Eukaryota > Metazoa > Chordata > Mammalia > Artiodactyla > Phocoenidae > Phocoena > Phocoena phocoena. The sequence continues at coordinate 23,588,666 of NC_089224.1, forward strand.
TTTGAGCACTCACAACCCAAGTACTGAACTAAGGACTAGAAAAGTAATTATGGACAAAACAAGAAGAATCTCTACTTTAATGAAGCTCAGCCTTTTTGAGAAAACAAAAATCCATTAAATCATGTGAACAAATGTAACCCTGTAATTTTGATAAGCACCAGGAAGGCCAACAATGTCCCTAATAGAAGAACTTGACTTCAGTAAAGTCAAGAAAACTGCTAGTTACTGTAGCAAGTGGTGGATATATCGAAGTTCCCTATTCTACCTTTATTATAAAATGTGCAAACTCACACAAAACGAATTATTATAAAATGTGCAAACTCACACAAAACGAATTTCATAAAAAAGTGATGCCTGAGACAAGCTCTAAATGAAACTAGGAATAACTGAAACCCGGACGGAAAAGCATTCCAGGAAGAGGGAAAGAACAAATGCCACACTCCCTGGGCACGGGAGATGTGAGAAGGACCTGCATGGCTGGAGCAAGGAAAGCAAAGGGAGATGTGGTACAGGAGAGGTCAAGACCCCAAAGTTTAAGAAATATGCACACCCTTAAGGCCACGTTTTGAAGTTCTGTCCTTAAAGCAACAGGAAGCCACTGAGGGTTTTACGTAAAAGGTGACATAATCAGATCTGCTTTTTTAAAAGGTAATTTCTGACACTAACAAATTACAAACACGTTTACCTTTTAGCCAACAATCTCACTATCTTGAAACTATACCTGCACAAATACAAAACAATACATCCACAAGGTTATTCACAGCAATGGAATATAAACAACCCAAGTATTTATTATAATTAGGAAATGAACTACAAGCACAAAAGAATGGAAAAGAGTGTATACGAAGTGATCTCTAGAATATATTAAGTAAAAAAGAAGAAACAACAGTGTACACAAACTTCTTTTTAAGAAAGGCAGGTAAAAAACATACTTGTGATTAAATTTGCAAAAATAAAACAGTGGAAAAATAAACCAGAAACTAATAAAAGTGGGGCAGGAAGGGTACAGTGCAGGGATAGGAAGAAAAGGGAGAATGTGAACATACCTTAGTAATGCAGCTTTGATTCTGGAACTATATAAATGTTTTACACACTGAAAAAATACATTAAAATATTAAAGAAATCCTTAAAAGTTAAAGATTTCATTCAAATAAACCAAACTAATGATCGAATTGGTTACAAAATCAGAGGGAAAATGTTTTCAAATGATTTTATAATTCAGATTGTCAACTGTACATCCTTGCATGGATACATTTTTAAAACAAGGAGAATAAAATACAAACCTACAATCACTCTACGGTTATTAACATTTTCAAACTACTATATTTATACTGTAGGATAAAGGAAAGGAACTACTGTTGCTAAGAATGCAAATTTTTAACATTAGAGAAGAAAGGATAAAGTCAAAGTAAAAACCCTATAAAGTTAAATGTGAATTGGAAATATCAACACAAAATCAAAATTTATTATTTCCCAAGCCTATCCAATGAAAGCAAGGGCATCTCAGTAGCAGTAAGGACACACAGCACCAGATTTTGTTATCTAAATTCCACTGCCTGATAAAAAGAGCTAAAACAACTGGCTGATAGATATTGGGCAGGAAAAGCACAAAGTGAATCTAAGACATCTTGTAACATGAGCAAGAAACAGTTCAAAGATTAATGGGGTCGCATTCCAGGGAAGAGAACTAGTTTGAAAGGACCAAGCCATGCCCAAATTAGAACAAGCTGAGGGAAAAGAATGATGACTACTTGTTTAAAACACACCAAATACATAAAATTCCTTGGGTCCACAGTGATCCTGAAAGAGAGAAAGCAAAAAGAAACAACAACAAATCAACCCTGTACAAAGGAAAAAGAACATTCTTATCCTGTGTCAGAACCTAAAACTCACACTAGGAATATTAACTTAGATATATGATTAGTTAATATACAGGTAGATATACAGGTCATACATACGTGTAAGTATATAGATCATCTATAGATAAATACGTGGATCATTTGCAGACAGGTCCAAAAATTAAACCTAGGTTATAAGGATATAACTATAAGCAAGCTGAACAACAAATATAAACAAACAAATATAATCTAAGTTTAAAAAGTTGTCATGCTTTATTACTACAGTCTAAAAACATCTAAAATGGTATGAAAATGCTTTATTAACCTCTTCATTTACTCTCTCAACATTTGGATAAAACAATATCCATGATGAATGGATCCTTCCTCCCTCTACCACCCACCACCCACACCCCCAAAAAGTCAACACACTTAACATTCTAGGGACTCCAGACAAATTGCCCCTGCTTCAAATGACTTCATCTGCCTTCTTGAACAGGCTACACTCTTTAAACTAGAGCTCCTACACTGGCAGATTCCTCCAATGCTCCTTTCATACGGTTTAATGCCTTTCAATGGCTCCCCTCACCTTTAGGATAAACACCAACCACCTTAATGAGATATGTACAATTATTTAAAATCTGGCCCCAAATTCATCCCTAGACAGACTGGCCATGCCAAATTATAAGTGGTGTCAGCAGTGGTATGATCAATACCCACAGAGAACTTATGATGTCCAGGGACCCTAGGAATCAGTCACACAGGAGTAACCGATAATACAGGGCAAACTTTTGGTTGTAATTCAAATCCAGAATGATCTCAAACACTCTCTTCAGGACTCTGCTCCTGCTGTCCCTCCATCTAGACTTTTTTCCTCTCCTAATCTATATTCTTAACCCTGCTGGAACATCACCTTCTCTTCCCAGATATCAAAAGCATAGAATTTCCTCATCTTATGTATGGGTATCTTCCCTACCAAGCTGTAAGGTCTCTGAGGGCACATCTTTATACATTATGTCCATGTATGACTTATGGCAATTTTAAGGCCATATAATAAGCACCCAGTAGAGATTTAATTAAAAATTTAATTGGGACTTCCCTGGTGGCGCACTAGTTAAGAATCCGCCTGCCAATGCAGGGGACACGGGTTTGAGCCCTGGTCTGAGCCCTGGTCTGGGAAGATCCCATGTGCCGCGGAGCAAGTACGCCCATGTGCCACATCTACTGAACCTGCGCTCTAGAGCCTGTGAGCCACAACTACTGAGCCCACGTGCCACAACTACTGAAGCCTGCGCACCTAGAGCCCGTGCTCCGCAACAAAAGAAGCCACTGCAATGAGAAGCCCGTGCACCGCAACGAAGAGTAGCCCCTCCTCGCCGCGAGAAAGCCCACGTGCAGCAACGAAGACCCAACGCAGCCAATAAATAAATAAATGTATAAAAAAAAATTTAATTGAAGACGAGCACAACTAAGCAACCTGATGTTGAAAGAAAAATGGTAATAACTATAGCAAAGTTCAAAATCAGGATGGAGAAGGAAATCAACAATGACTGGCACCAGCTGCTGAACTTCAGGAACTGTACTGGGAACTCTACAAATCCATTGCATTTAATTCTCATAATAGCTTTATATGATAGGTTTCATCCTACAGGATGAAACCTATGTTTCATCACAGGTTTAAGCTTTTTAAGAAAGCTTAAAAAGGCTATGTGATGAATCATGTATGTAGCTTTGAACCAGTAAGGAGTGTGGCTGGATTTCAACCCAGACTCTTCTGAGCTGAAGGCCATCTCCATGTCCAACTCCAGAGCTCTTATCCTTTGCACAATTGATTCCCTGCTTTCAATTTCTTTTCATTCAAGGAAAAGAGAAAGAAAACACAATTAAGCATCTAATAAATATAAGAAAGTATTTACATGATATATGTTAACTGTTCTTTCTCAGCAAATTAGAATCCTGCTAATAGCTAATTCAAAAGAAATACCCAACAGCATTATTTTTAATCTCTAAAATAATCCACAACAATTCTTCAGGAACAACAGTATCCTTTTTATGTGTTTCCAACATACCGGCGGAAAAAATGCTAACAATTAAGGAGTGCAGCCAGTGGAGTTTAACTGTATGCAATCAGGTAAGTCATTGGGAAGTGAGAACACTACATAATTAAATTTCTCCTAGTTAAGACCTCAAATTAATAACTCATAATTATACACTATCAGTGTGATAAGAGCCAAATCTGAGGTACTCTTTCCCATAGGATGCACAGGCACACACAAATCACATCAACCTCCCAGTCCACAATTTATAGGAGTGGTACCATTACCCGTAAGGACACCAATGACCAACGTTTCACCATTACCTGGATTTCAAAAGTGTTACTAGATATTACACGAAAAACAAAACAAGAAAGGATCTGGGGCCAAATACGGAAAACAGTGCTGGTACTATTCCTCAGAGCCCTTAACCTGATAATGTGAATTGTGACCCTTGGGGAGAAGGAAAAGGACAAAGCAATGTTTCCCAAACTAAGGTAACCAAGAACCGTTCTGTTTTTCCTGTAGCATTTCTTAGCACTAGTATTACCAAGAATACCACCTTAAACACTGCTTCAGATATATATTCCAAAACTAAGTAAATACTGTTACTGTGGTCTGAATTGGTAAATAAAGGTACTGTCAGAAACAGTACTATCAAAATTCTGGGGCCAATAGAAAACCTTAAAAAAAAGAATGCTAGGGGCTTCCCTGGTGGCACAGTGGTTGAGAGTCCGCCTGCCGATGCAGGGGACACGGGTTCGTGTCCCGGGCCAGGAGGATCCCACATGCCGCAGAGCGGCTGGTCCCATGAGCCATGGCCGCTGAGCCTGCGCGGCTGGAGCCTGTGCTCCATAACGGGAGAGGCCACAGCAGTGAGAGGCCCGGGTACCACAAAAAAACAAAAAGAATGCTAAGTTAATCATAGAGATGACTGAGGGCCTCTTTTCCTTACCCATTTCACAGCATTTTAAAATAACCATTTTGCATTTTGTGGGACTTCTGGTGGTCCAGTGGGTAAGACTCCGCATTCCCAATGCAGGGGGCCCCGGGTTCGATCCCTGGGTGGGGAACTAGATCCTGCACGCATGCCGCAACTAAGAGTTCACATGCCACAAGTAAAGATCCTGTGTGTGGCAACTAAGACCCGGCACAGTCAAAAAAAACAAATAAATAAATACTAAAAAAAATAAAGTAACCATTTTGCTACTCGAGTCAAAATAAAGAAATTCTATTTTATTTCTCACAAGAAACACACATCTACTACCCATAATTTTGACAAACATATTTAGCAACTCTTACATTTAATTATCAAGTCTGATAATAAAGGTTCTGTAATCCAGCAGCTACTACAACTTTTTGGTATTTGCCCATTAACCAAGGTTGGGGGGACGGGGGAGAAGCCTCCTCATTTCACTCGGCCCCCATCTGAAATTTCACAGCCTCTGAAAGTTCACAACCTTTAAGAATGTTCACAAACTCAATCTGTCCTGGTATACATCCTCAAGTGTAGGTTTAGTTTTCACTTCCTAACAAAAGCTGTGTAGAAAGCAATTACTGTACTCTCCATCAATGCTTTCAGACCGCGGAGTTCCTTCCAGAAAATTCCAACAGAAGTTATACAGGAATTCGCATTTTGGTAGGTATGTCGTCTCTGGCACAAGTCACGTTATGCAGTGTAACCCGTTAACACTTAAATGTATTTGGTGTTGCTTTTTAACGTACAGCAAAATCCGTATTTGCTACTCCAACATGCATGGAAAACCCTCTCCAAAACCAGGAATCTCAATCCACAAATCATAAATAGCAAATAAACGTAAAGCAAATGCGTAAACAGATTTGGGGTGCCTATTTCGTGGCATTTATTGCTGAAGCCATCACTAAAATCTAACCCGGTAGAGTCGAGGACGCATCCGCAGTTGGAAAGATGAACAGAGCCAAACCGAAGGCACTGCGCAGTTTCCGAGCCGTGCAATTAATCTCAGCAAATGCTTGCGGAATGCGTTCAAGGTCACTCGTGATGAAAAAGAAAAGTGTGTGTGTGAGTGTGGGTGTGCAGAAACCCCGCCGTCCGCCAGTCCCGCGCATAGCTGACCAAGGCGCGCGGACAGGCAGCCAAGGGGGCGGCGGAAATTAGGCGGGGGGTGTTACGGGGAGCCCCGAAAAACCACCTTCTCCACGAAGCCTACTGCTGCAGGACCCAGGGCAGCCGCCGGGGAGGCTACGCCGTCGTAGGTACACAGCCCTGGGTGGGAGACCAGCGCCAGGCCTCAGGGGGATCCCGAACCCGGAAAACCCCCTCCCCTTTCTGAGGTCTCGGTGCAGAGCCCCTCTCTCTCTCACGCTCCGGGAGGCAGTCCCCATTCCCTCCCCCACCTCCTTCCCACCCTCCACCCCAGCCCCTCCCCACGCCCCGAGGGCTCGTTCCCCTCCCCCCTTTACATCCCCTCCCACCCAACCAGGGATACAGTCCCCACCCCCGCCCCAGGGGACTCGAACCCCTCCCCCTCAATACCCGAGGGTCCCATTCCTTCCTCCCCGCCCAGCCCGGGTTATGCAACACTCACCCCGCCCCGCCCCCCACCAGGGCCCGCCGCAGCGCCCCCGCCGCCCCGCGCCCCCCGCCCACTGTGTGCCGAGGCCTCCGGAACAAAGCGCGCGGGCCGACCGGCCTGGCCGGGGGCGGCGGCCATGTTGGCGGGGGCGGCGAACAAAGGCGCGCGGTCAGAGCCCGAGGCCCCCGCCCGCGGCCCGGCCGGCAGGGGGCGCTGTGCAGGCGCCACCCGCCGCCCGGACAATGCGCCTCGGCCCACTGCTCCCCGGGCGCCACCGTCCCTCAGCGCGCCCCGCCCGCGACCCCGTTGCGGCGCCCGCTTCCCCACGGCGCACGGACCTCACCTGCCGGCCACCTAGGCCGCCGTCGGCAGCCCGCGGGCCCTGCCGTCCCGCGCCGCACTCCCGCCCCGGCCCAACCGAGCCAGACGGCGCCGCCCCGCCCCCGCTCCGCGGCCGCCGCCGCCCGCCCCCGGCCGCACGGCGCACGCGCACTGCGCCCGCCGACTGCACCGGCCGAGCGGCCCGGCCCCGGCCCGACGGGCCGTACTACGCAGGCGCTGCAGTCGGTGGGCGGGGCCTAGAGGGCGGAGGGCGGGGCCCGGCGGACTTGGCTTGAGACTGCTCACCTGGTGGTGGGGCGGGACTGAGTGAGGGAGGGCCTGGAGGTGGGGCGGGGCCTGGTGGCAGAGCAGGCCTTGGTCTGGCACAACTCACCTGGCCGCCGAACAGAGCGGAGCAGGGCCTGGCGCCGGGTGGGGCCTGGCGGCGGGGAGGAGCCGGGCGCGGCTCTCACCTGGGGGCGGGGCCTGGCTGGGGGGCCAGGCTGCGCCCCCGCTGCGCGCTGGAAGAGGCGGCGTTCAGGGCCCGGAGGCCCGGGAGAGGGGCGGCGCGGTCGCAACGGAAGTCTGGCATCCTTGGAAGTTTCGTTTTCGCGCGGTGGGAGGGCTTTCACCGAATGACTGTCCCTCCTCGTCCTTGAATTTAAGCAGCAAGTCGACCTGCGTCGCGCACGCCGCCCGTTTGGATAAAACCGGATACAGTGACAAGGCCCTCCACTGGCTGAGCCGTGGCCGCAGAGACAGCGTCCAGTGCCTTCCGACTCACCGCGCGGACCCCTCCGCCGCACTGCGCCACCGCGGCACGGACCCGGGCCTCGCCCACTCACCTGCCCTACCTGGCAGGGGAAGGTGAGCTCTGCAGCTCTTGACCCTGCACTCCCTCCCCGTGCGCCGCCCCCACCACAAACTGGAGAACTCGCTCGGCTCTCCGCGGAAGTCAGGAGCCAGGCATTCCCACGGTTACTCGTGAACTTGTTTGAGTTATGTTTAAGCCAAGATGCCCTTTGAGTGTCAGGTTAATTGTTTGCAGGAGGACGGGGAGAGGAAGGAAGCGTCCAGAACAGTTTTGACTCCTGCGGAGTGCCGTACCTGGAGGCTGAACCCCGGGTCTGAACCCCTACCCCAGCCTGGAGTTCTGCCCCCTCCAAGCCCTGGCCTGGGACTCTCCTCTCCCCACATCCTCATCACCCGACTCCCGCCCAGCCCTCTCCGCCCACCAGACCGGTGTCCTCCAGCGAGTCGCTGGGCGGACGTGGTTCCTCGAGTGCAAAAGTGCAGTCACTTCGTAATAAACCGCCTCCCCGAATGTTGTCAGGTCAAATGACAGATGTATTATTGGAAAGCACTGTGTATACTCTAACCTGCAGGACAATTGTCAGTTAGCAATGCTCTTTGGGATTTTACTGGCACCTTTTTCTTCCAAGTAAGATTGATACGTGCCTGTTGGAACAATTAAAGTGCTCATCTCAGATGACACACTTGGCAAGAGCTACAAGTTCACAGGCCAAGTAGAGGGCCAATTTAGTTACAGATATACAAAAGTGTGGCGCCATACTTACCAGTTAGGAAGTGTTGAGAAATTGTTACTTTCCTTTGTGTTTAATGTTTATGATGCATACATTAGTGGAGCATTTCAGAAACAAGGAGAACTGGAAGGAGGCAGGTGCCAAGGAGTCAGTTAGTTGGAATATTTCAGTGGCATCCCCTGGATTTCTCCACCTCGCTACTGTTGACATTTGGGGTCAGATAACTCTTTTTTAAGGGAGATGTTTGGCAGCATCCCTGGCCTTTACCCTCTAGGTGCCAGTAGCACACTCCCTTCTCCAACATGAAAACCAAAAATGTCTCCAGACAAAGCCAAATATGTTGTCCTATCCCCTCCAACACCGGAGAACCCCTGTTTTAAAGTTGGCCTCTAGTGATGATCACTGGGAGCTATCAAGAATGCACAGGCCAGGGCCTCCCTGGTGGCGCAGTGGTTAAGAATCCGCCTGCCAATGCAGGGGACATGGGTTCGAGCCCTGGTCTGGGAAGATCCCACATGCTGCGGAACAACAAAGCCCGTGTGCCACAACGAATGAGCCTGCACTCTAGAGCCCGCGAGCCACAACTACTGAAGCCCACGCACCTAGAGCTGGTGCTCCGCAACAAGAGAAGTCACCGTAATGGGAAGCCCATGCACCACAACGAAGAGCAGACCCTGCTCACTGCAACTAGAGAAAGCTGCACAGCAACGAAGACCCAACGCAGCCAAAAATAAAAATAAAATTTTTTTAGTTAAAAAAAAAGATATTTTCTAAAACAAAAAAGAATGCACAGGCCAGGGAGGTCAGCCAGCCCTATGTCAGAAAGGGCCACACTCCAGAGAAGGCAACTACTAGTCTTTCTGCTAAAAATATCTCCATGGCCCTCAGAAACCTTACTTGCTAGCGTGCTGAATGTCAAAAATGAGGTTTTACGTCACCCATGTATATCTGCCAAAAAGGTTTAAAACGAAGCTAGTCACAGGGGAAGAAATCAGACAAATCCAGTGTGAGAGACCTTTTGCAAAACAGCTCCACCAGACTCTTCAAAAAATCAACATCAAGAAAAGCACTGGAAAGCTAGGAATAAGTTCAAACATAAGAGACCACAACCAAATCCATTGCATGACCATTGATCCTACACCAAGTTGAAGGAAAGAAGCTATGAAAGAGATTTGGGAGATAATTGGAGAACTTGATGGAAAATATATTAAAGAGAGTATTATTTAGTCTGTTAAATGTTTCACTGTGATAATGGCTATGTTTGAGAATGTCTTTGTTCTTCGGAGTTGTGTGATGAACTATTTTAAAAGTTGTGGTGGCTACAATGTTCTTTCCAATAGCTCAGAAACATGTATTTTATATACAGATAAAGCAAACGTAGCAGAAGGTTAACAATTGGTAAATCTAAGTGATGGGTATATATGTTTTAATTCTGCAATTTTTTCAACTTTTCTGGAAAACTGAAATTTTTCAAAATAGCAAGTTAGAAAAGTGGAATACGAAGTATTTTGTGAATTTTTGGAATGCTAAATAAGCCAAATTGCTTCAACTTCCCAGGCAGCCTCTATTCTCTTCCAACTTGCTAACTAAGCATTTCCAGAAACTTAATTTCTTTACAGTTTTTCAACCACACTGTACTTCTGGAGATTACGTCAGAAGGGCCTGCATGTATTTTTCATCCTGCAGGAGCTATATTGCTGGCAAATATAAACAGGCGTGTTAAAAGTTTCAACTTATACAAGACCTATGTCTATTTTAATGCTGGATCCCAGGGATCCTACTTGGGGAGAAGGGAATTTCTGCCCCAGAGATGAACCCACAGTGAACCTTGGTATATTCACCCCACTGACATTGATGGATCATAGGAAACTGATCCTCAGGAGCCTTTTTAAATTAGTTATATTTATTACAGGATTATTCAGTTATTCAACACAGCAAAAAGTATTCAGTCTTCAGTATGTACCCCATGCAATAGGGATGATTCTTTGTATTAACTTAACCTCTAGGTGAGTGAGCCTTATAGGCCACCAGTCACCTTGTAAGTAAGGATGATCTCTCCCCAGTGTTTGCCTGGGTCAACTCCCAATTGGATGCTATAGCCTGCTGTCCCCGGGGAAGTGGAGACAAAGGTCATTGAACTGGGAGCACTCAGGGCTTACAAGTTTAACATGATGACCCTCATTATGATTGTAGCTTATGCTGGTTCTCCTACTCGCACTTGTGGCTATGGATTATGGCTATGCTGGTTAGGCAGCCCTATGTGAATCCTGAGAAGATGGTGGCCTCACTAGGACAGAAGCCACTCCTCTCCGCTGGCTCTGGGGTCAGATCTCTGACGAGAGCCACATTGATGCACATGTTCTACAGGGAGAAGCATGAGGTCTAGGGCTGTCATCCAGGGCAGAGGTGACCAGAACCTACCTGGATGGCCAGCAGTGGGGCCAAAAAAGAAGGAAGAGGTAAGGAATGCTCAGGGAAAGGCAGGGTCAGCGCTGCCTGGCACCTCTCCAGGTATTTACCCCACTCAGGGCTACAGGAGGCTGGAATGAGTGAGGATGGTTTCTCCAAGCCTCTTAGCACCCTCTGTCACATTGTGTCTTCTGAACTTCCAGAGAGCACACCTTTTTTTCTATTTTCTGCTGTATCTGTACTGCCTGGACTAGAGCCTGGTGAGAGATGTGGTTCATTAAAGACTACAGAAGACTAGTTGTGGTTTGTAGCCAGCTTCCCCAAGTTTGTTTCATGGCCTCAATGCAGAAGTTTTTCTTCGAGGGGAAGTAACCAGTTAGGGGAAAAAAACAGGTTTGCCAGAGGTGCTACCGCAGACTCTGCAGGAGCCACACACAGACCTAGATCCAACACCCTGGCTTCTGACCCCCTCCCCTCCCCCTCTGCCTCCCCACCCTCCCCACCCCCCACCCCCACCCCCACCCCCATGCCCTCTCTAGTGTCCTCACCCTGTTGGAGAGGGGGAAATTTCCCCCTTTACTCCTCTTGAGTTCCTGTGGGTGGACTAATAACAAAATTAACACAAGACAGAAGAACAGGAGAAAAAGAAACATTTTAATTCATGCACATGTAGGCCTCATAGAAATGGGATCTACGAGGTGACCAAAGCAGGCAGATTTTATACTTTTTAGACAAAGAAAAAATAAATTTGTGAGGAATTGACAATACAAACTTACGTTTTGGGTGCTCAATTAGTGAAAAATCTAAACAATTTGGGCTTGGGGTAGTAAATTTAAAAAGTAACAGCGTTTGTTTATACAGGCTTCTCAGCCTGATTTCCTTGTCTCTGGTGATAAGTATCTCTCTTTGCCTCCTGGTACAAAAAGGGTACCTTTCACATGGGAGATTTATTTCCTGTTTTCAGGGAGACAGAGGGGAAGGTCAGAGTGTCCCTCTTACATTGGTCATTTCTTAAGTAACTTTAATTCAAAATAATCAATGTGCCATTGTGGCATATTTGGAGGCAGTCCGCCCTGGCTCCAAAAACCTCAACCAGGAGGGTATGAGTCCCTTCCTTTCCCATTCTGAAAGGAGAGGTCTGGCCACCTTGCTTCCCAGGAAGCCTCAGACCAGGTAGACCTGAGCAGCTTCCTATTAGAGGGGGAAGGAGCCAGATTTCGCAAGCCTCTTTCCTTGGAAGTCTGGCAGCAGTGGGACCAGAAGAACCAAAGAGGACCACTTTCTTCTCAGGAATTCTCTCAGAAAGTACTCTTTCTCTACACTCATTTTTGGCTTACCTTGGAACCTCAGGAAAATCATAAATTAGAGCGCCATTCCTCTTCCAGGCTTCTCTCAAATAATTGAAACTATCACTGTCACAGCACTGCTGAATGAAAAAGAGAGCCAGAAGAGCCTTTCCACTCCCTGGCTCAACAGATATCAAATGGACCCTACGGAGCACAAGGTACTGCATTAGCCTCTGGAGGGGACACTGTGTCTACATGCACAAGAATGTTTACACTTCATGAAGGGAACATCACATGGTGCTAAGGAAATATTTACTGAATGAATGACTCCAAGAAAGAAACAGCAGGAGCAGAGTTCAGCCATCTGGTCAACTAAGCAGCTTCCTCCCCTGGCTCACTCCCACCTTTCTCCAGGTCATTCTCTACCCAGCAGGCAAATATATGCTTTTAAATGTCACCTCCTCAGAGAAGCCTTTTCTGACCACCTGCACAAGTAGATTGCCCTCTATTCTCTTTTACTGACATCCTTGTTTATTTTTCTTTGTAGTACTGATTCTCTTTTGTAATTACATCCATCACTGACTTGTTTAGTCACCACCCACCCCATTATAAAGTCCAGAGGCCAGAGGCAAGATCTGTTTTCCTTATCAATATACCTCCTAGAGGACAGTAAGTGTTCAACAACTATTTGTTATAAATGAATACATGACTTGACTGAATACTGTATCATGCGCATTTGTTAGAACATAGGGTTTGTGAAGGGCCTCAAGTGCCAGGATATTGGGGAATTTAAATTCTATGCACATGTAAGGGAGTTTCACCATCCAGTGGGAGACAATTGAAGATGTTCAGTCAGGTTCGTGGGGTGACTTTTTTAAATCAATCTGTTGTTATCTAGAAGAAAATTTAGAGTAGAAATTATGAAATATAGGCAACCATGTAGAAGGCTACTGAAATAACTTGGGGGGGCTGGATTTGAACTGGATACAATGCTTATGAAAAGGGTAATATAACAATAACTTTTAAACAGCAAGCAATACATATGACTGGTTCACTTTGCTGTGCAGCAGGAGCGAGCACAACATTGTAAAGCAACTCTAAAATAAAAAAAAAATTTAAAAGGAACCCAAGTAAAAAATATATATTAAAAAAATAAAACAAACAGCAAGCAAACTACTCGATGATAGAGGAGAGTTATTATTTTATTGAGGAGGAGGATTATGGTTAGGTTGAGATGGAGGAAGTCCTCATGATTTAAAGAAACATCCTGAAAAAAAAATTTTTTTAAGTATTTATTTATTTATTTGGCTGTGCCAGGTCTTAGTTGTGGCATGCAGGATCTTTAGCTGTGGCATGTGAACTTTTAGTTGTGGCATGTGGGATCTAGTTCCCTGATCAGGGATCGAATCCAGGCCTCCTACAGTAGGACCGCTGAATCTTAGCCACTGGACCACCAGGGAAGTCTCCTGAAAAATTTTGATTAAATGATATGATGATACAGTTATGCTGAGTTCTCTCAACAGAGTGGTTTTGCCTGGTTATGTAAATGGAATCAAACAGTGACCTGCCTACATACAACATAACACTTCAATACTGTTTATGCATCCCTAGGGATGCTGTATGTGAACTGGAAGATAGCTGCTCTTGGCTATATTCCTAGAAGTGGGATTGCTGAATAAAGAGTATGAATATTAGTAGAAATATTAATACATACCACACCCATACAATGATATGAATGTCATTTTATATCTTTGCAAGTTCAGTAGGTGAACAAAACCATATCCCATGATAGTTTTTATTTACATTTGTCTCATTTTATGACAGGTTGGTCTCTTTTCATATATTTAAGTCATTTGAGCCTCAGAAATCTACTAAAAACTATTAGAAGTAATAAACAAGTTCAGCAAGGTTGTAGGATATAAAATCAATATACAAAAGTCAATTTTTTCCTATACAGTAGCAATGGGTAAACCAAAAGTGAAATTAAGAAAACAATTCCTTTTATAATAGATTTCAAAAGAATAAAATAGGAATAATTTTAACAAAATAAAAACAAAAATTATACTCTGAAAATTACCAGTGTTGAAAGAAATTAAAGAACTAGATAAGTTTGAAAGTATCTCATGTTCACAAACTGGAAAACAATATTTATAGATGGTAATACTCTCCAAATTGATCTACAGATTCAGTACTATCCTTATCAAAATCTCGACATTTTTGCAGAATTTGATAAGCTGATCCTAAAATTTGTGTACAAATTTAAGGAATACAGAATAGCCAAAACAATATTGAAAAAGAAGAATAAAGTTTGAGGAATCACACTTCTCAATTTTAAAACTTACTACAAAGCTACAGTAATTAAGACAATATGGTATTTACATAAGCATAGATATATAGGGAATTCCCTGGTGATTGAGTGGTTGGGACTCCGGGGTTTCACTGCTAAGGGCCTGGGTTCTATCCCTGGTTGGGGAACTAAGATCCCACAGGCCACTGTGTGGCAAAAGAAAAAAAAAAGAGTAGATATATAGATGGATGGAGTAGAATTTACAGTCCAGAAATAAGCCATCACATTTACAATCAATTGATTTTCAACAGGGTACCAAGACAATTCAAAGGGGTGCCAGTATTTTCAACAAATGGTGCTCAGACAAATGTATATCCACATTTTAGAAAAAGAAGTTGGACTTCCATCTCACACTACATGTAAATATTAACTCAGAAGTACCAAAGACCTAGATGTAAAAATTATAAAATGCTTAGAAGAAAACATAGAAGAAAACATAGGTATAAGTCTTTGTGACCTTAAATTAGACAATGGTTTCTAATTCTAACACCAAAAGCACAAGCAACAACAACAACAAAATAGGTAAACTAGTGATCCCCAAAAGTAAATCTTTTGAGCTTCAAAGAACACCATCAAGAAAGTGAAAAGACAACCCATAGAATGGGAGAAAATATCTGCAAATCACATATCTGAAAAGGCACTTGTATAAAACATACAAAGAACTTAGCAACACAATAATAAAACAACAAATAGCCCAATTAAAAATGGACCAAGTATCTGAATAGTTCTCCCAAAAAGATAAGCAAATGGCCAATAAGCACAGGAAAAGTGTTCAGTATCATCAACCGATGAAGGACCACATATTGTATGATTCCATATATCTGAAATGTCAGAAATAGGCAAATCTGTAGAGACAGAAATTAGATTAGTTGTTGCCTGGGATGAGGGGTTAGGAAGACTGAAGAGTGATGACTAAGGTGTGCAGAGTTTCTTCTGGGCGTAATGAAAATGTTCTAAAATTGATTATGATGATGGATCCATAACTATGGGAATGTACTAAACACCATTGAATTTTACACTTTAAAGGTGTGAATTACCCGTAAATGAATTAAATCTCAAAAGAAGCTGTTCAAAAATGAAACAGAAAACAGTCATTTGATATTTATTTCTTGTGAATTGTCTATGTCCATGGTCAATTCTTCTATTTGGATTTTTGTTTTATTTTTCTCCTTAATTTGTAGGAACTCTTTGCACCTTGAAGAATACTAGTCTTCTGTCATATGTGTAGCAAAAAATTTACCGAATTTTATTTGGGTTTTTCTTTTGTTTGTATTATTTTTTTCCTGCAAAGTTTTTGTTAACACCAGACAATAAAACAGCCAGTTATTATACCAGCAAAGCAAGTTTATCTGGGAGCAGAAAACAACTGCAATTCGAGACACGCAACTATAGCAAACCACATTTAGGTCCAGCCTAAGGTTCTCATAGCCCATCTGTAGGCACAGTCATAGTAGTAATATCCCCAGAAACCAGGATAAATCTCCAATGTGCCTGAATTTAATGAACAAGATATATCATTGTATCACCAATATCTGCCCATAGCCCATTTTCAGTGAGATGAATTTTCTTGCTCGTGGGGTCCATGTGGAAAACAGCATGCTCAGAAATGGGCATCTCCTCAGCATGCTCTTTTCCCAGGACAGGAACTTGCCAAGGCCCCAACAGTGGATCGTCAAATCTCATCAGTTTCACTTTGGAAAGGTCTTTGATTCCTCGGTCCACTTTCATTAAACGCCAGATTATAGAATCACGGTTATCTCCTCGCCTGATTTCAATTTTGGTTGAGAAGTGGCCATTGAATGGCTGAGAATTCACTAGGGAAGCTGATACACCAGGTTCTGTGCTAAAAACATTAAGTGGTTTCCCAGAACAGCAATCTTCCCTGACTTTATCTGCTTCAGAGGCACACTTGAGTTCTGTGTGTTCTAGCTCAAGGGAATTGGTCAGATAGACTCTATTCTCCATGAGCACTTCAAATTCTAATTGCAAATCTAGAACATGAGGTCCCATCTTCTCCAGATTTTCCTTAATCATTGTGACAAATGGCATCACTTTCTTCATGTATTTCTTCATTTCTGGCAAATTGCCTAGTTCATTAGCATGACTTTGTTATCAGGCAATTTTCCACTGTTGGTCTCAAAGTGATTATGCAGAACTGACAGGGTGATGTGTTGCCAAGATGGATAGTTCTTCGCCACATAGATGGTGCAATGTGAAGGCTACTGAAGGGGCTGCTTGTCAGTCTTCTTCTCTTTAGCTAGTATCATATAGTTCTTGAGTCAGTCTAAGGTCATGTGCTACTTCTATGAGATACTGTGAGGAATGTATCAAGCTTTCATCCACAGGACCTGCCAGAGGCCATGAAGCATTCATAACTAAGTTGGGCTTTCCCAGGAGTGTCCAGATGTGCTCACACAAATGAGGACAGAATGGAGCCAAGAGAAGTGTCTGAACTTCAGTAAACCGGAACACAGGTCTTGGTGCATCCCTTCTATGGCCAATTCATGGTACTTATCTTTTGCTGCCTGAAACTCAAAAACCCTGTTTTCAAAGCTTCTTTAAGCATCATCTTTTCATGGTTTTGATCTGTTTTTATAATTTCACTGGCAAAAACTCTATCATTGAAGGTGTTGGCAGGACCACTTCTTAGGCTATCCCAGTTGGCAACCATTTCTTTCACCCATTCCACCCAGGTGTACGGATGGAGAATACCTGCATCTGCCATGGTTTCCATAAAGTTAGCATCTTCAACAGTGTCACCAGCATCAGCTAGAGCCAAGCACATTCCATCGGCTGAATATTTATCAAGAGCTTGGGTCAAAGTGAGGAAGTTGCCTGTGGAGTTTTGACATCAAAATCCAGCAAAGAAGTGCAGCAAAGTAAGGAGAGGAAACTTTTTGTTGAGAAGGGAAAGTTGGGAGGGGCTATTATAAACAAAAAGCCCACTAGAGCAGGGGTCCCCAACCCGGGCCACAGACTGGTACCGGTCTGTGTCCTGTTAGGAACAAGGCCTCACAGCAGGAGGTGAGCGGCGGGTGAGTGAGCCATTCATCTGTATTTACAGCCACTCCCCATCACTCACATTACCACCTGATCTCTGCCTCCTGTCAGATCAGCCTCAGCATTAGATTCTCATAGGAGCATGAACCCTACTGTGATCTGCGCATGCGAAGGATCTTATGAGACTCTAATGCCTGATGATCTGAGGTGGAGCTGAGGTGGTGATGCTAATACTGAGGAGCGGCTACAAATACAGATTATCATTAGCAGAGAGGCTTGACTGCACAGAGACCATAATAAATCAATTGCTTGCAGACTAATATCAAAACCCTATCAGTGAGTGACAAGTGACAATTAAGCTGCATCTGGTGGCAGGCTTTAAGTCAGAATTTGACACTTATTTTAGTCTGCACGTGGCCCACCCATTATTTTATTTACCACTTCCATCCGGGCCTCTTTCCCACACTGTGCACTTGTCTCAGTCATAGTCTTGGTAAGCCCACAAGCTCACCCTAGCCAAAATGAGTAAAAAACAAATGTCGCTGAAGAGCTTCTTTGAAAAGGGTGAAAGACCCAATGATGAGAGAGCAGAAGACTCTCAGGCTGCCAACAAAAAAAAGCTGCATTTAAAGGAAAATACCAAGAGTCTTACTTAAATTGCAGCAGGTGATTCACATTCTCCAAGCCCACTTTGTATAATATGTGGAGACCAGCTATCCAACGAAACCATGAAACCTTCAAAACTGCTCATCTATCTCAGCTTTCACAAGAGTTTGAGCATTACTTCCCAACCACAAAAGACCCCTGAACTGGGAAGGAATGGATCTGCGACCCATTTGTGAATAAGCCAGGTGAATTGACTTTGTCTGTGCTAGAAGAGGATCAACTGCTTGAGATTGCAAATGATGGTGGCCTTAAAAGTATGTTTGAGACAACTTTAAATCTCCATACTCCATACATTCTGGATTAAAGTCACAGCGGAATATCCTGAGATTGCCACAAAAGCACTGAAAAGCCTGCTTCCATTTGCAACATCCTATCTTTGTGAAACAGGGTTTCCTGCAGTGACAGCAACCAAAATGAGATTACGGAGTAGACTGGACATAAACAACACACTTCGGGTGTCCCTGTCTCCCATCACCCCCAAATGGGAAGATATAGTTGCAGGAAAACAAGCTCAGGGCTCCAACTGATTCTGCATTATGGTGAGTTGTATAATTACTTCATTATATATTACAATGTAATAATAATAGAAATAAAGTGCACAATAAATGTAATGTGCTTGACTCATCCCGAAACCATCTGCCCCACACCCGGTCCATGGAAAAATTGTCTTCCACGAAATGGGTCCCTGGTGCCAGAAGGGTTGGGGACTGCTGCACTAGAGGAAACTGGGAGTTCAAAGTATAGTGGCTTTTCATTGGTTAAGTTGTGACAGTCTCTCATTGTCTGAGCCATGCCAAGCAAGAAGAAAATCTCTCTTCCTCCTGCTGGTGGTAATAAAGTAGTATCATTCCTGTAGGAGATGGAAGGTACTTCTCTTCCTGTTGGGATCTTATAGACTTCAAATGGTATCTGTGTGAGAGCTCCCCCTTCTGCCCTCCCAACTCTATTTTAGTGAGGTTTCCCTTCATTAAGAGAATGAAGAATGTCACCAGGCTTATCAGTAAATAAAGGATGTTGGGGCCATCAAGCCATCGACCACTGCAGATGCCCCATAATGTGCACCATGAAGAGATTCAGGATGGAGAAAAGCAGGATACCAGTCCTAGAGAGTTAAGGTGCATATCAAAGGAATAATTTCGATGAGCCCAGACTCTTGCATCTTCCCATAGATAGAAAAGTGCTAACTTGAGATGTCTGGTTTTCTTTAGTTAGCAGTAACTTTTGATGTTTTGAGTACCTGCTTTTAGTTGCAAAAACTCCTGTATATCCTGGATCCTCCCTTGCCTCTTTGGAGCAGTCCCTTAGAGCTATCAGAGATATTAAATCTGTGAAGCCACAATGCTTGCAAACAAGGACCCTGGGTGGTGATTATTTTCACAATTTGCCTTCAAGACTGGGTCATCTACCAACTTCAGTCTGGGCCTCACCGCACCTCCTGTGGCTATGAGGATGATTCAGAGGACTGAGCAAAGCCTGAGACACATACAGTGAGCACTGGCATTCTAGCAGATAACATACATCCAGGATAACCCACAGAGGTGCAACCTGTGGCCAGGACAAAGCCAAAACCTATGGAGAACGTAGCTAAGATGCTAGCTCCCAGGCATTGGCAACCTAGGGACAGAGAGGCTCCCACCGGGTATGATCTGTCCCAAGCCCTGATCCCAAGGCCTTCTACTTTTCATAGCAATGCCAGCTTCCTGGAAGGAGGAGGGAGTCTTCATTTCAGGAGGGCGGGAAAGGCCAGTTTCATCTATTCTTTAGATATCCCCCAAATCTGTGAGTCCTTAGCAATTTGAGTCTCAAACCCACTTTTCATACTTCTCAAGTTTTTTTTCTCAAACTAAAATCTCTGCCTTGAGACCTCAGAAGCCTACTCTGTAAATCAAAAGCCAAGAATTTTGTTATCTTCAGTCTTTTTCTGATCACCTCTCCTGTGAGGCAGAATAGTTGGAATGTTCTAGATAGATGAGCTCCAAACATGTTCGATCTCAAAGTTGAAAACCTTTTGAGCAAGCACCCCCCTGTGTGAATGTGCTTCTAATGTGTGTCCATATATACTACTGCTAATCTTTACATAAAAAACTGGCAAAGCGTAGCTTTTTCTCTCTGCCTTGGATGTCAATTAAATTCAATATAAGTTCGCCCAGCTAGAGTGCGTGCAGTGACTTTCTGCTAATGATAATGTTGTGTTGATAGGTGGTGGAGGCTAAGGGGAAGAATTTTTAATTCCAGGAGATATGGTTTTTGGTTCTCAAGGACAAAAGTCAACTGGCCCTTCGAAGCTCTTCTTGGAGTAGTATCCGGCAAATCATTCCTTAATTACCCTGTTCACCCCTTATGTTCCAGGCTCCTCAGTGGGCTCTGTACTCCTCCTCCATTATTGCAGTCGAAGAGCTAGACTTCTGAGGGTAAAGGAAAAAAAAATGTTGCTTGCTATTCCAGTTCTACAACCATCAATCCATTAACCACTGCAGTTGCCTGGTCACCTGAGGGGAATTCAGGATGGAGAATAACAGGAAGCATTCTGGGTTTTGGATACCAGCCCCTAAGTAGTTAAGATGCATATCTAAGGAAAAATTTCAATGACCCCAGATTTTTGCATCTTTCTATATACAGCAAAGCACTAAAATCATTAACTTTATATGTCTGTTTTTTTGTGATTAGCAGTAATCTGACGTTCAACTACATGTTTTTTTTGTTTGTCTTTTCCAGGAAAAATCTCATATATATATGCTGGCTTCTCCCTTACTGCTTCGGAACAGTTTCTCAGGGCTGAGAGGCTGTCTCCTGGTCTACAGTCCTCAGCAAGACGCTGAATATACTCAACTCACAGCTCTTACAGTGTGTGTGTTTTTTAAGTCAACATGAGTCATCGATCACCCTTGGGAAGAAAAGGAAGATGAAGGATTTTTTTTCTTGTTAAAACACTTTCTTACTAGAAAACTCATGCTTACTTGCTGTAAAAGATACAAAGAATGACAGAAATGTATAAAATGAGCTCTACCTGCACCTTCAATGCTCAGGGAAGGCTCCTGTTCACCTACAGAGTCCTTCTTTTACTGGAAAAGTTCCTTCTTTTCAAAGTACATTTTGGATATCCTTGAAAGTAGCTCTTTGTACACATTTCAACTACTTTGTGGGGTAAACTTTGTTTTTTAAATCAATATTTGCTGTATCAAAGTTACAAATTTAAAATTAGTGAATTCTAGAATTGTAAAAACCTAGTTCTTCTTTAAATAAACTTATAATTCATATTATTCTATTTATATATCTAGCAAATCTTTAAATAAATTTTAAGGCTTTTATACAACTTAAGTCTCCTTAAACATTTAACAATATATTTGATTTCCATCAACTATACTTAAATAAAAGAATAGCAAAATACGTATATATGTGTGTATATATATGTGTGTGTTTGATTTCCTTTGTGAGTACTTCGGTTGTTTGATTAGTGAACAAAATTTTCCCAGTAATCACCAATCTTCATAAATTCATGAATTGTAAGTTATTTATTTTTTATTTTTTAAATTTTTTTGCCATACACGGGTCTCTTACTGTTGTGGCCTCTCCCGTTGTGGAGTGCAGGCTCAGCAGCCATGGCTCACGGGCCCAGCCGCTCCGCGGCATGTGGGATCTTCCCGGACTGGGGCACGAACCCGTGTCCCCTGCATCGGCAGGCGGACTCTCAACCACTGCGCCACCAGGGAAGCCCGTAAGTTCTTTTTAATGGTAATAATATTTACAAAGAGTAAGATTTTCTTTTAAAATTAAAAAAGTCTTGTCAGTTATTTAATTACACATTTTAAGCTGAAATTACAAGATTGTTGGGCCCCAAATCTCTGAAACTTTAAAAATACTTAAAATGCTAAGTATGCACAAAAATATTAACTCTATATGTTTGATTTATGAATTAGGTCTACACATACTTTAGATACATTGACACAACAAAGACACAAGCATGTGATGCCACCTGAGTGGAGTGAAGTAACCATCCCAAGCAAGGTTATTCTCTCAGCTCCAGAAAATCCAGGTGATCCTTCTCAGAATAAGGGACATATTTCTGTACTAAAGGGAGTCCCAGCCCATGTTTCAATCACTCAAGTTGTATATTATCTAATTCCTATCCGAAGATCAGCAGCCTCCCCCTTAAGATGGTACCTAACCTCCTTGCATTTGGGATTTTTGTCTTTTTGTGGCTCTTAAGATATTTAAGTGACATTATCTCCCAAGGCTCTAACTCTGCACCCACAAATTCTAAGGTCTGTATTGGATTCTGTATTTCCCAAGGCTTTAACTCTGCACCAACAAATTCTAAGGCCCTTTGAAGGAATTCAGGAACACCACCCCAAACTATGCCTCTTTGGTATACTGATTATTTTGATCTGAAGGCACTTGAAAAAAGCAAATGCTTATCTGCCTAAAGACAAATCCTCCAAAAAAAACCAGGGACTTCCCTGGTGGTCCAGTGGGTAAGACTCTGTACCCCCAATGCAGGGGGCCCAGGTTCAGTCCCTGGCTGGGGAATTAGATCCCACATGCATGCCGCAACAGGTCCGCATTCTGCAACTAAAAAGTTCCCACATGTCACAACTAAGACCAGGGGCAGCCTAAATATAAATAAATAATTTTTGTTTTTAATTAAAGAAGGAAAAAAAAAAGAACTCAATTGTCATCAATTCCCTCCCAGGAGTTTTTCACTCACTAGGGAAGATTGACTCTTATCACAGGAGAAGAGACAGGAAGTCACCACCACTCTTAAATTTTGTCCCAAGCTACCACAACTTCCATCTGGTTTTTTGAGGGTTTTTTTTGTAAATCATTTACTCTCCCCTAAAATGCTCACATCCCTTCTCCCCTTCCCCTATTATGACAGTATATAAGTTCTCAAATCTCATCAACATTTTGGGTATTCACTTTTTTCCCTGAGACACCCCCATTCATGGGATGTTCAAAATAAACAAATTTGCATGCCTTTTGTTCTGTTTACTGTGCCTGTTGTCAGTGTGTTTCATAGACCCAGCCAGGGCAAGTCTTTCCTCCTCTACCCTTTCCAAACACAAATCTCTTCAAAGATAGTCTGGAGAGACAGGTACACAGAGTGAGGGGAGAGGGTGCTATCCTCCCTCACCTGCTACATCAGTGAAACAGATCTTGCCAATCAAGAGTAAGCAGTGAAAAAAAAAAAAAAAAAGAGTAAGCAGTGTCCCCTCCTGTCTCTCACAGGAGCTGGCCTGTGAGCTGGGCCCAGGAGGACAAATGAGGGACATACAAGCATTCAAGCAGAGGGTCCTAGACCCACTGGCCACTCCTCCCCTGCCATCCTCATCTCTCCATTCTGAATGTGCCCTTTGTTTTCCACATGCCAGGGAGATTTTCCTTTGTCACTCACTTTAAGCAATTTTATTATGATATGCTTTGGAGTAATTATCTTCATGATCCTGCTGCTTGGGGTTGTTCAGTTTTGGTTTTTGTTCTTGTTTGTTTGAGCTGTGGGTTTATAGTTTTCATCAAATCCCCTCCCTCCATACTTCTAGGACTCAAGTCACAAAAATATTAGGCCACTTATATTGTCTCACAGTTCACTGATACTCTGTTTCATTTTGGATGATTTCTATTACTAGGTCTTCAAGTTCATTAATCTTTTCTTGTGCGTTGTCTAAAATGCTGTTAATTCCATCCAGTGTATTTTTCATCTCAGACATTATATTTTTTATTTCTTGAGGTCCTTTCTATTTTTTTTCATATGTTCCAATAACTCTTTTATACATATGTGTTCCTCTGCCTTCTTGAACATCTGGAAAACATCCATAGTAGCTATTTTAACATGCTTGTCTACTAATTCTATCATTTGTATCATTTCTGGATCTGTCTCTACTGATTTATCTTTCTACTAATCATGAGTTATAGTTTCCTAGATCTTTGCATATTTGGTAATTTTTTTATTGCATGATAGATATGGTAAATATATTCTTGGGTGTAGGAATTTTTTTTAGTATTCCTTTAAATGTTACTAGCCTTTATCCTGGTACATAGTGAAGGTATTTGTAAATAGTTTGATCCTTCCAAGACTTGATTTTCACTCTAGGGCTAATTTGTCCCTACTCCTAAGCCAATACACTATTGACTACTTTTCTCAACACCCTGTTTCTTAGGAGTCTTTCCAGTCTGGCTAGTGGAACATGAATTATTCCTGGACTGTGTGAACCTGGGGATTGTTCCCCTGATCCTTTCTGGTGATCTTTCTCTGGCCTGTCTCCTCAGGTACTCACACTTTTCAGAACTCATTCACATATCTGCAGACAGATTTCTGGAGTTCTCTGTGGAGATCTCTCCTCTGGGGCACTCTCTCCTGTGAAGCATAGCTGCCTTGGCCACCCCCATCTCTGAGCTGTGTCTCCTTAACCCAGGGATCCTGCCACTGCTGGGCTACATCTGGGCACCCTTTATGATGCTCCATGGCCAGCAAATCATCCAAGCAGTAATCCATAGTTGTTTCCTATATTTGATCTGTTTTTCAGTTGGGTAAGGCAAGATACAAATTCTGTCCCCTTTATTCCACTCTTACTGGAAGGAGAATCACTCCCTTTGTGATCTTTGAATGGTCAGTCCTCTAGGACCTTCATGTTTAATGAATATGAGGCTCATGGACCAGCAGCAGCCCCTGGGAGACCCACCTGCTACTGAGTCACATTCTTCCTTTTAACCATCTCTCCTGGTTCTTTATACACAAGTTATGTGCTGCCTCAGGAAACAAGCTCAAGAACAATAAAATTCACACTCTAGTTTAAATAAAACACTAAAAACAGTGGAATGCAAGTTAAATAAGAACACCATCTATACATGGCATGGAAAATGCTGTATTGTTTAGCTTGCCTTTGGTCTAGAACGATTGCTGCAAAAGTATCATTACCTCAGGGATCCATGATCACATATTCTTTTCATTAAATTTAGCAAAAGATCCCCTCTATTTTGGTCTCATTTTGGTTTTATTATAAAGCTATCCTTACTTGTAAAGCTTTTTTAATCCTAGAATGAACCCAACACTGAGCTGGGTCTTTTCATTTCAGCTACAGCAGACAGTGTCTGTAGCCAGAGAGCCTGCTTCACATTTAGGCAAGGAAAACACATGACAAATGTGTAAGTTATTCATTTGGCATTTTAACTGAACCAAAGAGCAATTCATTTTTGTAGAAAAAAATTTAAATTACCTGGTTTCTCATACCTGGCTATAAAGCAAACAAAGGCATAAAGTAGGATAGAAGATTCATTTGGACATATTCCAACAGCAGGTGTTTTCTAATGTAGGAAAGTAGCCAAAGCTCTCATCTTTCAAAGCATATTATTAATAAGTTCAAATAATATCAAAACAAATGAGTGCATAAATACTTGGAGGTCACTACGTATCTATTTTAATGACTCATTCATTCATTTTCTAAACGTAGTAATACTTCTGATAGAATTTGACTCATTCAGAAATGTGACCCCACACTCTAGGTGATCAAATTCTTTAGACCATTTTTACACCATAATGGTGGGATTTTTATGTATTCATTGAGCATCTACACTGTGTTTAATTATGCTTTATTCTGATAAATTTACACCTTGCACACCAGAGATTCAGAGAGTCTGAGGCATAGAACTAGTGAACAATGACGAAGTAGGTTGGTGTCCATTAACCTATGAGAGAAAGCTCCTTAAAGCTAGTGAGTTTCCAGGTTTAATAAAACACTAAATAATGTATCACAAGGTTCCACGTCATAGTGAGTAACATTATTTCACAAATTTTGTAATGATAACTGTAAAAGGTTAGCTTGTAAAGCATTTTAAGTACTTTAGTAATGTTATTGGTAAGCCATGCCATGTAATTTATATACCTATGGTCAGTGTATCTGGAGATGGAGAACAAGATTACGCTCAACTGAAGGAGACGATCATGACAATGGTAATAGGAGTTCTTTAATGGGGCAAACACGATTCTGGCAAATCCCACTCTAAAACCATCACAGCATGTAATAACAGCAAAATGCTAACATGATTTAAAAAGAAGTAAAAAAAAAAATCCACTGAAATTTGACAATAAAATTCTCTGACATGGAGATCCTTACAAGATGCTGCCATTTTTTGGGGGTTGTTTATGTCAAAAGTATAGAAATAACAAGAGTCTGCAATTTATAGTTACAGATATCAGGCTTCCCTCCCTGACCTCCTGCCCTTATTCAGTTAACAAATATTTATTGGATGCCTACTGAGTTTTTAGGCACTGTTAGGTACAAGGGATATCATGCTTAATAAGACGTGAATAATGCCTGAAAAAAATGAAGTGCAACTACAACAACAAAAAAGGAAAGCCAGTTTCCACCAATGAAGCCTGTGCAAAAGTTGTATCCTTTGGTGCCAGAACTTCTGCCCAGTCCTTGAGAGACATGAGGCCACAGGAGTCAGGCATCTGAGCCTCAGTGGTAGGAAACCACATTATTCCAAGTACAAGTTCCCAGAAATTGAGAGCATGTGTGGGGTAGAAGAGGCATTCTTCCTGTTTGTCTTTAAAGTATTTGTCTAGGTTTAGATAAACTTAATTTATCTTTCTAAAAAGATTTCATTGTATTTTTCTCTTTTTTTGGCTATGCCGCTTGACTTGCAGGCTTTTTGTTCCCCGACCAGGGATCGACACCAGGCCTCAGAAGTGAAAGTGCTGAGTCCTAACTACTGGACTGCCAGGGAATTCCCTCACTGTATTTTTAAGTTAGGAGGTCTGGCCTTTTGAACATGGAATGATACATGAGAAATGTCCTACAGGGCATTTTTGGACATCCTAAGAGATCTTTATAGCATGTATTGAGATATAATTTACATAGCATACAGTTTACCCATTTAAAGTGCATAACCATCACTACAATCGGTTTAAAATATGTTCATAACTCCAAAAGACCCATATCCTTAAGCAATCACCCTCCATTCCCTCCTCCCTAGGCAACTACTTATTTACTTTCTGTTTCTATGGATTTACCTATTCTGGATGTTTCATATAACTGGAATTATACCATTTGTGATTTTCTGTGACTGGCTTCTTTCATTTAGCATAATGTTTTCAAAGTTTATCTTTTTTCAATGTAATGTAGAGAATCACATTAACTGATTTTTTTTCTGTTTTTTAATTTTTTTTAAATTTTGGCTGCATTGGGTCTTCGTTGCTACACTTGGGCTTCCTCTAGTTGTGGCAAGTGGGGGCTTCTTTTTGTCATTGCGGTGGCTTCTCTTGTGGAGCACGGGCTCTAGGCACACAGGCTTCAGTAGTTGTGGCATGCAGGCTCAGTAGTTGTGGCTCACAAGCTCTAGAGCACAGGGTCAGTAGTTGTGGCACACGGGCTTCGTTGCTCTGTGGCATGTGGGATCTTCCCGGACCAGGGCTGGAACCCGTGTCCTGTGCATTACCAGGCGGATTCTTAACAACTGCGCCACCAGGGAAGCCCACATTAATTGATTTTTGTATGTTAAACCATCCTTATATTTCTAGGATAAGTCCCAGTGGGTCATGATAAGCCTAATTCTTGATATATTACTAAAGTAAATTTGCTGATATTTGTTAAGGATATTTGCATCTGTCTGTAATTTTCTTTACTTGCAAAGTCTTAATCAGGTTTTAGTATCAGGGTCACACAGGCCTTACAAAACAAGTTGTGAAGTATTTCCTCTTCCTCCATTTTCTGAAAGAGCTTGTATAGTATTTATATTATTTCTATCTTAAATGTTTGATAGAATTCACCAGGAAAGACCTCTAGGTCTGGGCCTTTCTATAGAGGGAGGATTTTTTTTTATTATGAATTCTTTATAGATTTGGAACTCTTTAGATGTTCTTATGTCATATTTGCTAATTATATTTTTCAAGGAATTTATCTAAGCTTATTTAACTCCTAAATGTGGGTTATAGATCAAAAGGTGAATGAACATTTCAAGCATAGAAGATTACATGGTCAAAGGAGTGGAGTGTGTGCATGTGTGTGGATACAAGCAGTTGTTGCTGGAGCATGAAGTAAAGGCTGAGAAGTGATGGAAACAGAGAGTGAAATGAAACTTTAGACAGCCTCCTTTTTGACTATGCCTTGTCCTGGAGTCCTGTCCTTGGCCTAACAAGTCAAGCTATAGCCAAAATCCCGCTAACTCAGTTTAGAGAGAATCCCCTACCCTTGGTATTGTAGGGGAGGAAAGACTTTCCCTCTACCTCCTGGATTTGATGGTTGGGTCTATGAAGTACCCTGACAACAGGCAGATTAACAGAAGAAAATGTATACAAATGTATTAATTTTTTTCTTTTTTTTTTTTTGTTTTTTGTTTTTTTGGCCGCACCACGTGGCTTGCATGTTCTTAGTTACTGACCAGGGATTGAACCTGAGTTCCAGTATTGGAAGTGCGGAATCCTAACCACTGCACCGCCAGGGAATTCCCAATTAATTTTTAATGTTACGTGCACAAAGCCATCACAGGAAAAAAAGTGAATACCTAAAAAAAACATGTATAAGTAAGAGTTTATATACCATCTTAATAGGGGAAGGGGATAGGGAATATGGGCCCCTTAGGAGAGAGTAAGTGATTTTCAGGAAAGATTTCGGAGCCCTTAGAGGAATAGATGGGAGGTATGATAGACTGGGACAAATTCTGGATGTGATGTCAATTACTAATCTTCTCTCCTGGTGGATGAAACTCCCGGGGATATGATTTATGACAGCTGAATTCCTTCTGGAGGATCTGTCTTTAGGTGAATGTGGGGAGTTCAGAGAAAGCCTCTCCCTGATTTTCTGTTTTTAAAGTGCCTTCAGCTCAAAATAATCAATATACCAAAATGGCATATTTTGGGGTAGCATGTTGTCAGGATTCAGGACAAGCCTCTCAAAAATGTGCATGAGGATTAGTTCAAGCTAAAGGCAATTGAGACCCTGCTGGTTTAAGAGAAGCTATTGCTCCTCCCTTAAATACCTAGAAGAATTTAAACTGGGGATTTTTCCCAGAAAAGTTATTACTGGGAGATAAATTTTATCTAAGTGGCCCAATATATACAGCAGATCAAACATCTAATTACCAAACACCTGCTCTTCTTTTTACTGTCCTGTGAATTACCTTTCTGTCCTTGGAAGCCCCAGGCCCCTATCCCATTCCTTAGCTCAGGATGACATATATACCTCATTCTACCTTTCTGTCTCTGAACTGCTCATGTATGTGGGGTCTCTGACTCTCTCATGTATGTGGGATTTCTATACATACAAAAGCAAATTTGATTTTTTCCTGTTAATCTGTCTCATATCAATTTAATTCTTAGACCAACCAGAGGAACCTAAGAAGGGTAGGGGAAAGTTTTCTTCTTCCCTGACAGTGCCCTGAATGACTTCAA
The DNA here is from genome assembly GCF_963924675.1 of Phocoena phocoena. Classification (NCBI taxonomy): domain Eukaryota; kingdom Metazoa; phylum Chordata; class Mammalia; order Artiodactyla; family Phocoenidae; genus Phocoena; species Phocoena phocoena. The sequence continues at coordinate 23,618,048 of NC_089224.1, forward strand.
TATCTGCTCACCCTGGATATCTGATCAAATTCCTCACCCCTGCACCCTTGATATCTGACAGCCCCAGCCTGCCTTCAGCAAGAATCCTCTTAAGTTAGTTTAGCAAGAATCCTCTACCCTGGATTTATCTTCTTAGTGATTTCCTATCCACTGACCCCTCACTCTGATTTTTGGCTATAAACCACCAGCCAACTTTGCTGCATTTGGAGTTGGACCTATATCTTGCCCCTATTGCAATAGTCTTGACACCTTTCAACATAGTGCTGAAGAGATTCTTCTTTACTGTTTTAACAAGTGTCATAATGATATTTTCTTTAACAGGGCCGTAGTCTTAGGAAGTTTGGATTGGATTTTCTAAGTTTTGAGAGGTTATAAAAAAATCTAACTCATGTTAGATTTTTCAGTATAAAGTTGAAAGTAACGATTCCTTCTGATGGGGTTCAGAACATCTTGGCACCTGGGCATATTGAATATTTTAAACTGAAGGCATTTGAGAAATGACAGGTGCTTGGAAGGGTTCTCTGACTTCCCACTTCCCCCAAAGCAGGTCATGAGATCCTCTTATAAGAGGTGCCCTCCTTATACCCCGAGTAAAGCAGCCTCCTTATCTCCAGGTTGGAGAGACACTGAGAAGATTCTGAGCACACAGGCCTTGCTGTTTCCCCCAGTTTACTACACTGACTTCATACCCTGTCCTATCCTGTTCCTTCATGACCGTGCACTCTTCATCAAACTTAGCATAAAAATGCTCAGTTTTAACTGTTTCTTTAGGTCTTCTTTTTCTTATGAAGGCTCCCATGTCATATAAAACTTACATTAAATAAATGTGTATGCTTTTCTCCTGTCCATTTTCCTTTATCAGTTTAATTTTCAGACCTAGCCAGGGACCCTGAGAGGGTCATCCCTCTTCATCCCATACACTTTTTCTGATAACTGTATGAGGTTTTATCATTGTGAGCTAACTTAAGTGAAGTGAAATGAATGGCAATCTATTGTTCCCAAAACCGAAGGAAAGGCTAAAGGCCCAGGCTGAGAAAGGACAGGGAGACCGAGAAGGCTGAGAGGCCTGGAGCAGGAAGAGATGTGGTGTCTCCTCATGAGGAGCTTGGCCATTTTTGACCCCTACATAGCTCTGCTTGAGGCTCCAATTCCAGCAAGAGTTGGGTTTTTGTCTCCCAGAGCTGCAAATCTCTCTAGTGACTGCACACTAGAATCTCCTGGGAAGTTTTAAAAAAACATGCTGATTTCCCAGCTCTACCCCAGAAATTTTGATCAATGATAATTGGCCTGGGCTACAGGGCCTTGGTCTTTTCCAGAGTACCCTGGCACTTTAGGTGTGGCAGGAAGAAGAGCACTCCTTGGGGTAGGGGGCTGAGTCTGCAACCACCTGGAGGTACACTGGGCCAGGTGTGCTGGGGCTTGTTTATGGCCAGTGCGGGGCAAATATAACTGCAAAATCCTTTCCCACCCTAGAATACTGCTCCACAGAAGCAGAAGAAAAAAACATATTATCAAATAAAGCATTAAACCAGAATTCGATGCACATCACAGGCATTCAATGTAACTCACTAAAAAGATTGAAAAGATAGAAAGAAATATCACTCTTTGATACAGCCAAGGGCATACAACCCATCACATTAGGTAGCCTTTGCCATTTGGAATAAGGTGACAAGTCTGGTCCACATCCTCCCAGGGCATCTTAAACTCTGTTATACTACTGGTATATAAATCCTGCATCACCATGGTTGTCCTTAAACATGGGCAGTGCTTTTGGCCACCAATCAAGATTTGGGATTATTAAGGGCTATAGGGGATCAGAACAGGCCACCCCAAAACATGCCACATGGGCATAAAGATTATTTTGAGCTGAAGACAATTGAGAAACAGCAGATGCCAAACAAAACTCTCCAGCCTCCCCATCTGCCTAAAAGCACGATATAAACCCCCATTTGTAAAAGTGTCCCCTGTATTGTACCAGGAAGAGGAGGATGGCTCTGAGTCTCTTCTCAGCTCTCAAAATAGCAGGAGAGGAATCTATTTAACAAGGCTACTAAAGCAACACTTATCTTCCATGAGTTCTCCCCATAAATTTACCTTCCCAAGTTTGCTGCCTTTAAATTCTGAACATCTTTTCCTGAGTCTTGTCACATCTCTAGAGATTTATTGGTTTTTGTTAAGATGTTATATAATCCCAAGTTCTAACCACCCCTTTGAGTTACTCATCCCTGAGTTTTCCCATGTCTATGTGTGTTGCATGCATTAATAAACTCTGAGCTTCTCTACTTAATCTGTCTCTTATTAGTCTAATTTGCAGGGCCCCAGTTGGAGAACCTAGGAGGGAAGAGGGAGAGTTTTTCCTCCCCTACAGAGCTAATACGTTTCCTCATAGTGGGGTTGGATACCCTTATCAATGTCTTGGGGATCCAGAATACTGAAGAGCAGCAGCCAAGAGAAGGAGGCATTGGCATGCCAGCCAGAAGCTCATGGTGCCATGTTGGGAAAGGAAAAAATTTCCCTCTACTCTTTCTAGGTTCCTCTAGCTGGTCTAAGAACCACACTGACATGAGACAGATTAACAAGAGAAAATAAAATTTAATTACATACTACATACCTACGGGGCCTCCATAAGAATGTGAGTTAGGTAATTGAGGCCTATATGTCATCTGAGGGAAGGAGAAAGGGTAGGGGTTTGGGACTTCAAAGGGGAGAAAGACAATTCACTTGGAAGTGGAAAAACAAATGTTTGGTGAACAGATGTTTGCTATGCCATGCAGAGACAGTGGGACGCAGAGAGCACTTTGGTCTCCAGGCCCTGCTGAGTGACCCCTGCCACACGCAGCCAGTATTCTTTGCAGATATCTCTGGTGATGGGGCTCTTCCTGGGTCAGGGCCTTTATCTAAATTCTTTAGGCAGTAAGAGGGAAGTAAAGAGAAAGACTTCCTGAGTCTTCTGTTTCTTAAAAATTATCAGCTTGAGATAATCCTCATGCCAAGGAAACATTCTAAGAGGAAAAATGGGGTTTGTTCAGTCAGTCAGTCAATTAAACTTTTTTTGAGCATCTATGTGCCAGCAGTTAGCTAGACTCTGTGGAATTACTGGGATTAAATAAAACAGCAAAATGAATTCTCCTATTGTCAGGGAGGAGGGAGGCAGGGAGAGAGACAGAGGGAGGGAAGTTTCTCTGACTTGTCCTCCTCCCCTTTCCTTCTTTCCTCCCTTTGACGCTGCACCCCAACTGCCTTGGACACCCCCATCCCCCCATCCCCGGGTGTCCTGGGAGTGTTTGCATTTTCACCTCCCCTCCCAGACTGCAGGCTCCTCAAGAGTGGGGTCAAGATCCTCAGCACCTTCTCAGGGCCCAGCTCAGGTAGGTGTTCAACAAATGTTTGAGGACTAAAGGCAGAGTCCTCACCCTTAGGGCTTAGTATGCAGACTGTCCAGACATTGTGGGAATGGAGCCAGCCAGGCGGAATCCTGAAGGATGAGTACGACAGTGCTGTGGGCCAGTCCCCCCAACTCTTGTCTCGTTTCTTTGAAATTTCCCTGGCTGGTTTGTCCCCAAGACAAATAGCTGTTTTTCCCTGGGATTATAGTTGTATTTCAAAAAACAGATGGAGCAAACCTTTACTGGTTCAAATCTCTGGTTAGAGGCAGGGCACCAATCCCCAAGCAGCTTGGAATGGAATAACTGGGCCTAGGGAAGTGACTTGTCTCATCTAAAAATACACTTGTTTCTGCGTCTCCCATTCCCATAATTAAACACACGTACATGCACATGCACATACGCTTGCTGCCCACATTTTTTTTTTCAGTTTTCACATTTTTATTGGGGGATCCAGGGAAGAGGACCCTGCCCTGTTAATGTAGGTGCTCACAGTTTCTTCAGCCACTCTAAGCTTGGGCCCTGTGGGTCCTGTGAGTGGCTGGACCCATTGGGTATGTTCCCATGGTCTAGGAGGAGCACTGTGTGGTTGTAAGGTGAGGCCGGGTTGATCATGATGGCATATTTGGTGCAGGGGCTGATTGTGGGCAGAGTTATAATGAGGCCCCCGAAGGACACCACCAGCACCAGCTCCTTGGCCCAGGCATTCTTGAGGAAGGAAGGAGTCTTGCAGTTTCCCTGGCTACCCCAATTTAAGTCAGCTGGTTCACAAGCACTCTCTGTTTGACCAAACTTTAGACAGACTCCTCATCCACGGCCTGCTAAAGACAATCTTAGCAAAAAATCCTGCTAAGTCAGTTTAGCCTGATTCACCCACTCTTGATATCTGATCAAACTCCTCATCCCCCACTATTGGTGTCTCATCCTTGATGCCTTCAGCAAGAATCCAGTTAGACAGGTTTAGCCAGAATCCCCCATCCTGGATGTCTCCTCTTAGTGATTTCCCATCCACCAACCTCACAGTTGGCTCATTGGCTGTAAACCCCTAGCCATCTTTGCTGCATTCAGAGTTGGGCCTGATCTCTTGCCCCTATCGCAATAGTCTTGAGAAAGGTCTTCCTTACCATTTGAACAAATATCAGGATAATTTCTTTTAGCTTGTTTGAGAAGGAAAAAGAGAAGTGGTCCAGTTGTTGCTCCTTGGTCTGTTCCTACAGGTGACTGGACTATGGCCAGAGTGACTGGGGAGAGAGCTGTCAGTTTCTGTATTTGGGAAGTGAAGAGTGGACTGCATCCCCAAATTTCTGTCCTTTAGAAGGATGCAGAAAAAGAGGTATGGGCAAAGAGATGCTCAGGAGAGGCAAGGCAGTGACCACCAGGGAGTTGGTAGGAAAGTGTTTACTTCTGCATTCTCAGAACAAAGGGAGAAGTGTGGTGCCTATCCACCTATCCATTAGCCTCTGGTGTTGGAGGGAAGAAGGTGGGGAAACACAAAGCAGGGCTGCAGCCTCAGGGAGATGTCTACATGTGTTCCCATGTCCCTGTAGCTCACAGGTGGACATTGCAAGATCCTTCTATCTACCTCAGCTTATTTTCACATTTATATATATATATATATACATATATATATATATATATATATATATATATATATTTATTTATTTATTTATTTTGGCTGCTTTGGGTCTTAGTTGCTGTGCATGGGCTTTCTCCAGTTGCAGCGAGCGGGGGCTACTCTTCGTTGTGGTGCACGGGCTTCTCATTGTGGTGGCTTCTGTTGTTGTGGAGCATGATATCTAGGTGCATGGGCTTCAGTAGTTGTGGCATTCAGGTTCAGTAGTTGTGGCACACAGGCTTAGTTGCTCCACAGCATGCAGGATCTTCCCGGACCAGGGCTGGAACCTGTGTCCCCTGCATTGGCAGGCGGATTCTTAACCACCGTGTCACCAGGGAAGTTCCTTATTTTCACATTTAAGGCTTAATATGTGCTGAAGAGTGCTCCATCTGCTCCCCATTTAATTTTTTTTTAAACAAAATCTTTTGTAAAGAGAAAGGGAAGGAGGATGTAAGAGCTACGTTGATTCATGAACAAACATGGATCAGATAGGACTATGTCATATTACTTATATAGTCCACCATCAGAAATGTTGCATAGTAATGGAAATAAATCAGTTAAGCAAAACCGGTTATATTAGTGCTACTGATGTAAATACTGAGACTTTGTTTTCACCCTCTGCAAAGTACAGAGACAAAAAGGGGCCATGAAGGAAAACTGACCCACTGCACAAGCACATGAGAATGTGAAAGACGCGAGGACCTTTCTCCCCTGCCAGGTTTCTAGCCCCTGTGTTTAACGTGTTGAATCACTTCTACCTTCTGAGAGCTGTTTAGTCACCATTAAAAAAATAAAGATCTTTGGGCTTCCCTGGTGGCACAGTGGCTGAGAGTCCGCCTGCCGATGCAGGGGACACGGGTTCGTGCCCCAGTCCAGGAAGATCCCACATGCCGCGGAGCAGCTAGGCCTGTGAGCCATGGCCACTGAGCCTGCGCATCCAGAGCCTGTGCTCCACAATGGAAGAGGCCACAACAGTGAGAGGCCCGCGTACCGCAAAAATAAATAAATAAATAAAGATCTTTGATACAGATTGTTGATACTGTTTCTGCAGGAAAACACAGATTTATGCTTTGAGGTCCTATATGGAGAGAATATTTGGCTTCTATAGCTGAAAAATTTAGAGTTCTAGGGAAAAAATTTCTAGACATCAAATAAGATTTATAAAAAAAATGAATCAGTGTTAATATAATACAACATAGTTTATATTATGGTTTATATAAAACCCAGAATAGATAATGTATGACATTTTAAATTAATATTTTATATCGTGATTTCTTCTTGACCTGAAGATTAGAGACAAGGTTCCAACTGCCAAGAAATTAAGTGGAGTAAGGGAGATGGTGATGTATGGGGGAGGGACAGTGGCTTTTAAAACCACAGTCTTCACTAGGGAAACAGAACTATAAATACCAGAGCAGTTAACAACTCAATAGAATAAAATACAGTCAAGCATCTAGATTTTTTTTCAAGGTGATAGTGAATGTGCAGTTTTTTGGGGAAAAATATCAAAACTATCCATTTTTCTTACAGATATTAGAGCTTGCTGAAAGGTAGCAGAATATGCCACCCCAAAATATGCCTCTTTGGCACAAGGATTATTTTGAGAAACAGCTGAGGCCATAGAAGCTCTGAAAACAGAGTAGAAGTTACCTTTTTGTAAGGGACATTTACATTTATAAAGTAATTCTCCATTTGTATGGGTATCACCTATTATGTACAAGGAAGAGGACGATGACTCTAAATTACAAGAGAGTCTAATAAGTGAGGGAGGCACACACTTGAATCTATATAACAACTTTACCCTTGTTTACTTTACTCTTCCTGGAAATAACCCCCACCATCACCATGACTGGCCTCCCTTCCCCAACATCTTTTTTTTGTCTTTAGCTGAAGATGGTATTTAAGGTGGTGGCTTGGGTAATCTGGGTAATCTTGGGTAATTTACAGTTTCCCTGGGTATATTCCATGCACCTATGAGGTATCCATGTTAATAAACTTCTGTTCTTTTTTTCTTGTCAGTCTGTCTTTTATTATTAGGAGGGTCTCAGCCAAGAACTCAGAGGGTAGAGGGAAAATTATTTTCTTCTCTTACACTTCCAAGCATGAAATTAAGTTCCCAAATTAGTTGTTAAATTTGTGAAAAATATTAGCTTTTCCAGGCCCAAGTTTCTGACTTCCAAAATGAAAGAGGAGGGCTAGCAGTTGGAGTATTTTCCTATGCCTCCATGATCTGTGCGATTTATGGTTTAACGGTCTTTCTAATGAGGATGACTAAGAATTCTTTTATCCCGTGTCCATGGAATAAGTGATCCCCTTTGGCTACCAAGAATAAAGGGAAGCATTTCTCTTCTAGTCTTCGTGACAGGCGCGTCATGGGAACGGATGTTGAGGGGTTAACGCGTCTCTCCTCAACAGCTGAGGCATTCTGGCTTTAGCTGTAACAAGCAAGATGTGATTTGTCACCTGCTCCCTGACACTAATGCCCACAAGTTGATTGGCTTCAGACAGCTGACTTCCCAAGGGGCTGAAACACATACGTTCACAATGGGGGTTTTGTCTTATTACCTCATCTGCTGGGGCATCATCCATACACCACCTCCACAGAGGAGACCAGTGGAAGGTGCCTTCGCAGTGCAGGGTGGTTATTCCTCACCTCTTCCCTGGGGAAGGCGTCTGTTTTCCTTTGTTAGGTCTTCAGGGTAGTGATGCCTTTGGTGAGGCTGCCTTCCCTCTTGTCCCAAGACAGCTGTATGTCGGAGGCAGACACATCCCAGGATGTGTGCCGCTTTCCAGGCACTTTCCCAGATGTCAAATCGAACAACTTCCGTTAACATCTCCTTTGGTACCACAGCTGCAAGAAGAACCATGCCGAGTAACTGGCCCTCTGTCTTATTTTTCATTATATTCTGTTTTTTTAATAATTGTAGTCTAATAGAGATAACATAATCGTAACCACTTTTTTTTTTTAGTTTTTATTTTTGGCTGGGTTGGGTCTTCGTTTCTGTGCGAGGGCTTTCTCTAGTTGTGGCAAGCAGGGGCCACTCTTCATTGTGGTGCATGGGCCTCTCACTATCGTGGTCTCTCTTGTTGTGGAGCACAGGCTCCAGACGTGCAGGCTCAGTAGTTGTGGCTCACGGGCCTAGTTGCTCCACGGCATGTGGGATCTTCCCAGACCAGGGCTTGAACCCATGTCCCCTGCATTGGCAGGCAGATTCTCAACCACTGAGCCACCAGGGAAGACCTGTAACCACTTTTAAGTGTGCAGTACAGTGGCATCAAGTGCATTCACACTGTTGTGCAACAATCACCACCCTCCACCTCCAGAACTCTTTTCAACTTCCCAGACTTGAACTCTGTACCCAGTACACAGTAACTCCACATTTATCTGGGTTTTATGTTGGCGAAAATCTTCTTACATTTCTCCAAGTATGTTAGAGACTTTTCATCTTATATGTTGTTCACAAATTATTGTTCCATGCCTGGCCATTTGTTTGTATATTTCTTTTGTAAATTATTGGTTCTCTTTTTTCTGCATGGTGATTGGTGGATGTTTGTTACAGGAGAGCTCAGTGGCCAATGGAAATTTATGCTGTTGTTTTGGATGGAAGTCATGTCACCCCAGGGATCTTTCTAGTGAGTTTGACTGGGAACTCAGGGGACCACTCACTGACCAGCAGACTTCATTCAGTGTGTGTCGTCAGGGAGCTTTGTGATGAAGAAGGCACTGCTAGAAGCAGGAGGTCTCAGACAAGTGGAAGGTGGGATGTCTCATTGGTCTGCTGTCCTGAACTGGACTTTCTTATATCCTTTTAAACCACTGCATAGTTTTCTATAATATTAAGGTGACACAGTTTAATTAAATCCCCCTTCTGATGAACATCTAGGGTGTTTCTATTTTTCATTATGATAAACAATACTTCTATAATCATCCACTTAACATTCATGATTATTTCTATAGAAGGGCTTTTTATAAATGTTATTGCTATCATAAAGTATATGTACACTTTAAAATCTGATTGATAGATGCTTACAAATAGTTCTTTGTAAAGTCCTATACCAATTTCCTACCGAAAATGTATAAGAATAAGTTTTCCTTCCCATGCCAGAAACATACAGATTCATTTGCTTACACTGGATATTATTATTTTTTAAAATAAATTTATTTATTTTTTGTTGCATTGGGTCTTCGTTGCTGAGCACGGGTTCTTTTTTTCTAGTTGTGGCGAGCAGGGGCTGCTCTTTGTTGTGGTGCAAGGGCTTCTCATTGCCGTGGCTTCTCTTGTTGCGGAGCACGGGCTCTAGGCATGTGGGCTTCAGTAGTTGTGTCTTGTGGGCTCTATAGCGCAGGCTCATGGTCTTAGTTGCTCCACAGCATGTGGGATCTTCCTGGACCATGGCTCAAACCTGTGTCCCCTGCATTGGCAGGCAGATTCTTAACCACTTCTCCACCAGTGAAGTCCCTACACTGGATATTATTAATCTTTAATATTTATGCTAATCTAATTAGCTTAAATGATATCTCACTATTTTAATTTTCATTTCTCTGATAACTATTATGAGAGGGTGTTTTTGTTAACCATTTGTAGTTTTCTTTATCTAAACAGTCTACTCATATCCTTTATGTATTTTCCCTCCTGCTGGGTTGTTGTAATTTTCTTCTTATGTTAAAAAAATTTTGTGCATTATTTGCTTAACTTTTTTTATGGTGTCTTGCCATATAGAAGTTTAAATTTTAATGCAGCCAAGTCCAACCTATTTATTTTCTTTATGGCTTTTGCATTTCATATCCTCATTAGTAAGTCATTGTCTTAGTCTGTTTGGACTGCTATAACAAAATACCATACATGGCTTACAAACAACAGAAATTTATTTCTCACCTTCTATGAGCTAAAAGTCCAGGACCAAGTCACCATCTGGTACAGTGTCTAGAGAGGACCCACTATCTGGTTCCTAGAGAGCTGTCTTCTCACTGTGTCCCCACCTGGCAGGAATGAGGGAGATCTCTGATGCCTCTTTTATAAGGGCACAAATCCCATTCATAATTACCTCTCAAAGGCCCCACCTCCAGACTCCATCACCCTGGGGGTTAGGATTTCAGCATATGAATTTGGGGGAGACATAAACATTCAGTCCCTAACAGTACTTTTGTTACTAAACACAAGATTGTGTGCCCGATGCCCAGTGAGGCCAAACAAACTGAAATGTGGGAGTCTGGAGTAGAGAAAGGTTTATTGCCAGGTCAAGCAAGGAAAATGGGTGGTTTGTGCTAAAAAACCTGAACTCCCTGATGGTTTTCAGCGAGAAATATTTAAAGGCAAATTTAGAATAAGGGCTGCAGGGTGTGTGACTTTCTTCTGATTGGCTGGTGGTGAGGTAACAGGGTGGTGCTCCAGGAATCTTGTGCTCAGCTTGAAGTTACCATCTTCTACCTGTGTGGGGACCTTAGCTCCTGCAGAAGAATTCAAAGGTATTATTATATATATTCCTTCAGGAAGAACCAGGACCCAGCCCCAAGGCTGTACTATTGTTTCTTGACTTCTCCCTTATTTCTGCATTCCCTCCCTTCCCTGATTAGCAACTGTTTGAACCTGCCTTTTGGGACTCAGGGAAGGTCATGGAAGCTGAATTAAGCTTATTTTCTGCAAACAAGAAACAGGGAACACAGAAAGGATTTGTACCTGGGAGATCCACAGGGTTCTATTTGGTTTCACTTTCCCACCCAACAATCAAAAATATTCCCCCTTGGTTTCTTCTAGTACTTTTATAATTTCACTTTTTAACATTTACATCCTTAATCAATACAAAACATTTTAAGGCTGTGTGATTTTTTTTTTTTTTTTGCCACACCACGTGGTATGTGGGATCTTAGTTCCCTGAGCAGGGATCGAACATGCACCCCTTGCATTGGAAGTGCATTGTCTTAACCACTGGACCACCAGGGAAGTCCCAAGGCTGTGTGATTCTTAAACTGATGTTGGGGAAGAAGAAATTTTCCTCTACCTTTCTAGGTTCTTCTGGCTGGTCTAAGAATTAAATTGACATGAGACAGATTAACAGGAGAAAATCAAACAAAAGTTTAATAACCTGTACATGGGAGAGACCCAGGAAAACTAAGTAACTCACCCAAATGGCCGAAACCCTGACCTTAAATACCATCTTCAGCTAAAGAAAAAAGAGATGTTGGGGATAGTAGTTTGGAACTTCAAAGGGGAGAAAGGCAATTCACAGGAAGTTGAAAAAGCAAATGTTTGGTAAATAAATGTTTGCTGGGCCAGGCAGAGGTGAGGGGACACAAAGCAAACTCTGGTCTCTGGGTCCTGTTGAGTTTCCCCCACCACACCTAATCTATATTCTTTGCAGATAACTCTGGACAGCTTTATTCTGTAAATAAGCCCTTTATTTAACTTCTTTAGGCAGCTAAGGGGAAGGGAGAAAAAAGACTTCCTGAATCTCTTGTTTCTTAAAAATAATCAGCCTGTTTTAATCCTCATGCCAAAGAGACACAATTTGGGGTGGCAAATTTTGCTCCCATACACCAGAAAGACATCTCAGATTTTCCTGTATGAACAGTTGTCTCAATACCATTTAAAAAATAATCCATTCTTTCTCTACATTTTTGAACTTTGACTTTGTCATGTGCTAAATTCCCATTGGTCAAGTAGCCTGCAGCAGTGCAAAGCCACACTATTTTCATTTCACAGCCATCAGTATTTTACCTGTGATAGGACAGTGTGCTCTCATCATTCCTCTTCTTCAAAAAATCTTGGCAGATATTATTTATATTTTAGAAAAATTTTAGAATTCACGTTTCAAGTTCCATTAGGTTTAAGATTGGTTGAATTTACTGAGTAATTTTGGTAATTTTTTATAGTTTTTGTTGGGATTATTTTGCATTACATTTCTAACTAGATGTTCCTTGTAAGGTTGTTCTCCTATGTGAAAAACTATTACCAAACCAAACTTACATTTGCTCACCTGCCATGTAATAAAGCCAATCTACTGACACCAGGTTGTGGTGAAGGAAAGTACAGTGTTTATTTGCAGGGCACTAAGCAAGGAGAATGGGTAGCCAATGTTTAAAAGACCCAAACTTCCTCATGGCTTTCAGAGATTTTAAAGGCAACATTAGGGGTGAGGGTCATAGGGTGCGTGATCAGCTTGTGGACATTCTTCTTATTGGTTGGTGGTGCAGTAACAAGGTGATATTTCAGGAATCTAAATCCTCAACCTTCTGGTTCCAACCAGTCTGATGTCTGTGTGCTTGTGGTTAGCAGTTTCCAACCCGGGGTGGGGGGTGGGGCGGTCCTAGTTTCTGTAAAAAACTCAAGGATATGCATCAGATTGTTATCTATATCCCTTCAGAAGGAACTAGGAGTCCTGTGACTCTATTGTTCAGGCTTAGTACTTTTCTTGTTTGACTGCTTTTCCTTTGTTTCTGCATTTTCTCACTTCTGTAATACTTAACTGCTTGAGTCTGATCTTTGGAACTTGGGGAAGGCCTAGGAGACTAAAACTTTTTTTTACAAATCAGAAGTCAGGACATGAAGGGACTTGTACCCAGGAGAGCCCCTCAGGGTCTGGCTTGGTTTCAGTGTGAATGGTTATTGTTTGTTGCAACCATATCTGCCCACCTAATGGAACTCTCTTACTACTTCCACTAGATTTTATGTTGATCATTTTGAATTTTGTAAGACAAGCATCATTCCATTATTTAACTTCCTAGTTTTTGTCTCTTTATTACATTGGCTAGGACCTTAATCACTGTGCATCCTTGTTTTATTTGAAAATTCAATATTGTAAATTAAAGTAGGCAATTATATCTTTATAAAATCTTCAAAGTAAAACTTGTAATTTGAACTCTGAAATAGTCACTGCAAATAGCAAAAAAAGAAAGAAAAAGAACACATCACTAATGAAATTACACATTCAAATATAGAACATCATGAAATTTCTACTTGGTAGTTAAAGGCTTCCAACTGTACCCCTCCCCCCCCACCATGTGCAACATTCTGAATTCTGAAAAAAAGAATCCAAAGCATCCTCTGGGCAATTTTTTTTTTTTTGCGGTACATGGGCCTCTCACTGTTGTGGCCTCTCCCGTTGCGGAGCACAGGCTCCGGACGCGCAGGCTCAGCGGCCATGGCTCATGGGCCCAGTCGCTCCATGGCACGTGGGATCCTCCCGGACGAGGGCACGAACCCGCGTACCCTGCATCAGCAGGCGGACTCTCAACCACTGCGCCACCAGGGAAGCCCTGGGCAAAATATTTTTATAAGATACAAAAATCAGTCAATATATTGGGATATAGGACATTTATCTTGTATGAAGCTACAAAGCTATACAAAAGCAGTTGAATATTGTGTTTTGCAACTGCAGAAAGAATATCAGTCTTAGATGGAACATAGTAGAATATGTTTCTACTTCAGAATAGTAGAGCTGTGTAATCTACCAGATTGCTTACTGTGAAGATGAAACTCAATCCACATCTTGTTCCGAGGACCCTATGAGCAAATCCCTTTTATGAATAGAAATGGCATTGGTAATTCTTGAGTGACAATGTCACTATTTGTAATCACAGATTTTGTGTTTTTTGGCCACACTGCATGGCATGTGGAACTTCCCTGACCAAGGATCAAACCCATACTCCTCTGCAGTGGAAGCATGGAACCTTAACCACTGGACCACCAGGGAAGTCCGTAATCACAGATTTCTCATTTTAGTCAATAATTTCTCACCTGGCTCCATACCTGAGCCCCCTTCACCTGGAATGTTCTTTTGTTCTTTGCCTTGCTAGCTCCTTTGGTCCTTCAGCTCTTAGCTTACTCATCACATTTCAAGGCAACTCTTCCTGATGCCTAAGCTGGGTCACATCTCCCCTGGGGAACATGCATCTTTCTCTACTTTACATTCCAGTTTCTGGTGTAAAAGAAAAATCAGAATGGAGTCAGTATTGCTGAGAGAGCGCTCTAAAATGGAGCCAGGAGGCCACTGATGAGGTGGGACTTATGCATGTCTCAGCTTGGATGGAATCTTAACTTTTGACAACTTATTGCCTTAACACAGGCATCCAGATCATCTGCACAGTGTTCCAGAAACCCAAGATACTTATGGGACCCTTACCCTAAATAACATGTGACAGCCTCTCTCTCTCTTTTTTTTAAAAAAAATTTAATTAAATTAATTTATGGCTGCTTTGGGTTTTTGTTGCTGTGGGCGGGCTTTCTCTAGTTGTGGCAAGCCGGGGTACTCTTCATTGTGATGCACGGGCTTCTTATTGTGGTGGCTTCTCTTGTTGCAGAGCACGGGCTCTAGGCATGTGGGCCTCAGTAGTTGTGGCTCACGGGCCACAACTTGTAGCATGAAAGAAAGAAATCCTGGTTGCTTTCTTTCATGCTACAAGTTTTGTCTAATCTCTAGTGAGCCCCTAAAGGCAGACAAAATCTCTGGGACTGGAGCAGGGACTGCTGCCTTGGACTCCTCAGCAGGAGTGGGCAGAGAAGCACCTGAGGCTAAGATAAGGCTCTGCCCCTCTCCCCTCAACAGCTGCATTCCAACAGGAGGTGGTCTTCACTCTGGGTCTGCACACCAGCTGCCCAAGTCCTTCCCTGACTGGGCACATTCCTCTGGGCTCAGGGTAAGTTCCTGGCTGATGTTCCCGGCAGCTCTGTGCACAGACTGCGGAGGGGTAGGGAGATGTTGACCCTCCTGTACACAGATCTTCAGACAGTGCTTGGTTTTCAGCCCCATTCTTCTCTCCTGCCCCTAAGTGTCAAGCCCTGGGCCCATCCCACATTCTACAGGCAGAGCAGTCTGTTCCCCTCCCCGCCATCCTCCCCCCAAAATGCATCTCCTAGTCTAGCTGTGGTTTCCTCTGGGCTGTGGTTTCCTTTTCTATTTCCTCCATCAACGCTCTTCCATCTTCGTTCAGTGTTCCAGAAATGGGCTGTGAGCTCTCCTTTGTGCGCACCCATCCGTCAGCATCATTCATTCTATCAGGGTTTGCTGTCTGGTGTTTATTTACACCTATCATTTTGCCTTCACTTCTAAACTTACTAGTACCTAGAAGTGGCCCCCAGCCCACACCAAAGCCAAGCCCCAAGGATGATCAGTGAGCGCAGGTGAAGCCTGAAGGCTCTGAGGCAAGTGCTAGCTCCAAATGCACACATTTAGCACATCAAAATGTTTGGGACATTTGAATATTGGTGAATGGCATGGCCATTTACTAAGATGGAGGAGAGGAGAGAGGCAAGAATAAGGGCACACTAAGGGGTATGCTTCTCAATATATTATATTTGAGAAGCCTCTAATCATTGCAGGGGTTCAGAATATGTCATTCCAAGATATGCCACTTTGGAATATTGATGATTTTGAATTGAAAGAACTTGAGAAACAGCTGTTGCAAGAAGGACACTCCGAACTTCCTTTTTCTCCCTGAAAGCAGGAGATAAATCTCTCCTGTGAAAAGTCCCCTCCCTGTACTAGGAGGGTAGAAGGCACCCATATCACCAAAGATAGGGAATTTAGGGCTGAGAAACCTGTATAAGCAAACCTGTTACTTCCTAACTAATTTACTACTCCAAACCCAAACTTCTTCATCTTGTCAATTCTTCACACATTTATTGTTTCCTTATCTAAAAGGTATAAAAGCAGTCTGCTTTGGTCACTTCTTTGAGTCCCATATTTTTATGGACCCCTGAACATACAAAATTAAATTTGTTTTTCTCCTGTTAATCTGTCTTATGTCAATTTAATTACTAGACTAGCCACTGGAAGGGAAAAAGGGAAGAGCTTTCCTCCCCTACAATACAAACAATTGTTTGGCAGTTGCTTTAAGTTCCTTCCTGGCTTACCATGGTTCAGAGCACTTTCAGCTGAGAACCAGAACTCCTTGAACAAGGACAACTTTTACACTTACTACAAGTGGTATTTATCCACCAGCAAAATGTTAAACAGCTTTAGAAATCATTCAAAGAAAATGTAGCAACTTAATTGTAAACATTGATTTCATTAATCATGTAATTGAATATTTGTTCAGAGAGAAGTAGGTCAAAGGTTATGATTTTCCTCAGAGTAGGGCATATGGTATAAGGCATGACTATCTGTTTAAAGCGCTTCTTTGGGCAGGTTTGTTTTTCTGCGTTCAATAACCCATCTGAGATTTCTTTGTCTAATCTAGTAATTCTCTGAAGTGCAGGGGAAGACAGAAATTCCTCAGGGTAGGCATCCAATGATTTATGTTTGGTCAAATTCAGGGATTAGCTCAGCATGGTATAAATAATAAGTAATGACAAGCTAAGGCAAGCTTCAGAATTAGTACTTTGTTTGGCAGAAGAAATTTAATAGACTTTAAAGACTGGAACCCAAGCTACAGTGAGTAATTTAACACGAGTTGAGTAAATATATATAGATCAAAGATACAAACTGCTGTCTTCTTGTTTAAAACATGTTTAAAAACCATGTTTTTTTTAAAAAAAAGTTAGTTACCAACACTTAAAAGTTGGGCAACTTCTCATAAACATCCAAATTTATAAGACCAGGCAGCATTGAGTATGTGTGGGCACAGGAGAGGCTATCCATTAAATAAGATGTATTCCAGGTTGTCATGGGGCCTGTCACCTCTGTCTGTACACTTGGGGTTGGCCTCACCTGCTTTGGATTTTCTTTTACTCACTTTATCCTGGTTTAGGAAGATTGCAAAGAAAAGGGGATTGACTATTAATGGCTTCTAAGGAAACAGGAAGAAACCAGCAGGATTTAGTCTTGAACTGAACCAGCAACAGAAACTCACTCAGCAAAAGAAACTGCACAACATCAAGAAAATGCAATAAAAGCAGACATGGTACGTGATTTCAAACCATGAATAGTACTTGGAATGCAAAATCCCCCATATATACTTTCCTAGGTAACAACATGAGTAGTTCTATTCAGAAATATTGTATAAACTCAGTTCAATAAATAATTTTTCAACATCTATTTTATGCCTAACATTAAGTTGGGCCCTGAGGATGCCAAAATCGGGAAGACCATTTCTGCCTCAAGGAAATCACAAACTAAAGGAGACTAGCATATATAAATGCATAAAAATAAATGGTTTTACAACTTTATAATAAAAAAGAAAAATAGCTCAATTAAAAATAGTCAAAGGGCTTACCACATAAAAAATTAACTCAAAGTGGATTGAAGATCTAAACATAAGAGCTGAAACTATAAAACTCTTAGAAGAAAACATAGCAGAACATCTTCATGATTTTGGTTTCTTTGATGTGACGTCACAAGTAGAGCCAACAAAAGAAAAAATAGATTAATTGACTCTGTCAAAATTAAGAATCTTGCCCATCAAAGAACACTATCAACAGAGTACAAAGGCAACCCACAGAATGTGGGAAGATATTTGCAAATCACACATCTGATAAGAGATTAATACCCAGAATATATAAAGAACTCCAATGACTCAATGACAATAAAACAAACAACCCAATTAGGAAATGGAGAAAGAATTTGAATAGATATTTCTTCAGAGAAGTTATATAGGTGACCAATAACACATGACAAGATGTTCAATATCATTATCTATCAGGGAAATGTAATCAAAACCACAATGAGCTATCACTTTACACCTATTAGGATAGCTATAGTAAAAAAACAGATAAATAATGTGTTGTCAAGGATGTGGAGAAATTTGAACCCTCATAAACTGCTGGTAGAATTATAAAATGATGCAGCTGCTGTGGAAAACAGTCTTGCAGTTCCTCAAACAGCTAAACGTAGAGTTACCATATGATCCAGCACTCCACTTCTAGGTATATACCCACGAGAAATGAAAATATATGTCTACACAAAAACTTGTACACAAATGTTCCTAGCAGCAGCCAAAGAGTGGAAACAACCCAAATGTCCATCACCTGATGAATGGATAAATAAAATGTGGGCTATTCTTACAATAGAATAGTATTTAGCCATAAAGAGGAATGAAGTTCTGACACATGTTACAACATGGATGAACCTTGGAGACATTATGCTAAGAGAAAAAACTCAGTCACAAAAGACCATGTGTTATATGGTTTCACCTATACAAAATGTCTAGAAGAGGCAAATCTATAGAGTCAGAGTAGAGATTGAAGGTTGCCTGGGGCTAGGGAGATGGAGGAAAGGGAGGTTGAAGGGTGATGGCTTAGAAATGTGTGGTTTCTCTTTGAGATAATAAAAGTGTTTTAAAATTGATTGTGGTGATAGATGTACAATTCTGTGAATATAATAAAAGTCAATTCAGTTGTACACTTTAAATGGGTGAATTGTATAGTATGTGAATACTCTCAATAAAGCTGTTATAAAATAAATGAATCAACATATTTGGTTGTGGCAGGTGCCCTAGTAGAAGCTGGTTGCAAGTATTATGCGACAACAAAAGAAGGAGTGTGACCATCCAAACTTAGAGGGCAGGGGAGATTTCATAGAGGAGGTGATTCACCAGACACACCCGCAAACAAGAGAAAGGCTTTTTTGGCAGAAAAGCAAATACAAAGGCCTGGAAACATGACAAAGCCTGGAATGTTCACAAGTATTTAGTATGGCTGAAGAATAGGGGCAATAGGGACAAAGTAGGGGATGAAAATCCAGGTCATGGGGGACTTGGCTAGTGAGGTTAGGGATTTTAGCCTTTATAATATAGGAGATGGGATCTAGAAAGATCCTCTGGCACCAGTATAGAGGATGAATTTGAGAGAATTGGATATTTACTACTTCCTGCATTGTCCCACTACACTTGGTATGAAATGCAATAAAATGCATTTGTTGGGCTTCCCTGGTGGCGCAGTGGTTGAGAGTCCGCCTGCCGATGCAGGGGACACGGATTCATGCCCTGGTCCAGGAAGATCCCACATGCCATGGAGCGGCTGGGCCTGTGAGCCATGGCCGCTGAGCCTGCGCGTCTGGAGCCTGTGCTCCGCAATGGAAGAGGCCACAACAGTGAGAGGCCCGCGTACCGCAAAAAAAAAAAAAAAAAAGTATTTGTTTTTATAGTTGTTTATATGCCAGTTTGTGACATCAGTTCCATCAGTTTGTGATGTCCTTGAGGAATGAAACTCAGCACTTTTTTAATCTTGGCATTCCCTGGGTCCAGCCTGATGTAAGGCATAAAGTAGGTGCTGGGAAAATACTTACTGAATTGCATTTACATGAGAATTCTAGAAAGCCCTGCTCAGGTTGTTAACTTAAAAATTACATGGGAGATTTTGTATGCTTCCTGTATCTTATTCACATAATGATATTAGGTGTAAAAAACACCCTCAGATGACACTTAAGAGAATTCTCAACAGGTAAGAGAATGGAGGTCTGAATTAGACCACTGGCTGTAGAGATAAAGAAAATGGACTAACTTGAGAGATATTTAAGTAGAGTTAACATCTAGGGAACAAATAGAAGTGAACGTGAGAAAGAGGTTTCTTGATTCACTCCCAGAAACTTCTTGGGTATTATCAGTACCATGGTAGAGGCACTATGTGTCAGGGAAAGAAAGCACACAGAAATGAGCAGGTGAGGGCGGTGGACTTAGCAGGGGGTGGGGGATAGGACAGGCAGAGTTGAACATGCGGAATTCTAGGTGTCTGAGGAGCAAATAGATTTGAAGCCTCTGAGAAAAGACTGGATGAGGTGGTGGTGGGGGGAATGGGGGACACCAAGTGTGAGCTGAAAAGCTTGCTTGAAAAAAGTTCTGTGCTGTACTAGTTTTAAGGGCAGGCAGAGGTGTGGGAGCCAGTAAAAGAGGCTAGGAAGAGGATGGATGGGGAACTAGATGCAAGGCCAAGAAACATGGAGTTTCCTGAAGGAAGTAGTAAACAGTGCTAAATGCCACAGAGAGGTCAGGTAACATAAGGTGGAAACATGACCACTGGAATTGGCAACATTTCCAAAGATGTGGGAGATTTTTGCCAGGACATTTTCAGATGATTATAAAGGGCAGACACTGAGCATGGAGGGTCACAGAGGAAATGAAAGGGAAGCAAATCTTTTACGAAATGGAAACATTCCTCACACTTCTGTGTATATATCCAAAAGAATGGGAAACAGAATCTCAAAGAGATATCTGCACATGAATGTTCACTGCAGCATTATTCACAATAGCCAGGAAGTGGAAGCAACCTAAATGTCCATTGACAGGTGAATGGATAAAGCAAACATGGTGTATACATACAATGGAATACTATTCAGCCTTAAAAAGAAGGAAATTCTGACATATGCTAGAACATGGATGGATCTTGAGGACATTATACTGAATGAAATGAGCCAGTCACAAAAAGACAAATACTGTGTGATTCCACTTATATGAGTATCTAAAATAGTCAAAGACACAGAAACACAACGTAGAATGTGCTTACTAGCAAATGGGGGCAGGGGGGAGTGGGGAGTTGTCTTTTAATGAGTATAGAGTTCCAGTTTTGCAAGATGAAAAGTTCTAGATGTATGTTGCACAACAAGGTGCATATAGTTACTACTCTACTGTACACTTAAAAATGGCTAAAGATGCGGGACTTCCCTAGCAGTCCAGTGGTTAAGACTCCGCGATTCCAATGAAGGGGGTGCAAGTTTGTTCCCTAGTCGGGGAACTAAGATCCTACATGCCAGGTGGTGCAGCCCAAAACAAAAATGGCTAAGATGGTAAATTTTATGTTATATATATATGTATTTTTAAGACACTAAAACAGTAAGAAATGAAAACAGTTAGTTTGAATGTGAAAATACTATACACTCACTGTTGCAAAATTCAGACCACACACAAACTATTTAAAACATAAATAGTGCACTGTAAGTAAGTAAAATGCAAGCCACAGATGTAATTTAAAGATTTCTCACAGCCACTTTATTATTTATTTATTTATTATTTATTTTGGCTGCACTGGGTCTTAGCTGTGGCATGTGGGATCTTTAGTTTCAGCATGCATGCAGGATCTAATTCCCCAACCACGAATCGAACCCAGATCCCCTGCATTGGGAGCATGGAGTCTTACACATTGAACCACCAGGGAAGTCCTTCAGCCACTTTATAAAGAGAAAAAGAAACATATGAAATTATTTTAATAAGTTTTCATTTAAATTAACATATCAGCACCAGAGAGCAGAAAGCAGAAGCAAGAAGAACCACAATCCTGCAGCCTGTGGAACAAAAACCACATTCAGAAAGACAGACAAGATGAAAAGTCAGAGGGCTATGTATCAGACAAACGAACAAGATAAAACCCCAGAGAAACAACTAAATGAAGTGGAGATAGGAAATCTTCCAGAAAAAGAATTCAGAATAATGATAGTGAAGATGATCCAGGACCTCTGAAAAAGAATGGAGGCAAAGATTAAGAAGATGCAAGAAATGTTTAACAAAGACCTAGAAGAATTAAAGAACAAACAAACAGAGATGAACAGTACAATAACTGAAATGAAAAATACACTAGAAGGAATCAATAGCAGAATAATGGTGGCATAAGAACGGATAAGTGACCTGGAAGACAGAATGGTGAAATTCACTGCCATAGAACAGAATAAAGAAAAAAGAATGAAAAGAAATGAAGACAGCCTAAGAGACCTCTGGGGCAACATTAAATGCAACAACATTTGCATTATAGGGGTCCCAGAAGGAAAAGAGAGAGAGAAAGGACACGAGAAGATATTTGAAGAGATTATAGTTGAAAACTTCCCTAATATGGGAAAGGAAATAGTCACCCAAGCCCAGGAAGCACAGAGAGTCCAGGCAGGGTAAACCCAAGGAGAAACACGCCAACACACATAGTAATCAAATTGACAAAAATTAAAGATAAAGAAAAATTATTAAAAGCAACAGGGGGAAAATAACATACAAGGGAACTCCCATAAAGTTAAACTCTACAAGCCAGAAAGGAGTGGCATGATATATTTAAAGTGATGAAAGGGAAGAACCTGCAACTAAGATTACTCTACCTAGCAAGGATCTCATTCAGATTTGAGGGAGAAATCAAAAGCTTTACAGACAAGCAAAAGCTAGAGAATTCAGCACCACCAAATCAGTTCTACAACAAATGCTAAAGGAACTTCTCTAAGTGGGAAACACAAGAGAAGAAAAGGACCTACAAAAACAAACCCAAAATAATTAAGAAAATGGTCATAGGAACATACATATCAATAATTACCTTAAACATGAATGGATTAAATGCTCTAACCAAACAACACAGGCTCGCTGAATGGACACAAAAACAAAACCCATATATATGCTATCTACACGAGACGCATTTCAGACCTAGGGACACATACAGACTGAAAGTGAGGGGATGGAAAAAGATAGTCCATGCAAATGGAAATCAAAAGAAAGCTGGAGTAGCAATACTCATATCAGATAAAATAGACTTTAAAATAAAGAATGTTACAAGAGGCAAGGAAGGAACTACATAATCAGTCCAAGAAGAAGATATAACAATTATAAATATGTATGCACCCAACATAGGACCACCTCAAGACATAAGGCAACTGCTAACAGCTATAAAAGAGGAAATTAACCGTAACACAATAATAGTGGGGGAACTTTAACACCTCACTTACACCACTGGACACATCATCCAAACAGAAAATTAATAAGGAAATACAAGCTTTAAATGATACAATAGACCAGATAGATTTAATTGATATTTATAGGACATTCCATCCCAAAACTGCAGATTACACTTTCTTCTCAAGTGAACACAGAACATTCTCCAGGATAGATCACATCTTGGGTCACAAATCAAGCCTCAGTAAATTTAAGAAAATTGAAATCATACCAAGCATCTTTTCTGACCACAGCGCTATGAGATTAGAAATCAATTACAGGGGAAAAAATAGTAAAAAACACAAACACATGGAGGCTAAACAATACGTTACTAAATAACCAAGGGATCACTGAAGAAAGCAAAGAGGAAATCAAAAAATACCTAGAGACCAATGACAACGAAAACATGATGACACAAAACCTATGGGATGCAGCAAAAGCAGTTCTAAGAGGGAAGTTTTTAGCAATACAAGCTTTCCTCAAAAAACAAGAAAAATCTCAAATAAACAATCTAACCTTACACCTAAAGGAACTACAGAAAGAAGAACAAACAAAACCTAGAGTTAGTAGAAGGAAAGAAACTATAAAGATCAGAGCAGAAATAAATGAAACAGGAACAAAGAAAACAGTAGCAAAGATCAATAAAACTAAAAGCTGGTTCTCTGAGAAGATAAACAAAATGGATAAACCATTAGCCAGACTCATCAAAAAAAAAAGAGAGAGAGGACTGAAATCAATAAAATTAGAAATGAAAAAAGAGAAGTTACAACAGACACCACAGAAATACAAAGCATCCTAAGAGACTACTACAAGCAACTCTATGCCAATAAAATGGACAGCCTGGAAGAAATGGACAAATTCTTAGAAAGGTACAACCTTCCAAGACTGAACCAGGAAGAAAGAGAAAATATGAACAGACCAATCACAAGTAATGAGATTGAAACTGTGATTAAAAATCTTCCAACAAACAAAAGTCCAGGACCAGATGGCTTCACAGGTGAATTCTATCAAACATTTAGAGAAGAGCTAACACCTATCCTTCTCAAATTTTCCAAAAAGTTGTAGAGGAAGGAACACTCCCAAACTCATTCTATGAGGCCACCATTACCCTAATAACAAAACCAGACAAAGATACTACAAAAAAGAAAATTACAGACCAGTATCACTGATGACCATAGATGCAAAAATCCTCAACAAAGTACTAGCAAACAGAATCCAACAACACATTAAAAGGATCATACATCATGATCAAGTGGGATTTATCCCAGGCATGCAAGAATTCTTCAATATATGCAAATCAATCAGTGTGATACACCATATTAACAAATTGAAGAATAAAAACCATATGATCATCTCAATAGATGCAGAAAAAGCTTTTGACAAAATTCAACACCATTTATGAAAAAAACTCCAGAAGGTGGGCATAGAGGGAACCTATCTCAACATAAGAAAGTCCATATATGACAAACCCACAGCAAACATCATTATCAATGGTGAAAAACTGAAAGCATTTCCTCTAAGATCAGGAAAAAGACAAGGATGTCCACTCTCACCACTATTATTCAACATAGTTTTGGAAGTCCTAGCCATGGCAATCAGAGGAGAAAAAGAAATAAAAGGAATACAAATTGGAAAAGAAGAAGTAAAACTGTCACTGTTTCCAGATGACATGATACTATACATAGAGAATCCTAAAGATGCTACCAGAAAACTGCTAGAGCTAATCAATGAATTTGGTAAAGTTGCAGCATACAAATTAATGCACAGAAATCTCTTGCATTCCTATACATTAATGATGAAAAATCTGAAAGAGAAATTATGGAAACACTCCCACTTACCTTTGCAACAGAAAGAATAAAATACTTAGGAGTAAACCTACCTAGGGAGACAAAAGACCTCTATGCAGAAAACTATAAGACACCGATGAAAGAAATTAAAGATGTTACAAACAGATGAAGAGATATACCATATTCTTGGATTGGAAGAATCAACAATGTGAAAATGACTATACTACCCAAAGCAATCTACAGAGTCAATGCAATCCCTATCAAATTACCAATGGCATTTTTTACAGAACTAGAACAAAAAATCTTAAAATTTGTATGGAAACACAAAAGAACCCGAATAGCCAAAGCAGTCTTGAATGAAAAAAAACAGCTCAAGGAATCGGACTCCCTGACTTCATACTGTACTACGAAGCTACATTAATCAAGATAGTATGGTACTGGCACGAAAAGAGAGATATAGATCAGTGGAACAGGATAGAAAGCCCAGAGATAAACTCACACACCTATAGTCAACTAATCTATGACAAAGAAGGCAAGGATATACAATGGAGAAAAAGACAGTCTCTTCAATAAGTCGTGCTTGGAAAACTGGACAGTTACATGTAAAAGAATGAAATTAGAACACTCCCTAACACCATACACAAAAATAAACTCAAAATGGATTAGACACCTAAATGTAAGACTGTACAGTATAAAACTCTTAGAGAAAAAACAAAGGAAGAACACTCTTTGACATAAATCACAGCAAGACCTGTTTTGATCCACCTCCTAGAGTAATGGAAATAAAAACAAAAATAAACAAATGGGACCTAATGAAACTTAAAAGCTTTTGCAAAATAAAGGAAACTACAAAGAAGACGAAAAGACAACCCTCAGAATGGGAGAAAATATTTGCAAACGAATCAATGGACAAAGGATTAATCTCCAAAATATATAAACAACTCACGCAGCTCAATATTAATAAAACAAAGAAACCAATCAAAAACTGGGCAGAAGACCTAAATAGACATTTCTCCAAAGAAGACATACAGATGGCCAAAAAGCACATGAAAAGCTGCTCAGCTCAGCCTGATTCCTCCAGCTCCGTTTTTCGTTCTCAAGATTGCTTTGGCGGTGGGACCTTGAAGATGGCGGAAGAGTAAGACGCGGAGATCGCCTTCCTCCCCACGGATACACCAGAAATACATCTACACGTGGAACAACTCCTACAGAACACCTACTGAAGGCTGGCAGAAGACCTCAGAGCTCCCAAAAGGCAAGAAACTCCCCACGTACCTGGGTAGGGCAAAAGAAAAAAAGAAAAAACAGAGACAAAAGAATAAGGACGGCACCTGCACCAGTGGGAGGGAGCTGTGAAGGAGGAAAAGTTTCCACACACTAGGAAGCCCCTCCGCGGGCGAAGACTGCGGGAGGCAGAGGTGGGAGCTTCGGGACCGCAGAGTAGTGCACAGCGACGGGTGCGGAGGGCAAAGCGGGGAGATTCCCGCACAGACGATCGGTGCCGACCGGCACTCACCAACCCGAGAGGCTTGTCGGCTCACCCGCCAGGACGGGCGGGGCTGCGAGCTGAGGCTCGGGTTTCGGTTTCGGACGGAGCTCAGGGAGAGGACTGGGGTTGGCGGCTTGAACATAGCCTGAAGGGGTTAGTGCACCACGACTAGCCGGGAGGGAGTTCGGGGAAAAGCCTGCACCTGCCGAAGAGGGAAGAGACTTTTTCTTCCCTCTTTGTTTCCTGGTGCGCGAGGAGAGGGGTTTAAGAGCGCTGCTTAAAGGAACTACAGAGACGGGTGCGAGCCGCGGCTAAAACCGCGGACCCCAGAGACGGGCGCGAGCCGCGGCTAAAAGCGCGAACCCCAGAGACGGGCGCGAGCCGCGGCTAAAACCGCGGGCCCCGGAGACAGGCGGGAGACGCTAAGGCTGCTGCTGCCGCCACCAAGGGGCCTGTGTGCGAGCGCGGGTCACTCTCCACGCCCCTCTTCCGCAGAGCCTGTGCAGCCCGCCACTGCCAGGTTCCCAGTATCCAGGGACAACTTCCCCGGGAGTACGCACGGCGGGCCTCAGGCTGGTGCAACATCACGCCCGCCTCTGCCGCCGCAGGCCGCCCCGCACGCAGTGCCCCTCCTTCCCCCATCCCCCAGCCCCCGGCCTGAGTGAGCCGGAGCCCCCGAATCAGTGGCTCCTTTAACCCCGTCCTGTCTGAGCAAAAAACAGACGCCCTCCAGCGACCTACACGCAGAGGCAGGGCCAAATCCAAAGCTGAGCTCCTGTGACCTGTGAGAACAAAGAAGAGAAAGGGAAATCTCTCCCAATAGCCACAGAAGCAGCGGATTAAAGCTCCACAATCAACTCGATATACCCTGCATCTGTGGAATACCTGAATAGACAAGGAATGATCCCAAATTGAAGAGGGGGAATTTAGGAGCAAGATCTATGATTTTTTTCCCTTTTCCTCTTTTTGTGAATGTGTGCGTGTATGCTTCTGTGTGAGATCTTGTCTGTATACTCTTGCTTCCACCATTTGTCCTAGGGCTCTATCCGTCCATGGTTTTTAAAACATCTTTTTTTCTTAATAAGTAATTTTAATAACTTTATTATATTTTACCTTCGTTCTTTCTTTCTTTCTTTCCTTCCTTCCTTCCCTCCTTTAGACAACGAATCACCCCAAATTGAGGAGGTGGTCTCTGAGAGCAAGATTTATGATTTTTCCCCCTTTACCTCTTTTTGTGAACGTGTATGTGTATACTTCTGTGTAAGATTTTCTCTGTATAGCTTTGCTTCCAACATTTGTCCTAAGGTTCTATCCGTCCCTTTTTCTTTTTTCTAAATATTTTTTAATTCAATAACTATATTATACTTTATTTTATTTTTACTGTATCTTCTTTCTTTCTATCTTTTTTCCTTCTTTCCCTCCTTCCTTCCTTCCTTCCTTCCTTCCTCCCTCCCTCCCTCCCTCCCTTCTTTCCTTCTTTGCTTCTTTCTTCCTTCCTTCCTTTCCTCCTTTCCTTCTTTATTTCCTCATACTTCTACTAATTCTCTCTACTTTTTCTCCCTTTTATTCTGAGCCGTGTGGATGAAAGGCTCTTGGTGCTCCACCCCAGGAGTCAGGGCTCTGCCTCTGAGGTAGGAGAGCCAACTTCAGGACACTGGTCAACAAGAGACCTCCCAGCTCCACATAATATTAAACGGTGGAAATCTCCCAGAGACCTCCATCTTAACACCAGCACCCAGCTTCACTCAACGACCAGCAAGCCACAGTGCTGGACAACCTATGCCAAACAACTAGCAAAACAGGAACACAACCCCACCCATTAGCAGAGAGGCTGCCTAAAATCATAATAAGGCCACAGACACCCCAAAACACACCACCAGACGTGAACCTGCCCACTAGAGAGACAAGATCCGGCCTCATCCAGCACAACACAGGCACTAGTCCCCTCCACCAGGAAGCCTACACAACCCACTGAAACAACCTTAGCCACTGGAGACAGACATCAAAAACAACGGGAACTACGAACGTGCAGCCTGCAAAAAGGAGACCCCAAACACAGTAAGATAAGCAAAATGAGAAGACAGAAAAACACACAGCAGATGAAGGAGCAAGATAAAAACCCACCAGACCTAACAAATGAAGAGGAAAAAGGCAATCTACCTGAAAAAGAATTCAGAATAATGATAGTAAGAATGATCTGAAATCTTGGAAGTAGAATGGACAAAATGCAAGAAACAGTTAACAAGGACCTAGAAGACATAAAGATGAAACAAGCAACGATGAACAACGCAATAAATGAAATTAAAAGTACTCTAGATAGGATCAATAGCAGAATAACTGAGGCAGAAGAACGGATAAGTGACCTGGAAGATAAAGTAGTGGAAATAACTACTGCAGAGCAGAATAAAGAAAAAAGAATGAAAAGAACTGAGGACAGTCTCTGAGACCTCTGGGACAACATTAAATGCACCAACATTCGAATTATAGGGGTTCCAGAAGAAGAAGAAAAAAAGAAAGGGACTGAGAAAATATTTGAAGAGATTATAGTTGAAAACTTCCCTAATATGGGAAATGAAATAGTTAATCAAGTCCAGGAAGCACAGAGAGTCCCATACAGGATAAATACAAGGAGAAACACGCCAAGACACATATTAATCAAACTGTCAAAAATTAAATACAAAGAAAGCATATTAAAAGCAGCAAGGGAAAAACAACAAATAACACACAAGGGAATCCCCATAAGGTTAACAGCTGATCTCTCAGCAGAAACCCTACAAGCCAGAAGGGAGTGGCAGGACATACTGAAAGTGATGAAGGAGAAAAACCTGCAACCAAGACTACTATACCCAGCAAGGATCTCATTCAGATTTGATGGAGAAATTAAAACCTTTACAGACAAGCAAAAGCTGAGAGGGTTCAGCACCACCAAACCAGCTTTACAACAAATGCTAAAAGAACTTCTCTAGACAAGAAACACAAGAGAAGGAAACGACCTATAATAACGAACCCAAAACAATATAGAAAATGGGAATAGGAACATACATGTCAATAATTACCTTAAATGTAAATGGACTAAATGCTCCCACCAAAAGACACAGATTGGCTGAATGGATACAAAAACAAGACCATTATATATGCTGTCTACAAGAGACCCACTTCAGACCTAGAGACACATACAGACTGAAAGTAAGGGGATGGAAAAAGATATTCCATGCAAATGGAAACCAAAGGAAAGCTGGAGTAGCAATTCTCATATCAGACAAAATAGACTTTAAAATAAGGACTATTAAAAGGGACAAAGAAGGACACTACATAATGATCAAGGGATCAATCCAAGAAGAAGATATAACAATTGTAAATATTTATGCACCCAACATAGGAGCACCTCAATACATAAGGCAAATACTAACAGCCATAAAAGGGGAGATCGACAGTAACACATTCATAGTAGGGGACTTTAACACCCCACTTTCACCCATGGACAGATCATCCAAAATGAAAATAAATAAGGAAACAAAAGCTTTAAATGATACATTAAACAACATGGACTTAATTGATATTTATAGGACACTCCATCCAAAAACAACAGAATACACATTTTTCTCAAGTGCTCATGGAACATTCTCCAGGATAAATCATATCTTGGGTCACAAATCAAGCCTTGGTAAATTTAAGAAAACTGAAATTGTATCAAGTATCTTTTCTGGCCACAACGCCATGAGACTAGATATCAATTACAGGAAAAGATCTGTAAAAAACACAAACACATGGAGGCTAAACAATACACTACTTAATAATGAAGTGATCACTGAAGAAATCAAAGAGGAAATAAAAAAATACCTAGAAACAAATGACAATGGAGACACAACGACCCAAAACCGATGGGATGCAGCAAAAGTAGTTCTAAGGGGGAAGTTTATAGCAATACAAGCCCACCTTCAGAAGCAGGAAACATCTCGAATAAACAACCTAACATTGCACCTCAAGCAATTAGAGAAAGAAGAACAAAAAAACCCCAAAGCTAGCAGAAGGAAAGAAATCATAAAAATCAGATCAGAAATAAATGAAAAAGAAATGAAGGAAACGATAGCAAAGATCAATAAAACTAAAAGCTGGTTCTTTGAGAAGATAAACAAAATAGATAAACCACTAGCCAGACTCATCAAGAAAAAAAGGGAGAAGACTCAAATCAATAGAATTAGAAATGGAAAAGGAGAAGTAACAACTGACACTGCAGAAATAAAAAAAATCATGAGAGATTACTACAAGCAACTCCGTACCAATAAAATGGACAATCTGGAAGAAATGGACAAATTCTTATAAATGCACAACCTGCCAAGACTGAATCAGGAAAAAATAGAAAATATGAACAGACCAATCACAAGCACTGAAATTGAAACTGTGATTAGAAATCTTCCAATAAACAAAAGCCCAGGACCAGATGGCTTCACAGGTGAATTCTATCAAACGTTTAGAGAAGAGCTAATACCTAACCTTCTCAAACTCTTCCAAAATATAGCAGAGGGAGGAACACTCCCAAATTCCTTCTAAGAGGCCACCACCACCTTGATACCAAAACCAGACAAGGATGTCACAAAGAAAGAAAACTACGGGCCAATATCACTGATGAACATAAATGCAAAAATCCTCAATAAAATACTCGCTAACAGAATCCAACAGCACATTAAAAGGATCATACACCATGATCAAGTGGGGTTTATTCCAGGAATGCAAGGATTCTTCAATATATGCAAATCTATCAATGTGATAAACCATATTAACAAACTGAAGGAGAAAAACCATATAATCATCTCAATAGATGCAGAGAAAGCTTTTGACAAAATTCAACACCCATTTATGATAAAAAGCCCTGCAGAAAGTAGGCATAGAGGGAACTTTCCTCAACATAATAAAGGCCATATATGACAAGCCCACAGCAAACATCATCCTGAATGGTGAAAAACTGAAAGCATTTCCACTAAGATCAGGAACAAGACAAGGTTGCCCACTCTCACCACTCTTATTCAACATAGTTTTGGAAGTTTTAGCCACAGCAATCAGAGAAGAAAAGGAAATAAAAGGAATCCAAATCGGAAAAGAAGAAGTAAAGCTGTCACTGTTTGCAGATGACATGATACTATACATAGAGAATCCTAAAGATGCTACCAGAAAACTACTAGAGCTAATCAATGAATTTGGTAAAGTAGTAGGATACAAAATTAATGCACAGAAATCTCTGGCATTCCTATATACTAATGATGAAAAATCTGAAAGTGAAATCAAGAAAACACTCCCATTTACCATTGCAACAAAAAGAATAAAATATCTAGGAATAAACCTACCTAAGGAGACGAAAGACCTGTATGCAGAAAATTATAAAACACTGATGACAGAAATTAAAGATGATACAAATAGATGGAGAGATATACCATGTTCTTGGATTGGAAGAATCAACATTGTGAAAATGACTCTACTACCCAAAGCAATCTACAGATTCAATACAATCCCTATCAAACTACCAGTGACATTTTTCACAGAACTAGAACAAAAAATTTCGCAATTTGTATGGAAACACAAAAGACCCCGAATAGCCAAAGCAATCTTGAGAACGAGAGAAAGAGCTGGAGGAATCAGGCTCCCTGACTTCAGATTATACTACAAAGCAACAGTAATCAAGACAGTATGGTACTGGCACAAAAACAGAAAGATAGATCAGTGGAACAGGATAGAAAGCCCAGAGATAAACCCACGCACATATGGACACCTTATCTTTGATAAAGGAGGCAGGAATGTACAGTGGAGAAAGGACAGCCTCTTCAATAAATGGTGCTGGGAAAACTGGACAGGTACATGTAAAAGTATGAGATTAGATCACTCCCTAACACCATACACAAAAATAAGCTCAAAATGGATTAAAGACCTAAATGTAAGGCCAGAAACTATCAAACTCTTAGAGGAAAACATAGGAAGAACACTCTATGACATAAATCACAGCAAGATCCTTTCTGACCCACCTCCTAGAGTAATGGAAATAAAAACAAAAATAAACAAATGGGACCTAATGAAACTTCAAAGCTTTTGCACAGCAAAGGAAACCATAACCAAGACCAAAAGACAACCCTCAGAATGGGAGAAAACATTTGCAAATGAAGCAACTGACAAAGGATTAATCTCCAAAATTTACAAGCAGCTCATGCAGCTCAATAACAAAAAAACAAACAACCCCATCCAAAAATGGGCAGAAGACCTAAATAGACATTTCTCCAAAGAAGATATACAGAATGCCAACAAACACATGAAAGAATGCTCAACATCATTAATCATTAGAGAAATGCAAATCAAAACTACAATGAGATATCATCTCACACCAGTCAGAATGGCCATCATCAAAAAATCTAGAAACAACAAATGCTGGAGAGGGTGTGGAGAAAAGCGGACACACTTGCACTGCTGGTGGGAATGTGAATTGGTTCAGCCACTATGGAGAACAGTATGGAGGTTCCTTAAAAAACTACAAATAGAATTACCATATGACCCAGCAATCCCACTACTGGGCATATACCCTGAGAAAACCAAAATTCAAAAAGAGTCATGTACCAAAATGTTCATTGCAGCTCTATTTACAATAGCCAGGAGATGGAAACAACCTAAGCGCCCATCATTGGATGAATGGATAAAGAAGATGTGGCACATATACACAATGGAATATTACTCAGCCATAAAAAGAAATGAAATTGAGCTATTTGTAATGAGATGGATAGACCTAGAGTCTGTCATACAGAGTGAAGTAAGTCAGAAAGAAAAAGACAAATACCGTATGCTAACACATATATATGGAATTTAAGGAAAAAAAAATGTCATGAAGAACCTAGGGGTAAGACAGGAATAAAGACGCAGACCTACTGGAGAACGGGCTTGAGGAAATGGGGAGGGGGAAGGGTGAGTTTTGACAGGGTGAGAGAGAGTCATGGACATATACACACTAACAAACGTAGTAAGGTAGATAGCTAGGGGGAAGCAGCCGCAAGGCACAGGGATATTAGCTCGGTGCTTTGTGACAGCCTGGAGGGGTGGGATGGGGAGAGTGGGAGGGAGGGAGATGCAAGAGGGAAGACATATGGGAACATATGTATATGTATAGCTGATTCACTTTGTTATAAAGCAGAAAATAACACACCATTGTAAAGCAATTATACCCCAATAAAGATGTTTAAAAAAAAAAAAAAAGATTGCTTTGGCTATTCGGGGTCTTTTGTGTTTCCATACAAATTGTGAAATTTTTGCTCTATTTCTGTGAAAAATGCCAGTGGTAGTTTGATAGGGATTGCATTGAATCTGTAGATTGCTTTGGGTAGTAGAGTCATTTTCACAATGTTGATTCTTCCAATCCAAGAACATGGTATATCTCTCCATCCATTTGTATCATCGTTAATTTCTGTCATCAGTGTCTTATAATTTTCTGCATACAGGTCTTTCGTCTCCTTAGGTAGGTTTATTCCTAGATATTTTATTCTTTTTGTTGCAATGGTAAATGGGAGTGTTTTCTTGATTTCACTTTCAGATTTTTCATCATTAGTGTATAGGAATGCCAGAGATTTCTGTGCATTAATTTTGTATCCTGCTACTTTACCAAATTCATTGATTAGCTCTAGTAGTTTTCTGGTAGCATCTTTAGGATTCTCTATGTATAGTATCATGTCATCTACAAACAGTGACATCTTTACTTCTTCTTTTCCGATTTGGATTCCTTTTATTTCCTTTTCTTCTCTGATTGCTGTGGCTAAAACTTCCAAAACTATGTTGAATAAGAGTGGTGAGAGTGGGCAAACTTGTCTTTTTCCTGATCTTAGTGGAAATGCTTTCAGTTTTTCACCATTGAGGACGATGTTGGGCTCTTCCCTTTATTCTAAAACTAACTAACTCTCAACAGCAGGAAACTAATGATGAAGAATGATGACCAAAATGTGAGGCAGAAAACAGGAAGAGTAGAGTCACAGAAGTCAGAGAGGAAGAAAGATCCAAGACAATGGCAGTGATAGACAAAACCAAATACTCAGATAGAACGAAAGATATATGGACAGAAAAGTTTTTATGGACTTGACCACAAGGAAGTGTAGGGCAGCAAAACTTGCCATCCCAAAATGTCTCTTTAGCATGCTGATTTTTTTGAGCTAAAAACAATCAAGGCCCAAAAGACTCAGGAAGAAACTTTGACCTTCCTCCAAACTGCCTAAAAGAATTTAGATAGAGGGCCAGTCCCCAGAATAGAGCTGTCCCCAGAGATACCTGCACAGAATATGGGCCAGGTGTGGTGAGAGGAACTCTAGGCAGGGCCTAGAGGTCAGAATTCACTCTGTCTTCCACTGTCTCTGCAGGGCCCAGCAAACATTTGTTTACCAAACATTTGCTTTTCCATTTCTGAGTTGCCTTCCTCCCCTTTGAAGTCCCAAACTACTACCCCAACATTCTCTTTTGTCTTTTGTCTTTAGCTGAAGATGGTAATTAGGTGAGGGCTTCAGCCACTTTGGCAAGTTACTCAATTTTCCTGGGTCTCTCCTATGGATATATATTATTAAATTTTTGTTTGATTTTCTCCTGTTAATCTGTCTCATGTCAATTTAATTCTTAGACCAGACAGAAGAACCTAGAAGTGTAGGCAAAAATTTATTTCTCCTTGACAGAAATCATTGGTAACCTTGTAAGAACAGTTTCCATGGAGTTGTAGGGGTGAAGGCCCAGTATCAGGGGGCTGAGGAATGAGTGGGAGAAAAGGAAATGGAGACTGAATGAATTGTGTGTGCGTGTTTGTGTGTTCATTGCAATGTGATGGAGAGGGGTTGGGCATTGGACGGCAGCTGCAGAATTGGGTGGGGGCTGTTTTAATGAAAAAGATGTGAAAATGTTCATAGGCTGAGAGAAAACTAGTAGAGAGCAGGAGGTTAAAAATATAAGGAAAGGAAGATGGAGCAAGGATGAAGCGGGGAGGCTGAGAGCACAGATGGAGGATGAATCTTGGATCTGAGGTCATTTTAAAAAGAAAGAGAATGTCAATGTGTCTGCAAGGGTGGGATGGAGAGCTGATGGGGCTTATTTTCTCTGTCAGGTAGGACCCAGGTCAAATGCAAGATGCCGAGGGGCACTAATAGACCAGTAAAAATGGTGACCCTCATTTGAGTGCCACCATTTGCTTGGTTATACTCCTCGGTTTTTGCATCTGAGTGAAGGATCAGCTGCAGACTGATTCAGTGTTAGGAGAACATAGAAGGATAAGGAGGTAATGGCGTGGTGGATACAGATGGAAAAGAAGTTGATGTCATCAATCATAGAATCTTGGGTGATCAGTGAGGTAAGGAAAGGAACAAAAGACACCGACAAGAGGACACAGACAGCATGGAAGGACAAAGAGGAAGAGTCAAGAGACATATGAGCTCCAAATCAGACCTGGGGACATGGCAGGGTATTATGGACTGAGTGTCTGTGTCCTCCCCCCAAAATTCGTATGTTGAAATCTTAATCCCAGCATGATGATATTAGGAAGTAGGACCTTTGGGAGGTGATTAGGTCATGAGGATGGATCCCTCATGAATGGGATTGGTGCTCTTATAAAAGAGACCTCAGAGAGCTCCCTCTCCCCTTCTACCATGTGAGGATTCTGTGTGAAGATGTCTGTCTAGGAACCAGGAAGTGGGCCCTCATCAGACACCAAATCTACCAGCATCTTGATCTTGGACTTCCAGTTTCCAGAACCATGAGAAATTCCTGTTTTTAATAAGCTGCCCAGTCTATGGTATTCCATTATAGCAGCCTGCATGGACTAAGACACAGTGCAAAGAATATGAAAGACTAGGGGTCTGTCTGAAGAGTAAACTTGAGGATTTACAGTTTCATAAGTGCAGCAATTGCTAAGAACTGATCATCCCCAGGATTTAGCTATGGAACCAGCTAAATGAATTGAAATGGAGGTGAATATATCTGGAGTTAAGGAACTATAAGAACTAGCTACTGGATGGACCCGTGAACCATGACATCATCCAGATGTTGGCAGAAGTCAAAGTGGAGAGAGGTACTTAGAGTCACATGTCACAGTTTTAATGAGGTCAGGAAGAAGCCACAGAACATTGCAATGTTTTTTTGTTTTTTTTTTTTTTTTTTGCGGTACACGGGCCTCTCACTGTTGTGGCCTCTCCTGCTGCAGAGCACAGGCTCCGGACGCGCAGGCCCAGCGGCCATGGCTCACGGGCCCAGCAGCTCCGTGGCATGTGGGATCCTCCCGGATCGGGGCACAAACCCGTGTCCCCTGCATTGGCAGGCAGACTCTCAAACACTGCGCCACCAGGGAAGCCCTGCAATGATTTTCAAATTAAAAAAAAAAATGAAATACAGTGTGCACTCAAACACATGTGCATGACTGAAATAAAACAAGAGTATTGCAAAAATAATTCTATTTACTAATTTCTATTCTATTCTATTCTTTCTGTTCTGTTCTATTTTATCTAAAAATAAACGCTGGTCACAACTCCCTACACTAATTTCATCACCCAACTGCTAGATTGCACAGCATCCATGGACTCTGGATCCAGATGGCTTAAATTTTAATCCTGGCTCTATCAGTTGTTAATAGGGTCCCCTTAGACAAGTTACTTGATTGTTCTGGGCCTCAGTGTCCTTATTTGTAAAATGGGGATCATGGTATTAATCCTTATCTTGTACATAATTGTGTTGGAGAGTGGAATGACTTAGTACATGAAATGCACTTGGAACAGTGCCTGCCACACTGTCCATGAGCTACTGTCATCATCACGTAGAAGAGTGCAGTCAGGGACAGGAGAAGCTGCTATTGCCAGGGGACAAAGCTGGCAAAGGAGGATGCTCTTTCTACAATGGCAGATAGGAAAGGAGATCGCCTGCCTCCCTGGGAGAGTGTGGGAGAATGGCAGCCAGGAGGCGAAGATCCTACAAGGAGGCAAGGCCTCAGGAAGAATCAGAGTTGGGGGAGCATGGCCTGCTCACACTGGAGGGGGTCTTCCAGGAGGCAAAGTTTTAAGTGAAAGGTTAGCAGTGGGAAGACAAGCTGCAGTGAGGGGAGGCAGAACCAGGGGGAATCAGCTCTGCATCAACACTAGAAATTTGGTTCAGATGGCCTTTGAAGCAAGTAAGACAGGCTCAGGGAAGTTGCCTTTCCTTCATTTTTATAACACATGCTCAAGCCATAAAAATTGGGCACCGATAATCATCAGGAAAAGTTGGCATTGAAAGAGCTGCTGGACCATCTAGACTCCGCTCTATGTTTGAAGTCCCAGAAGTTTTAGAGACATGCTAAGGCCCATAGGTAATTCATGGAAGAGCCAAGACAGACCTCTGCTCTAAAAACAATGATTCTTTTGCTTTCTCTGGCAGTAAAATTATTTTATCCCAGAGTTTACATTTTGAGAGTAGTTACCCCTCCCACTCCACTGCCCACAATGAAACCTCCATCTTTACAAGTCCTTACAGCCCTTATCCTTATAAGTCCCCCTTGACCTGTTCACATGTGGCCTAAAGATGTTATATGCATGCTGTACATCCAGCTCCATATTTGTGGATATGGATTTTATCTCCTCAGCTCCTGTGAGAACAGGGGCATTGCAGTGTGCCTCATTCATTCATTCATTCATTCAAAAAAAATTAACTGGGGCCCTACTATGCACCAGGTACTATTCTAGATGCTGAGAAACATAGTGCTTAGAAGTGGGGGAAAACAAGTTGCAGGGGGGACAATTTACCAATAAACAAATAATCAAGTGACTGCACCGTGGGTGGAGAAAAGAGCTCTGGAGAAGACTAAAGCAGGGTAAACAATTACTTAGTACTCAAAGAACGTTGACTACTCAACCAATACTCAACTGGTAATCAACTCCTTGATTGATCTGAGGGTCAAATTCTGAAGTCCATACAGGACACAGTTTGGGGGCACCAAAACATGCTTGATGGTCTTGCCTTAGGACATGCTGGCGGCTCTTCCCTGAGGCCAGCATTACACTGCTGACTGTCACAGCCACACCATGGTCTCCAGCCTGGCTCTGTGAGCTGTTCTTGGAAGCGGGAGGTGCATCACCTCTTATCAAGTGTTGGATGCTAAGGGGTCTGGGGGTGGGCTTCCGCCTCCCTGTGACCTGACTGCAAGGCTGGCAGGGAGCCCCACTGATCAGAGGGAGGCAGGTTCCACCCAACACATCTCAGGCAGCCCACAGAATTTGAAAAGCAAGGACTAGCAAGGGCTTTCTGAGCACAGCTTTCCACAGCCCCCCACCCCTTACCTCAATGTGGATGAATTATAATAGGCCACAGGAAAACGTCTCGAGAAAGTGTGAAAACCATACCTCAAAGGACACTTTAAAAGGGTATTCCTTATGTACAGAATTCCCCAAGCTGTCTAATAAAGCTTCCTTGTTTTCATAGTTTTCCTTCAATCAATGGTTTTCAAGGTGAACTAATATGAGAAATTTCCATTTTTATTTCACCTCACATTCTAACAAATGCCCTTGGTCAATCTCCACCACAATTAGACACAGGCAGGTGCATCGTTGGCTTGTATTAGAAGGTGGGTACACACAGGATGTCTGGCACTGGGGTGGTTATATCACAGAGAGCCTTCACCACACCCAACCGTCTCACCTACTTATGTTGCTTCTGTGAGCTGGTAACACTGTCCTGGCAATCACTGGGAACCTAGATGAGTAGGCAGAAGCTGGTGCTTTTCCTTTTCTCTTTCTACAGTCTGGTCGTTTGAGCGTATTTTGAAACAGTAGACCCATGACGTTACTCTGCAAAATATGTACAACAAAAATGAACTAATTAAATAATGCAACGTGATACTACAATAATTTACAATCATACTATCTAACATTGGAGCAGAGTATCAGGGGCCAGGAGGGATGACATTCATGGCAAGAGGTAGAGAAGGGAAGGATGAGATGAGTGACTGACTTCAGAAATGTTTATCCTTTCACCAGAGTTGTAAAGAAAGCCTGCGCTCTAGGAAGTGGTCTCATCCAGCCGGAAAAAAGTTTAGGCACACACACCCATATTCTACACCGTGCAACTGCAGGACAGTTTCCTGGGAGGAGAAATAGTGGCTCAGAGAGAGAAGTGGACAAGACATGGCCCTTCACTGCACACTCTGCCTCTTTCATTTGTTCCTGGAAGCAAGGGGAGTTCCAGATGCTGCTGGCGGTGGAGCAACAAAAGCAAGGGCTGTCTCCTGGCCACAGGAATTGAATCCAATCCAAGTTGAGCCAATACTAATATTGGCCAACAGTCCTTTTTTTTTTTTTTTTTTGGAATTTTTCATTTATTTTTGGTTGCTGTGCGCGGCTTTCTCTAGTTGCGGCGAGCGGGGGCTACTCTTCATCGTGTTGCGCGGGCTTCTCATTGCGGTGACTTCTCTTGTTGCGGAGCACGGGCTCTAGAGCACAGGCTCAGCAGTTGTGGCACACGGGCTTAGTTTCTCCACGGCATGTGGGATCTTCCTGGACCACACTCGAACCCGTGTCCCCTGCATTAGCAGGCGGATTCTTAACCACTGCGCCACCAGGGAAGTCCCAACAGTCCTTTTTTCTTTTTTTTTTACATCTTTATTGGAGTATAATTCCTTTACAATGGTTTGTTAGTTTCTGCTTTATAACAAAGTGAATCAGTTATACATATACATATGTTCCCATATCTCTTCCCTCTTGCGTCTCCCTCCCTCCCACTCTCCCTATCCCACCCCTCTAGGTGGTCACAAAGCACGGAGCTGATCTCCCTGTGCTATGCGGCTGCTTCCCACTAGCTATCTATTTTATGTTTGGTAGTGTATATATGTCCATGCCACTCTCTCGCTTTGTCACAGCTTACCCTTCCCCCTCCCCATATCATCAAGTCCATTCTCTAGTAGGCCTGTGTCTTTACTCCTGTCTTACCCATAGGTTCTTCATGACATTTTTTTCCTTAAATTCCATATATATGTGTTAGCATATGGTATTTGTCTTTCTCTTTCTGACTTACTTCACTCTGTATGACAGACTCTAGGTCCATCCACCTCACTACAAATAGCTCAATTTCATTTCTTTTTATGGCTGAGTAATATTCCATTGTATATATGTGCCACATCTTTATCCCTTCATCCGATGATGGACACTCAGGTTGTTTCCATCTCCTGGCTATTGTAAATAGAGCTGCAATGAACATTTTGGTACATGACCAACAGTTCTTTTTATAATGATGACCATTCTGGGTTTTCTAAAGGTCACAGAGGCATCTAATGAGTGACAACCAGAGACTGTCCTTTGTTCTACAAAGATAACACCACTGACCCAGTTTAGCTTCAGCAAGGGCTTATACTTGTAGGTAGGTCTAGACCACATGTTTGTTTATGTGAAGGGAACAGCCTGTCTGTACTTGCCAAGGTGGGCCAGCCCTCTGACGCTGCAGCTACATTCACAGAGGTAGCAGAGGAGTTAAAATAGATTTCTTTGAACTTTTTCTTCTTTAAGTCATAAGCAGGGGAGGAAAGTTGGCCGGCTTTCATTTCTAGACCTAGCTGATTGAAAAAACCAAAAAGTATGATAGTACAGTATGCTTACAAGCTTCTGGTTTGCTTGTATACAGCTTTTTATAATTTAATTTCTCTCAATTAAAGGGAAAAGATTTTTGATATTCAAATCATCACAGGGTAGTCACTGGGAGTCCCTAAAAGCTAGTCCTTTGTCCCCTTAGCATCCTATTGACATCCTTGAAAGCTTCTTAGCTTCCTGGCAATGACAGGTATTCCAGGCCCACTGTGAGTTTTCTCAGTCTTGAGACAGTTCTCAGCTATTCTCCAAGATGCCTTTTAGGGGAGAATAGAATTGGAAACCAAATGGTGGATGTTTGGGGTGCACATGAGAAATGATGGTGGGCAGAGACACTGTGGTGGCTGTTGAGACAATTTTTTTTAACAGGGGAAGTGTTTCTGTGAGTTCACACTGACTTTTCCAATTTGAATTTAGATATGTTTTTCTCTGCCACACATTTACTAAATTCCTTGACCCTCGGGCAACCTATGATTATACCTACATGTCTTCCCTTTCATTATTGTGTGGTCAATTTATTGAAGCATTTAATAGATTAAAATACTTAACAAAAAAAGCATGTTATTAAACAATTTAATGTAAATCCTTCATTTCCTTTACTATATTAAAACCATTTTCTTATGTCCTGCATTTTATCTACTAACTATACCAGGTAACTGACATGTCTTACCTTTGCGGTACGATGCTGGCCCTTGTTAACTAAGAGGCAGGGGGAGATCTGAATTGATTCCAGTTGCCAGCTTCTTTCATCTCCTCTCTCAGAGACGGGCCTGGTTGTTTGGTTTTGTAACAGCTTTACTGAGATATTTAGGCTGTCCAAGATATGTGTCAATGGCAAATTGATTATTTTGAATTAAAGTTACTTAAGAAACAGCCTATGCAAGAGAGACACACTGACCCTCCTTTCTGTCTCCCTGAAAGCAGGAAATTAATCTCTCATATGAAAGATACACTCCCTGCATCTGGAGGTAGAAGGACACCCTTATCACTAGAGATATGAAATTCAGGCCAAGAAGCCTGTATAAACAAACCTTATTTACTTTACTACCCCAAGCCCAAACTCCAGATTCTTCACTAATTAAGTACCCATAGCCTAAATTTCTTTGTCCTGACAATTCCTCGCAAATTTATTGTTTCTTCGTCTAAAAAGTATATAAGCTGCCTGCTTTGGTCACTTCTTAGATTCCATTTCTATGAGACTCTGTGTGCACAAATTAAAATTTATTTGTTTTTCTCCTGTTATTCTGTCTTGTCTCAGTTTCATTATGAATCCAGGCACAAGAACTCAAGATGGGTAGAGAGGGAAGTTTTCCCCTCCCTGACAATAAACTTCACATACCTTTAGAAGAGGAAAAACTAATTTTATGTTGATTGACTGGGACTCTGTAAATTAGACTAACGAAAGATAGATTAACAAGAGAAAGAGAGAAGTTCATACAGGCAGGAACTCTCAGAAATGAGTAACTCCAAGGTGTAACCTGAGCTTATGTTGCATCTCTACAGAACAATAATAAATTTTTATTGAAGTGACAAGATGAAGGAAGGACTTTGAGTTTCTAGGGACCACAACTTGTGGGAAGGTAAATACATGGGGAAATTGATGGAAGATAAGAGCTACTTGCAATGCAGATTCCTCTGCTGTGTCTCAGGGCTGATCCGGGTCTACTGTGGTCAGGTGATTAACTTCCGTCCTTCCTGGTAGAGAAAGGAAGAGGGGGACGCCTTTACAAATTGATGTCTTTTTAGGCAAATGGGAGGGCAGAGAGCTTTTCTTGCATCTACTGCTTCTCAATTGCCTTCAGCTTAAAAGAATCCCTATGTCAAAGTGGCATATTTTGGGTGGCATGTTCTCCAACCCTTTACCATACAGGTCATCCATTTAAAGTATATAATTCAATGTTTCTAGTATAATCGTAGAGTTGTTCAACCATGACTGCAATCTAATTTTAGAACATTTTTAGTTCCCCAGCACCCCCAAAAGAAACTTCATACCTATCAGCATTCAATCCCCATTCTCCCACCTAATCCCCCCAACCCAGCCTTAGGCACTATTTTACATTTCCACAAGCACTATATGAGATTACCAATTTCTCTATATTCTTGCTAGCATTTGTTCTGTCCTTTTGATTGTATCCACTCTAGTGAGTGTGAGTGAAGTGTTCTCACTGTGGTTTTGATTGGCAGTTCCCTAATGACTAATGATGTTGAACATCTTTGCATGAGTTTGTTGACTATGTCTTCGGAGAAATGCCTAGTCAAATCCTGTGGCTAGTTTTAAATTAGGTTACTTGTCTTTTTCTTATTGAGTTGTAGGAGTTCATTGTCTGTTCTAGATACAAGTTTGTTAACAGATATATAATTTGAGTAAATTTTCTCCCATTTTCTTTTCCTTTGTTTGATGATATTATGTATAGCACAGAAGTTTTTAATTTTGATGTGGTCTAATTCATCTATTTTTTCTCTTGTTTCTTTTGTGGTGTCATATCTAAGAAACTATTGCCTAAAACAAAGTCATGAAGAATTCTTCCTATATTTTCTTCTAAGAGTTTAATAGTTTCAGCTCTTATATTTAGGTCTATGAATCATTTTGAGTTAATTTTTGCATGCAGTGTTTAGGTCCAATTTATTTTATTGCATGTGAATGTCCAGTTGTCCCAGTACTGTTTGTCAAAGAGGCTATTCTTTCCCCCATTGAATGCTCTTGGAACTTTTATCAGAATCATTTAACCATAATGTGAGGGTTTATTTCCAGGCCCTCAATGTATTTCATTGATGGATAGGAGGTGGGCCTTTTCTCTCCCATCTGCAGACAGATCCATGACTCAGTTGCTAAGACATATTCTGATCCTAGGTAAGGTCTTTCAAGTCCCTTTCTTCCATCACTGTGGGGTTGAATCTGTGTCTGCTGGCATCTCTGACTTTAGTCCTCAGTTCTGTTCACAGTGTCTCTGCCTATTTTAGAAGCCAGCTTCTATGGCTGGGGTCTTAGGTGAACTCCCGGCTGCCTTCTGTGTAGTAACTGCTTCCAGGCCCTTCTGGGGTGTGGGCCTGTGATAGCAAAAGATGTCTTTGATCCAACTGCTCATGCTTCACCTCCTGCTGTGCCTGTATTCCCGACACTGTTTACCTCCTGGTTGTTGGCTGTTTCACTGGGTGACAAACCCAGAGACTTGGTGGCTTCAAATAACAACCACCATTTTATTTGTGCAGAATTCTGCAGCGTCAGGGGCCAGGGCAGGTTCAGGTGGGTAGTCCTGCTCCACGCTGTGTTGGTGAGCAAATCGGTGAGGGGCTGGGACCCCTGCAGCTGGCACTTGAGAACCTGGCCCTGTGGTGGCTGAAGCCTGGGGGCTGGCTGGATCTCTCTCTCCACGTTGTTCTTTATATAGTGCTCAGGGAGGGAGGCAGAGGAACCCAGCTTTCCCATGGTCCCACCTTGAGGCAGGAGATAGACGGGCTCCAGGCTAGGCATTTAGAACCGGCCTCCTGTTCCTGGGGTGAGAAGATGGGCTCCAGGCCGGACATTCATTACCAGCCCCCTGTTTACATTTCCTG
Organism: Phocoena phocoena; assembly: GCF_963924675.1. NCBI lineage: Eukaryota > Metazoa > Chordata > Mammalia > Artiodactyla > Phocoenidae > Phocoena > Phocoena phocoena. The sequence goes on from NC_089224.1 coordinate 23,662,013, forward strand.
AGGCAAGAGACAAACAGGCTCCAGACTACATATTTATGACCAGACTCCTGTCTATATTTAGAGATTGGCACTTCGATATAAGAAACAACAACAGGAATAGGGTAGATAATAGGACGTTGGACACTTTTATGGCAGGGACAGAAAGGGGCTAAACCCTGTTAAAAGATCAAGAGGTCATATATTTCCCATTCTTGGGGCAAGGGAGACGTTGTACATGTGCAGAAAGGCTCCTTGGGGGTCAAAGAGGAGGGGGCACCACCCCGTAATATGTGATGCTAAGGCCTCTATAATCCATTTTTACTGCACTCCTCCTCATTAGAGAGGACGCCCACACCCTTTCTCTCTGGGTGTGCATCTCTGCCTTGCTTCTATCTTAACTATACAAACTGTTTCTCTGTGTGCTCTCCCACTTGTTGTGCTGTGTCTCTAATAATAAACTTTGTATCTGTTTCTACAGTTTTGCCTCCGTGAGAAATGCATTTTCCACCGGGGGCAAGAGCCCAGGGAGGATGGTGGCTAGGATTGCTGGTTTTCAACCAGGCTATCCAGGTTCCATTCCTGGGCAGGGAATTAAGATCTTGCTTCACACCACCACTCACTGCTGTCTCTCTGAGATCAGTCTTGGCAGTTACACTTCTGCATTCTCGTGGTCAAAGTCTGTCCAGAGCCTGCTGAGATGCAAAGGGAAGGACTGGACTGTACCCCTTGAGGGAAGGGTGGCACAGTCACACTGTGGAAGGGCAAAGGGGATGCGAGACATTGCTGCAGGCTTCTTTGGAAACACAGTCTACCACCAGGACCCCACACTGACTCTCACCGGGGATGGCCTCTAACTAATAAAAATCCAGGATAAGGAATGTGGCAGCATCTCATCAAGTCCTGAGCAGAGTAGAAATGCCTTTGGAATCATCGAATAAATGTTTGGACCATGTTGTGCTTGTCTAACGTTTTTTTCTCATAAAGAAAAATGATTTTTGTCTTGGTAAACATTTTTGCCTAGGATTGTGCTCCAAAATTTATTGGCAATTTTACTGTTGCTTACTCCTCCCTAATAGGAGTTCAGTGAAATCTCCACGGAACATGTTCAAATGTTATGTGAAATAAAAATTATGCAATTAGGCATCGATTCTCCCAGACTGGAGGTTTCAGGGGACTTTTAAGATAGAGATGGGCACACAAGAAATAAAACGACTTATAACAGCCAGTCACTTCTAACCAACCCCCTCTCCCCTCAAGAAAGCTCAAAGATGTACAGAAATAAATCCTTTTATTTTCCGTATAAAGTGACGAGAGGCAAGGATAATAGCTCTGCAAGCCAGCAGGATGGAGGAAAGATTCCCCATCAGTGAGGTGGCAAGGCCTTGGAGAGGGGGTCTGTCCCCTTGGATGGGGTGCTAGGCAAACACACCCACGTCCCTGCTCCACTACTTTAGTTATTGACAGAATACAGCTTTCTTTACCAAAGAGGTAACAACAAATAGCAAATCCTTCGGTAAATGGTTTAGATGGATTTTCTACAAAGAAGGATAATTCTCTTGCGTATCAATCTGAGTAAACCATCTAAAGAATTGTTGGCATCTGGGCACATTCTAGCCTTAGAGAAAAGGCATAAAGTCTACAGATAACTTATGATCTGATATATTTCTTCTTGTGCCAATGAACTATGCTTAAGGAATAACAAACTGAAAATGCTGTAGTCATTGAATTCTCCGTGGCCAGACCTAGAGACAGCAGAAAGGGCTTTACATATTAGGTTTATAAATGCAGCTGGATGGGTACTGACTGGTAGGTTGGGGATAGGCCAAGCGGCTCTTCCAGAGACTTGGATACAAACCCAAATCCACCATAATTCAAGGAAAGTTGGGCACCAGCCATGAGTCAGGCCTCTTAGATTAATATAGACACACCCAGAGGCTGCTGGTTGTTTTTCCTGTAGAGGGTGTGGATTATACTGTGAGAGGGTTTAAGTGGGATTCTGTGGATCAGTGGCCTCTCTTCCAGCAAACACATGTGACTGCATTATAAATATCCAAGCACATTCTTGTCAAACCTCAGTCATCATAAAAAAAAATCCTTAAATAAAAATGGAAAAAAACGTTTTAATAAGGTTATATTTCCATATCTATAAGAGTTCTACCTTCTATTGAAGAAATAACTTTATTCTGCATAAAAATTTGCAATTTGAGGGACTTCCCTTGTGGTCCACAGGCTAAGACTTTATGCTCTCAATTCAGGGGGCCTGGGTTCTATCCCTGGTCAGGGAACTAGATCCCACATGCTGTAACTAAGAATTTGCATGTCGCAACTAAAGATCCTGTGTGACATAATGAAAATCAAAAATCCCGTGTGTGCTGCAACTAAGACCTGGCACAGCCAAATAAATAAATCGTTTTTAAAAAATTATTTTAAAACATTTGCAATTTGAGTGCCAATGTGGTCATTTTTGGTCTCTCTCCCTCTCTCGATCCTTCTTTCTCTGTTGTCTCTGGTGAAAATGGGCTACAGAAGCATGTTAATGGGAAAGGAGAGGCAGAGCGGAAGCAGAGGGGAAGAGCCTTTTTGGGGGTCACTCCTCAGAGCCAAGCTCTGAGGGCTCCACACTCACAGATGACAGGGATGTGAACATGCAGATAAAGTCCAAACTCAAGACCCCCAGGGTCCAGTGCACAGACAGTGAGCCCTAAACTTGGGCTTGTCCACTCACCTGTTCACATGTGGTTCAGGTAGTGCTGGAGCTAAGTTTTGGGCCCAGGGACCTGGTTTTCTCCCCTTGCCCCTGTCTGCTCTCCCTCCAACACATTGTAGAGCACATCGTTTATTCATCTGAAATTAGAGAAGTCCTGCCCAGAGAGAGACAGACAAACATAGTTCTTACCCTGCTAAGGGCAACTGGGGAAAAGAAGAATCTTGGATAAACTCTGAAAACCCTCACTCATGCCTGCTCCCACCTCTCACCCCATTTATACCTTGGCGCAGAGCATCCTCTGGAGTAGAAATCCCTCCTTCCCTCCAAAGGAGGAAAATTGCTGGATTCATAGGCCTAATTTGCCCCGGCTAGGCACAGAATGGTGACTCAGAGTCAACTTTCTTCAATAATAATTGGAGGGTCGCCCACAGAGGAAAACAAAAAAAGGAAAGCAAGAAAAAAAAGAAAGAAAAGAGGAGTGAAGATGAGTACTGTATAAGGGAGAGGACACAGTCCCTAGTGGGAATATCAAGATGCATCAAGACCCCAAAACAGTGACTTCCCTGGCTGTCCAGTGGTAAAGACTCCAAGCTTCCACTGCAAGGGGCATGGGTTCGATCCCTTGTCGGGGAACCAGGATCCCGCAAGCCACAAGGCCAAAAAAAATAAAATAAAAAAAGACCCCAAAACAACCCACAGGGGATTTCAAGAACAAGTTCACGGACGACTCCCTTCTTCCCCTGCTCCCAACAGTGGGTGTGGACGCCTGGAGAAAAAACACTACAAATTATCTCTTCAAACGTCCATGATGGTCTTTAAAATACAGACTTGGAAAACAAAAACAAGACCCAAAGCCATAAAACTCTGGGGCTAACTTTAATTTTCAACCTCTTCCTTTCCTTTCCAACAAATAAAATTTCTTACAGGTTGTTTTAGTTTCTTGGAGCTGCCTTAAGAAAAACTCGCAAAGCAGGTGACGTAAAAAATAGAAATTTATGCTCTCAGTTCTGGAGTCCGGAGGTCTGAAATCAAGGTATGGGCGGTGCCACCCTCTCTCCAGAGGCTCTAGGGGAGCATCCTTCCTGCCTCTTCCAGCTCCTGGCGTTCCCAGGCATCCCTTAGTTTGTGGCTGCATCACTCCAAATCTCTGCCTCTGTTCTCTCATAGCCTTCTCTGTGTCTGTGACTCTCTTCCATCCCTTACAAGGATACCAGTCATTGGATTTAATCCTGCCCGAATCCAGGATGATCCCATCTTAAGATCTTTAACTTAATCACACCTGAAAAAATCCTTTTCCCAAATAACTCACATTCACACTTTCTGGGGGGTAGGATCTGGGCATATGTTTTGGGGGAAACATCGTTCAACCCACTACTTAGATATATGAAATATAATCTAAAAATTGGTCAGATTAAATACAGAGTGGATTTTTGTCAAACTCTTAAAATACAGAGAAATATATTTTAAGAGTAATTTCCAAGTGCTACCATTTGGTTAAGATTTTGATCTTAAACTTTTATTTCCTGGTCTGTTTGGTTTAAACAAGGGTTTAAGACTAGAGTCACACTTTCCACTCAGATCGAGGAGTTCAGGGGGCTGGGCTGGGGTGAGTGTCCAAGTCAGAATGGGTGTCCCCAGTCCTCTTGTCAGGACATCCCCTGGAAAGTCTGCAAAACCCTGCCTTGCAAATCAATCCCCTTTTCACCCCTTTTCACTTGATATGCCAAGTCAGGTTGCCATTCTCTGGTGGGCCAACCATCAATCCCCATTGTGTTATAAATCATCTGCATTTAACCCTCCAGAACTCCACCACCAGCCTTACCCATGCCGACTGACACCCATGCTGCTCTGAGGTGCAACCTGACAGGAGCAGATTTGGGGAACGTGATCTTTTCAGAAATCAAGGCCAATGTTCCCTTGGAGATGACGCTCCTTTTCCTGAGTAACTGCAGCATAAAATGTTTTGTTTATTATTTTTCCAGATAGTGATTCTCAGAGCACGTCTTATTAGTGGCTGGTTAAGGTCATATTTCTTGATTAAGCCAACTCATTAACTAATTTTTTACCTCTATTGTGAGCAGTGACCTACATCTCTCCAATCGCAGCTTGGGGTGCGTGGGGTGCCAGGCATGAGCTGGAGGCTTTTAACACAGAAATAAACTTCACTGTTGTGGATGCCTGGTGTGTTGAGGGGAAATTTTGGTTTAGTTTTTCCTTTTAAAATCTGAGGCTTTCGACAGAAATAAACCTCACTGACTCTGCATGCCTGCTGCTTGGATGAAAAAATTTTGGTTCAGCTCCATGTTTTAAAATCTAATACTTGTGAGCCGTCTCTCTATCCACCGCTCTTTAGTGAAGACCTACTTTGTGCCAGGCATTGTGCTAGGCATATGATGCTGCCTTGAGACATCTATCATTTAATTAAGGAGAGGAGACAGACAATGGGAGATGGGGCAATGACATAAGGGAGATAAATCACATGTCAGGGTAAGGTAGGGCAGTGTAAGGTGAAATCCCCGAAAGAGTGGTGAAAAGAGGCATCATACTTTCCATTATGCAATGATGGCGCTGTGGTGGTTTCAAGCAAGCATCCAAGGGCTAGCTGACCTCTGGTTGCAACATTAAAATTGCCTCCAGAAACCAGATCAGAGGCCATGTTCATTGCTTCAGTCAGACGATGATGAAATTGGACTCAGCCCAGTAAAAAACTTAGAAACAACTAGAGAAGTAAGGGATGATGATTTTGTGGATATGTTAACCAAGTTTTGTTCCTTTTACACTTTCTATGAGCACAGACCTCATAGGATCAATCAGCTGATATTTATTGAGGATCAGAATGCAGGACAAAGGGATGCCTGCTTTAATCGAAGTAAGGGTATTGCTGAGATGATAAGTCCCACACCCACTAGAGCTGGAGGACTTCTCAGGAAGGATTTAATTAAGGGTAAGTATGCCCATTTGGAAGAGTTGGATCTGGGGAGGTAGGGAAAGCAGGGGTTAAAGCTGAGAGAAAGAAGAGAACTGGGAAGATTCTGAGAAATCGTAGAGGACTCAGTTGTGATTGGAGGCCTTTAATCTAAACCAATGTTTCCCAAAACGTGTTCCTTGAATCTTTGAAATGCTAGTGCTGAGAGATACCCTAAAAAAGGGAAAAAAGAAAAAGAAAAAGGATCTCGGTCTACTAAGTAAACCTGCAGAGTCATAAGAAATTTCAACTTCTAGAGGCAGAGTTAGTAAGACCAAATTCTGACTTTTCCCATGAAATCCAAAGACTCAAAAAGAACAAGCTAAAATGTAAAACTAAAGTCATTTCCAGGTTGCAGTTCAAATGGCCACTCTACAGAGATGTGAAACTGCACAATTCTTAAAATAAGGATGAGATATTTAAGGGTGCTTTGTGGGCCATGGCTCAGGTGGAGGCTGTGAGGAAACTGGTGCAGGGACTGCAGGCGTCCAGAGATGCCCTCCTACACCCAGTGCCTCAAGCCTGCTTTTTCCTCCTGGTGGCTGCCTGACCAGCAACCAGGGCTGCTTCAGGGGTACAGGACCCTGTCCCCATACAAATTCTAGTTACTAAATTTATTTTAAGACTTCTAGGGCTTTCCTGGTGGCACATGGTTAAGAATCTGCCTGCCAATACAGGGGACACGGGTTCGAGCCCTGGTTGGGGAAGATCCCACATGCCACGGAGCAACTAAGCCCATGCGCCACAACTACTGAAGCCCGCGAGCCGCAACTATGGAAGCCCGTGTGCCTAGAACCCGTGCTCCGCAGCAAGAGAAACCACTGCAATGAGAAGCCCGCGCCTGCTTGCCGCAACTAGAGAAAGCCCGCGCGCAGCAATGAAGACCCAATGCAGCCAAAAATAATAATAAATAAAATAAATTAATTAAAAAAAAAAAGAATCCTAGCCTTGTGTGAGATCAAGTGCTTTATGGAGGCTCCAGAGTGATGGGCAGGGAAGTGGCACCTTTGACTTGTTTATCCCCCTCAGGGCACATGACTGTTCCACACTATCCAAGCACTGTCTCTTTTTGTTTCAGTCTAGGGACCACCTCTGTTTTCTAATTGCCAAGTATACTCTTCCCAGCTAACCTCAAATCTCCCACCATGAGTTAAGGTGGTAAACACACCTCCATGGTCTCTGAGAACATTACTGTGTGACAACAAAACTGTTCAAAAGGGTGACCCAGAGACTTAGCAAAAAGCTTAGGTTAGATTTTATATTCACTTATTTCATGAATATTTCTGTGCCAAACTCACTAGGTGTTTTCATCTTCTTACATTCTCTGCTCAGAACATACACACTTTCAACAAGAGTTGTTAAAGTTTCTGAATGGGTGTGCTTCAGTTATCTGAGCAATTTTATATTTTTGAATATTTTTTGAATATCCCCCACATCGACAGCTACGTTAGCAATTCTACGACATGCTTTGAATGTGATGTCTTATCTCAGTCACTGCTTGTTACTACAGATTAATCAATCTGTATGAGTCCATTTCAATTAGGCCCTCTCTCGTCTAGGGAAGAGAGCATCCAGTAGGAATAAGTAAATAAGATTCTGAATGCTACGTATTTAAGTGTGAATATCCTGCTTGATGTTTAGCTCACCACTAAAGTCATTGAGACGTGATAATGAAATTGGTTCTAGAAGTTGGGAAGTGTCGAAACCATGGAGATGAAAGATGTAATGAGAAACATAGGTGTATTGCTTAGAGACTGCCTAACACATCTAGTTGCCAACCTAAGGGGCTAAATTTAGATGCGGGAACAAAGCACACACGTTAAAGGAAGCTTGTTCCTTCTCTTGATCCATGGGATAGAACAGGCCACCTGGATATGAAACAACCAGAATTGCAAGTGGAGGTTAGTTAGCAGGGTGTTCTGGTCTCCAACTACTGTGTTATCTTGGGACCTCTCCCCTCTGGGCCTCAGTTTACTCATCTGTAAATTGAGGGGTGTCCCAGCTTTGCTAAGCCTAAGAACACTCAGAACCCAGAAAATCTCTTTGCTCATAGGAAAATTGTTCTTGGAAGACAAATCACTAAAAGGCTGAAAGTCACAACTCTTCTGGCTGCAGGGTGGTGGGACAGGCGCTTTCCCCTCCCATTTCCCATCCCTGTGATCCCAGTGCAGGAAGAACAGCCAGTCCCTAAGAAAGCACAGCTTTGCTTCTCCAAATCCCCACACTGCACATTGCTCCAATCTCTATCGCTTGTGGCAAGCCGCCCCAAAGTGCATGCGTCATGCAGGGCCATGATGCCGCTCACAGGTCCTACGGGGCAGGGTTCACTCTGGGCTAGCCTAGCACTTCCTGTGCTTTGCGTGGTATCAACAGGATTATTCAGTGGTACCTTGGCTGGTAGGTCAGCTGGTCTGGAGGATCCAAAATCCCTTCCCTCACATGTCTGTGCCTCAATGGAGATGGCGGAGGCTGGGATCTGGCAGCATTGTCACCGCTGTGCACATGGTCTCTCCAGCACCGCATTCTTGCACACTTGGACATCTTATATGAGGGCGCCCTTCTGGGGGCTCGTATCCCAGGATGTCACATCCCTCACCCTAATTCAATCTACATGCTTCAGACTTCATACACAGCTGAAGCATACCCAGTGAAAACAGGGTAGAGACAGGTTCTGTGATGTAATAAAGGGTACATATTTGGTCTCTGTCCCTGGTTCCTAGCATACAGCTCCTGAAATCCTTGGAATCTCGGGAGTGGTAAGAGTGTCTCTTATTGCTAATGAGATAACTTTTGGGGCTGGGGGTCCTTCCTGGGTGGCCTCAAGGTAGGGGCTGGTCTCCAGAAAGACCCAGGTGGAACGTTCAGCCCCATCCCTCAACTTCCAGGGAGGGGAGAGGGATTATAGATTGAGCTCAAGCACCAAAACCTATGATTTAGTCAACGATGCTTACATAGTGGAATGTCCATAGAAACCTCTCACTGATGGGGTTTGGGGAGCTTCTGGGGTGGTGAAGGGAGGTGCTGGAGGGTGGTGCACCCAGAGAGGACATGGAAGTTCCCACTTCCCATTCTCTCTCACTGCCCTGTGCATCTCTTCCATTTGGCTCTTCCTGAATTATATCCTTTATATAATAAACTAGTAATAGGTAACTAAACAGTTTCCTGAGTTCTGTGGGTCATTCTAGCAAATTATCAAACCAGAGGAGGGGGTCATGGAAACCCCATGAATTTACAGCAGGGTGATCAGAAGTACAGGAGACAACCTGGTGTCGGAAGTGAGGGCAGTCTTGCCAGATCAAGCCCTTAACCTACGGGGTCTGTGCTATCTCTAAGACACCTGGCTGGTGTCAGAGAATTGGAGAATCGGTGTTGGAAAAGACCCTGTTCATTTGGTGCCAGAAGCATTGTGAGGGAAATGCTCGCTAGAGTCCCACAGCCTTCCTCAGCCTGGAGGTGAGTGAGTGGACAGGCAGGGCTCCTCAAAAAATTTGAGTGGAGGCATGACCTCCGCTGTCAGACCCTCCCCTCCTCCGTGGGCCCGCCATTCACCTTCTCTATTACCCAGCCGAGGGTCCCTCAAACTGTCATGTGTGCACAGATCACCTGGGGATCTTGTTAAAATGGAGGTTTTGACTGCAGGTCAGGGCTCAGTCCTGAAACTCTGCCTTGCCAGCCAGTTCCCAGGTGATGCCACTTCAAGTGTTAAGGCCCTGGGCCCTCTGTCCTCACAGATGTTTCTGATGTCGAATCTCAGCTGCTGATGCCTTTCGCTTCCTTCCCAGTCCCCAGTTTAGGCAGAACACTTTCAGCTCCTGCCCTTCTCTGCTACCATCTCACAGAGGCAAAACGATGCTGGGTGTAAAAGCCATGCACCAGAATTTATTTTCATCAGTGAGAACACACTTCAGTATATGTACGAATAAAAGTGTGGGGACAGTGCAGGTTTTGTGCACAGCAGTGCTGAGCATGGACAGGATTTCCATGGCATTGTGGAGCAGAGATGGAGGCATTGCAAATGTGGTGGCTTGGGAGCAGGGCAGGAGGGATTCCCCCAAACTTCAGACGTGTTCCCCAAACTAGAGTCAGTCACAGCCTCCTTGCTCTGGGCCAGCCATAAAAAGCTTCATAGAGAATAGGGGTGCAGCATTGGTGCAGAGGCTGCTCTGTCATATGGGCTGTGAGGCTGGAGAAGTTGCCTGGAACCTCTGCAAGCCTCGATTTTTCATTTTTTCAAGGGTGGCTGCTGATCCCTGCCCAGCAGGCTTGGAAGAGCATCCAAATGAAGGAAAGGGCTTTTGTGATGAAAGTTGTTAAAGGATTATCATTGAAAATGCTGAAAGTACCAATGTCAGGGGTGAGTCCAAAGGGAGGTGGAGACCTTGGAGGAAGCAGAAGGGACATGGCGAGGAGGTGGCATCAGTAATGACACAGGACTACCAAGAGGAGACAAGAGTGTCTGAGCAGAGGTGATAGTGCACAGAAGGATGTGATCACCCTTCCTGGCCCATGAATGAATGAAGGTAGAGGAAGCAGCCATCTCTTAGAGATGGCTTCCAGGTTTGGGACGTTGTCGAGTAAAACCGAGCTACATCATGGAAGTTTAGGGGATGGGAACATGCCAGCCCAAACGTGCCATTTGGCATAAAGATTGTTTTGAGTTGGAGGCAAATACGAATCAACAGATACATAAAGATGCCTTCCCAGAGCTTCCTTTATCTGACTAAAAGCAGAAACTTCTGAGAAATGGGAGTGCCATAAATCCCCTCTCCTGGGAAAGTTTTATGACCGTGAAGAAGATGGGAAGCTGGCACCAAGATGGGCCTTCACAGACAAATCTTACTCCACAAATGGCCCCCATATATTGACCTTCCCACAGTTCAACCTCTTTTCCTTTGTCTTGTCACTTCTCTACAAATCTATTGTTCTTCTGTTAAGATGCTATATAAGCCCCCAAGTTGTAACTACCTCTTTGAGTAACTCATCTCTGAGTTTGTCCCACATGAAGACGGGCTGCATGCAAGTATAAACTCTGCTTGTTTTCTTCTTGTTGATTTGGTTTTTGCCAGTCTAATTTGTAGTGCTCCAGCCAAGGAACCTAAGATGGGTAGAGGAAAAAATGTTTTCCTTCCCTATGGAAGGACTTGGGAAACGTTTTTCTTTCCCCATGTGAACAAAGGTGATTTAGTTATTCATTAATAGATCAGTAGGGAGATGGCAGTGGAGAGCACAGGAAAGAATAGGATCCATGCAGAGGACAGATTACCTACAGCCATGTGTCCATCACGAGTCGAGGAACCTGGAATCACAGAGGAGGCCTTGAAGGGAGGGTAGCAACTCTGGAGGGGAGTTTGGGTGTGAATAAAGGGGTTTGTAGAATAGAAAGCCTTCAAGTCCAGCTGAGGTTAGATTTGGCTCAGGTGGTGGCTCTCAGCTCCAGGCAGGGTGCTGCTGGCCCCCTCTGTACCTTGCTCACTGCTGCATCTGCAGGACTGGCACACACTCCAGGGTTGCTCTTGAACGAAAGAAGAGTGAGTTACTCCAGAAATGCCTGTTTTGTGAAGACTCACTGAAGCAGGGGGAGAAAGATTTGCCCTTAGAGTGACATTAGGATGGAATCTCATGTGTATTCATAAGCACATTTAAATTCTGGAAACTATTAAATTGGATGCAGATCTCAGCTTTCAGTATGTGGATGCTGGGAATCCCAGCTTTGTTCATTTATTGTTTTATTACTTTTGCAAACTTCTGAAAATGAAGAGCTCCCATTCTGCCATATTTTAGATCATGATTCAAAGAAAAATTATTTGCAGCCAACAAAGAAAAACAATGAAGCTCCAAGTAGCATTCTTCGAGAAGCAATTTAACTGATAGTCAACACTGATTTAGGTGACACCTGGTTTACCTCAGGATAATGCAGAAGTGCCCTCATGTAACAGTCCAAAGGTGACGAGGCCACAAAGGCAGCCTGGGTGTGAGGTCAAGTTCAAGCTGCTTGTGTGGGGTTGGGATGGAGGGGTGCTCTATCAGGATCATAACAAGGCAATCCAGAGCGGGGAATGTTGATGTTCACCCTTTACTGATTTCCTTCATGTCTCAGTGACGGATTCTGTTTGCCCATGCTGGCTACAACTGCATTCTGGCCCCATGGGCTCTTTGGAATGTTTGTCACTGCACACAAAGAGGCTGCATCTCTGTCCTCTCCCCTTGGACCTGGGGAGCTCTGCAATTGCTGCAGGAATGGCCTGGGTGGTCGATGAGGCTGTGTTAGAAGAGGTGACATGGCTTCTTCCTGGGCCTCTCTCAGGACCCCTGCCTTGGGCCACTGTTGTGGGGGATCTGGTTCCACTGGCATGGCTGTGGAGCAAAGATGCACAGTCCCCGGTGAGCCTGTCCACACTGCAGGTTTGTGAGCTAAATAAATGCTGGTGTTCTTTTAAGTCTCTGAGTTTTGAGGAGGTTTGTTATACAGCTACAGGGAACTGGAAGCATCTCTATGGATCTTCTCAGACACTCTCATTTCAGGATATTTTATAGGCCAGAAATGGGAGAGAAAGAGAAGGTACTCCCTCCCATTCATCCCCATCATTGACCTCAGTGTGTCTGGTTTCCACAACCCTCTAGAATTCCTTAGCAGGTCCCTAGGGCTTCGGTCATTTTGTTGTTATATTTTTAAGGCTCTTTGTATATATGTTTGTTTGCTTGTTCCCTAATGCATGAAAATATAAATGACATCCAGGAATCGAAAGAGAGGGAGACCAGTCAAGTCTCCTCATCTATCTGTATCCGTCAGGGTCTTGGCAGGACACACTCGAAATCATTTGTCTGAAAAGGGGAGATACATGATCTCTGAGATGAAGAGACTCTTTGCAGAGTTGGGTAAAAATCCAACAAGGGGTGTGAGGCACAGGGGACTAGTGAGAGTTAGCCCCCAAGGCCTGAAAGGCAGAAAGAATGTGCCGCTGATGTCAGAGCCTGGTGAGGACTTGGGATTGTGTCAAGGGGCTACACAGAGCACATCCGGTTTCTGACTGGAGGGAGGCAGAAAAAGGCGAGAACAAGAACTGACTTCTCTCTCTTCCCATCCCCAGCCTCTCATTGGCTGAGCCCAGCTGGAAACCAGGAGGTGAAGGAGCCCAGGTGATGCCATATTTGGGGTCAACTTCCCTGGATGAACAAAGCTGAGAGTGAGGCTGGGAGCTAACCAAGAATGCAGCCTTCCTGCCTCCACTGCACTGCTGGTTCAGGGCTCAAATAGTCAGGGAGATGTTCCCTAGGTCAGGCTTGAAATTTGCTTAGGTTTTGAAAAAAAGGGAGTTTTTGAGATAACAACCATGAGAGCCTCATAATAATAAAGTCCCTAAGTAATGAATAACATCTAGTTCGAATGAAAAACTTACTTCAAATGAATACCAGAAAAGAATTTCTTGTAGTAAAATTCTTCAAAGCCTGATCTCCTAATGAGCTCTAATATTTACCAAATTCTTAAAAATCAATTTTTACCCTATTTAACTTTGTTGTAGGGAGAATTGAGATGGGCTTCAAGATTCCTGGCCCCTGGTGGACACCACCTCCTCTCAGTTATTCAGTCGAACACTAACCTAAGTCTTTGTAAGAAGGAATTTTGCAGTTGTAATTAAGGTCCCCATCAGTTGATCTTAAAAAGATCATCCTTGGCGGGCCTGACCTAGTCAGGCAAACCCTTGAAAAGGACTAGATTGAAAAAAAATTCAATGTGAGGTAGATTCTCAATATAATGCACCTTTGGGAAAAGCTTAGTAAGCTCACAGGTGCCCCATTTATCTGAACTGATATAAATTTTGAACCATCATTAAATTTCACAGATATTGTAATTTATCTAAATAACAGGTTGCAAGCATTAGAAGCAACCAATCACATAATAAAAGGTCTTTGCAAATTAAAAAAGTAAAGAAAGACAGATTCTCCATTGCTGGCTGAGTGGCTCTGGCTGACAACAGTGAGGAAATGGTGACCTCAGTTCTACAACCACAAGGAATTGAAATCTGCCACAACTATGTGAACTTGGAAGGGGACTCTGAGCTCCAGATGAGAGTGCTGCAGCTAGCCGACACATTGATGCTAGTCTTGTGGGACCCTGAGCAGATATCCCAGTCATGCTGTGCTGGACCATGACCTACAGAACTGTGAACTGATAAATGGGTGTTGTTCTAAGTCACAAATTTATGGCAATTTGTTACATGGCAAGAGACAACTAATATGAACTCCATGAATGTGAATGCCCCTCATAGATATTATCCCATCTTCCCAATGTTTCCTCTCTGTTCCCCCGCATACAGGTGCACTAGACCCAAGATGAACAGCTTGCATCTTGTCCCAGCATCTTCCCTGCTTGTTGCCCTTTCCCTCTCAGGGTACCAAGCTGGGATGCTGTATTAAATGGTCATCCCAATCAGAGGTTATCTCCCTGACAGTCTCCAGGTCAGGATTTCCAGTCAAAATTTTGCCCAAGAAACAAATGAATGCCAGACACGTGGAACTTCTGACTGTTGCCACTTTCAGGTATCTTGGAAGAAAACTGTCTAGAAAAAATGTAAAATTGTTTGCTGCTTTTATTGATCTTACTATTTTAGACTCTGTAGTCAGAACTGGCTGTAGATTAAGCTACTTGAGCCAGACAGAGACTTTCAGTTGAGGTATCTATGCAAACTTGCATTTTGACACTGCAGTGAGCATCTGGGGAAAGCAATATCTGTCTGGGACAACAGGTGCGGACCATGTGAACTCACACCCACATGAACTGAGGTTTAGTCATTCTGCCTTTTTCACTTATCAAGGTATGGTTTGACCCGCTTCGACCGAAAGTTAGAATTCAATATCATTTAGTGGTTTATACGCTTTTGTGTTTTTACTCTGATGAAGGAGGAATGACCAGTTAGTTCTATTACTAAATGTCATCACTATTAGTGACTAAAGAGAAAAGAGAAAATGGTAATAGTGATTTCTTACCTGGAAAGGAAGTGGGTGCCTGGCCAAAGGGGACTATGAGGTACTTTTTATTCTTTGTTCCATTTAAATTTTGTACTTTGTATAGGTGTTGCCTATCAAAAGTAAATTAATAATTTAAAAAACGCATAATCTCAACTATCGTAAAATTAAAATAATTCTGTTTGGTGCAAGCCTTCCAGAATTTGTTTACATCTAACACTTCTATAGAGAAGATAAATTAATTTACTGATTTAGGAATCTGTACTTTCGACAAAATGATCCTGATCGTTTCAACAAGAAGCTATATTTCTCAAAAATAAATGCTGAGTTTTAAAATTTTATTTATTTATTTTTGGCTGCATTGGGTCTTCATTGCTGTGCGTGGGCTTTCTCTAGTTGCGGCAAGCGGGGGCTACTCTTCGTTGCGGTGCACGGGCTTCTCATTGCGGTGGCTTCTCTTTGCTGCAGAGCACGGGCTCTAGGCACGTGGGCTTCAGTAGTTGCGGTACGAGGACTCGGTAGTTTTGGTGCATGGGCTTTGTTCCTCCGCGGCATGTGGGATCTTTCCGGACCAGGGCTTGAACCCGTGTCCCCTGCATTGGCAGGCTGATTCGTAACAACTGCACCACCAGGGAAGCCCAAATGCTATTTTTGTGTGTGTGTGTGACTTGAAAGCTGTGTGATAACAGCTGCCTTGAAAATGATACCGATTACAATGGCTGACAATTAATATGGCACTTACTAGATTTGGGGCACTATCCTAAGTACTTTTTCCTACATTAGCTTATTGAATGTCAGAGCAACCCCCTGAAGTGGTACTGTTGACATTCCCAGGTTACAGATGAAGAAACTGAAGTACTGAAATGTTAAGAAACAAGATAACACAGTTAGCGGGGCATCCAAAACCAGCCTGTGCAGCTCCACCAGCACTCAGCACATCCAAGTCTTGTGAGTCAAGAAGATTTCAGCCACATATTCAATACAGTGGCCAGCATGCAAACTGTAATGTGTGGTGGTCATCACAGTGTGTATAAAAGCCTGATTCTCAGAACTTATTTGGACACAGCAGGTTTGTGGTGATGCTCAATAGCCTACTTTTTGAATAAGCTGATTCTTATTTGGAGAATCTGTGGGCTACAATATAAAATAAATCTACTCTATAGTATAACCCCGCTAACTTGGACGTTGGATCTATGTTTTTCAGAGATCAAAAGATGAACATGGAAATGCCTGATGGAGACCAGCATCTGGGGAGATGGCCTAGAGCTAAGGAAATTACTGCAGGAAGGTGGGATAGTTTTGATAAGGACACTCTTGGGTCCACTTCAATTAATGGATGATTGGTCAATAACCAATCTCCCCTTCTTGTACCTGCCCAGTTCTTGTTGAAAGTTTGCATAAGAGATGCAGAATGTATGGAAAAATATGTATCAAATATGTGATTTTATAGAAATCTTAGGTTTTATGGTGGGAATAGGTGACATTATTGTAAAAGGGGCATAATTAAATTTTGACCATTTGAATTTGAATTTTGCTCAAATCGAATTTTGAATTTGACCATCTGAATTTTGCTTCCCCAGCTCCCACCTAGAGAGTTGTATGTGCTGTTGTCATAATTTTACTTCTATTAAAGGATGCTACGAGAAAGAGTTGTGTGGAATCCCAGGTACTTTCACGTTGTGAGGATGTTATCTATTACAGGGTTTCTCAAACTTGAGAGAGGCTAAGAATCACTTGGAGGGTTTTTAAACACAGACTGCTGGTCCCCACAAGAATTTCTGATTCAGATGTGAGGTGAGTTTGCCTTTCCAAGAAGTTCCCATGTGATGCTGATGCTGTTGGTCAGGGGATCTCATGCAAGATGTTTCAGAACTTAGAGTTGAAAAAACTTTGCTGCCCTCACAGGTCTGTCTTGCTTCCTCCTTATTAATAATGGGAACTATGCAACTGTATTCCTCTTTTCACTTTTACTGCCAGGAGATAAATTTGTGGTTCAGCTTTCTTATCTGTGAAGGCCTCAGTAGTGACTCCTCAAAATTCATGTTCACTCAGAATCTAAGAATGTGATATTATTTGGAAATAGAGTCTTTGCAGATATAATTAGTTAAGGATCTTAGGATGAAATCATCCTGAATTTAGGGTGGGCCCTAAATCCAATGAGTGGTGTCCTTAGAAGAAGAGGACACAGAGAGACACAGAAGAAATAGCCATGTCAGGATGGAGACAGCTATTCGAAATGATTCCGCCACAATCCAAGGAACTCCTGGAGCCATGAGAAGCCGGAAGAGGCAAGAAAGGATTCTTCCATGGAGTTTTTGAGGGAGCATTGCCCTTCTGATAGCATGTTTCAGACTTCTGGCCGCCAGAACTGTGAGAGAATTAATTTCTGTTGTTTTAACCACCTGGTTTGTAATCTCTCTCTTTCTCTCTTTCTCTGTCTTTCTTTATCTCTATCTATATATGTGTGCGTGTTTGTGTTTGTATACTTTCAATGTATATATTTGGAGATGTCAATGAAAAATTAATCAATAGTCAATCAAAAAGAGAAGTAGAGAATGTCATTCAAGCCAACCTGAGAATTATAACCTGGGTGACAGGTTTTCAGCAATCTCTGAGGACTGTTCCACTTTTTAGAAGTTGAAAGCACAGTCATATACATTTTCAAGACAAAGGATGGTAAATCAAAATGACACACTGACACA
This sequence comes from Phocoena phocoena, assembly GCF_963924675.1. NCBI lineage: Eukaryota > Metazoa > Chordata > Mammalia > Artiodactyla > Phocoenidae > Phocoena > Phocoena phocoena. Next base: position 23,679,330 of record NC_089224.1, read on the forward strand.
CTGACATTTTACATAAAGTTCACCAAAGGTACTTAGTCCAGATCTGTACATACGAAGTGAGCAGCAAGATGCCATGACCCCTTACAGAATTAGGAAAAGAAAAATTAATCTAAAGGGTTATATTGCTGGCATTAGAAGAATGAAAAGTCAACAACAACAACAACAACATTCATCTTTATGGTTGAGCAGGCATTCCCACCTTTGAGAAGGTCTGGTTTCTATGTAACACAGATGCACACTGCACATTAGGGAGGGCCCAATATGTGCAGGGAATATGTTATGCTTAAATTTTCTTGTCCTGCCTTAAAACATAACTTTTATTCCATCAGAGCCATTTCAGAGTAAGTTGAAGACAGCATGTTACTTCACTCCTAAATACTTCTGTGTTTTTAAAGAGTGATGGAGACATACCAAAAATGGCATCAACACCAAATCTGGAATGATTGAGCATCAGAATAATTAACAACAAAAACAGATTACAACTTACTGATGCAGTGGAATGACTACTAAGAAATAAAATGGTATTTTAGAGAAAAGAAATCTGGCAGAATCCACCTTAACCAAACAACCAAAGTTAACATTGCCAGAATTGGGACAAACTGATACCATGTGCTTCTTGATATAAGGCGTTGTGAAAGTATACTTTGATAGTATTCCTTCTAAAACCTAACTATGAGACAACATCAGACAAACCAGAATTGAGGGACATTCTACAAAACTAGTGTAATGAAAATGAATTGTAATTTAAATATTACAAGGTCATAAAAGACAAAAGCTGAGGAACTGTTCCAGATTAATAGAGATTAAAGAGATATGAAACAAAATGTATTGTATAATTATGGATTTGATCAAAGACCAGAAAAAAAAAAGAGCCACAAAAAGAACATTATTGGGACAACTGACAACAGTAGACAGTGTTCTGTGGATTAAATAATAGCATTGTGCCAAAGTTAAATTTCTTGGTTTTGATGATTGTGTTGTGGTTATGTAAGAGAATGTTCTTGTTCTTAGGAAATACTTACCACTTTAAAACTTTAATCATAATATATATTTTCTTTTTGCCTTTTAAATTTTTTATGGCTTTTTATTTTTTCCTTTAATATTTTATTATAAACATTGAAAAGTATGATAATGTTATGGGCTGAATTGTGTCCCTCCAAAATTTATACCTTGGAGTCCTAATCCTCAGTATCTCACAGTGAGGCTATACTTGGAGGTAGGGTCTTTAAGGAGGTAATTAAGTTAAACTGAGGTCATTAGGGTGGGCTCTAATTCAATATGATTGGTGTCCTTAGGGAAAAGATGTGCAGACAAGAAGAGTGGGAACACCATGTGAAGGTACAGGGAAAAGACTGTTGTCTATAAGCCAAGGAGAGAGGCCTCAGGAGAAACCAACCCTGCCCAAAACTTGATAGACTTCCAACCTCTAGGACTGGGAGAAATAAATTTCTGTTGCTTAAGTTGCCCAGTGTGTGGAACTCTGTTATGGCTGTCCTAGCTAACTAATACAGATTTATACAGTAGAATTTATGAAAGTCGTAGAGTTTAAGTAATAATACTTCTAATGATGATGATGATAATAATAAACAACCAAGTTCCTCTGTTTACCACTCAAGCTAAGAATTAAAACATTATCGAGGGGACCTTCAAGATGGAGGAGGATTAAGACGTGGAGATCAACTTCCTCCCCACAAATACATCAGAAATACATCTACATGTGGAACAACTCCTACAGAACACCTACTGAACGCTGGCAGAAGACCTCAGACTTCCCAAAAGGCAAGAAACTACCCATGTACCTAGGTAGGGCAAAAGAAAAAGAAAAAACAGAGACAAAAGAATATGGATGGGACCTGCACCAGTGGGAGGGAGCTGTGAAGGAGGAAAGGTTTCCACACACTAGGAAGACCCTTCACTGGCGGAGATGGTGGGTGACAAGGGGGAAGCTACGGAGCCACAGAGGAGAGTGTAGCAATAGGGGTGCGGAGGGCAAAGCGGAGAGATTCCTGCACAGAGGATCGGTGCTGACCAGCACTCACCTGCCCGAGAGGCTTGTCTGCTCACCCGCTGGGACGGGTGGGGGCTGAGAGCTGAGGCTCGGGCTTTTGAGGTCAGATCCCAGGGAGAGGACTGGGGTTGGTGCGTGAACACAGCCTGAAGGGGGCTAGTACACCTGCAGGGTGGGAGTCCGGGAAAAAGTCTGGAACTGCCGAAGAGGCAAGAGACCATTGTTTCGGGGTGTGCTAAGAGAGGAGATTCAAAACACCGCCAAAACAAGCTTCAGAGATAGGCGCAAGCCGCGGATATCAGCGTAGACACCAGAGACCGGCATGAGACACTAAGGCTGCTGCTGCCACCACCAAGAAGCCTGTGACCAAGCACAGGTCACTTGTCCACACCTCCCCTCCCGGGAGGCTGTGCAGCCCTCCACTGCCAGGGTCCCATGATCCAGGGACAACTTTGCTGGGAGAATACACAGCTCGCGTCAGGCTGTTGCAACGTCACGCTGGTCTCTGCTGCTGCAGGCTCACCGCGCATTCCGTACACCTCCCTCCCACAGGCCTGAGTGAGCCAGAGTCCCCTAATCAGCTGCTACTTTACCCCATCCTGTCTGAGCAAAGAACAGATGCCTTCAGGCGACCTACACACAGAAGGAGGTCAAATCCAAAGAAAACCCCAGGAGCTGTGTGAACAAAGAAGAGAAAGGGAAGTCTCTCCCAGCTGCCTCAGGAGCAGCGGATTAAATCTCCACAATCTCTGGAATACCTGAATAGACAACAAATCATCCCAAAATGGAGATGGTGGACTTTGTGTGATTTTGTCTGTATAGTTTTGCTTTTACCATTTGTCCTAGGGTTCTGTCTGTCCATTATTATTATTATTTTTGGATAGTTTTAGCACTTGTTATCATTGGTGGATTTGTTTTTTGGTTTGGTTGCTCTCTTCTTTCTTTCTTTTTTTTTAAATTACTTTTTAATTTTCTTTATTCTTAATAATTTTTTAATAACTTTATTTTTTTCTTTCTTTATTTCTTTCTTTTATTCTCCCTTTTCTTCTAGCTGTGTGGCTGACAGGGTCTTGGTGCTCTGGCCGGCTGTCAGGCCAGTGCCTCAGAGGTGGGAGACCCGAGTTCAGGACATTGGTCCACCAGAGACCTCCCGGCTCCATGTAATATCAAATGGCGAAAGCTCTCCCAAAGATCTCCATCTCAATGCTAAGACCCAGCTCCACTCAACGACCAGTAAGCTACAGTGCTGTACACCCTATGCCAAACAACTAGCAAGACAGGAGCACAACCCCAAACATGAGCAGAGAGGCTGCCTAAAATCAAAATAAGTTCACAGACACCCCAAAACAAACCACCAGAAGCAGTCCTGCCCACAAGAAAGACAAGATCCATCCTCATCCCCCAGAACACAGGCACCAGTCCCCTCCATCAGGAAGCCTACACAACCCACTGAATCAATCTTAGCCACTGGGGGCAGACACCAAAAACAAAGGGAACTACAAACCTGCAGCCTGTGTAAAGGAGACCCCAAACACAGTAAGTTAAGCAAAATGAGAAGACAGAGAAACACACAGCAGATGAAGGAGTGAGGTAAAAACCCACCAGAAAAAACAAATGAAGAGGAAATAGGCAGTCTACCTGAAAAAGAATTCAGAGTAATGATAGTAAAGATGATCCAAAATCTTGGAAATAGAATGGAGAAAATACAAGAAACGTTTAACAAGGATCTACAAAAACTAAAGAGCAAACAAACAGTGATGAGCAACACAATAAATGAAATTAAAAATTCTCTAGAAAGAATCAATAGCAGAAATACTGAGGCAGAAGAACGGATAAGTTACCTGGAAGATAAAATAGTGGAAATAACTACCACAGAGCAGAATAAGGAAAAAAGAATGAAAAGAATTGAGGACAGTCTCAGAGACCTCTGGGACAACATTAAATGCACCAACGTTTGATTTATAGGGGTCCCAGAAGAAGAGAAAAAAAAAGGGACTGAGAAAATATTTGAAGAGATTATACTTGAAACTTCCCTAATATGGGAAAGGAAATAGTCAACCAAGTCCAGGAAGAACAGAGAGTCCCATACAGTATAAATCCAGGGAGAAACATGCCAAGACATGTATTAATCAAACTATCAAAAATTAAATGAGAAGAGAAAATATTAAAAGCAGCAAGGGAAAAACAACAAATAACATACACGGGAATCCCCATAAGGTTAACGGCTGATCTTTCAGCAGAAACTCTGCAAGGTAGAAGGGAGTGGCAGGACATATTTAAAGTGATGAAAGGGAAAAACCTACAGCCAATATTACTCAACCCAGCAAGGATTTCATTCAGATTCGACAGGGAGTGGCAGGACATATTTAAAGTGATGAAAGGGAAAAACCTACAGCCAAGATTACTCAACTCAGCAAGGATTTCATTCAGATTTGACAGAGAAATTAAAACCTTTACAGACAAGCATAAACGAAGAGAATTCAGCACCACCAAACCAACTTTACAACAAATGGTAAAGGAATTTCTCTAGGCAGGAAACACGAGAGAAGGAAAAGACCTACAGTAACAAACCCAAAACAATTAAGAAAATGGTAATAGGAGCATACATATTGATAAACACCATAAATATAAGTGGATTAAATGCTCCAACAAAAAGACATAGACTGGCTGAATGGATACAAAAACAAGACCCATACATATGCTGTCTACAAGAGACCCACTTCAGACCCAGGGACACATGAAGACTGAAAGTGAGGGGTTGGAATAAGATATTCCACGCAAATGGAAATAGAAACAAAGCTGGAGTAGCAATTCTCATATCAGACAAAATAGATTTTAAAATAAAGACTATTACAAGAGACAAAGAAGGACACTACATAATGATCAGGGGATCGCTCGAAGAAGAAGATATAACAATTGTAAGTATCTACACACCCAACATAGGAGCACCTCAATACATAAGGCAAAGGCTGACAGCCATAAAAGGGGAAACTGACAGTAACACAATCATAGTAGGGGACTTTAACACACCACTTTCACCGATGGACAGATCATCCATAATGAAAATAATAAGGAAACACAAGCTTTAAATGATACATTAAACAAAATGGACTTAATTGATATTTATAGGACATTCCATCCAAAAACAACAGAATACATTTCTTCCCAAGTGCTCATGGAATGTTACCCAGGATAAATCATACCTTGGGTCACAAATCAAGCCCTGGTAAATTTAAGAAAATTGAAATTGTATCAAGTATCTTTTCCGACCACATGCTATTAGACTAGATATCAATTACATGAAAAAATCTGTAAAATATACAAACACATGGAGGCTAAACAATACACTACTAAATAACCAAGAGATCACTGAAGAAATCAAAGAGGAAATCAAAAATACCTAGAAACAAATGACAATGAAAGCATGATGACAGAAAACCTGTGGGATGCAGCAAAAGCAGTTCTAAGAAGGAAGTTTATAGCAATACAATTCTACCTCAAGAAACAAGAAACATCTCAAATAAACAACCTAACCTTACACTTAAAGCAATTAGAGAAAGAAGAACAAAAAAACTCCAAAGTTAGCAGAAGGAAAGAAATCATAGGGATCAAATCAGAAATAAATGAAAAAGAAATGAAGGAAGCAATAGCAAAGATCAATAAAACTAAAAGCTGGTTCTTTGAGAAGATAAACAAAATTGATAAACCATTAGCCAGACTCATCACGAAAAAAAAGGAGAAGACTCAAATCAATAGAATTAGAAATGAAAAAGAAGAAGTAACAACTGACACCGCAGAAATCCCAAGGATCATGAGAGATTACTAAAAGGAACTATATGCCAATAAAATGGCAACCTGTAAAAGGTGGACAAATTCTTAGAAAAGCACAACCTTCTGAGACTGAACCAGGAAGAAATAGAAAATATAAACAGAAAAATCACAAGCACTGAAATTGAGACTGTGATTAAAAATCTTCCAACAAACAAAAGCCCAGGACCAGATGGCTTCACAGGCAAATTCTATCAAAGATTTAGAGAAGAGCTAACACCTATCCTTCTCAAACTCTTCCAAAGTATATCAGATGGAGGAACACTCCCAAACTCATTTTACAAGGCCACCATCACCCTGATACCAAAACCAGACAAAGATGTCACAAAGAAAGAAAACTACAGGCCAATAACACTGATGAAAAGAGATGCAAACATTCTCAACAAAATACTAGTAAACAGAATCCAACAGCATAGAATACACCATGATCAAGTGGGGTTTATCCCAGGGATGCGAGGAGTCTTCAATATAGGCAAATCAATCAATGTGAAACACCATATTAACAAACTGAAGGAGAGAAAACATATGATCATCTCAATAGCTGCAGAAAAAGCTTTCACAAAATACAACACCCATTCATGATAAAAATCCTCCAGAAAGTAGGCTTGGAGGGAACTTACCTCAACATAATAAAGGCCATATATGACAAACCCACAGCCAACATTGTTCTGAATGGTGAAAAACTGAAACAATTTCCTCAAAAATCAGGAACAAGGCAAGATTGTCCACTCTCAGCACTATTATTCAACATAGTTTTGGAAATTTTAGCCACAGCAATCAGAGGAGAAAAAGAAATAAAAGGAATCCAAATTAGAAAAGAAGAAGTAAAGCTGTCACTGTTTGTAGATGTCAGAATACTATACATAGAGAATCCTAAAGATGTTACCAGAAAACTACTAGAGCTAATCAATGAATTTGGTAAAGTTGCAGGATACAAAATTAATGCACAGAAATCTCTTGTATACCTATACACTAATGATGAAAAATATGAAAGAGAAATTAAGGAAACACTTCCATTTACCACTGCAACAAAAAGAATAAAATTCTTAGGAATAAACCTACCTAGGTAGGCAAAAGATCTGTATGCAGAAAACTATAAGACACTGATGAAAGAAATTAAAGATGGTACAAACAGATGGAGAGATATACCATGTTCTTGGATTGGAAGAATCAACATTGTGAAAATGACTATACTACCCAAAGCAATCTACAGATTCAATGCAACCTCTATCAAACTACCAATGGCATTTTTCACAGAACTAGAACAAAAAATTTCACAGTTTGTATGGAAATATAAAGGACACCGAATAGCCAAAACAATCTTGAGAACGAAAAACAGAGCTGGTGGAATCAGGCTCCCTGACTTCAGACTATACAACAAAGCTACAGTAATCAAGACAGTATGGTGTTGGCACAAAAATAGAAATACAGATCAATGGAGCAGGATAGAAAGCCCAGGGATAACCCCACACACTTTTGGTCACCTTATCTTTGTTAAAGGAATCAAGAATATACAATGGAGAAAAGACTGCCTCTTCAATAAGTGGTGCTGGGAAAACTGGACAGCTACATGTAAAAGAATGAAATTAGAACACTCCCTAACACTAAATACAAAAATAAATTCAAAATGGATTAAAGCCCTAAATGTAAGGCCAGACAGTATAAAACTCTTAGAGGAAAACATAGGCAGAACACTCTTTGACATAAATCACAGCAAGATCCTTTTTGACCCATCTCCCAGAGAAATGGAAATAAAAACAAAAATAAACAAATGGGACTTATGAAATGTAAAAGCTTTTTCACAGCAAAGGAAAACATAAACAAGATGAAAAGACAACCCTCGGAATGGGAGAAAATATTTGCAAATGAAGCAACTGACAAAGGATTAATCTCCAAAATTTATAAGCAGCTCATGCAGCTCAATATGAAAAATACAAACAACCCAATTCAGAAATGGGCAGAAGACCTAAACAGACATTTCTCCAAAGAAGATATACAGATTGCCAACAAACACATGAAAGGATGCTCAACATCACTAATCATTAGAGAAATGCAAATCAAAAGTACATTGAGGTATCACCTCACACCAGTCAGAATTGCCATCATCAAAATATCTACAAACAATAAATGCTGGAAAAGGTGTAGAGAAAAGGAAACCCTCATACACTGTTGGTGGGAATTTAAATTGATACAGCCATTATGGAGAACAGTATGGAGCGTCCTTAAAAAACTAAAAATAGAACTACCATACGACCCAGCATCCCACTACTGGGCATATACCCTGAGAAAACCATAATTCAAAAAGAGTCATATACCGCAATATTCATTGCAGCTCTATTTACAATACCCAGGACATGGAAGCAACCTAAGTGTCCATTGACAGACGAATGGATAAAGAAGATGTGGCAAATATATATAATGGAATGTTACTCAGCCATAAAAAGAAATGAAATTGAGTTATTTGTAGTGAGGTGAATGGACCTAGAGTCTGTCATACAGAATGAAGTAAGTCAGAAAGAGAAAAACAAATACCATATGCTAACACATATATATGGAATCTAAAAAATAATAATAGTAATAAATGGTTCTGCAGAACCTAGGGGCAGGACAGGAAAAAAGATGCAGACATAGAGAAGGGGCTTGAGGATGCTGGGAGCAGGAAGGGTAAGCCCAGACGAAGTGAGAGAGTGGCATGGACATATATACACTATCAAATGTAAAATAGTTAGTGGGAAGAAGCCACATTGCACAGGGAGATCAGCTCAGTGCTTTGTGACCACCTAGGTGGGTGGGATAGGGAGGGTGGGAGGGAGACGCAAGAGGGAGGATATATGTATATGGATATAGCTGATTCACTTTGTTATAAAGCAGAAACTAACACATCATTGTAAGGCAATTATACTCCAATAAAGATGTTAGAAAAAAAGAATTAAAACATTACCAATCATCTAGAAACCCTATTGGCTCACCCTTAATGGAACCCCTCCAGAAATAACAACTATACCAACATTTTCTGTCATCAGCATATGTAGTGTGAAAAAAACAATTGCTATGGTTTGAAATCTAAATAGCAAGCACAAGACTAACTTGAATAAGGGAAGGTCAATATTGCCAGGGTGGCTAAAAGTTTTCAGGAGAAGACAAGCCATAGAGAATTCCTGGGAAGTAACCTGGCTTTACTTTTGGGTAAGGTCATGAGAGAACCTTGGGAAATAGGGGTCTTACCACATTTGGGGCATCTGCAGGGCTAAGATGTGGGTCAAGACCTGGATACCTGGCAAGAATATGGGCAGAGGAAGTGGGCTGCTCTGAATTTTGTTTTTCTAAGCTTACCATGGCTGATGTCCAACTCTTAGGCACATATCAGACAAAACACTTTGTGGGGTGAAATGAAAGTACCTAGACAGACATGGTGGGACTGTCAGAAGTATCATACCTCTGGGTCCAGCAAATCAAATGTAAATAAGAATCTGTGCCAAGTTCACCTGAGGGAGTTTTCAGATTAACAAGATAATAAAATACCAACAGGAATTTTGGTGATGATAACTCTCTTTCCTCTGGATCATGCTGGTCCAATGTGGACTGGTTGCTTTCTGTTTGGTGCTCTGCTGCTGTCCTTGGGCATCCCTTTCCATCACCTTGGGGGTCCCCTTGGCCATTGTTGCATCTCTTGTTTCCTGCATCCCATGTCTTTTTTTCCTGGTTGATATTCTCATTTTGGTTGAGCATATTCTTCAGCAGCTTCTGGAGGAAGTGTGCATGGCACCTTGGGTGTCTGAAAATATCATTATTCTGCCCTTATATTTGGTTGATAGTTTGGCTAGATATAGAAATCCAGGATGTCATTTTCATACAGTTTTGAAGGCATGGCCTTACTGTCTTCTAACTGCTGACAAGTCTGGTGCTATTCTGATTCATGTCTTGTGTAAGTGACATTTTTTCCCTGAAATCTTTGTAGCATCCTTGTTCCTGGGTTGTGAAATTTCAGAATGCAATGCCTTGATGTGGGACTATTTCCATCCATTGTGCCAGGTATATTTTCAGTCTGGAAACTCAGGTTCTTCAGTGGGAGAAATTTTCTTAAATTATTTCTTTGATTTTTCTCTTCCTTTTCAGAAACTTGTTATTCAGATCTAGGCCTCACCCTGTGACTTTCTCTTCTTTTCATTCCTTTTTTCCTTGTCTTTTTGTTTTACTTTCTAGGCGATTTCCTTAAATATTTCATCTAAGCAACATGCTGAGTTTATTTCTATAATTATTAAAAAATCTCTAAACATTTATTTTTAATAGCCTCTTATTATGGATTTTCTTATCTTTCTGAGGATATTAGTTACCATTTTTGTTTTTTGAAATGTTCTTCTTCTTGCATCGTCTATTTCAAGTTGTTTTTATAAGCTTCATTCTCCCATTCTTCCCTCATCTCATAATTTGTGGGAGAGGTTCTAGCTGTCCTCTATCATTCCATTCTGCATTAGTGATATAGAACCCCTGATCCAGGTGAACACATCCAGCCCTGAAGGAAGACTACATTTTCCAGATGCCCTTGCAGCTGCGTGGGGGTCACGTGATCTCATTCTACACAATAGGCTATGTGTATGAACAATTAGTTCCTCCCCAAGGGCAGGGTGTGCCCTTCACTTCCTCTTCATCCTCCTGTTACCTGGAACATAGGTGAGATTGTGAACCACATTTGACCATGCAGTTGGGGCAAGACCCTGAGGATGGCAATCTCATGATCTGCAGGTTTTAGAGGGGGAGGGAGGGAAGAAGCAAGGGATGATCACATACATTTTCTGCTTGAGGAAATCACCTTATCTGTCATTGTATTAATCAGACCCTTTTATTTTTTGTATTTCTGATGTTTTGACATCTGAGGTCTTGCCGATCCTGGAGACACTGCTCCTCCCAGGGCTAGCCAATTCCTAAATAGCTAAGAAGTCACAAGGAGCATGCTTTTCATACACAAACCAACCCAGCAGAGCTCACACCTCAACCACCTCCTCTACTGGGTTTCACACTCTGAGTCACTATCCCCCTGGCCTGATCAGCCCAGGGCCAGATACCAGACAACCAAGGACAGCCCCTGTGCCTCAGAGCCTGCTGAAATTATTAACTAGTTAATTCTAAACCTACTTATCCTGTATTGCTTGTTCCTTCCTGCAGAAACCACAAAAAAAGGCTTTTGTCCACATTTCCTCCTTTTCTTCTGCCTCCTGGCTGATCCTGGTGCTTCCCTGAGTGGCCCTGCATGGCATGCTCCCACCTCTTGGAAACTGTGGGTAACAAACTGTCTTTTCAATGACAACCATCTGATCTGTTGTCCTCACCATACCTGGATAATAATAAAATCTACATTTTTCAACAGTCCTGAGTTGGTTGCACTTGTATCATCACATGAGAGAAATGAACTTCTATGTTTTTTAAGACCCTGTTGCTTTCAGAGTAAACTGCTATTTTATTTTTATAACTATATAAATAAAATATTTACAAATATTATTCCCCTTTTAAATCTGTATAGATTGTTGCTATCTTATAACTATTTTTCAGATTTCAAAAATAATACCTATTTTTTATAAAAATTCAAATTAACAGTAGTCCTTCATGTTACACATTTGGTTTTTCTTTTGATTACAATATTTCCTGATCTCACGCCCATGCTTAGAAAATGGCTCTTCTGGTGCTCAGCTCAGATCCCTGTGCCTTATTCCTGAAAGCATGAAAAGAACAAGATGAAACACACACTCATTGTTAGGCTCCTCCTGTGTGCTGTTCTGTAGGAGTTAGAATACAGGTCAGGTGCCACAGGAAAAATTCCTTCCTGTGAACTGGCTAATTTGTCTTACTTGTCATTGGCACTGGGGCTCAGAATGCTGCCCATGCCAAGGACTGGAGCCTCCAGCAATCTGAAATCCCATGAGTAGCTCTAATTAGAATGACGACCAGTCTGCAGAGGACAGAGGCACTCAGCTCACCTGACTGCTCGCATATCTGGAAAATGAAACACGATCTTCATCCTTCCCTGTACATCCAAAACACAGCTGGGGATGAGGCAATCCTTGGCTGAGAATTAATCAACTCCTAACACACAATCATTTTAAAGATTTCACTAGAGTTTGTGTCACCATCAGAGGTGGCCCTGGCAAAATAATGTTTACTATATATTTTCTTTCTTTTTAAAAAATTTTTATTGGAGTATAGTTGATTTACAACGTTGTGTTAGTTTCAGCTGTACCGCAAAGTGAATCAGTTATACATATAGCCACTCTTTTTTTAGATTCTTTTCCCATATAGGCCATTACAGAGTATTGAGTAGAGTTCCCTGTGCTATACAGTAGGTCCTTGTTAGTTATCTATTTTATATAGAGTAGTGCATATATGTCAATCCAAATCTCTATATTTTTCCCCTTAAGAATTAACATTTGTCTTTAGTATGTATGTGGCTGTGTAAATGTGTGTGTGCACTACTTAAACGTGGCCCACTGGACAATCAAGTGAATAAAGCGAGTATGTGGCAACTAAACCGAGTTTGGAGATTCTAAAGGGCCCATGCCTCCTGGGAGGGTTCTGTGAGGTGGAGTGCCCCAGGCCAGCTCCTTCCTGCACCTCCACCTGGGGGAGCGAGGGGGTCCAGGGAGTAGAAACTCCTATGGGTGGAGGTGGGTTTTTTTGAAATGTGAGTGGAGGGGTGGAAGCAGGAAGTTCTTTTGTGGATATGCACAGACTGAGGGCATGTGTGTAATTCCTTGGGTGTTTTTCACTAAACTAAGGGGGAGATCATGTTTGGCCCATCGTTTAAACATTTCGCTCTTCCATGTTAAACTTTCCTTTAGAGAACTTGCCAAGGGCACCCGCTAGATTTATTAGCTTTTTACTGCAAGGGGAGGAAACGCCCCAGAGGAGCGAGAGAGAGGCTCAGCAAGGGGGAGACTTGGAAGCGCAGAGTTCTAACCACTGGACTTCCAGGGAAGTCCCTTGGGTGGGCTTTTATGGGGCTGAGCCTGCGCTGGGTGACAAGGGAGGTTACCACCAGCTCTGGGCTGGACGTTGCCCACCAGGAAGCAGGATCCTCCAATGGAGCTCTCAAACGCATTGTGGAGGAGTGAGGTGAACGGCCTTGGGAGGTCATTGATAAGCACAGAGTTGTCACTGGGTAATGGGCTGCTGGTCATTTTGGCAGCTACCTTGTTTGTGCTCTATTAGAAAAATTGTCTACATTCTGTTGGTATTATCTATATTCCTCTGTAAACATGGTGTTTCTTGTGCTGGGAAAATTTCAGGCTGGTTGTCAGCAGAACAGAGAATCACTTTCTAAAACCCATGCAGCCTGTCAGTGTGGTCAGGCTGTGCAGCCTTGGGTTCTATGGGATGTGCAGAATGAATGCAGGGCATGGGCTGTTGCAGGGCTGATGTGAGCGGGTGGGCTGAAATGCAGCCTGCTCGGCTTGCCATGCTGTGGGCCCTGGGATGGGAGCCAGGGCAAGCAAAGGCTTCTTCAGTTTGCCTTCCTAGTTCACGCAAAGATCCTGTGTGAACTAGCTGAGGCCCTGGGGACACAGGGTCAGGAGCAGAGGAGGGAAGCGTGGCCAGCCCTGCTCTGGGTCTCCGCCACATGGACGGCCAACAGTACTGTGCTTGGGACTGTGGTGCAAAAAAAAAATATCTGGTCTTTGTCCCTGGTTCCTGGCACAGAGCTCCTAAAATCCTTGGGGTTTCCTGAGGATAGAAGGGTCTTGCTCTTCATAAGGAGCCCCTTTCCACCAGATATGAGTTCGCGCTAATGAAGTGACTCAGGGTGGGGCCCCTCAGTAGCCTCAGGATGGGGCTGGTATGTATGGCCGTTGGGACTGGCACTTGAGGTGGGGGGTGGTCTCCTGGGACTGAGCCTTTCAACTTGTGGGATTTAACTCCATCTCTGAATAGATGGTGGAATTGAATTGAATTGGACACCAGCTGGTGTTGGAGAATCAGAGGGCCATACCCAGGGGTGGGGAGGGGTCAGCATCATGAAGGCACCTGCCAGGGAATAACTCAAGAGTAAACGAAGGCATAGGATCCTCTTACCCAACATACACAGGTGCAAGATCCCTTCACTGAGACCTGTAGGGGTTAGAAACATCTCACTGACGGAGAGCTTTCAGATTTTAGAAAAGTGATAGGGAGCATGTTCTCTAATATAAAACACCTCTGTCAGGGCTGGGCAGCAGCCCCAAATCAAACATATTAATATTTTGTGCAATGAATCGTATGATTATTCATACTAAGTGAAATAAATGAAGAATATAAGAAACCTCAGGTTGGGCTTTGGTGCCTTGAACTCAGGCAAAGATTTGACTTTGAAAATGTCTGGATTTTGGAATTGCTGGTGAGGACTGTGGACCTTTGTCAGCTGAGAAAGCCCCTCCTAGGCAGGTGGAGGCTTGAATCTTGCTCAGGAAAGGGTGATCAGCTGAGGTGGGATGCAGAGGTTGCCTGGGGAGCAAAGTGGAACGCTTGATGAAAAAGGGCATGCCCAGCAGAGGCTGAACAGCTAAATACGTTAACAACCTGTATATTTTTGTGAATTGCATAGACAGCGTCATCAAGCAATTCTACTTCCCATCATTGAAATGTTTTTTTGGTTCATTTTGTTTTATTCTTACAACTCTCCACAAAATAAACATGCTTCGAAACCAAAGAGAAATCATGCTTGACCCACAGATCTTCAGCAAAAAGTTTCTCTGTTGTATAATATTTCAGAGTGTTTATTAACGACACTTTTCCTTGTTCATGATGGTCACTGTTTTTCAGGCATTTTATTTACCACTGTAGATATTCATAATGTAGAGCAGCAGTCCACAAGCTTCTTGGCACCAGCAACCAGTTTTGTGGAAGACAATTTTTCTATGGGCCAACGGCCGGGATGCGGGAGGAGTGGGGGGAATGGTTTAGGCGGTGATGCGAGCGATGGGGAGAGGTAGATGAAGTTCTGCTCGCTTGCTGCTTGCCTCCTGCTGTGCAACTCAGTTCCTAACACACCGAGGACCAGTACCGGTCCACGGCCTGGGGGTTGGAGACCCCTGATGTACAGCACAAGTCAGAAAGTGTAGATTTGTATAATCTGAATACACTGTATTAGAGTGACGTGATCCACTTTGGTTAGGAAAAGCTAAAATTCTATACTTCTGGTTAGAATGTTTACACAGTTTTATTTTATGAATGTGAAGTCTGAAAAAAAATTATTTGTCTGGCAAGACAGGACTGAGTAATTTGTCACAGCTGCTATATTACTGTAACTATTCAGGTTTGGGGAATTTAGTTCACCAAGTGATATTCTATTAATCACATAAGTACATGAGAAACAAACTGAGAAATGTCAGGGAGAAACAAAGGGCAAATCGGAGTTTCTAGGCCACTTTTGTAGAGTCTTAGCTTAGAAATTACTGCTATAGTGATAACCTCTGGATACACCTACTGCAAAATCTAATGGCAGTTAATATTTTAAGTGAAAAGACTCTCGAATAAAGCAGTGAATCTGTCTTCAAACTAATTATGAAAATATGTCATAACCGTGAAGCCTGGAAGGTGTGCAGGTGGACGAGAATTTTTCAGAACTTGAATGAAGGCAGGAAGGAGGCTGACACTTACTAAGAGTCTCCAATGCTAGGCTCTGTGAGGTTGGAATTAATTAGCCCAGGATCTGGAAATGCTGAAATGTAGTTTAGGTCTTCTAGATGCCCACTGATTTCTCTTCCTTAAAATTGCACATTTCCTTTTCCATCTGTACAGCACCTTCTTCCTATAATAAATACTTAGGTTAGTCCCCAGGCTGAATCATTTCAGAGGGGGCACTCTGGCCTTGTACATGACCCAACCCTTTCTCACATCAGCCCCAGATGGGATATGAAAATTGGGCAGAGACTTGGGGAACTGAAGACCTAAGGCAATTGGAGCTCCAGGATCCCTAGAGTGTGGTCCCACCGCCCTTCCAGACTTCTCTGGTTCCCTGCCCATGCGCACACCACCAACTTGGCCTGGGATGTTTTCTTCACTTTACTTTTGAATTTGACAGCCTAACCATCAAGGGTTTAATTGACAAAAAAGAAAAAAGAACTTTCCTTAGGGCTTCTCAAATTGATACTCAAATCATTCTCATTGACAGCACTGATCTTTATTTTCTTCTCTTTAACCATTACATAATCCTTTTTAGGGGGACAAATCTTTTCGCAGCAGATTTAACCTGATCTGAGCAGTGTTTCCCTAAGATTTTCATCAACCTCATGAAGCTCTGCATTATTTTCAAGATTTCAAATTTTAACTTAGTTAATGCACATTATATTTACCTTGTGTTCTTGGACGCCTAACACCCTGTGGACCAGTGAGAGATGGGTTGACTAGATGGGTGTGGCCTGGGGTAAAACAACAGGTTTCAGAAGGAAGGATGCTGAATGGACTGGGTTTGAATGTGGCCAATAACAAATATTTATGATGCTAAAATATTAAAACCTCATTTGTGACCTGTAGAGTTACCAGGAATTATAAATATTTGATACTTAGAGAAGGAATAAACTCTATGTTTCTTTCTGGTTGTTTATATATCTTTCTGTTTCTTTTTAGTACATTTCTATGTATGCCTACATGAATGTATCCTCTCATATCATTCCTTTTTTCCTTTACATTATGTCACAGGAATTTTCTCAAGCCATTACACAGGTTTTGTAAACATTTTAGTGGCCTTATTATAGTTTTTCACATGAATGAGCTACATTTTACTTAACTTTTACTCAAATAATAATATCCTAAATTGTTTCAAAGATACATTTTTAATTAAGTAACATAAAATTTTGTGCATAAATCTTTTCTGCCTTTTCTGGTTATTTCTTTAAGGATAATTTCAGAGAAGTGGGATTACTGGGTTAGTGTTCATAAAATCATTTTAAGGCATTTTTTAAAAATCACAAAATTATACCAAATTATTTTCCCATCAGCTGTTTCATTACAGTTTTGCCATTGAAACCTTTTGCTAATTTGAGAGGCAAAAGTGGATATCTTATTGTTTTAATTTGCATTTTTGATTTCTAGTAAGGTGGAATATACTTTCTCTTCTTTTAATCCTCTTTAATAAATAGTTTACTATTTATTAAACACAGAGAATAGTGTTCTCTGTCCTCACTAAACTCTAGGGGTCATGTTTTCTCTAATCACTATGTACAAATCAGGAATAAGAGTACTAAGCTCATCATGTTTGTTACACACTCCTTCTCTCTTTGTGGTATGTAATTTTAAATGTAAAAATTGTTTTACATTTTTTACATTTTCAATGCAATCCATGACATCAAATTTTTACTTTGTAATTTCTTCCATTTATATTAAGTGTACACATATCTTCCCATACAGAAAATGGATAAATGTTTACCTTTACTTTCTTCTGCTCTTTGGAAATTTATATTCAAATATTTTATTTTTTAATTCATATATCCTGAACTGATGGTTAACAGAGCCCTGTTCCAGGACATGTGATTTACTCATTTATTTGTACATGCGGTCATCTATTATTATACAGAAATGATTATTGTGTGTGTATTATTGTAAGGCTCTGTGCTTGGGATTGGAAAAATAGCATTTACTCTCATGAAAGCATACAGTGTTGAGAAGCAACATGCCAGGTTCAAGAAGTTCTGCCACAGCAGAGAGAGGAAAGTTGTCAAGTTGAAGGAGATATTTGCAGGAAGAAATAAAACAATTAGCACTCAGGTAAACAGGATAATTCAAGTTTTCATACCTGCTTGTAGTTTTAAGGATGGTCGGGAAGGCCTTGTGGAGGAGGGGGCATGGAAGCTGGGTTTTAAGGATGCTAAGATCAGAGGAGAAGGAAGCTGCCCAGGCAAATGCCTCCAGGTAGGATCGCAGAATGTGATGAAGTGACAGATTGTCCACAGTCTGACTGGAACTCAGAGAAAGAGAAAAGTGGAAGAGGCAAGCAGACTCCTGAAATCAAGGATGGATTTTATTCCAGTGGGCAGAGCTGTAAGCAGGGGAGAGAGATGAGTCTTCGTATTACAAATGCTTGTTCAGCTTCCTGGTCTGAACACTGCCAAGGGGCAAAAGTGTAGAGAAGGACACATGTGGCCATCAGATGAGAAGTGATGGTGGCTGGACGGGCAGTGGGCACTATATGGAAAGGAGGATTCAGCGGCTACTTGGAGATACCTTGAAGGGCATATACAAATTGGATGTGGCACATGAATGGAAGGAGGAGTTAAGGATAAATTCTAGGGTTTTGGCTTGAAACTGGGTAAATGTGCTGTTTAATTGGGATGGAGGGAAAGGACAAGTGAAGAATTCTGTTTTCTAAAAAAAATTTTAGTGGAATATATTTGATTTACAATGTGTTAGTTTCAGGTGTACAGCAAAGGGAATCAGTTATACATATACATATATCCACTCTTTTTTAGATTCTTTTCCCATATAGACCATTACAGAATATTGAGTAGAGTTCCATTTGCTATACAGTAGGTCCTTATTAGTTATCTATTTTATATATAGTAGTGTGTATATGTTGATCCCAATCTCCTAATTTATACCTCTCCCCACTTTCCACACTGGTAACCATAAGTTTATTTACTACATCTGTGACTCTATTTCTGTTTTGTAAATAAGTTCATTTGTACCATTTTTTAAAATTCCACATATAAGTAATATATGATATTTGTCTTTCTCTGACTTACTTCACTCAAAATTTTTAGGTCCATCCATGTTGCTGCAAATGGCATTATTTCATTCTTTTTTATGGCTGAGTAGTATTCCATTGTATATATATACCACATCTTCTTTATCCACTCATCTGTCAATGAATATTTAGGTTCCTTCCATGTCCTGGCTATTGTAAATAGTGCTGCAATGAACATTGGGGTGCATGTATCTTTTCAAATTATAGTTTTCTCCAGATATATGCCCAGGAGTGGGATTGCTGGATCATATGGTAGCTCTATTTTTAGTTTTTTAAGGAACCTCCATACTGTTCTCCATAGTGGCTGTACCAATTTACATTCCCACTGACAGTGTAGGAGGGTTCCCTTTTCTCCACATCCTCTCCAGCGTTTATTGTTTGTAGACTGGTGTGAGGTGATACCTCATTGTAGTTTTGATTTGCATTTCTCTAATAATTACCAATGTTGAGCATCTTTTCATGTGCTTTTTGGCCATCTGTATATCTTTTTTGGAGGAATATCTTCTTAGATCTTCTGCCCATTTTTGGATTGGGTTGTTTGTTTTTTTGATATTGAGCTGCATGAGCTGTTTGTATATTTTGGAGATTAATCCCTTGTTGGTTGCTTCATTTGCAAATATTTTCTCCCATTCTGAGGGTTGTCTTTTCATTTTGTTTATGGTTTCCTTTGCTGTGCAAAAGCTTTTAAGTTTAATTAGGTCTGATTTGTTTATTTTTGTTTTCATTTTCATTACTTTAGGAGGTGGATCAAAAAAGATCTTGCTGCAATTTATGTCAGAGAGTGTTCTGCCTATGTTTTCCTCCAAGAGTTTTATAAGGTCTGGCCTTACATTTAGGGCTTTAATCCATTTTGAATTTATTTTTGTGTTTAGTGTTAGGGAGTGTTCTAATTTCATTCTTTTACATGTATCTGTACAGTTTTCACAGCACCACTTATTGAAGAGACTGTCTTTTCTCCATTGTATATTCTTGATTCCTTTGTCATAGATTAGGTGATCATAGGTGCATGGGTTTATCTCTGAACTTTCTGTCCTGTTCCACTGATCTATAGTTCTGTTTTTGTGCCATAGTCTGAAGTCAGGGTGCCTGATTCCTCCAGCTCTGTTTTTCTTTCTCAGGATTGCTTTAGCTCTTCAGGGTTTTTGTGTTTCCATACAAATTATAAGATTTTTTTGTTCTCATTCTGTGAAAAATGCCATTGGTAATTTGATAGGGATTGCAATAAATTTGTAGATTGCTTTGGATAGTATAGTTATTTTGACAGTATTCATTCTTCTAATTCAAGAACATGGTATACCTCTCCATCTGTGTCACCTTTGATTTCTTTCATCAGTACCTTATAGTTTTCTGAGTACAGGTCTTTTGCCCCCTTTACTAGATTTATTCCTAAGTATTTTATTCTTTTTAATGTGATGGTGAATGGAATTGTTTCCTTAATTTCTCTTTCTGATCTTTCGTTGTTAGTGTATAGGAATGCAAGAGATTTCTGTGTGTTTATTCTGTATCCTGCAACTTTGCCAAATTCATTGATTAGCTCTAGTAGTTTTTGGTGACATATTTAGGGTTTTCTATGTATAGTATCCTGACTTCTGCAAACAGTTACAGTTTTACTTCTTCTTTTCCAATTTGTATTCCTTTTATTTCTTTTTCTTCTCTGATTGCCTTGGCTAGGACTTCCAAATAATAGTGGAAGTTGAATAGTTGAATAGTAGTGGTGAGAGTGGACATCCTTGTCTTGTTCCTGATCTTAGAGGAAATGGTTTCAGTTTTTCACCAGTGAGAAGGATGTTTGCTATGTGTTTGTCATATATGGTCCTTATTATGTTGAAGTAGCCTCCCTCTATGCCCACTTTCTGGAGAGTTTTTTTCATAAATGGGTGTTGACTTTTGTCAAAAGCTTTTTCTGCATCTATTGAAATGGGTTTTATTCTTCAGTTCGTAAATGTAGTATATCACATTGATTGATTTGTGGATATTGAAGAATCCTTGCATCCCTGGGATAAATCCCACTTGATCATGATGTATGATGATTTTAATGTGTTGTTGTTGAAGAATTCTGTTTAAATTTAAACTTGGAGATATTGAAGTAGTAACTAAGGAGTAGAAATTTGAGTCTGGAGTTCAGGGGAGAGTTCTGGGCTCTCTATTATTTGGGCAGCATCTAGATGTTATTTAAAGCCATGGGACTGGATAACGTTAGCAAAGGTGTGAGTATAACTAGAAAAGAGGAGTCAGTGACTGTTCCTGCAAAACTGGAGAGACACCCTCGCCCCACATAATTTAGGTTCTGATGTCAAGACTGATAAAGCCACATACACAGCAAAATGATATGAAGAGGTTTATTACTTAACATCAGGGAGGAAAAACTTCTCCTCTATGCTCTTATATTCTGTAAAGAGGGGCTGTGAATTAAGCTAACAAATGGCAGATTAACAGGAGAAAATGCACACAATTTTTATTAATATTTATGTGCATGAGAGTTCACGGAAAAGAAAACTCAAAGAAGTGGTTAGACTCAGAGACTTATATACCATTTTAACAAAGGGAAGGGGAATTGGGCTTCAAGGGACAATAAATTGTGGGTAAGTGATGAGGAAATACATAGTAGAACTAACGGGAGATAAGGGTAATTTTAGTAAGGTCTGTTTATGTAAGTGCAAGTCTGTGTTGACTCCTTGTCTCAGGTGATAAGAGTGCTCTTCTCTCCCTGATATGAGGGAGGGATCACCTTTCTCAAGTGAAATTGGTGCCCTGCTTTCAGGTAGATAGGGAAGGGCATCTGTTGTATCTCAAATGCCTTTAGCTTAAAATAATCTCTATGCCAAAGGAGCATACTTGGGGTGGCATATCTTGATCCCCTTCACTTACATAAATGAGGTCTCTGGGAGAGCAGGGCAGCCTTCGCAAGCAGGTGCAAAAGGCTTGAGAGCACAATGAAGGGAGACTGGCTCGGGGTTTCATCATGGTTAGCGGGTGGGCCAAGCTGTAGGTTGCCACACAGGCAGGGGCTCATTCAGTTTGAGTCTCCTGATGGTGCCAAAGGAAGGAGCACCAAATTTCTTACCAGTGTGTCCAGATGTGCACCAGCAGGGAAGGGAGGCGAGGGGGCTTAAAGGCAGTCATCAAACATCGAAAAGTAGAGTCAGATCTTCATTCCACATGCCAACCCCAGGGTGCTGGAAGAGAGAAGTATAAGCCAGCAAAGTGGTGAAGCTGGGACCTCCAGGGCTATGGCAAAGCCAGGAGAGGGAATG
Organism: Phocoena phocoena; assembly: GCF_963924675.1. NCBI lineage: Eukaryota > Metazoa > Chordata > Mammalia > Artiodactyla > Phocoenidae > Phocoena > Phocoena phocoena. The sequence goes on from NC_089224.1 coordinate 23,701,126, forward strand.
AGAGGGAAGTTCAATTAGGAGGAGATTTCAAAATGGGGGACTGGCCTTCTGGGTTGAATGAGATGAACACACTGGGCGTTCACTGGATTTGCCAAGAGGCAGACCATTGGTGGCCAGGAGAAAAGTAATCTCAGTGGAGTGGCTGAGCTGGAAGTCTAATTGAAGAGGCTGGAGTTCATGGAAGGAGTGAAGACACAAGCAAGGTGTGCCGGAAGTAGGGTGGGTTCAGGGAAAGCTGTTAAGTAACAGGAGAGGCCAGAACATGTTAGGATGCCAAAGGGAATGGCTGCATGTTCTTGGCCGTAGTCAGATTGTGCCTGTTCCATGTCAGTGTAGATCGGAAGGAGGGAGGAGGCATTTCCTCTGGTGGATTCTGTTTTCCCACTGAGTGTGAGGTGGCTCATCAGCTGTGAGTGGAAGAGGAGGAAGTTTGCATCTCGTGTGTGTGTCTGTGTAATCCCTTTTCCACCCCACCTCTCTTGGCTACAGAGAGACCCCCGACCTCATGCTGAGTTGGGCATTCTATGGACTCCCTCCAGGGAAGCTACAGAAAGAAAATTCAACCAAGTTGAGGGCATACCTACCTTACAAAATTATTCCACCTCAGCAGGCTGCAGTCAGACCCAGCAGTCCTAGCCTTCTGTTGGTCTTAGATTCCTTTGAGATTCTGATGAAAGCTACAGACTCACTCCCCAGAAAAATTTGCATATCATTTTGGGGAAATTCAAAAGAACCCCTCAAAGCTCTAGATCTCCTGAACCTGATGTTGGAAGATACACTGAGGAGTGGAAGGAGCATGCTGTCAATGCAGCCCTGACCTCTTCTTGGAAGAGTGGAAGATGTCACATCCATAGAACTCAACCCTGCCCCATCCCTGAGCATCTGGTTCACATGGGAGACTTGTCTGTGGCTTTGTGAGATCCTGGATTCCTACCCTCAGTCCCTTCCCACCCCCACAACGATTATAATTTACAATCTCCTAATACAAACAGTGGCTCTCTTACTCATCACTGACTAAACCCTGGATGAAATTCAAATTCTCAGAACAATCCACTTGCTACTAACGGAATTGTGTCCCCCCAGGATTCACATGTTGAAGCCTCCACCCCCAGTGGGATGGTATTTGGAGGTGGGGTCTTTGGGAGGTGATTAGGCTTAGATGAGTTCATGAGGGTGGAGCCCCAAGATAGGATTAGTGCCTTTAAAAGAAGAGGAAGAGACACCAGAGCCCTCTCTCTGCCATGTTAGGACAGTGAGAATGCAGCCGGCTGTCTACAAACCAGAAAGAGAGCCCTCACCAGAACCAAGCCATGCTGGCACCCTGATCTCAGACTCCCAGGTTCCAGAAATGTGAGAAAGTATCTGTAGTTCAAGCCACCTGGTCTGTGGTATTTTGTTATGGTAGCTGGAGCTGACAAAGATACCACAATTTTTCCTTAGTGGTCCTTTTTGTGAGCAAATGTAATTCGTTTCCAAAGGGTGTAAAGCCTTCATTTGACTTACTTAGGAAATATGTTTAGAGGGCTGGAATGCCTCAGGCTCTGTCCCAGGAGTTGAGGAGACCTAGAAGCTCCAGATAAAAAGGTTGCCTTCATTGTGGGGAGGGGACAGAAAGAGATCAGTAAATACATTTTAAAATGATAACTTGAAACAGACATAACTGCTATGAATAAAATGAACCTAACATCAAAAAATAGTGGCTTTTAATAAGAATAAAAAGTAAGGGGGAGGGACAAAATAGGGGTAGGAGATTAAGAGGTACCAACCACTGTGTAAAAAATACAGGGATATATTATACAGCATAGGGAATATAGTCAATATTTTATAATAAATATAAGTGGAGTATAACCTTTTTTTTAAAGATTTTTTTGATATGGACCATTTTTAAAGTCTTTATTGAATTTGTTACAACATTGCTTCTGGTCTATGTTTTGGTGTTTTTAGCCACGAGGCATTTGGGATCTTAGCTCCCCGACCAGGGATCAAACCTTCACTCCCTGCATTGGAAGGTGAAGTCTTAACCACTGGACCACCAGGGAAGTCCCTGGAGTATAACCTTTAAAAATTGTGAATCCCTATACTGTACACCTGAAACATATATAATATTGTAAATCAACTATACCTCAATTTTTAAAAATGAAAAAAAATGTAATGTCAAAAAGATTTTCCTCTTCTCCACAGTGTGAAGCAGGACATTTAGGGCCTGTCAGGTCTTCCTTTGCTATGAAGGTGAGAACAACATTATTCTCCTGGTTTCTCATCTTTGGTTCAATTCTAAGCACATTTTTTCAACCACATTCCCAGCCAGTGGGGGTGGATTCCTCAGTTCTATCTGTTCCCAGTTGATACAGGTCTATTTTTTCCTGTATTTAAAAACAGTAGTTTCTTACCTAATGGTGGGATGAACCCTAGTTGGAAATCTGCTTTTCAAATAAACTGAGTGTAGAGAGAGAACCCCAAATACTTGTTTATCACAGCTACAGATGGGCAAAGAAAGAAACCATTCCTGCTATTCTAACCTGGGGCTTCTCAAACTCTAGTGAGCATCAGAGCTACCAGCAGGCTTGGGGAGACAGGCTTGGGGAGACAGGGCTGTGATTTCACAGGACTGGGGGTGGGTCTGAGAATTTTGCATCTCTAACTGGTTCACAAGGCTGCAGGGGCTTGTCTGGGGGCAGCACTCAGAACCCCCAGTGTATACTGAGCTTAGCCTGTCCATTGTGTTTGATGGTTTAGTTGCAGTTTCATGGCGAGTGAATTCACACTGAATTCAAACATTCAGAAACCTAGAGGATGAGAAAGGAATTATGTCTGCTAGAGACCATGAAAGGCAGTTTGGGGGCGTATCGACCCTCACTACTTTTAATATTAATAACAGTGGTGATAAAGACAAAACATCTTAGACAAATTGATCATATGTCATGGTTTATCAACCAGATTATCATCAGGGAACCAGCAAGGTAATGAAGAGGTGACCTGCAGCAGAGTGTGTTTGCAAATCTTGGGGGTTTGTACTCGGGAAATCAAGTTTGCAGATTTTAATCTGTGAGCAGCTAACTAGGTAATGATTTCAGTTTTGTTTCATGAAGTCGTGAACAGGTGTTCCCATCACTCTTTACAGAGGAAGCCCCACACTGAAACTGTACTCCTCAGATGGGACTCGAACCCACAGTCTCTGACTCAGGAGGGGACTCGAATCCACAGTCATTTGATTGAAGCTGCACACCTGGCCTCAGGACTTACTGAAGAAAGAATTCAGTGAGAGGCAAAGTGACAGGCAAAGAGTGAGTTTATTAGCATAGGACGCTTGTGAGAGATACACGCTGGCAGGCAAGGGAGTGCAGCCCTGAGAACAAAGAGGGCTGTGTTTTTATAATCAGAGAAAAATTAGAGCGGGAAGAAGACTACCTTCTTCTTCATTCTTGGGTAGACATAAAGGCTTACATCATCATTTCCTCCTTTGACCCTATACAGTCTAACTGGGACTGTCATGGCGCTTTTAAAATCATATGTATATTAACGAAAGGGTGGTAACATATACTAAAATATGGTAATTCATCTCAGGTTTCGCTATAATGTCCCCTTTCACCTAGTTTCTTTCCCCTTTCACCTATGTTTCTGCCTTGGCTACATGCAGGAATGCAGTTTTTTCAGGTTCCATTATCTTATTGACCTCCCAAGGCCAAATTCAGGTCTTGTATCCATTTTTCTATGGTAGTGGCCTAAGTCTGTTTAGTTTCAAAATGTTATGATTATTGCTTAGCTGCCAGATGTTCTGGGCATTTTCTGGTTGGTGTCTAGCTTATGGTGATCTCCTAAAGTCTCTCTCTATCTAGCTTCCCCTAGTGGGATTTCTAGCTGTGTAACTATCTTATTCTATCCCTATCAACTGGATGATGGGAGGCACCAAGCAAGGCAACTATTGATCAGAAATCACCGAATCTCAGAAGCAAGGGACTGATGATAGGGACCCTAAGGCCATAGGATGGATTCACACAGAAGCCTCAGGGATGTTAGACAGAGGCCAGGACCCCACCACACAGTCTGCTCTTAAATAGGTGCCACTCGTGAATATCTCAGGCCAGTGAGGAAGACCCAGAACATGGTTTGTCTGTTCTCAGTGTGGGACACTTTTTTTTCTTTGACAGTGTTTAAAATAATTATAATTTGTGTCTTGCTTTACAGTTTATAAAAAGTTCTCTGTGCTCTATTTCCTCACAATTGCTCTGAACGTGCTATGATCCTTTAGGACAAATGAGAAAACCAGACTCTAACAGTTTAAGTAAATTATTCAGGGCTCTGCAGCTGACCAGCACTAGAGCAGAGCTTGGAACGTGCTTCCTGATGTAGCTAGTGTTGCTGCTACATGAAGTTCAGATAACAGCTTTTTAAAAATTTTTATTTATTTATTTATTTATTTATTTTCGGCTGCGTTGGGTCTTTGTTGCTACGTGTGGGCTTTCTCTAACTGCAGCGAGTGGGGGTTACTCTTCATTGCGATGCACGAGCTTCTCATTGCAGTGGCTTCTCTTGCTGCAGAGCACGGGCTCTAGGTGTGCAGGCTTCAATAGTTGTTGCGCATGGGCTTAGTCGCTCCGTGGCATGTTAAGCCAGATAAGGTTAATACATAGCCAAGTAGACTATAAATCCCTTAAGGACAAGACTCACATTGTCCTCTCACACTGTAAAATATTCAGATAATTATATTTAAGTATAATTGGTTTCCTTTGCAATTTTATACATTTAAAAACTTTATTTGGAGACATCGAAAAGATACATGCTCACAGTCAACCTCCCGCCCCCAGGTGCCAGTGGTTTTTTTTTTTTTTTTTTTAACATCTTTATTGGGATATAATTGCTTTACAATGGTGTGTTAGTTTCTGCTTTATAACAAAGTGAATCAGTTATACATATACATATGTTCCCATATGTCCTCCCTCTTGCGTCTCCCTCCCTCCCACTCTCCCTATCCCACCCCTCCAGGCTGTCACAAAGCACCGAGCTAATATTCCTGTGCCATGCGGCTGCTTCCCACTAGCTACCTACCTTACTACGTTTGCTAGTGTGTATATGTCCATGACTCTCTCTCGCCCTGTCAAAGCTCACCCTTCCCCCTCCCCATATCCTCAAGTCCGTTCTCCAGTAGGTCTGCGTCTTTATTCCTGTCTTACCCCTAGGTTCTTCATGACATTTTTTTCCCTTAAATTCCATATATATGTGTTAGCATTCGGTATTTGTCTTTTTCTTTCTGACTTACTTCACTTTGTATGACAGACTCTAGGTCTATCCACCTCATTACAAATAGCTCAATTTCGTTTCTTTTTAAGGCTGAGTAATATTCCATGGTATATATGTGCCACATCTTCTTTATCCATTCCTCCGATGACGGGCACTTAGGTTGTTTCCATCTCCTGGCTATTGTAAATAGAGCTGCAATGAACATTTTGGTACATTAGTCTTTTTGAATTTTGGTTTTCTCGGGGTATATGCCCAGGAGTGGGATTGCTGGGTCATATGGTAATTCTATTTGTAGTTTTTTAAGGAACTTCCATACTGTTCTCCATAGTGGCTGAACCAATTCACATTCCCACCAGCAGTGCAAGAGTGTTCCCTTTTCTCCACACCCTCTCCAGCATTTATTGTTTCTAGATTTTTTGATGATGGCCATTCTGACTGGTGTGAGATGATATCTCATTGTAGTTTTGATTTGCATTTCTCTAATGATTAATGATGTTGAGCATTCTTTCATGTGTTTGTTGGCATTCTGTATATCTTCTTTGGAGAAATGTCTATTTAGGTCTTCTGCCCATTTTTGGATTGGGTTGTTTGTTTTTTTGTTATTGAGCTGCATGAGCTGCTTGTAAATTTTGGAGATTAATCCTTTGTCATTTGCTTCATTTGCAAATATTTTCTCCCATTCTGAGGGTTGTCTTTTGGTCTTGTTTATGGTTTCCTTTGCTGTGCAAAAGCTTTGAAGTTTCATTAGGTCCCATTTGTTTATTTTTGTTTTTATTTCCATTACTCTAGGAGATGGGTCAGAAAGGATCTTGCTGTGATTTATGTCATAGAGTGTTCTGCCTATGTTTTCCTCTAAGAGTTTGATAGTTTCTGGCCTTACACTTAGGTCTTTAATCCATTTTGAGCTTATTTTTGTGTATGGTGTTAGGGAGTGATCTAATCTCATACTTTTACATGTACCTGTCCAGTTTTACCAGCACCATTTATTGAAGAGGCTGTCCTTTCTCCACTGTACTTTCCTGCCACCTTTATCAAAGATAAGGTGTCCATATGTGCATGGGTTTATCTCTGGGCTTTCTATCCTGTTCCGTTAATCTATCTTTCTGTTTTTGTGCCAGTACCATAGTGTCTTGATTACTGTAGCTTTGTAGTATAGGCTGAAGTCATGGAGCCTGATTCCTCCAGCTCCTTTTTTCGTTCTCAAGATTGCTTTGGCTATTCGGGGTCTTTTGTGTTTCCATACAAATTGCGAAATTTTTTGTTCTAGTTCTGTGAAAAATGTCACTGGTAGTTTGATAGGGATTGCATTGAATCTGTAGATTGCTTTGGATAGTAGAGTCATTTTCACAATGTTGATTCTTCCAATCCAAGAACATGGTATATCTCTCCATCTATTTATATCATCTTTAATTTCTTCCATCAGTGTCTTATAATTTTCTGCGTACAGGTCTTTCATCTCCTTAGGTAGGTTTATTCCTAGATATTTTATTCTTTTTGTTGCAATGGTAAATGGGAGTGTTTTCTTGATTTCACTTTCAGATTTTTCATCATTAGTATATAGGAATGCCAGAGATTTCTGTGCATTAATTTTGTATCCTGCTACTTTACCAAATTCATTGATTAGCTCTAGTAGTTTTCTGGTAGCATCTTTAGGATTCTCTATGTATAGTATCATGTCATCTGCAAACAGTGACAGCTTTACTTCTTCTTTTCCAATTTGGATTCCTTTTATTTCCTTTTCTTCTCTGATTGCTGTGGCTAAAACTTCCAAAACTATGTTGAATAAGAGTGGTGAGAGTGGGCAACCTTGTCTTGTTCCTGATCTTAGTGGAAATGCTTTCAGTTTTTCACCATTCAGGATGATGTTTGCTGTGGGCTTGTCATATATGGCCTTTATTATGTTGAGGAAAGTTCCCTCTATGCCTACTTTCTGCAGGCTTTTTATCATAAATGGGTGTTGAATTTTGTCAAAAGCTTTCTCTGCATCTATTGAGATGATTATATGGTTATTCTCCTTCAGTTTGTTAATATGGTTTATCACATTGATAGATTTGCATATATTGAAGAATCCTTGCATTCCTGGAATAAACCCCACTTGATCATGGTGTATGATCCTTTTAATGTGCTGTTGGATTCTGTTAGCGAGTATTTTATTGAGGATTTTTGCATTTATGTTCATCAGTGATATTGGCCTGTAGTTTTCTTTCTTTGTGACATCCTTGTCTGGTTTTGGTATCAAGGTGGTGGTGGCCTCTTAGAAGGAATTTGGGAGTGTTCCTCCCTCTGCTATATTTTGGAAGAGTTTGAGAAGGTTAGGTGTTAGCTCTTCTCTAAACGTTTGACAGAATTCACCTGTGAAGCCATCTGGTCCTGGGCTTTTGTTTGTTGGAAGATTTCTAATCACAGTTTCAATTTCAGTGCTTGTGATTGGTCTGTTCATATTTTCTATTTCTTCCTGATTCAGTCTTGGCAGGTTGTGCATTTCTAAGAATTTGTCCATTTCTTCCAGATTGTCCATTTTATTGGCACAGAGTTGCTTGTAGTAATCTCTCATGATTTTTTTAATTTCTGCAGTGTCAGTTGTTACTTCTCCTTTTCCATTTCTAATTCTATTGATTTGAGTCTTCTCCCTTTTTTTCTTGATGAGTCTGGCTAGTGGTTTATCTATTTTGTTTATCTTCTCAAAGAACCAGCTTTTAGTTTTATTGATCTTTGCTATCGTTTCCTTCATTTCTTTTTCATTTATTTCTGATCTGATTTTTATGATTTCTTTCCTTCTGCTAGCTTTGGGGTTTTTTTGTTCTTCTTTCTCTAATTGCTTGAGGTGCAATGTTAGGTTGTTTATTCGAGATGTTTCCTGCTTCTGAAGGTGGGCTTGTATTGCTATAAACTTCCCCCTTAGAACTACTTTTGCTGCATCCCATCGGTTTTGGGTCGTTGTGTCTCCATTGTCATTTGTTTCTAGGTATTTTTTTATTTCCTCTTTGATTTCTTCAGTGATCACTTCATTATTAAGTAGTGTATTGTTTAGCCTCCATGTGTTTGTGTTTTTTACAGATCTTTTCCTGTAATTGATATCTAATCTCATGGCGTTGTGGTCAGAAAAGATACTTGATACAATTTCAATTTTCTTAAATTTACCAAGGCTTGATTTGTGACCCAAGATATGATCTATCCTGGAGAATGTTCCATGAGCACTTGAGAAAAATGTGTATTCTGTTGTTTTTGGATGGAGTGTCCTATAAATATCAATTAAGTCCATCTTGTTTAATGTATCATTTAAAGCTTGTGTTTCCTTATTTATTTTCATTTTGGATGATCTGTCCATGGGTGAAAGTGGGGTGTTAAAGTCCCCTACTATGAATGTGTTACTGTCGATTTCCCCTTTTATGGCTGTTAGTATTTGCCTTATGTATTGAGGTGGTCCTATGTTGGGTGCATAAATATTTACAATTGTTATATCTTCTTCTTGGATCGATCCCTTGATCATTATGTAGTGTCCTTCTTTGTCCCTTTTAATAGTCCTTATTTTAAAGTCTATTTTGTCTGATATGAGAATTGCTACTCCAGCTTTCTTTTGGTTTCCATTTGCATGGAATATCTTTTTCCATCCCCTTACTTTCAGTCTGTATGTGTCTCTAGGTCTGAAGTGGGTCTCTTGTAGACAGCATATATAAGGGTCTTGTTTTTGTATCCATTCAGCCAATCTGTGTCTTTTGGTGGGAGCATTTAGTCCATTTACATTTAAGGTAATTATCGATATGTATGTTCCTATTCCCATTTTCTATATGGTTTTGGGTTCGTTATTATAGGTCGTTTCCTTCTCTTGTGTTTCTTGTCTAGAGAAGTTCCTTTAGCATTTGTTGTAAAGCTGGTTTGGTGGTGCTGAACTCTCTCAGCTTTTGCTTGTCTGTAAAGGTTTTAATTTCTCCATCAAATCTGAATGAGATCCTTGCTGGGTATAGTAGTCTTGGTTGCAGGTTTTTCTCCTTCATCACTTTCAGTATGTCCTGCCACTCCCTTCTGGCTTGTAGGGTTTCTGCTGAGAGATCAGCTGTTAACCTTATGGGGATTCCCTTGTCTGTTATTTGTTGTTTTTCCCTTGCTGCTTTTAATATGTTTGCTTTGTATTTAATTTTTGACAGTTTGATTAATATGTGTATTGGCATATTTCTCCTTGTATTTATCCTGTGTGGGACTCTCTGTGCTTCCTGGACTTGATTAACTATTTCCTTTCCCATATTAGGGAAGTTTTCAACTATAATCTCTTCAAACATTTTCTGAGTCCCTTTCTTTTTCTCTTCTTCTTCTGGAACCCCTATAATTCGAATGTTTGTGTGTTTAATGTTGTCCCAGAGGTCTCTGAGACTGTCCTCAGTTCTTTTCATTCTTTTTTCTTTATTCTGCTCTGCAGTAGTTATTTCCACTATTTTATCTTCCAGGTCACTTATCCGTTCTTCTGCCTCAGTTATTCTGCTATTGATCCCATCTAGAGTACTTTTAATTTCATTTATTGCATTGTTCATCATTGCTTGTTTCATCTTTATTTCTTCTAGGTCCTTATTAAATGTTTCTTGCATTTTGTCCATTCTATTTCCAAGATTTTGGATCATCCTTACTATCATTATTCTGAATTCTTTTTCAGGTAGACTGCCTATTTCCCCTTCATTTGTTAGGTCTGGTGCATTTTTATCTTGCTCCTTCATCTGCTGTGTGTTTTTCTGTCTTCTCATTTTGCTTATCTTACTTTGTTTGGGGTCTCCTTTTTGCCGGCTGCACGTTCGTAGTTCCCGTTGTTTTTGATGTCTGTCTCCAGTGGCTAAGGTTGTTTCAGTGGGTTGTGTAGGCTTCCTGGTGGAGGGGACTAGTGCCTGTGTTGTGGTGGATGAGGCTGGATCTTGTCTCTCTAGTGGGCAGGGTCACATCTGATGGTGTGTTTTGGGGTGTCTGTGGCCTTATTATGATTTTAGGCAGCCTCTCTGCTAATGGGTGGGGTTGTGTTCCTGTTTTGCTAGTTGCTTGGCATAGGTTGTCCAGCACTGTGGCTTGCTGGTCGTTGAGTGAAGCTGGGTGCTGGTGTTAAGATGGAGGTCTCTGGGAGATTTCCGCCGTTTAATATTATGTGGAGCTGGGAGGTCTCTTGTTGACCAGTGTCCTGAAGTTGGCTTTCCTACCTCAGAGGCAGAGCCCTGACTCCTGGCTGGAGCACCAAGAGCCTTTCATCCACACGGCTCAGAATAAAAGGGAGAAAAAGTAGAGAGAATTAGTAGAAGCATGAGGAAAGAAAGAAGGAAAGGAGGAAAGGAAGGAAGGAAGAAAGAAGCAAAGAAGGAAAGAAAGGAGGGAGGGAGGGAGGGAGGAAGGAAGGAGGGAGGGAAAGAAGGAAAAAAGACAGAAAGAAAGAAGATATAGTAAAAATAAAATAAAGTATAATATAGTTATTGAATTAAAAATATTTAGAAAAAAGAAAAAGGGACGGATAGAACCTTAGGACAAATTTTGGAAGCAAAGCTATACAGAGAAAATCTTACACAGAAGCATACACATACACCCTCACAAAAAGAGGTAAAAGGGCAAAAATCATAAATCTTGCTCTCAGAGACCACCTCCTCAATTTGGGGTGATTTGTTGTCTAAAGGAGGGAAGGAAGGAAGGACAGAAAGAAAGAACGAAGGTAAAGTATAATAAAGTTATTACAATTAAAATTAATTATTAAGAAAAAAAATTAAAAAAAAAAAAACCATGGAGGGATAGAGCCCTAGGACAAATGGTGGAAGCAAGACTATAAAGACAAGATCTCACACAGAAGCATACACGTACACATTCACAAAAAGAGGAAAAGGGAAAAAAATCATAGATCTCGCTCCTAAAGTCCACCTCTTCAATTTGGGATCATTCCTTGTCTATTCAGGTATTCCACAGATGCTGGGTATATCGAGTTGATTGTGGAGCTGTAATCCGCTGCTTCTGAGGCTGCTGGGAGAGATTTCCCTTTCTCTTCTTTGTTCTCACAGCTCACAGGAGCTCAGCTTCGGATTTGGCCCTGCCTCTGCGTGTAGGTCGCTGGAGGGTGTCTGTTTTTTGCTCAGACAGGACAGGGTTAAAGGAGCCGCTGATTCGGGGGCTCCAGCTCACTCAGGCCGGGGGTGGTGGTGGGGGGGAGGGAGGGGCACTGCGTGCGGGGCAGGCCTGCGGCGGCAGAGGCCAGCGTGACGTTGCTCCAGCCTGAGGCCTGCTGTGCGTTGTCCCGGGGAAGTTGTCCCTGGATCCCGGGAACCTGGCAGTGGCGGGCTGCACAAGCTCCGCGGAAGAGGGGTGTGGAGAATGACCTGTGTTTGCACACAGGCCCCTTGGTGGCGGCAGCAGCAGCGTTAGCGTCTCCCGCCCGTCTCTGGGGTCCGCGGTTTTAGCCGCGGCTCGCGCCCGTCTCTGGGGTTCGCGCTTTTAGCCGCGGCTCGCGCCCGTCTCTAGGGTTCGCGCTTTTAGCCGCGGCTCGCGCCCGTCTCTGGAGTTCCTTTAAGCAGCGCTCTTAAACCCCTCTTCTCGCGCACCAGGAAACAAAGAGAGAAGAAAAAGTCTCTTGCCTCTTCGGCAAGTGCAGACTTTTCCCCGGACTCTCTCCCGGCTAGCCGTGGTGCACTAACCCCTTCAGGCTATGTTCAAGCCGCCAACCCCAGTCCTCTCCCTGAGCTCCGTCCGAAACCGAAACCCGAGCCTCAGCTCGCAGCCCCGCCCGCCCCGGCGGGTGAGCAGACAAGCCTCTCAGGGCTGGTGAGTGCCAGTCGGCACCTATCCTCTGTGCGGGAATCTCCCTGCTTTGCCCTCCGCACCCGTCGCTGTGCACTCCTCCGCGGTCCCGAAGCTCCCCCTCCGCCTCCCGCAGTTTCCGCCCACGGAGGGGCTTCCTAATGTGTGGAAACTTTTCCTCCTTCACAGCTCCCTCCCACTGGTGCAGGTGCCGTCCTTATTCTTTTGTCTCTGTTTTTTCTTTTTTTCTTTTGCCCTACCCAGGTACGTGGGGAGTTTCTTGCCTTTTGGGAGGTCTGAGGTCTTCTGCCAGCCTTCAGTAGGTGTTCTGTAAGAGTTGTTCCCCGTGTAGATGTATTTCTGGTGTATCCGTGGGGAGGAAGGCGATCTCCGCGTCTTCCTCTTCCGCCATCTTCAAGGTCCCCCCGCCAGTGGTTTTATAGCTAGTCTTTCTCTGTCTCTTCCTGTGATGTCACTTTTAAGCTTTTGGCTTGTCAGCCTCTATTGGTATCAATAGATACCAGCTATTTGCCTTTGTTAATTAGCTGACTGCTGTATTGTTTTGAATGACACCCGGGGCATAAATTGCTCCCCAGTCTGATCCAATTAAAGCTGAACTTCTTAATGGGCATAGACTTTGGGGCCAATCTTTAAAGCTTGTTCAGAACCTGGACAGTTCTTAATTGTCTCTTTGCTTGGTTCTCTTTGTTAAACTTCAGTTTGTGTATTATTTCACTCATTGCTATCATAGAAGTTTCCAAGATTGCTCACCAACAAAATGTCCTTGGAGTACCCTTATGCTTGAACTTCCCCATGTACTTTTCTAAATAAAATCTGTCCCATTAGGGACAGTTACGGAGTCCTTCATTCCCCTGGCATGGCTTTGCTCCAGAAAGACCCTCTGTGTCTTTGTTCTGGGACCTGTAGCTGGAACAGTAGCCCGCTTCTCTCAGACCAACACCCTGCTCTGGATCAGGCATAGGGTTGGAGCAGTAGCGCCTGCAATTCTTGGTTTTTTCCTCCTAGTATAGAACCTCTGCTTTATCAGGGTACTGGGTGGAGGTGATGGGGGTCTAGAATTCTCAGCCTGCCCTACTTGCAGTGAAGCTTCTGCCCTAGAGTAGGGACTGAGTAGAGGAAGGAAGACTCAGATTCTTGGCCATGCTTGCCTGGAATAGAGTTTCTGCAACACAGAGCTGAGGGATGCAAGTGCTGGTGGTCTCCCCTTCCAAGAAGGTATTGTAGCTCTTGACTGGGAGGTAGGGAAGAGGGAGTCCCATCTTCTTGGCCACATCTGGGCAGAGTACAGCTTCAGTCACCCTGAGGTAAGGATAGAAGTGTGTCAATGCTCAAAAGGCATAGACTTTCTGTTATTACTGAGACAGTAGCTTTCTTGAATAAATATTTCTCCATTTGCTCTATGCTCATAGGACAACTTATTGAGAGTTTAAATAATTGGGTTTTTAAAAAATATATAATTTTTACTAGTTTTGACTCATTTGCTGGGGAGAGGGTCCATGGAGCTCCACACAGACAGTCCAGAAGTGCTTCTCATCTCATTTATTTTAATTACTCAGATGTTAGTTAAAGGTTTCTATTGACCACCACTTTCCCTTGTCAGAAGTCAGCCTTTCAGGGGTTTCCCTGGTGGTCCAGTGGTTAAGACTTCACCTCCCAATGCCAGGGGTGCGGGTTTGATCCCTGGTCAGGGAGCTGAGATCCCACATGCCTCATGGCCAAAAATCCAAAACATAAACAGAAGCAATATTGTAACAAATTCAATAAAGACTTTAAAAATGGTCCACATTAAAAAAAATCTGAAAAAAAGGCTATTAGTAATGTTAAAAAAAAGTAAGTTTTTCATTTTTCAGTGAATAAACTTCCAAACCTCTGTTCTATGCATGTGCATAGCTCTATATGGACCTATAAACATTTCCAATTGTAAATAGTGTTTTATTTACTTATTTTATAAGTGGAATCACAATGTGTGTTGCTATTCAGGAGTAAAGCTTGTTAAGGCAGCAGTTCTATCCCATTCTTTTTCATTGCTGTGTGGTTTTACATAGTGTAGATTGACATTGTTTTGAATGTTCCTTATTGATGGGAAGTTAAATGGCTTCCAATTTTTCAGGAGTACACACAATGCTGCACTGGAAATTCTGCTATGTGCTTCTCTGTGTCCCTCTGGACTATAAATGTTTTCCAGCACACACACATGTAGGAGGAACTGCTGGGTAAGAGGGTATTTGTAGCATTCAGGTTTGCTACAGTAACAAACAAGCCCACACTGCCAGTGATGCACATTTTTTCTCACATAAGGGCTGCACAGCACCAGCTCCTCTGCTCCTGGATGAGGCTCAGGTCTGTATTCTTCTCATCCCAGGTCCCTGTTGCTGAAGGTGGGATCCCTACCCTGAGTAGTATGAAGTGGCCAAACACACAGTGCTGATGCTGGACAGATGAGATGGACAGCAGTTTATTAGTCACAAGTTCTTCCAGCCTCAAGAAGGAGGACTCCACACACTGTGCAGGGTCACACAGGGGTGCACTTGGGAGTAGAGTAAAACAGCAGGGCTGTGGGAGGCAGGCTTTGGCATAACAAGGGGTTCCCCCTCATTCCCATAGGAGGATATGATTGGCTTGTTTAAATACTTCCACAGGCTGACAGGGAGGTGAAGCCCATTAAGTTGAGGACTGGGTGGAAGGGGAGTATTTCCTGCTGGCTGGGGGTCACAACTGTTGAGAGCAGGGGAACTCATTTAGAACTTTGGAGCCCTGTGAAGCTCAAAGATGTCAAGGCAGCTCTTAAAAATTTAGGTCTTACAATACAGGATGTACTCTTGGCCTAGGGGTAGGCCCTGGGAGTCTCATGGCAGTGGACAGACATGGAAACTCTTCTTACAGCAAAGTGGGGGTGAATGCTGACAAGTGACACTCATTCTACTCCAAGTATGCACGTTAAAAATAGCAATACATTCTTGCCAAAATGCCCTTCAAAAAAGGCTGTACCAATTTATTCTCTTTTCTATAGTGTATTACCAAAGAGAGAATGTCATTCTGAGAAAGATAACATAATACATAATAGATTTTTAAACTAATTTCCACAATCATTATAAAGGTGAAAATATTTCTATATGTCTATAGGCCATTTGTATGACTGTCTATATCCTTTGTCTAACTACCTATTGGGTTGTTTGTCTATTTTTAAAAATTGATTTATAAAAGTTAAAATAAATGTATACTCTAAATATAAACCCTTTATAGACATATATTTGTTCTCTCATCTTTTTTTTAATTAATTAATTTAATTTAATTATTTTTTGGCTGTGTTGGGTCTTTGTTGCTGTGCGCAGTCTTTCTCTAATTGCCACAAACAGGGGCTACTCTTCATTGCTGTGCACGGTCTTCTCATTGCGGTGGCTTCTCTTGTTGTGGAGCACGGGCTCTAGGCACGTGGGCTTCAGTAGTTGTAGCTCGTGGACTCTACAGAGCAAGCTCAGTAGTTGTGGTGCACGGACTTAGTTGCTCCATGGCATGTGGGATCTTCCCAGGCGAGGGCTTGAACCTGTGTGCCCTGCATTGGCAGGCGGATTCTTAACCACTGTACCACCAGGGAAGCTGGGTTCTCTCATCTTTTTACTTTGTTTATAATCTTTTGTTGTATAGAAGTTTTAAATTTTTATGTAGTCAAGTTATCACACGCTTATCATTTCCATGCTGTGTGTCTTTCTTAAGAAGGTCTTTTCTATACGGTTTTGTAAATTATGCTTCTATACTTTTATTTTTTAATATTTTTATTATTTATTTATTTGGTTGCGCCCGGTCTTAGCTGTAGCAGGCGGGCTCCTTAGTTGAGGCACACGAGTTCCTTAGTTGCGACACACAGGATCCTTAGTTGTGTCATTCTAACTCTTAGTTGCAACATGCATGTGGGATCTACTTCCCTGACCAGGGATCAAACCCAGGCTCTCTGCATTGGGAGCATGGAGTCTTAACCACTGTGCCACCAGGGAAGTCCCTCTATATTTTTAAAGTATTTTCTGTATGTTTATGCCTTAATTATGAATTTATTTTTGTACGACATGAGAAAAGGATCTAACTTTCCATTGTAACTGCTCCAGGAATCTCTATTTCATCCCATTGTTTCATGTGTCCAACTCCTTGCCAGTATTTGAATTGCTAGAATGTGTGTAATGTATCATGTAATATACATACGGTATTCATGCTTTTATATCTGGCAGGAACGTTCTCTCTTTCATTTCTTCTTTTGAAAAATTTCTTGGCTTCTTCCATGTGTTTTCTTTTCCTAATGAAGTTTAGAATTATCTTGTTGGGTTTCATAAAATATTCTGTGAGGTTGTATTAAATTTATAGATTAAGTTACACAGATGTGAAGTTGTTCAAGAGCAGGATTTTTTATTGTAGTTTTAAAAATCAGGAGGGAGAAATATCTAGATGTACTCTTCCTAATTATTAAGATAGTACATAATGTTTGTATATTGACAGAGTTAATGTTTATAAGATCAGAGAGGTCAGAGTTGGTGGGTAGTTATGATAATGTAGGTGAACAAATTCGAAATTTTATGGCAAACATTCTTTCTAAATTTCAATGAATAAATATAATTTTCTGTAACAAACATTCTAACATTCCAACAAATGCAGTTTATAGATCATCCTTGAGTTTTTTGATTAGCAACCTTCATAGTTATAAATTGACTATGACAGGGGCATCCTACTCTTACTTTCTAAACATTTAAGAAGAAACGTAGTTATGTATAAGTTTAAAATGAAGAATCTTGTCTCATTGGTCCATAATTATTTGTCAGTCTTTTGAGATCACCAAATAAAAGCATTCCTTAATCTCCCTTATCTCAGTTACTCGCTAAATATTGCCCTTTAGCTAGATGCACAAGAATGACAACAATCTTTCTCTCAAGGTTTCTCACTAAATACCCCTCTTACTTATGACTTAATGGTTTCAATAATTTTAAACAAAACTGAGTCTAAATTAGGGGGATTCTATTTCTACAACTTTGAGTCTTACTATGTGGCATTATTTATTCATTTATATAGGCCTTTTGTATTTTCAGTAAAATGTAAATTTTTTCATAAGGATCTTGCACATTTCTTGTTAGGCTCCTAGGATTGTATAATTTTTGTCATTATTGTTAATGGATCACTTTTTAAATTCAGTACATTTAAAAATGTATATACAGATATTAACTTTTATACATATGCATTATTTTGATCATCTTGCTGAATTCTGTTGCTATTTCTAACACTTTTTCAGTGGATTCTCTTGGGCTTTCTAGTTAAATGATCACACATCAGTAAATAAGTGATTCTTTCCCTCTTTCTTCCTAACTCAGATCCTCTGATTTTCTTATTACACTGGCCAGGACCTGAAATATCTTGTGGAATGGAAGTAATGACAGTAAGTGTTCCTGTCTTCCAGAATTTAATAGGAATTCTGATATTTCAACTTAAGGGTGTAATTTGCCAGATACATTTTTATCAATAAATAAGGTTTTATCTAATCCAAGTTTATTGAGTCTTTTTCCCCCCAAATCTCAGATGTGTGTTGAATTTTATTTTATTGTCACTAAGAGGGTCACCCTTCCCCCACCTTTAGTCCTTTGGTTTATTACATTAATGGAGTTCCTAATGTTAAAATAGCCTTGCATTCTTAGGATACACTCTACTTGTTGGTGATATTTTATTTTAGTACAGGTTGGATTTGATTTGATAATATTGTGAGGGCTGCAGAGTTGAGCACTGACAGTTAAAGGCTTCACAAATGTCACTTCTCACATTTTATTGACCAGAACTATTCTCACGGCCACACCTAATGTCAAGAGAGCAGAAATAGAGAACTTGTTATTATTGAACAATATGAAAGTCTGCCATTGGGGACCTTACCATTTATCATCCAAACTGGAACACTTTTTATTTATTTATTTTTTGCTGCATCAGGTCTTAGTTGCGGCATGCAGGATCTTTCCTTGCAGCAGGCAGGCTCTTTGTTGCGGCGTGAGGGCTTCTCTCTAGTTGTGGCGTGCAAGTTTTCTCTCTCTAGTTGTGGCGCACGGGCTCCAGAGTGTGTGGGCTCTCTAATTGAGGCACGCAGGCTCAGCAGTTGTGGCACGTGGGCTTAGTTGCCCCGTGGCATGTGGGATCTTAGTTTTCTGACCAGGGATTGAACTTGCATCCCCTGAATTGAAAGACGGATTCTTTACTACTGGACCACCAGGGAAGTCCCTGGAACACTTTTGAGAGTGAAAGGGGGAGCTATTAATAATTATGCTGAGGTGAAAAGTATGTTGGGTTTTTAATATTCATCTTTGTTAATTTTCTCCTGAATATGTATGTACCGGGATGAATAGTTTCTCCCCCAAATTCATGTCCACGTGGGATGTGTGAATATGACCATATTTGGAAATAGAATGTTTGTTTGCAGATGTAATCATGTTAAGACAAGGTCATACTGGAGTAGGGTGGACCCTAATCCAATGACTGGCATCCTTGTAAGAAGAGGGAAATTTGGACTCAGACACACACAGCAGAAAGACTGCCCTGTGAAGACGGAGGTAGAAAATGGAATTATTCTGCCATAAACCAAGGATCACCATGAATTTCTGGCCACCACCAAAAGCTGGAAGCGGAGGGAGGATTTCCCCCTAGAGCCCTTGGAGGCAGCTTGGCTTCAATAACACCTCGATTTCAGACTTCTGGCCTTCAGAACTGTGAAAGAATACATTTCTGTTATTTAAATCACCCAGTTTGTTCAACCTTGTTATGGCAGTTATGGGAAACAAACAGCATCAGAGACCAAGTTCTTAATGAAACCTCACAGACCATACAAGATGTTCAAGTGTGCTGGCACCCCTTTGGTCCAGGTCTTTAACCCTGGAGAGACAGGAGGCAAGCTCGGGAGGAATGTTTCTGATACGGGTGGCAGGATGAAGTGAGGGTTTGAGAGAAAAGGATTCTTCCCTGCACATAAAGGGAAGGAGGCAGCTGTTCTTGCTCCTTCTGAAAGGGTCTCTTTGGAAATATAATGGGCCTGAGTCCTTAATTCAACCTTTTGATACATAAATAAAGTCTCCAGGGGCCAGAGAGTCCTGTGTTTGTGTGTGTGTGTCTTGGCTTTTTAGACTTAGAGAGTTTTCCAAGTTCTGAGGCTCACTCTTCCTTGAAATGTCTATAACTAGGGAGAGAGTTGCTTCCCTTTTTGCCACCTTGGGGAGGTTGGTCTGTATTGTTTGGCCTTCTTGGGGAGACAAGAGAAGTTTTATTATTCTTATGGATCTAAGAAATTAACTAGACAAAAGAATGAGAATTAGTAACTACTATTAGTAGTTAGTATTAATTAGTAACTACTATTAGTAGAAATAGTAACTACTATTCCATCCTCCAGATGGAATTCTCATGGCATGTGAGGAATATCAGGAAGCAGGTCTTTTACAGGAGCACTGAGAAAACTGGGGAAGTTTTACTTCCCCACACAATGTAAGCTGAGAGTGTCCTGGGAAAACTGGGACACATGGCCATCCTATCTGTCACAGGGTGCAAAGTAATAAAGCTAGAAATTAACTACACTTATGTGTGCACGTGCATACACACACACACACACACACACACACACACACACACACACTGAAGATATGGGAATTTTTTTTTAACATCTTTATTGGAGTATAATTGCTTTACAATGGTATGTTAGTTTCTGCTTTATAACAAAGTGAATCAACTATACATATACATATATCCCCATGTCTGAAGATATGGGAATTTATAAAACACTCCAGTGGAAAAAAATGTGTCAAAGAGGAAAGTAAATCACTTTAGAAAACCTCACAATGAGAACCTGCAGAACAGTACTAATAACCTTCAATTATTATATTATAAAACAATAATAGTAAACAAGAATAATCTAAGCAAAGTTTACTTTACAAAACACCATCAACAATAAGCAAATCACCCTTATGAATAGAAGAAAACAGAATAGCAACTACTAGAAGATATTAGTAAATACTAAATTGATACATAAATTCAAGAGCTGCTACTTTCAGGGTCTCCCAACCATATACAAATAATACACGGATAGCCTAGAAAAAATGTAGTGAAAAAGAACATGAAATCAACAAAGTTAGAAATGCAAAAGGGGTTATAACCAGATTAATAAGAGGACAGATTAATAAGAGAATATCATATACATGTCCATGAATAAATTTGAAAAATCTTAATAAAACAAATGATTTTCTGGAAATAAATAATGACCCAAACTGACTCAAGAAAGGAAATATCTGAGTATATTAAGAACAGTGGAAAAGATTGAAGGAATTAATAAAGAGTTCTTCTAAAAACAAAAGTTTTGATTCCTAAATGATTTTACAAGTGCTCCTTTGAAAGTTAAAAGGAATAAATAATTTCGTCATAGAAAAAGATTTTAAAAACTTACCCCAATTCATTAAATATCATAAGATAGTTTCCCAACTCCAAAACCTAAAGATAATTTTAGTTAAGATTATTGTATTAATTATCTATTGCTGCCTAAAAAATTATCCCAAAACTTGGTGGCTTAAAACAACATGTATTTTTTATCCCACTGTCTCTGTGGGTGAGGAGTCTGGCTCGGCTCAGCTGTGTCCTCTGCAGGGCTGCACTCACCTTGCTGGTTGGGGCTGGGGTCACCTCATGGCTCGACAGGGGTTCGGTCTGCTTCGTGCTCACTCACGTGGCTGTCAGCCTCAGGTCCTCTCTGGCAGACAAAAGAGACAGCAGCCATCGGCCTCTCCCAAGGGCAGCTCAAACATGGCTGTGGGCTTCCTGCAGAGAGGGAGGGAGAAAGTCAGGAGGACACCCAAGAGGGAAGCCAGAGTCTTTTTATATGCAACCAACAGAGACAATGCCATCGCTTCTGCCTATTTGTTCCTTAAGAGCATGAGCCCCAGATTCAGTCCGCTTGGTGTGGGAAGAATGACACAAGGGTGTGAATACAGAGTGTGATCATCGGGGCATCCTGAAGGCTGCTGTCCACAAACTGGCTAAATTCTGACTACAAGACCAGTAAATCAAATTTATGTTACGGTAAAAAATAGTCCGACATAACCAAACAGAATTTGTGCCGGGAATGGCGTAAAATGAAGAAATCTCTTCACATGGCACACTACTTCATTAAGTCAAACCAAATACATGTGATGAGATTCAACATTCATCATAACTGTCAAAAATCTCCCCTAAGTAGCTAAGGGCCATCTACTGTGCCAGGTGCCCCTTCAGGGCTGATGCCTGTCTGACAAGGGAGTTTGATAAACCCTGCATCATCATGGGGCTCTGTAGGGCCGAGGCTTGCTGTTGGAAGGGAAACACAGGCTGGTGATGCACAGGATCCCCTGGTCTCCACCATCTCATCAAGAGGTCACCCAGGCATCTGCTGAATGTAGATGGTTGTTCTAGAGCATAGCCTCCCCCTGTGGGGTTTCCTTCTTATAAGGTAAGTGCAAATGGGGTGACAGATGTTTACAGGAGTTGCTTGGAGATCTTGGGGTCAATGGTGATGAGAAAAATATACACTCTGACTCAAGGTGAATTCCTGGTTGGGCAGGAAACAAACTAATTGAGGGATTAGACACTGCAGGATGGGCTTCAGATGATCTGTCAGGGAATAACCAAGAAACACGTAGGTTAAAGCACTGAGGATTCACCAGTATGTGTGTATTAGTCAGCTTGGGATGCTGTTAACAAATACCACAGACTGGGCAGCTTAAACAACAGAAATGTACTGTCCCACAGTTCTGTAGACTAGAAATCTGAGATCCAGGTGTCGGCACGGTTGGTTTCTTCTGAGAACTCTACTTGGCTTGTAGATGGCTGTGCCTTCTTCCTGTGTCCTTCATGGTCTTCCCTCTGTGCATGTCTGTGTCTCAATCTTCTCTTATAAGGACACAGTCATACTGGATTAGGGCTCACCCTAGTGACTACATTTAACCTTAACTACTTCTGTAAAGACCTTATGTCTTAATATACTCACATTCTGAGGTACTGGGGGTTAGGACTCAAACATATGAATTTGTGTGTTTCCCTGGGTGGGGGGACTACAATTTAACCCCTAGCAGCATGGGAAGGCAGCCCTTGGTAAGACCTGCTTTTAGACCAATAAAACCCAAATAGAGGATACTTCCTTAACATAAAATGTTTATCTATTGTGGAAATGAACCAAGGCCATCCAAATGAGAAGAAGCAAAGGCTATTTATTCAGAGCTTACAAGGGAGTCAGCTACCATCATTGCATTTGGAAGATCCTCGAAGGTAAGGAAAAGGGTGGAATATCAGTGGGAAAAGAGCAGGTTCAGGTGAGCACTTGTGGAGGCTATGGGGGCCTAGCTAGAAGGGGGCATCTTGTGTGACTGGTTAGGGGAGCATATCTGGCTTTCTGTGGTTGGTCCTGAGTTGGAAGTGGGAACAAAAATTAGGGAAGCTGCCGGTTATTGATCGAATTCTGGCCATTTGGAGCTGATTGTTAGGGGGTTGTTGTTTGATGGCAGGCTGGCTTCTGACACTGAACAAGAAAGTGAGCTCAGTGTGACCTCTTTATTTAATATTGTCCTGGAGGCTCATCCAGTTAACCAGGATGAAATCAAAGGTATGAAACTTGGTTAGGAACAGGCTAAGTTACCGCTGTTAGTGGATAACATGACAGTACACATGGTAGGTGCAAGAAAACAAACTGCAAACAAGTTTATATAAGAAAATCAGTATATAGTTATTTTACATAGAAATAATACCTAGTTAGAAAATACATTGGAAGAAAAAATCTCATGTATAATAACCATACAAACAATATTTAGAAATACTATTAACAAGAAGTGTATAAAAATACATATGAAGAAACACATGATGATAAAACAAGGTTTAAATTTGAATACATGGGATGATATATTTTGTCCTGGAGTCAAAATATAGAAAATGAAAAATGTAATTCTCCTTAAATTAATCTATACTTATAGTATAATCCCAATAAAAATTTTACAGAGGAAAGAAAATTCAAATGTGAATATAAAGCCACAAGTCACTGGGCTTTGCTGGACCTCTGACTTCATCATCAATAGAAAGTCACAGATCTGTGCACATTACAATTGTGGTGGATTTCTCAAAATATCATTCAAACTCATCACAACCTTAAAACTGGTAATTAGTGGCAGTTAGACCCACCACTAAATCTTGTTTCCAATGTGTTAATAAAGAGGCACACATATTACTATTCCACAAATTATGTTTTTAACTTGTATTCCAATATAATTGGTTTCCTTTATAATTATAAATATTTTATTCATTAAAAACATTGTTTTGAGATGGGACTGTGGCAGATTGTATTTTCCAAAGTCGGCCACAGCAATATCTTCCACCCACCAGCTCTTCTGCAAGTGGTGTCAAGACCCCTGTCAACAAAAATAATCAATAAACAGTCTATAATAAGAAAAGAGTTTTATTTGAGCCAAACTAAGGACTAGCCCAGTAGCCAGGTTCCTGTATTACTCTGAGAAGCTGCTCCAGAGAAGCATGGTTTCCAGCACAGTTTTATATCTTGTCAGAACAAAGAACATTAAACAAGTCAGGGATACATTTCTTCAAGGCTTCAAAAAACAAAACAAAACAAAAAAACACCACCACCAACAAAAATCACACAGATAAGCATTTATATAGCAAGTCAGCATGGCCTTGGCATCTGGGAAGGGAGTCTTATCATCAAAGGAGGAGTACTAGCACTGGTGTCCTGGGAAGAGAGGAATTTAAACTTTATTTTTAACATGGACATTCTTTACTTTTGGTCAATGTGCCCTTTCCTTTAATAATTAAAGCAGATGTACAATGTATGTTTGATAGGCCATAAACAGGATATTTTAGTTAACATAAAATTCAAGTTAACTCATGCATAAGCCAGAATGGCTTCTCTGTATCTCAATATGTGAAAATTTCTTTTATCACCCCTCAGGGTGGCATTTAACTTCCCCGTGTGTGTCTAGTGATCTAGCTGTCTAGAGACAGCTCTAGTGACTTCTCATCACCAGTGGAATGTGGGAGCAGCAATGTGCCTGACGTGGGAGAGGAGCCCAGAAAAACCCATTCGGTATTCTCCTGGTTCTCTTGGAATGCTCAGTCTTTCCTGGGACCCAGCGGTGAGCTCTGAGAAGCCCAAGCCACATAGGCCACATGCCGGCCCTTTGGTTGACAGTACCAAACAAGCACACCTCGAGCACCACTCATGAGTGTAGAAGACTCCGGTCCAGGTTCTGGTATTCTGAGTCCTCCCAGCCGAGTGTCCTGTCCCAACTGCTGACCCACACCCCGTGAGCATAACTAAACAATGGTTGGTGTCCACAACCCTTTCTGTGATGCAGCATGGACACCTGAAACAGGGCCCATGAGCTTCATCAAAGTGGTCCAAGGCAAGAGCAGTTCTTAACTACAATATTTCTTGGCTGGGTCTGGAGATGCCAGTGCTGCTGTCTTGACCTTGCCACCCCTGGCTCCTTCAAGGCCGAGGTGCAGCTGCAGGTCCGGGCATGCACAGAGCTTGGGCTGCGGCAGGCAGTGGGAGTGCCCCAGCTGGGTCGATGGAGGGAACTCCAGGTTGTCCCACAGTTCCAGCTGAAGTAAAGTTCCACATTGTGGCACTTCTTGACACAGAGAGTTGGAATCTCTGGGCAGAAAGGGCCAGATGAATCCCTGCTGCAACTTGGTATCTAAGTAATTGCAGGTCTTTACCTCACCTTTGTTGTCTTCATGCTACAGAGGAAAAACAGGGCCTTAGACACTTGCCCAAGGTCACAGAGCCCAGCACTAGAGCCACAGGCTTAATTACTGCAGTTTCTGTAGCACGTCATTGGGAGATTTTTGTTTTTTAGAAATTGACAAGATAATTCCAATTTTTTCTTGAAGAATGAACAATTGAGAATCAAGCAGGGTTGCATCTTCTCAGAGCTGTGTCTAAAGTGAGTATGTATTGTAATTAGAACATATGTAGAATAAAATTACTACCAAAAACCCCTGGTAGCAGGCTCAAGTCACCAAGGCTATGATCCTTGCAGCATAGAAGCTAGGAATAATAAGGCAAGGTGTTCCCCTACCATTGACTTGATTTTTATTCTCAGCTCATGTCATCAGATTTTTGTAAGTAAAGTGTGTACATGATGCAATTCCTCTGTAGTCAGGAAAGTTGGACGAAGAGGCAGCATGGGGACATGCACCGACTGGGCAAGCCTCAGCCCAGCCCTGGCCACACAGCCAAGGGGATATGGCTCCAGCCTCAGTGGTCCCCCCAGGAATGGGGCTACACCACACTTCTAACTCCAACGTTCTGTAATTCCAAAGGACAATTTCCAGACCTCCCATGTTCTAGTTAGAGCTGTCTCCTCCCAAGTCTCAGTGCCCTTTACCACATAATCGATTGATCAATCACAGAAGCAGTTATTCTGTTATATAAAGGAGTGACATCACAGGATTTAAATACTGCTTTTGATAGAGTAAAAAGGTTTTAAAATATTTCCTTTTATGAGGAAGGAAGGAATAAGTAGGAAAAAACATTGGACAGGGATAGAAATAAAATTAGTAAAGTTTCCCAGAAAATATGGAAAAAAATTATAACTTCACTTGAAAACAAAATAATATAAATTTAAAACTACATAAAGAAAAATCAAATTAACTTTAAAATTTAGCAAGTACATAAAGATACTGTTCCATATTATTTCAATTCACTTATTATTTGCAAAAAATAATATCCTATGATGATATGTTGACATGGTACATTTGATAAAAATACATACTGTTGTTGTATAACAGCTTTTGACAAGCTTTTATGTATTCTCTATAATATAACATCTGGGTATAATAGCACATAATAATCATTGCGTCCTTCTCTAAGATAAGCGTTTTTACATGTATGTTTTTACCTAATTTTCACAATGATACTATGAGATGAGCACCCTTATCTCTCATTTTACATACAAAACTCAGAGAGGTTAAGTTATAAGCCCAGGACCACACAGCAAGAGAGGGTGGAGCAAAGATTGAACACAGGCAGGAAGAATTTGGAGACTGTCATCCTTTTACTCAACTAAGTATATTTAATCTGTATTCTGAACCACTAAATAGTACAACAGACAAAAGAAAAAAATTGTAGTGGTTTGACCATTTAGAGAACCAGTTTAGAGAACCAGCAAATATTGGTATAAAAGAGAAATAAAACATAAAGTGATGAAAAAGAAGAGAAGATTTCCTAGGGGTAGTTTAAAACAGTTTAGTTCCACTTGGAAGTACAGATGGGACAGGAAGACAATAATACAGAATAAATAAAGGACACATTTTATGAATCTCACAATTACAGAAACACTAAATATAATCAGTAATGCCTCCACTGGGCACTGTTGTTCACACTCTCTGGGAAAAATTTAAATTACCTTGTGTAATGGGCTGAATTGTGCCTCCCCACCCCACCAAAATTCATATGTTGAAGTCCTAACCTACAGTACTTCAGAATGTGACTGTCTTTGGAGATAAGGCCCTTTAGAAGGTGATTAATGTAAAATGAGGTTGTTAGAGTGGGTCCTAATCCAATCTGACTGTGTTCTCATAAAAAGAGGCTATTAGGACACAGACATGCACCCAGGGAAGGCCATGTGAGGACACAGGGAGAAGATGACCATCTACACTCCAAGGAGAGAGACCTCAAGAGAAACCAGCCCTGGTTGTACCTTGACCTTGGACTTCCAGACTCTGGAACTGTGAGAAATAAATTCCTATTGTTTAAGTCACCCAGTCAGTGGTGTTTGTTATGCAGTTCGAGCTGACTGATACACTTTGCATCCATGTACCCTGGTGATGTGCAGAGCCACCTGAGGGTAGTTTGTTTAGTCTCCTCATCCTCTTTACAGCTCTAACCTGCCTTTGTCCCACCTACCAGTTCTGGCCAGCACTGTTGAGACGGAACCTTCTGCCTCAGTTTTCTGTACTGCTGCACAAATTCTAAAGTTCCAGAATTTCAGGGGCAGCAAGGAGGAGTGACAGCTGTAATGCTCATTGTTTGTGCACTCCTAGATGGAGCGATTAATACCCATGCTGCAGGATGCTTCACCTCAGCCCTTGTTTTCCTATTATCTGGCATGCTTCATTTGTACAGGCAGGAAACTGGCTTATCATACCTGTCACCCACTCAGCTGCAGCATCTCTAAATTAATATCATTCTGCTTGGAAGTACATAAGCCTGCCAAGTCATCAATAAGATAATTCAAGATGTCGTCAAATGGGGTGTCTGTTTTCTTCTTACCAGTAAAAATAGTCCATTGCCAGTTAATGGACATTGCAGGGCTTCACACTGCAGAACCCAGCACCACCATGTGGAGTCCATTCTGATGAGCTGGTTGTTGATGGCTGAGTCATTTGAAGAGGTTGAGAAGAGAAACAGCAGACCCTGCCTCTGTCCCTCTCATCCTTTGAGCTGTGTAGCTGGAGAAAGCACTTGAGTATGGAGGATGCTGGTGACCATGGAACATTGTGAAAACCCAAAATAATAAATTTTTTTGTTTACATATCCCTGCTTTTGGAATCTGGATAAGACCAAGGACCCACTCAGGCACTGGGCACATGCTTTACGGGCTTTCTTCACCAGAACCGACTACACGGGAACACGTTCCCAGGGCCCCATGCTTCTGCATTGTCATCTTGGAATCCTTAATAATTTTGAGCAATCAGTCCTGCATTTTCACTTTGCACTGTGCCACACAAATTATATAGTTGGTCCTGCTCTTTAACCAGGAGCTAGAAAAATGTCCTCAAAAAAGCAATGAACCTATTACTAGGTGAAAGTAGCTGGTGTGAAAAGACTACATACTGTATGATTTCAACTAAACGACATTCTGGAAAAGGCAAAATTATGGAGACAGTAAAAATTTCAGTGGTTGCCATAGATTAGTGGGGAGAGAGGGATGAACAGGTGGAGCACACAGGATTTTTAGGGCAGTGAAACTACTATGTATGATATAGTAATGATGCATACATCTAAACCTATAGAATGTACAACACCAGAGTGACCCTAATGTAAGCTATGCACTCTGGCTGCTGCTGATGTGTCAATGTAGTTTCATTGATTGTAACAAATGTACCGTGCTGATAGGAGTGTTGATAACGGGGGAGGCTGTACATGTATTGGAAATCTCTGTACCTTCCTCTCAGTTTTTCTGTAAACCTAAAACTGCTCTAAAAAATAAGATCTATTAAAAAACAAACAATGTACCAGTGATGGTCTGGGAGGCTGAAGACATGCCTTCCATGTGCAGAATGCTGAACAGTTGTAGAGGTTTTTGTTTTTGTTTTTTAATGCATTTTTGCCAAAGATAAACATAAAATATTTTATTTACTTAATTTTTAAAAACTTTTTGTGGTAACTATTTCTGAGATTGAGTTTTCTTTCTCTTTCATGCTGGCATTTTAGGGTATTCTCATTTCACAAGCAAAACATGTTTTAAGCTTTAAAACAAATTTAGACAGGCTGCCGTTGGAATTCACCAGTTTCTAAAAATCCATGATGTATTTAATGTTGTTGATTAAAACCTGGCTTCCAAAATGTTTCCTTGTGAGACACATGCTTGGTCTTAGTTTCTGGAAGGCTGAGTTCTGCACCACTAACCCGTGTGCAATGACTTCACTCTTTCATCTGCCTGGGAAAGGAAGCCGGCTCCAGCATCTACAGCTTAACGCAGCCTCATCTGACACTCGTTTCCTGTCGCAGGGATCCACTGGCTGACTCTGGTTTCAGTCGGACTGCTCAAAGCTGAGAGCTCAATTTTGGCAGGAAATGAAGAATCAGCATTAAGAAAGCAAATGTTTCCCGAATCCCAACCTAGGAGTGAGTTTCAAAACTGTACAGTAATGCAGTAGCCTTTGGATAGAAAGCAAGCAGGCAGTTAGGCAGCAGAAAAGCCCATTCTCCAGTTGGTGTGGTTTGTGTTGCCAAAAGCTGAGCAGGTACAAGGTGATTCTGGTCACTTAAGCAACAAAAGTAAATGCGTGTGTGCCGAGGGTAACGTGGACAGAGCTCCTTTCTAGTGTGATCCTTACAACCAATCACTCCTTGATTGTGTTATGTGGACACCTCGGTTAAAAACATCTAACCTTGACGTCTCACGATCTTGAACTGTAATCTTTTACACGCTGAAGGGAGAACACAGGCACACAGAAACATTTGGGGGCACCAAAGCCTGTACAGCAGTAACCCACAGTGTCAGGGATGTGGGGCCGCCCCTCGCTGTCCACGGTCCTCTTCTTGCTCAGCTGGAGTCCCCCTGGGGAGACCTGGCTGCAGGTGATAGGCTGCCCCCTCCACCCCCACCCATATCCTCTCTCTGAGTCTCTGTCACCCACCAGCTTCGCTTCCTCCCCTGGCGGGTCCCAGGCAGTATCACGATGGGAAATGCTGGAGGGTTCTACTACTGCCAACTGACCAGGAGAAAGTGCCCGCCCTCTGGACTCACTTTCCCACCTGCCCAGTGAGGAGTGTCTTCCTAATTCTAAGACATTAAGATGCTTGGGAGCCTTTGGGTTAAAATCACAGTGGTTCCTGGAGAACCCACAGGCACCCCAAGAACTCCACCATATTGGAGGAGCTGAGTGAGGCACTCTGGTTGGAACCGGTCATCCAGGGCAGCTCCAGTGACCTCCGTGCACCGCATGGACAGCAGAATTTCCTCTTGTTTCTGTGTTTTCTCACCTTAGCAGCCCACGCTGCTCTGAGAAAATATAAATTGGACACTTGTTTAGTACTTTAAGTCATGAATGGCATTTCCATATCAATCACTGTACTCAAGTGACAGTGGTTTGAGACTGGCAAGTGCACAGATTCTCATTTAACAGAAAGAATGCGAAGCAGGTAATTCAGACGTGGAGTCAAGAGAAATTTATCTTCATAACCGCTAGGAGGTATCCTTTCTTTGCGCCTCATTTTCCTTTCCTGTAAAATAGGAACCCTGCATAGGTCTATTGCGAGGTGTCACAGGGCCTCTGACATACCCACAGCAGTGGGTAGGAGAAAGTCCCCTCACAGAGTGCAAGCCTACAGGAGATCATGGCATGGTCAGAGGGAAATGGATGGCCTGTCAACCTGTCTTTACTCTTTTTTAAGTTGTATAATGTACACACAGTAAAGTGCATGAATCTTAAATGTAGAGCTTGGTGAATGTCTACATATGTATATGCTGGTTTAACCACCACCCAGATCAAGATATAGGATCTTCATCCCTTCATCCCTGCAGAGGAGGAAAAAGTCACTTTTTCTTCTACCCTCTTACGTTCAGGGAATAAAGCATGCAAATTAAATTGACAAAAACAGATTAACAGGAGAGGAAAAAAACAGAATTTATTTATTTGTGCAGCATTCATACATGTGGGAGAACTCAAAGAATTGGTTAGAATTTGGGGCTGGATGAGAAATCATAGAGCAGTGACAAGACGAAAGAAAAGGGGTGTGGGCTCCTGGGGTGATAAGTTGTGGGAAGGTAAACATATGGGGAAACTAATGGAAGATGAGGGTTACTTAGTAAGGTTTGTTGTGCAGATCCAAGTCAGTGCTGACTTTCTGACTCCAATGATGACTGTTTTTTTCCTCCTGGTGCAGAAGCATGGTGGGGGTGGGGTGGGGGGAGCAGCTTCTTAAAGGGGAATTTATGCCCTGCTTTTAAGCAGATGCGGAGGGTAGAGAGCTCCTCCTGAATCTGCTGTTTCTCAACTGCTTTCCGCTCAAAATAATCCTTATGTCAAAATGGCATATTTTGGGGTGGCATGTTCTGGTCCCCTTTCACTCCCGAAGACGTGCCTGACCCAGTCAATCACCCCCGCCTCCCAAGGAAGCCTCTATTATTTTATTTATTTTCTGGGATAATTTTTTTGAGGTAGGTTTCCCCTACCACTGTTTCCTTCCAGCTCTCCCAGCCCAACATGGGGAAGTAGTAGGAGTTCTGTGTTTGGGGTACAGCTTGCCTATTGATCTGGCCACTTCGTGATGAGGGGTGGTAACTGAGGTCAAATTCAGAATTGGGGTGCACCAGCCTCAGCTCTCCCATTCTGACTTTTTCCTCAGGCTGTTTTATCCACTTTCTAAAGGGAGAATTCCCATTGTTTCCTGCAGGTAAAATGCTGGACCATGGTGGCAAGCAGCAGTGGAAGCAGTCATAAGACACACCTCCAAAGGCGCTCCTTGCTCCCTGCTCATTCCTGACCTGGGCTCTGCCTGCAGCTTCCTCTTCTAGCCACTGCCCCTTCCTTCCAGGCCCCTCTACATATTCTGGGAAGTGCCTTATCTGCTGACAGCTGGCTTCTATCTCCCAGAATTGTCCTGACATTTATGTCCCCTAAGATCCCCTTCTCATTCCTTTCACTTGAATGAGCTGATTCCTTCAATGCTGTAGTCCTGGGGGCAGAAAAGACAAAGGATGACACCCAGTCTGACCTGCTGAAGTGAAACCCTATCCAGGTTTTCAAAAAGAGTTGTGTTTTATTATTTGTTTGCTTATTTGCTTTTCATGGAAAAGTATCCTTGTCTGAATAGTATAAGTATTTGATTTCCTGCAGTCTGCTCTCAGAAAAACCCCCCTTGCTGCCCATGAAGCCATCAGGGACCCCTGGCTGCCCCCAGATAAGTTCAGATGCAGGGGTTCTTAGGAGGCAGAGGGGAAGGTGTGAGGTCCATGACTGGGAAGTGTGTCCAGTATTTTCACTGTAAGCATCTCTGCCACAAGCATTTTGTTGCAAACATATACACTGCATAACTAATTGGCTGTAAGGTAATTTTGCAGTAAAAGATAAAATAACTGTTTGATGGTTTTGAGTTAGACAGTTTGGTTTCAACTGGTTGAAATGAATTAGAATTTCATCCAGCTAGTGATGTTATTGATGGCTTTATTGAGCTGACAGATGACGATGATTTGTCCCAAGAGTGGTTTCTTATTTTGAAATGCACTACATTGGTGGAGAAAAAAGCTAAAGGCCTCGAAGGTGCAGAGTTGAACCCACATTTCCCATAGAACTTTGAACAAGTTCAAAGTTCACATCAATGAACATGTGACAAGATGCCAAGAATCGACGACAGTGTAGAGGCTTTCACTGCACAGTATGAAGCTCAGATATAAATATGCATCCTAGTGATTGGAAATTGATACCTCTTTTAATGAAGGAAGAAATTTTAGCACAAAAGAAAAAAAGTGTGATGTCAAATGAAGAGATGAATCAATAAACAAAACAATATATAATATTTTGAACGAAAGTCTTGGAAGACAATTGCTTAGGTGTAACTCAAAATAAAACCAGTTCTTTGTGCAGTATTGCCATGAATCTACACACATTTTAAATGAATTCACATATTTTGTATGTGATAAAGTCTTTTTAATTTTGTTATTCATTTCTCATGTTGCATTATTTCCTTTTTAATGTCCCTATTTTATTATCTGTTATTTTATCTTTTATGGCAAAGTTGCCTACAGCCAGTTAGGCACTGAAAATGTTTGTGGCAAAAATGCCTGCGCTGAAGATGCTATGGCAACGATGCTGAGGGTGAAGATACCTAGAACTCAGGATGCATGGCGGGCAGTGCAGAGAAGGAATGGGGATTCATTAAGGACCAAGACTTACCCTCCCAGCTGCAAGTATGTAAGCTCCCTTGTGAATCAGGAGCCATCCCCCTCAGAAGACTGCTGTGCAGGTTCACGCAGCTAAGACCAAAACAGCACCCAGGTCAGGGTCAGACTTGCAGGAAATGCACCAGCAAAGGCAATTTTAAAAATCCCTGCTAAGACGTCACACTGAATTGTCCACATTGGGCACTAATTACCAGTAGCTGGTTTATTCTGGTGTGTAACAGGCATTCCGGGGCCAACAGGGAAAGATATCCAAGAGGAAGGTGAAGATTAAAATGGAATAAAGAGAAAGCCAAGGAGAGGCAGGTTTCTGTATATTTCTACAGCCTCTATTATATTAACTTATAGTTTAATTCTTAAAATCATTGAAGATCCCAAAGAGCTTTTGTTTATGTGGGTTACATTATAGATGTTTACCATACTAGAATTAAGACCAAGTAATGTCAAACTATTTAATATTAATTCATTGAAAAATAGCAATAACAGGCTCATTTACTGTTTTTTCATTCAATGCTAATATAAAACACATATTTATTTAAAATAATATATTTTGTAAAAGAGAAAAGAATTTAGTTGAGAAGTGCTATTTTGAATTTTTGCAGTTCTTTTTAATGTCTGGCTTAATAGAAGACAACTGTATTGTTACGTATGTTTCCACATTCAGCCTGTTGTGGTATCACATATCATGTAGCTTCTGGAAAACTCCCCTATATATTTGTGAGAAAATGAGTGTGAAAAAGGCAATAATGTGTTAGAGCAGGTGTTGGCAAAATATGGCCCTGGGGCCTAATGTGGCCCACTGCCTGCTTTGTAAATAAAGTTGTATTGGAACACAGACGAGCCCATCATTATTTACCTGTTGTCTATGGTTACTCTCACCCTGTAAAAGTAAAGTTGAATGGTTATGACAGAAACCAGAGACCTGCCAAGCCTAAAATATTTATCTGGCCTTTTTCAGAAAAAGTTTGCTGGTCCCTGTTTTAGATTATTATGAAAAGAGTTTTGACTTCCTGGTTTCCTGAAAGGGGCTCAGAAACCTGCAAGCATCCCCAGACCGCACTCCATCAATGCCTGTTGCCCATGCTTTTTCTTGCATCCCTGTTTTTATTCACGCATTCATCAAATATCTCTGGACTCCTTGAGGACACATGGTGCTTGTCTCAAGGAGTCTCGTCTAGAGGGGGCAGGCAGGGAGCCAGCAGTGATAAGCACCATGATGGAGGAGAGCAGAGGACCATGAAGACAGAGCTGGGGAGGTGAGTTGACCAGGTAGAGGCGGGAAAGGAGAAGGTGACATTTTTGGCATAGGGAAAGCACAACTTTTAAGGACCTGCAATGTTCTGGTTTGTGTGGAGCACCAAAACCCATTCACACCCTGATGTCCTGTCCTCAAGGTACCATGGGAAGGGGTGATACCCAGGACTTGGCCGAAGACTTTCAACAAGGCCAGAGTCACCCCCTCCAGCAGGGCTGCTGCAGTTCCTTCCACCAGGTGCCCGCCTTTCCCCAGGGCAGTGGAAGGCCTCTTGCTTTTATCTACAGACACCCCAGCCCCCACCCACCAAAGAAACACTGTAAGGTGAATGCTGTGCTCCTCGGGTCAGCCCTCCAACAGAGAGAGGTGGGAGCCCACAAATGCCATGTGCACCTTGTAGGAAGCAGTGTATTAGGGCACTCACACTTGACCTTGGCATTTTGAAATCTGTAAGAATATAGTTTTGTCACAATGGAAACCTGAGAAGGTTTTTGTGTGTCCCTTGATAAGAAGCCCTTACTACAAAGGCTCCAGGTTTGTACACTGAGGAAGAGCTGAAAGACACCTGGGCCCTGGGGTTGGAAAAGGCAACAACAGTTTTGTGAGTACCAGTTTCAGCAGGCTCCCTTACCTCACTTAGGTGTTGCTTCCTAGAATGTAGAGATAAGATGAACTGTGTAGTGGAAGGCCCTGTAATATAGTAAAACCTGGCTTTCAGGGGTGTGCAGCTAACGAGGTAACTGCCATTCAGGACCATCAGTTGGATCTGTGTGTGGACAAAGTAAGGTGGATCTTGTTGGCAATCTCTGCTGTCACCCACACAGAGATCCAGAGATGATCTCTGATAACTGTGAGTCAGTTAGCACTGGTGCTGCCTTTACTATAGTAGGAAAAAGTATTGGGGTTTGATAAGCATCTAAGGAAAGACATAGTTCCTATGACAATCACTTAATTTTGTTGCACCATTACACACTTGTTTCAAAGATTTTACCTACCAAATCAAAGGCTGTTTCATCTACTGTTTCAGGAGCAGAAATAATCAGAAGGTATTAGAATAAACATAGCCTCAAACTGGAAACTACCCAAATGCCCATCAACAGTAGGATGGGTAAATGAATGGTGATATTTTCATGCAATGGAATATTACTTAGCAATAAAAAGGAACCACCTATAACAACACCAATAAAATGTGTAGGCTCCCTCCCTCTCCCCTTCCTTCCCTTCCTCCCTCCCTCCCTTTCTTCCTTTCTCCTTCTTCCTCCCTCCTTCCCTCCTTCCTTCCTCTGTTTTCTTCCTTGCCTTTCATGTCTTATTCATAAACTTAAATTTGTAATTTGATAAAAATTAAGATGTTCCTCTACATGTATTAAAAACCATTTCTTTATCCACCTTTATGATTTATTTTAATTTTCTTTTTGATAAATACAAATAGTTACTGAGATCTACTTTTCTGATGATTTCACAGCTCTCTAACTAACATGCTATCTTAAACCAAATAGGTCCAAACAATCCATACTCTAACACCCCCCATCCCTAGGAATATGTACCATCTCGTTCATTCACAGAGAATTTACTGAGCCACTGGCACAGCTAGGAGGTGGATCTGCCCTGGAGAAGTTTTAGGCATGGCTCAAGGAAAGAAGGAGCCAGAATTGAAGCAGCCAAGAGAGATGCAGATACTTAAATCCAAGTTATAGGGACATCCCAGGGGTGGACCAACTGCTTGGAGTCATCAGAACAGCTGGCCATGCTGAGCCCACTGCTGTCCCCACCCTGGATGCAGGGGTCAGGACTTTTCTGTTAAAGGGAAGCTAACAAATTGGCACTGGCTGTGTTCTGTCTCAAGGTTTGGGAAAGCAAGACAACCAGATTCCAAAGACAAATGAAGCAGCCCTGCAGAGAGAAGCAGAGGCTTCGGGGCTCCTAGATGAGGTTTCGGCCCTGCACTCCAATGGGTAGTCCACCTCTTCTGCATCTTTACAGTGACTTGGCCCTTTCTCTTTGCTATTTCCTCTTTTTCCCTCATGACCAAGAGTCTAAGCATGCCATATTTTAATAAGGCAAAATATCCCATTCATTGGATACATCTAACCCTGTAGTATCAGGGTGGAAGGTCTGGCTTTCAAGTTCATCTAATGTAGGGTGTTTCAAACTTTTATCTTTTAACAGAAGCCACAGAAAAGAAAAAAAATACACTGGGGCCCATTTTGTACACATACATGCCTCATGGACATATGAAACACTGTAATGAAAGTTTGATAAGACAATATTTATCTTTACTGTATGTGATACATGTCATCTCCCTTCCCTTCTCTTCAATTTACTCTCTATTAGATTCTGTTAGAAAAGGTGGTTGTTAACCTACTAAATTAATTTTAGGATCTATGAATGGTTGTTCCCTGTAGATTGGAAAATACTGCTTTGATCATCTCGTCTCTGCTTACTGTCCAATCCCCTGAGTAAAATATTGTGTCTCATAAGATTTTCTTACATAGCTAGGAAGAAAATGAACCAACAATCAGTGTGAGTATTTTTGCTTGTTTGGGATCTATTTCCCACCATAGAAGATCAAACTGGGCTCTGCCTGGCTGTGAGCTCATGGCCTCTGTCAGTTTAGTTGTACAAGGCTCCCCCAGGAGACTGGGCATTTACAGAACTGAATTTCTGACTCTGCAAAGCTGAGGGTCCAGCCCTAGAA
Source organism: Phocoena phocoena (assembly GCF_963924675.1). NCBI lineage: Eukaryota > Metazoa > Chordata > Mammalia > Artiodactyla > Phocoenidae > Phocoena > Phocoena phocoena. The sequence continues at coordinate 23,737,745 of NC_089224.1, forward strand.
TTGGTGTCCTCTCTCATTCTGGGTACATGCAATCACCAATACTGTCAATACTTCATTTTAATATCACCTTCTCTGGGAACCTTCTGTTAGGAGTGGAATTATGTCTGCTGAAATCCATATGTTGAAGTCCTAAACCCCACCCCCAGTGCCCCAGAAAGTTACTGTATTTGGAGGTAAGGACTTTAAAGCCCTATGTCCTTCTGTCCTCACAGGCAAGTGGCCTTTCTTGGTTCCAAGGCAGGCTTGGAGGGTGAAGCTGGGACGGTGACGTCCAGGAATACAGGGTGGAGGCACACTGATGGTGGCCAGTTCAGGACCTGTCTCAGAATAATGATTAAAACAAACAGGATTATGAAAAAAATCCATTTTATTGAAAATCCTAGATAGAATGTAAGAAATAAATTTGTGATATAATAATATGGATGCTTCTTTATTAACAGTGTAATAAGCCCTAGAAGCGGGTCTAATGGTCACTGTAATTTTGAATAGTGATGAGCACAAACAGTAATTCAGGGTGAGATGAGATGACTGAGATTTCTATTATTGACAAAGGCACCAAGTTGTGCTGTTGCTGCTGTGGTTTGATACCTGCATTCATAGTAGAAGGAAATGCTAAGTTGTAGTTAGAAGCTAGTGAAAATGAGTAAGTTAGTTAGTTAGCTGGTCAGTTAGCTAGTAATTTTTTTCCATCCACATTCTTGGTCCCCTGAATTTTGTCCATGGGCCCCATGGTAGAGCTTCTGCCCACGCAGAAGTGAACATACAATGCAAGACACAGCTTACAAGTGACAGCTTCCCAACACATTTCCCTGGCTGGGGAAGGCCTCCCCAGGGCAGGTACACCCTTGATGTTTCCCCAAAAGACACAGTTTCTTCCTGAGGTCCTACTGGAGCCTTTCCATCAAACCCCTGGACCGGGGTCATCCCTGCATTTCCTGCAGGTCTCCAGCTTTGATCAAACACACAGATGCCTGGGTCTGCAGGGTCCAGGCTGCGTTACATACTGCAGGATAGAAGGAACAACTCACCTGGCTGAAACCCGGACAGATTGAAAACAGCTGGTTGGAACAGTGTGACAAGTACCAGGGTGCCATGGTTGGCCTCACATGCACAGATGCATGCATAATCAAGAATTTCAGAACTGTGGGAAACACCCCCTCTTCAGGAAGCAGCAGAAGCCCACATGGCCTGGGGGCAGAGGGCCTGCTGAGGGGCCTTCCCTGCACACAGCACAGTTGCACAGGCAGGGCCTGCAGGGCGGAGGAGGAGTGTGGGGAGAAGCGGTACCTAGGATCAATCCTGCAAAATGATGGGAAATTACTCAGTGAAATTCAGAAGAACACATTGACCCCCTGCTTGACTAGGGCTCAAGGCAGGACTCACATTTCTAGCAAAGTCTGCAAAAGCATGTGAAGTGAAATAATGGGGAACAGATTAAAAACCGGCCCAAGACGAGTGGGAGTGCCAGGGGTCAGAGTTCAGGCAGCATTTCTGGAAAGAGAATAAAGAGTGTGTTTCTTGGTTCCAATTTTCACATGCCTGAACTATGCAACCAGACAAATATTTGTGGATCTCCTCCAGCACTGTAGAGCCCGTCATGGGAGCCCGAGGAGGAATGTTCCTGCATACCAGTCTCCCTGCTGGCCCCAGATTGCCCTGCGGTTCACCCTAGCTCTCAGGAACCCCGAATTTCCCAAAGGAAGCTGCAGTGAAACCCAGACTGTCTGCTTCCCCGTGTTAGGCTGCTCACACCTCCCACCACCTCTGAGCCTCAGTCTGTGCTCAGAGCTGGGGCTTTGGGGGAGGGGACATGGGGTCTGGACACTCAGCTAAGGGCTCAGTGAGCTCAGGAGGAGGACGGGGGATGAGCACACATTTGTCCGTGGTGCATCTGACTGTCACAGGGTGCGGGTGAGCCTGAGAGAGTTGTCACAGCTGGGCAGACGGCTCACATCCCTGCCCTGCGATGTCTGCAGCTCTGTAAACCTGGGAACATGGAATTCCACGGGCCTGACTTTGGCCAAAAGGGCAGAAGCCCAATGTGAGATATCTGTCTATGACTTCGTTCACATAGCTGCTTAATAAAGACCTGGGAAAGGCTGCCCTGTTCAGTCAGCCTGTTCCTGATACATTCTCCTGGCTAACTACCGATTGGACCATACTGTCCACTCTAAGACAAATAATTTTTCACAATCTGACATTTCTGAAACCCAAATGCTACCACCAGCCAGGAGGTGAATTGTGGCATCACTGCAGGAGCAATAGCTCTGTCACTGGTGTTGGTGATGACACTAATAGCTAAAGTTTAAATTAAATTTGGGTGTCTCTGGTTTTTACTGAAGTCACATCACCATGAACTTTGAAAGCAAAGGTTGTTTTTAGCATATAAGTTTGCCTAAGGTGTACACCACGCAATAATGCAATTGAAGATACAGGACAGAGGCTCATCTCTTATGCCTGACTCTTATGCGCTACCTAAGGGTGGAAACTCCCTCTTAAGAAACCTCCAGGGACTTTCCTGGTGGCACAGTGATTAAGAATCCACCTGCCAATGCAAGGGACACGGGTTCGAGCCCTGGTCCGGGAGGATCCCACATGCCGCGGAGCAACTAAGCCCATGCGCCACAACTACTGAGTCTGTGCTCTAGAGCCCGCAAGCCACAACTACTGAGCCTGCATGCCACAACTACTGAAGCCCACGCACCTAGAGCCCGTGCTCTGCAACAAGAGAAGCCACCACAATGAGAAGCCCTCGCATGGCAATGAAGAGTAGCCCCTGCTCACTGCAACTAGAGAAAGCCCACGTGCAGCAACAAAGACCCAACGCATCCAAAAAACAAATAAATAAATAAATAGAATTAAAAAAAAGAAATCTCCAGATGATTTCCAGAAATAGGTAATTCAGATAAAAACATAGCAAGACTTTGGACTCAACTAATCAGAGTTGGTTTTCACGGCCCCCACCAAAAAAATCCTCAATGAAAAATACTAGATTACAAAATAATGTACATTTAATATGGAGTTTTCTTTTTCCCGAATAGCTGTTATTAAGTTGATGATGTTCTAACAAGTTGATGACTTGTTAGAAACAAGGAAATGTCACAGTTCTGGACTACACATTTTGAGATGCATTTCACAGCTTCCTGATGGTTCCTGCTCTGCTTTCTCTCCCAGAGATATGCCCTCCACTCTGCCACCTGGAATGTGACTCTGAAGTGAGCATCTGATCCTCTGACTCTGGCGTGAATTCCAGCAATGGGTCCGCAGGGTTCCACGTCAGGGGCTCTTTTCTTCACACCCCAGTGCCCTGTAGACCCTCTGAAATTATAGACACAATTGTATTTGTGAGCAGCATTTCAAGGAATATGGCCATAGCTTTGTTTGGATTCTCAAAGAGGTTTGTTCCCAGACCTCCAAATGAGGTGCACTGCCTACAGAAAAGCATCCACATTCCTTCACATGTACATTAGCCCATCCACAATTTGGACCTCCTGCTGCCTGAGTTTCTCCCTTGTATTCTATAAATCCAACAACCGTGAAGCACTTGTAATTCTTTGAATGTGCTGGGGTATTTAATGGTTTCATATTACTGTACCTGCGGCACCATCTGGAATGTTCTCCCCATACAGCCTGCTTGCTCTTGCCAGCTGGCACCCTCTCCTTCATCCTTCAATGTCCCCTCCAGGTATGACTCCCTCTGCACAGCTTTGATCAACCGCCTGAAGAGAACCAGCTTCTCCCTGATACGGCTTCAGCATCAACACAGTTCTGTTATTGTGCAGGTCACGGCACTGCAATCCTGCTCCTTTCCACTAGGACTGTATGTTTTCTCTTTGCATTCCAACACACTGCTGGCCACACAGCAGGCCTCAATAAACACATGTAGGGGAAATGAATCTTCCCAATAAATATTAATACTTTTCCCTCTGGAATTCCCAGATTATTTTATCTTGATTTCATCAGGCCTGTGTGATAGTTATTTGCATGCAATTTTTACCTGCCTCTGCAGAGTGGAGGTTATTTGAGGGCAGACGGTACCTGTGGTCCATCTTTGTAACCTGTACAGGGTCCTACATGGGATCTGATGCAGCCGGTCTGCTCAGTGCGGGATCAGGATCGGTTCTGAACGGGATTTCTCATGCATCCCTGCACAACAGTTCATTATGGTGCTGGAGATGTGCAGCCTACCTGGCTTGACTTTCAATTGCCTTCACTTGCTCACATCAGAATTTGTTAAGAAAACATGAGACTAGTACATCATTTGTTTTCTGCTAAAGTATTTGTTATAACATTGTCTCTCAGCCTTCAGCTGTTTCAGAATCAAGGATTTTCTGAAACCTCAAAAAGTTGAATATAAGTGCCCATCCTGTCATAGGAAATCCTTGTTTTAAATCTTCATTTTATAAAAGATCAACAGAAAAACCAATGACAAGGGAAAGGCAAATTTTAGGTTCAGAGACAACCTTCTGTGTTGTACAACTATCACTTTACTAATTGTCCCCCCAACAGACATGGCCACTGGACATTCCTTCTTTGAAAAAGGACCAGAAATCCTGGAGGCATAAGACCCTAAAATTGCTTTTAGGTGTCCTGTATTAATTAGCCCAAGACCTTCCTCTCCACCCCTCTTAACATGCCTGCAGAGCAAGACAGAAAAAGGTGAGATTCAAGCCAGACGACACCGGGCTTTGCTCTCAACAGTCATCGCCAAGCTAGTCTGAAGGCTCGCTCCTGTGGTCAGAACCCTGGTTTCCACGCTTGAGGGACCAGATGCCCTTTCCTGGAGATGACCGCTCATCAGCACTCACTGGGGTTGGTGTGGGGCAGCCAAAGCTTCGGGTGGGCTGACCAGAAGGCTCTGGAACCCTGAGGGATTCTCTGGATCGGGGAATGTGGGTATACTTCCATTATTTCTACACTGTTGGGAACACAGCTCTGGAAATAACTGGCAAATTCTCCAGGCTGGGCAGGCTGCAGGCCACCACCAGAGAGTTTGGGCTCTCTGAAGGAGCCACCAGGGTGAATTGTGACTGATGTCTGATTTGCAAAAGGGAACAAATTCTGATTTTCCTTTACCACTAGCCAGTATACTCTACCTATCTCTTCCAGCTGAGCATTTCTATGGTACTTGTGGTAGCCAGCTACTATGATGGCCCCCAGGGAACCCCACCTCCTGGCTTTCACGCCCTTGTGGAGTCCCCTCTAACAGCGTGCCAGGTAGGTCTGTGTGACCATTGCATACAGTGTAAGTAATGGCATGTCACTGACATGATGAGGTCAGAGGAGAAACCATGACTTTGTTCTTGGGGCTAGCCATCTTCTCTCATCACTTGCACTGGGGGAAGCCAGCGATCATTTTGTGAGCAACTCTATAGACTGGCCTGCATGGGGAGGAACTGAAGCTTCGGTCAATTAGTGAAGAGCTGAGGCATGGGGACAGCAGTTTAGACTCCAACTCTCCAGCTGCACTCACACCCTCAGAGGAGACTGAGGCCTGGCAGACAGCTGGGCTGCAGCCTGTGGGAGGGCCTGAGCCAGAAACACCCAAATAAGCCACTCCTGATTTCCCAACCTCAGAGACTGTGTGAGTCTTGGAGTAATTTGTTATTTAGCCATAGTTAACTAAAACAGTTCTTATGAAAATTTTCAGAACTTCAAATAATTATTTACATTCATGAAGTATCAAAGTACTGTGTGATTATTATGACACTTTTCAGAAAGTGAAAATTAGGTTCAAGGAGATTGACTTAACTAAGATCCCATTGATCTATGAGCCAGCTGCCATTAGAAATTAAAACTTCAAGTTTTAGCACCAGTGGAACCTCTTTGTGAATTTCTGTTCATTTTTGTTTGAAGTAAATGAGAAGAAAATGTCTTTCTTAAAGTCTCATGGCATTCCAGGTGTGTGTGCCTGGCTGATATTGCTCATTAAACTATATTTCAACACATTCTTAAAAGCCATAAATGGGGATGAGTGGAGAGAACTATGAAGCAGGAAATATCTGTGGTGTGGAGACCAGGGAGTGCTCTGGCTCCTGCGATTATGGGGGACTGACAAGGTGAACTACAAGGAATTCACATTAATGCTGCATTTTTCATGCAATGATAAGATATATAGCTACAATTGTACATGAAGTTCTCATCATTTCTATTATAATGCTCATACGGGTTCATAGTGAGATGGGAAACCTCATTCCAGCTGAAACTCTTAAAACACAGTCTTAGCTTGGAAATGAAATTTAAAACAAAACACAACAGCTAAAGGCCTTGTCTCCCTTCCTCATCCACCAGGGCTATATATTCTCAGAGATACTTGATCTCTGGCTTGAATTATGTGAAAGTACAAAAAAGGAAGAATTTTAGTGTACAGAAAATATGGACTATTGCCCCAAATGAGGGTTTCTCCTGCATTTTGTTCCCAGGATATTGAAGGTGGGATGACCCTGAAGGGTGAGGGTAGAAAGAGGTGACTCTGCCATTTGATGTTAAAAAGACAGTGTAATTGAAGTGCTTATTGTGTGGAATGCACTGTTCTGTATTTTCTGAATATCAACTCATTTATTCTTTCCTGTGTTCTTGTTTGGAACCCATGTGGAACACACTACAAGATATTAGTGAGGAAAGTAACAAAATATTCGTGAGAAAAGTTAGCATCTATTAAAAATGTGCCAGGCATTATTCTAACCACTGAGAAACATTTATTTGTTTAATTTTCACAACCATCTTATGAAGTGCTGCTCTTATTATCCACATTTTATATACATAAAATATGAGGCACAGAGAGGTTTAATATCTCACTGAGGGTCACACAGTAAGAAACTTTCTGAGCTGGGATTTGAACCCAGACCATGTAGGTGAAAACTTCATACTCTTAGCCATTATTTTTTTCACTGAAATGGAAATTCATGCCTTCTTTTTGGATGCGAAGCCTAACTATTGTTTCGTAGATTTAAAAATAAAAAAAAATTCAAATCAAAATTTCCTTAGGGGAAACTTGACAAAATGTTCTAAAGTTTATTCAGAAAAAAAATAGCTTGGAAATTCTAAAAGAGAAAACAATGAAGGTAACTTTCCTAGCAAATTTTTAATAGATATTGTAAAAATTATAATGATTAGTATGGTACTGCTATTAGGGCCAATTAATTAGTGGAAAAAATAAGGAAGTCCAGAATCACACAGAAACATACATAACTTTACTACACTTTCTTAAACAATCAAGGAGAATTTCACATCAGTGGGAAAGGAGTTACCAAATTGTAATTGTTACAATCAGCCAAACTTTAGGTGGAAAAAAGTTAGATTCCCCTCTCATGTGTTACATCAAAATGAATCCCAAATGGTTTAAATAATTAAATGGCAAAAATAAAAACTATGAGAATAGCATAAAAGTCAACATCCATTTGATCTTTTAGGATGCCGACAAACTTGCTGGGCCTGACAACAAAGGCAAAACGCACAAACAGAATCATTAGATTTGTCCCCATAAAGATGTCTGCCTGTGATAACATAGTAAACAAAGGTTGAAGACAAAGACACATTTGCAACATATGTGATAAACAAAGGATTAAAAACTTTAATATAAGTAGGTCTTGAAAAGTGAAACAACCCAAGGAAAAAGATAATGTAACCCAGGAATACTGAAGTCACAAAAGAAATGCAAAGTGATAATATCTGCAAAAAAGATCAGCCTCACTAGTAATCAGAGATATGCAAGTTCAGAGGAATTCTCCCTCGGTCTCTGTCTCCGTCTCTCTCTCTCTTCTCTCTCTCTCTGTCTTTGTCTCTCTCTACCTCTCTGTCTCTTTCTTCCTTGTTCTGTCTCTCTCTGTGTGTTCTCTCTATCGCTTGTCTCTCTTGGCCTATTGGATGAACAAACTTAAAAAGAACACTAATAATGAGTTTTTGGAGGACAAGTGGGAAAATATCCTTAAATGTTTTTTTTGAAAGTGATTCACTCACTGTGAAATACTTGAGAAAATATTGAAAACTCTAAGAAAACAAAAGTTCCTCACCATTCCCCACCTGAAGCTAATCTTGTCACCATGCATATTTTGTGCCCACTGGCTGTCCCAGGAGTCATCCTCAACAAGCCCCATCTTCCACACGGTGCAGAGTGTGATCATTGAATCTGGGCTTCCCCAGACAGATGGCTGCCCTCAGCAGCAGAAAGCATACTTGCCCTGCCATGATGTTCCTGTTGCTGTGTGGGACAATTAGTAGACACCCTGTGGATGTTTGTGGAGGGAGGCATGAAGTACACGGCTTTGTAAATCTCTCGGAAGTCCCTCAGAAAGCCCTGAGGGCTCCAGGGCTCATGCCGTGAGCACAAGCAGTGAGGTGAGCTCTGGGCCCAAAGCTGGCCCAACCAAAGTGCCTTGACAGAGGGATGAGGTGACAGCCATGCTCCAGGGATCACGGCCACTGATAGTGATTCCCATGAACAGGGGCCCCCTGCATCACTCCCTCAGCACCACTCATTCCAGGCAACTCAACAGATGTCAGGGAAGGGGGTGAGGGGCCAAGGGCTTCAGGGACAGTCTGGTGACCTGGACCCTAAACAATTGATGGCAGCTGAAGTCCCTGCCTACTGGGTCCGTCTCACCAAGTTTGAGTGGTTGGTGAAAACACCACAGAACAGCCTATTGTGGTTATAGCAAGCACTTAGTGATAATCCAATATATCACTGGATATAACTTCGACTTTTGTGAACCTGGGCAAGTGACACAGTCTCTGTGTATCCACTGTCTCCTCTTCTGATAAAAGCAGTGCCTGCTTCACGGTGCCAGGGCGGGAAGGAAAGTCCTGGAAGGTAACAGAGCATGGCAAGTACTGGCTTTAGCTGTTAATGGTTATTGTTACTGTGAATTTCCCTTCTCAAGAAACTCATGAGGATGTTGTTGGGAGGGTTACAGTGATGGGTCCATTGGCTCACACCTGTTCTCAGGGGACTGAACCATCAAGCAGTGAAGAATGTCAGGCTCAAGTATTGTATACACCTTATATGTGCAAAGCCTGACTCTTTCTAGCTGTGCGAACTGGGCCAAGTCCTTATCCTTTGAGCCTTAATTTCCTCACCTGTAAAATACAATGAATGACGGTTGTATGGATCAAATCGCATAATAACTATCAGCCGTTAGTCTACCCTTCTACTGAACATATGTATGAGCTAAGACAGTGTGTTAGGGCTCTGCAGTGAAGCAGAACCAATAAGATACCTATACCTCTGTCTATATATCTATACCTATCTATATCCTATCCTATCCTGTCCTATCCTAATCTGTCTGCCTATCTATCTATCTATCCACCTATCTATCAATCTATCATCTATCTATCAAAAGGGGAAGAGAGACATAAAGAGATTTATTTAAGGAATTGGTCCATGCAATTGCGGGGGCTGGCAAGTCTGACATCTGTAGGACAGGATGGCAGGCTGGAAACTCAGGGAAGAGTGGAGCTTGCAGTCTTCAGTCCAAATTCATTAGGGCAGCAGGCAGGAAACTCAAGCAGGGTTTCTATTTTACAGTCTGAGGCATAATTTCTTCTTTTGGGGGAAATCCTCAGTCTTCGCTCTTAAGATTTTCTACTGATTGGATGGGGCCCACCCGTAACGTGGAAAGTCATCTGCTTTACTCAACGTCTACTGATTTTAATGTTAATCGCACCATTAAGATACCGTCACAGTGACATCTTGACTGGTGTTTGACCAAAAAACTGGGCACCGTAGCCTTGTCAAGTTGACACACAGACGGGTTGGAAGATGGCGGAAGAGTAAGACGCGGAGATCGCCTTCCTCCCCACGGATACACCAGAAATACATCTACACGTGGAACAACTCCTACAGAACACCTACTGAAGGCTGGCAGAAGACCTCAGAGCTCCCAAAAGGCAAGAAACTCCCCACGTACCTGGGTAGGGCAAAAGAAAAAAAGAAAAAACAGAGACAAAAGAATAAGGACGGCACCTGCACCAGTGGGAGGGAGCTGTGAAGGAGGAAAAGTTTCCACACACTAGGAAGCCCCTCCGCGGGCGGAGACTGCGGGAGGCGGAAGGGGGAGCTTCGGCACCGCGGAGTAGTGCACAGCGACGGGTGCAGAGGGCAAAGCGGGGAGATTCCTGCACAGACGATCGGTGCCGACCGGCACTCACCAGCCCGAGAGGCTTGTCTGCTCACCCACCGGGGCGGGCGGGGCTGCGAGCTGAGGCTCGGGTTTCGGTTTCGGCCGGAGCGCAGGGAGAGGACTGGGGTTGGCGGCTTGAACATAGCCTGAAGGGGTTGGTGCGCCACGACTAGCCGGGAGGGAGTTCGGGGAAAAGCCTGCACCTGCCGAGGAGGCAAGAGACTTTTTCTTCCCTCTTTGTTTCCTGGTGCGCGAGGAGAGGGGTTTAAGAGCGCTGCTTAAAGGAACTCCAGAGACGGGCGCGAGCCGCGGCTAAAAGTGCGAACCCCAGAGACGGGCGCGAGCCGCGGCTAAAACCGCGGACCCCAGAGGCGGGCGGGAGACGCTAAGGCTGCTGCTGCCGCCACCAAGGAGCCTGTGTGCGAGCACAGGTCACGCTCCACACCCCTCTTTCGCGAAGCCTGTGCAGCCCGCCACTGCCAGGTTCCCGGGATCCAGGGACAACTTCCCCGGGAGTACGCACGGCGGGTCTCAGGCTGGTGCAACGTCACGCCGGCCTCTGCCGCAACGTCACGCCGCCTCTGCCGCCGCAGCCCCGCCCCGCACGCAGTGCCCCTCCTTCCCCCATCCCCCAACCCCCGGCCTGAGTGAGCCGGAGGCCCCGAATCAGCGGCTCCTTTAACCCCGTCCTGTCTGAGCGAAAAACAGACGCCCTCCAGCGACCTACACGCAGAGGCAGGGCCAAATCCAAAGCTGAGCTCCTGTGAGCTGTAAGAACAAAGAAGAGAAAGGGAAATCTCTCCCAGTAGCCACAGAAGCAGCGGATTAAAGCTCCACAATCAACTTGATATACCCTGCATCTGTGGAATACCTGAATAGACAAGGAACGATCCCAAATTGAAGAGGTGGAATTTAGGAGCGAGATCTATGATTTTTTTCCCTTTTCCTCTTTTTGTGAATGTGTACGTGTATGCTTCTGTGTGAGATCTTGTCTGTATAGTCTTGCTTCCACCATTTGTCCTAGGGCTCTATCCGTCCATGGTTTTAAAAAAAATTTTTTTTTCTTAATAAATAATTTTAATTGTAATAACTTTATTATACTTTACCTTCGTTATTTCTTTCTTTCTTTCCTTCCTTCCTTCCCTCCTTTAGACAACGAATCACCCCAAAATGAGGAGGTGGTCTCTGAGAGCAAGATTTATGACTTTTCCCCCTTTACCTCTTTTTGTGAACGTGTATGTGTATGCTTCTGTGTAAGATTTTCTCTGTATAGCTTTGCTTCCAACATTTGTCCTAAGGTTCTATCCGTCCCTTTTTAAAATTTTTTTTCTAAATATTTTTTAATTCAATAACTATATTATACTTTATTTTATTTTTACTGTATCTTCTTTCTTTCTATCTTTTTTCCTTCTTTCCCTCCTTCCTTCCTTCCTTCCTTCCTTCCTCCCTCCCTCCCTCCCTCCTTTCTTTCCTTCTTTGCTTCTTTCTTCCTTCCTTCCTTTCCTCCTTTCCTTCTTTCTCTCCTCATACTTCTACTAATTCTCTCTACATTTTCTCCTTCTTTCCCTCCTTCCTTCCTTCCTCCCTCCCTCCCTCCCTCCCTCCTTTCTTTCCTTCTTTGCTTCTTTCTTCCTTCCTTCCTTTGCTCCTTTCCTTCTTTCTTTCCTCATACTTCTACTAATTCTCTCTACATTTTCTCCTTCTTTCCCTCCCTCCTTCCTTCCTTCCTTCCTCCCTCCCTCCCTCCTTTCTTTCCTTCTTTGCTTCCTTCTTCCTTCCTTCCTTTCCTCCTTTCCTTCTTTCTTTCCTCATACTTCTACTAATTCTCTCTACTTTTTCTCCCTTTTATTCTGAGCTGTGTGGATGAAAGGCTCTTGGTGCTCCAGCCCAGGAGTCAGGGCTCTGCCTCTGAGGTAGGAGAGCCAACTTCAGGACACTGGTCAACAAGAGACCTTCCAGCTCCACATAATATTAAATGGTGGAAATCTGCCAGAGACCTCCATCTTAACACCAGCACCCAGCTTCACTCAACGACCAGCAAGCCACAGTGCTGGACAACCTATGCCAAACAACTAGCAAAACAGGAACACAACCCCACCTATTAGCAGAGAGGCTGCCTAAAATCATAATAAGGCCACAGACACCCCAAAACACACCACCAGACGTGAACCTGCCCACTAGAGAGACAAGATCCAGCCTCATCCAGCACAACACAGGCACTAGTCCCCTCCACAAGGAAGCCTACACAACCCACTGAAACAACCTTAGCCACTGGAGACAGACATCAAAAACAACGGGAACTACGAAAGTGCAGCCTGCAAAAAGGAGACCCCAAACACAGTAAGATAAGCAAAATGAGAAGACAGAAAAACACACAGCAGATGAAGGAGCAAGATAAAAACCCACCAGACCTAACAAATGAAGAGGAAATAGGCAATCTACCTGAAAAAGAATTCAGAATAATGATAGTAAGGATGATCCGAAATCTTGGAAGTAGAATGGACAAAATGCAAGAAACAGTTAACAAGGACCTAGAAGACATAAAGATGAAACAAGCAATGATGAACAACGCAATAAATGAAATTAAAAGTACTCCAGATAGGATCAATAGCAGAATAACTGAGGCAGAAGAACGGATAAGTGACCTGGAAGATAAAGTAGTGGAAATAACTACAGCAGAGCAGAATAAAGAAAAAAGAATGAAAAGAACTGAGGACAGTCTCAGAGACCTCTGGGACAACATTAAATACACCAACATTCGAATTATAGGGGTCGCAGAAGAAGAAGAGGAAAAGAAAGGGACTGAGAAAAGATTTGAAGAGATTATAGTTGAAAACTTCCCTAATATGGGAAAGGAAATAGTTAATCAAGTCCAGGAAGCACAGAGAGTACCATACAGGATAAATACAAGGAGAAATACGCCAAGACACATATTAATCAAACTGTCAAAAATTAAATACAAAGAAAGCATATTAAAAGCAGCAAGGGAAAAACAACAAATAGCACACAAGGGAATCCCCATAAGGTTAACAGCTGATCTCTCAGCAGAAACCCTACAAGCCAGAAGGGAGTGGCAGGACATACTGAAAGTGATGAAGGAGAAAAACCTGCAACCAAGACTACTCTACCCAGCAAGGATCTCATTCAGATTTGATGGAGAAATTAAAACCTTTACAGACAAACAAAAGCTGAGAGAGTTCAGCACCACCAAACCAGCTTTACAACAAATGCTAAAGGAACTTCTCTAGACAAGAAACACAAGAGAAGGAAACGACCTATAATAACGAACCCAAAACCATATAGAAAATGGGAATAGGAACAAACATATCGATAATTACCTTAAATGTAAATGGACTAAATGCTCCCACCAAAAGACACAGATTGGCTGAATGGATACAAAAACAAGACCCTTATATATGCTGTCTACAAGAGACCCACTTCAGACCTAGAGACACATACAGACTGAAAGTAAGGGGATGGAAAAAGATATTCCATGCAAATGGAAACCAAAAGAAAGCTGGAGTAGCAATTCTCATATCAGACAAAATAGACTTTAAAATAAGGACTATTAAAAGGGACAAAGAAGGACACTACATAATGATCAAGGGATCGATCCAAGAAGAAGATATAACAATTGTAAATATTTATGCACCCAACATAGGAGCACCTCAATACATAAGGCAAGTACTAACAGCCATAAAAGGGGAGATCGACAGTAACACATTCATAGTAGGGGACTTTAAAACCCCATTTTCACCCATGGACAGATCATCCAAAACGAAAATAAATAAGGAAACACAAGCTTTAAATGATACATTAAACAAGATGGACTTAATTGATATTTATAGGACACTCCATCCAAAAACAACAGAATACACATTTTTCTCAAGTGCTCATGGAACATTCTCCAGGATAGATCATATCTTGGGTCACAAATCAAGCCTTGGTAAATTTAAGAAAACTGAAATTGTATCAAGTATCTTTTCTGACCACAACGCCATACGACTAGATATCAATTACAGGAAAAGATCTGTAAAAAATACAAACACATGGAGGCTAAACAATACACTACTTAATAATGAAGTGATCACTGAAGAAATCAAAGAGGAAATAAAAAAATACCTAGAAACAAATGCCAACGGAGACACAACAACCCAAAACCTATGGGATGCAGCAAAAGCAGTTCTAAGGGGGAAGTTTATAGCAATACAAGCCCACCTTCAGAAGCAGGAAACATCTCGAATAAACAACCTAACCTAGCACCTCAAGCAATTAGAGAAAGAAGAACAAAAAAACCCCAAAACTAGCAGAAGGAAAGAAATCATAAAAATCAGATCAGAAATAAATGAAAAAGAAATGAAGGAAACAATAGCAAAGATCAATAAAACTAAAAGCTGGTTCTTTGAGAAGATAAACAAAATAGATAAACCACTAGCCAGACTCATCAAGAAAAAACGGGAGAAGACTCAAATCAATAGAATTAGAAATGAAAAAGGAGAAGTAACAACTGACACTGCAGAAATAAAAAAAATCATGAGAGATTACTACAAGCAACTCTATGCCAATAAAATGGACAATCTGGAAGAAATGGACAAATTCTTAGAAATGCACAACCTGCCAAGACTGAATCAGGAAGAAATAGAAAATATGAACAGACCAATCACAAGCACTGAAATTGAAACTGTGATTAAAAAGCTTCCAACAAACAAAAGCCCAGGACCAGATGGCTTCACAGGTGAATTCTATCAAACGTTTAGAGAAGAGCTAACATCTATCCTTCTCGAACTCTTCCAAAATGTAGCAGAGGGAGGAACACTCCCAAATTCCTTCTACGAGGCCACCACCACCTTGATACCAAAACCAGACAAGGATGTCAGAAAGAAAGAAAACTACAGGCCAATATCACTGATGAACATAGATGCAAAAATCCTCAACAAAATACTAGCAAACAGAATCCAACAGCACATTAAAAGGATCATACACCATGATCAAGTGGGGTTTATTCCAGGAATGCAAGGATTCTTCAATAATACGCAAATCTGTCAATGTGGTAAACCATATTAACAAATTGAAGGAGAAAAACCATATGATCATCTCAATAGATGCAGAGAAAGCTTTCGACAAAATTCAACACCCATTTATGATAAAAACCCTGCAGAAAGTAGGCATAGAGGGAACTTTCCTCAACATGATAAAGGCCATGTATGACAAGCCCACAGCAAACATCATCCTGAATGGTGAAAAACTGAAAGCATTTCCACTAAGATCAGGAACAAGACAAGGTTGCCCACTCTCACCACTCTTATTCAACATAGTTTTGGAAGTTTTAGCCACAGCAATCAGAGAAGAAAAGGAAATAAAAGGAATCCAAATCGGAAAAGAAGAAGTAAAGCTGTCACTGTTTGCAGATGACATGATACTATACATAGAGAATCCTAAAGATGCTACCAGAAAACTACTAGAGCTAATCAATGAATTTGGTAAAGTAGCAGGATACAAAATTAATGCACAGAAATCTCTGGCATTCCTATATACTAATGATGAAAAATCTGAAAGTGAAATCAGGAAAACACTCCCATTTACCATTGCAACAAAAAGAATAAAATATCTAGGAATAAACCTACCTAAGGAGACAAAAGACCTGTATACAGAAAATTATAAGACACTGATGAAAGAAATTAAAGATGATACAAATAGATGGAGAGATATACCATGTTCTTGGGTGGGAAGAATCAATATTGTGAAAATGACTCTACTACCCAAAGCAATCTACAGATTCAATGCAATCCCTATCAAACTACCACTGGCATTTTCCACAGAACTAGAACAAAAAATTTCACAATTTGTATGGAAGCACAAAAGACCCCGAATAGCCAAAGCCCTCTTGAGAACGAAAAACGGAGCTGGAGGAATCAGGCTCCCTGACTTCAGACTATACTACAAAGCTACAGTAATCAAGAGAGTATGCTACTGGCACAAAAACAGAAAGATAGATCAATGGAACAGAATAGAAAGCCCAGAGATAAACTCTCGCACATATGGTCACCTTATCTTTGATAAAGGAGGCAGGAATGTACAGTGGAGAAAGGACAGTCTCTTCAATAAGTGGTGCTGGGAAAACTGGACAGGTACATGTAAAAGTATGAGATTAGATCACTCCCTAACACATACACAAAAATAAGCTGAAAATGGATTAAAGACCTAAATGTAAGGCCAGAAACTATCAAACTCTTAGAGGAAAACATAGGCAGAACACTCTGTGACATAAATCACAGCAAGATCCTTTTTGACCCACCTCCTAGAAAAATGGAAATAAAAACAAAAATAAACAAGTGGGACCTAATGAAACTTAAAAGCTTTTGCACAGCAAAGGAAACCTTAAACAGGACGAAAAGACATCCCTCAGAATGGGAGACAATAGTTGCAAATGAAGCAACTGACAAAGGATTAATCTCCAAAATTTATAAGCAGTTCATGCAGCTCAATAACAAAAAAACAAATAATCCAATCCAAAAATGGGCAGAAGACCTAAATAGACATTTCTCTCAAGAAGATATACAGATTGCCAACAAACACATGAAAGAATGCTCAACATCATTAATCATTAGAGAAATGCAAATCAAAACTACAATGAGATATCATCTCACATCAGTCAGAATGGCCATCATCAAAAAATCTAGAAACAATAAATGCTGGAGAGGATGTGGAGATAAGGGGACACTCTTGCACTGCTGGTGGGAATGTGAATTGGTTCAGCCACTATGGAGAACAGTATGGAGGTTCCTTAAAAAACTACAAATAGAATTACCATATGACCCAGCAATCCCACTACTGGGCATATACCCTGAGCAAGCCAAAATTCAAAAGGAGTCATGTACCAAAATGTTCATTGCAGCTCTATTTACAATAGCCCGGAGATGGAAACAACCTAAGCGCCCATCATCGGATGAATGGATAAAGAAGATGTGGCACATATACACAATGGAATATTACTCAGCCTTAAAAAGAAATGAAATTGAGCTATTTGTAATGAGATGGATAGACCTAGAGTCTGTCATACAGAGTGAAGTAAGTCAGAAAGTAAAAGACAAATACCGTATGCTAACACATATATATGGAATTTAAGGGAAAAAAAATGTCATGAAGAACCTAGGGGTAAGACAGGAATAAAGACGCAGACCTACTGGAGAATGGACTTGAGGATATGGGGAGGGGGAAGGGTGAGCTTTGACAGGGCGAGAAAGAGTCATGGACATATACACACTAACAAACGTAGTAAGGTAGATAGCTAGGGGGAAGCAGCCGCAAGGCACAGGGATATTAGCTCGGTGCTTTGGGACAGCCTGGAGGGGTGGGATGAGGAGAGTGGGAGGGAGGGAGACGCAAGAGGGAAGACATATGGGAACATATGTATATGTATAGCTGATTCATTTTGTTATAAAGCAGAAAATAACACACCATTGTAAAGCAATTATACCCCAATAAAGATGTTTAAAAAAAAAATTGACACACAAAATTAATCATCACAGTTTTGTAACTTCTCCAAGCCTGTTTCTCAAGCATCAAATGATATTGATAATACCTAAGTTATAACATTTTTTAAACAAATATTTTTCCCATATATTTTGTGTTCCAGGAAGTTCTACATGCTTGAGATATAGCAATGAGCAGAACAGATTCTCCATCTTGACTGAGCTCACATTTCGAGGTGATGAGGAGAGGACATTATTTAATTGCTGTATAGACGGTCAATATCGATAAGTGCTAGGAAGGAAAACAAAGCAGAAGCTGCTGTTGAGAAGGTTAAATGGGATAATGTAGACAAGGAGCATAGCTAAGGATTGAGCAGAATTTAGGTGCTCAGTTGATGTGGGCTTCCTTCCTTTCCCGTATCACAGTGTAATGTGATAAACAGTTTTCTTTACCTTACCAGAAATTATATGTTTCCCCTTCTTGGCATAGCCCATCTTTCAGCAAATCTTGATCATGCCGGTGGCCTTCAGACAAACACTGGGAAAATGGTGAAAAATATACTTTTGCTTCCCTAGGTGCCTAAGCAAAGTTATTTTATCCCTGGGCACAGAAATCTGGAATTTTAGAAGGGGTAAAAAAAATTGTTTTTTTTATTTTTTATTGAAGTATAGTTGATTTACAGTTTATAGTTGTTAGTTTCTGATGTACAGAAAAGTGATTCATATATATATATATGTATGTATGTATGTATGTGTGTATTCTTTTTCATATTCTTTTCCGTTATGATTTATTACAGGATATTGAATATAGTTCCCTGTGCTATACAGTAGGATCTTGTTGTTTATCCATTTTTTATATAATAGTCTGTTTCTGCTAATCCCAAACTCGCAATCCATCCCTCTCCCACTCCTCCTCCCCCTTGGCAACCACAAGTCTGTTCTCTATGTCTGTGAGTTTGTTTCTGTTTTGTAGTAAGTTCATTGGTGTTATATTTTAGATTTCACATATAAGTGATATCATATGGTATTTGTCTTCCTCTTTTTGAAGTACTTCATTTAGTATGGTAATCTCTAGGCCCATCCATGTTGCTGCAAATGGCATTATTTCATTCTTTTTTATGGCTGAGGACTGTCCCATTGTATATATGTACCACATCTTCTTTATCCATTCCTCTGTTGATGGGCATTTAGGTTGTTTCCTTGTCTTGGCTATTGTAAATAGTGCTGCTATATAGAACATAGGGGTGTATGTATCTTTTTGAATTATAGTTTTGTCCAGATAAATGACCAGAAGTGGAATTGCTGGATGATATGGCAACTCTATTTTTAGTTTTTTGAGGACCTCACTCCAATGAGCATGGTACATTACATGGCAAAGGTGAAGGGATTTTGTATATGTAATTAAGGTCTCTAATCTGTTGATTTTGAACTAATCAAAGGAGTTTCGTATGGGTGGGACTGAGCTAATCAGGTAAGCCCTTTAAAAGAATTGAGCCCTACCTGATATCAGAGAGTTTCTCTTGCTGCCATGCTGTGAAGAAGCCTCTTGAAGGGTCCACAGGGCCAGAACTGGAGCTGAGAATGCTGAGAATGGTCCCCAGTCAACAGCCAGCAAGGAAATGGGAACCTTGGTCCTACAACTCCAAGGAGCTGAATTCTGGCAACAACCAGTGAGCTTGGAAAAGGACACCAAACTTCAGAAAGGCATGTAGCCCGGTTATTCCTAGATTGCAGACCTAAGAGTAAGAGGGCCAGGCCACACTGACCAGACTCCTGACCCAGGGAAGCTGTGAGGTAATGAATGTATGTTGTTTTAAGCTGCTAAGTTTATGGTGATTTGTTACACAGCAACAGAAAACTAATATACCAACCGGACCAAAATGCAAGGAGATTGTAGATGAACTCCTGATGAGCAGAGCAAGATGGGGAAAGGTGGGGAGACCCCTGGAAAACACCCAGTACAGCACCTCAGGGGAGCTGGCTACCGCAAAGACAGCACTGCCTACCCCCTTTTCCAAAGATTCTGAGCTGGGAAATCTAGTAGGTTTTATACAGGTTTCCTCCTGACCAAGGCCCAGTGGCAGGGCAGGGCATCTGCTAAGGCTGCCAGGGTCAATGCCCTCCTGATATTCTGGCATGTTCCATCTAGCCCTGTGGATAAAGCCTCAGGAGATAAGTGGTTCAATACCAGAGCACTGTAAGGCTCTGCAGCATCTTGCCCCATAAAGGACTGGTGTCTTATGGGGCACCCCTGCCCTTTCCCACATGGATCCAGGCCTTCTTTATCTTAGGGTCAGTCTTGAGCCTCAGCCAACTACAGGTACCAAACACTGTGTGAGTTATAACACTTACTTGTGAGTGTCCCCAGCTCAAAGCAGCTTACACAAACAAGGGTTTCATTTGCTCATACAGCTGGGAACATCCAAGGGTGGGTGGGGAGGCCCAGGGACAGAAGAGGTCTTGAGATGCTTTCTCCCATCTCTGCTAGGCTCTTCTTGGTTTGATTTCCTGACTTCACACAGTGGTAGGGATGAGGCTACAAGCAGATCCAGCATCACATCCTTCCAACTTTGATCTGAGATGCAAGGCAAAGGCCTTTTTGTAGGTCACCACATTGAAAAATCCCAGTGCTTTGGGTCACATACTGCTGAACCAGGCATTGTGGTCAGGGAAGTGGGGTATACAGCCTGGTTATGTAACAACATATGGCCAGAGGTTGAGGATATGTAATTGGCTATTATCTAAACTCACCCATCAGCATGGTGGAGACGAGCTGTTCCCATAGAAAGACAGATAACTAATACTCATTTCTTTGATATTTCAAGCTATTGATCTCAGTTTGTCAGCATGTGTTTATCAGGCATATATGCTATCGATTGGAAGAAGAGCTTCTCTTTTTTTTTAACATCTTTATAGGAGTATAATTGCTTTACAGTGTTGTGTTAGTTTCTGCTTTATAACAAAGTGAATCAACTATACATATACATATATCCCCATATCCCCTCCCTCTTGCGTATCCCTCCCACCTGCCCTATCCCACCCTTGTAGTTCGTCACAAAGCACTGAGCTGGTCTCCCTCTGCCATGAGGCTGCTTCCCACTAGCTATCTATTTTACGTTTGGTAGTGTATATATGTCCATGCCACTCTTTCACTTCGTCCCAGCTTACCCTTCCCCCTCCCCGCATCCTCAAGACCATTCTCTATGTCTTTATCCCTGTCCTGCCCTTGGTTCTTCAGAACCACTTTTTTTTTTAGATTCCATATATATGTGTTAGCATACGATATTTGTTTTGCTCTTTCTGACTTACTTCACTCTGTATGACAGACTCTAGGTCCATCCACCTCACTGCAAGTAACTCAATTTCGTTTCTTTTAATGGCAGAGTAATAGTCCATTGTACATATGTGCCACATCTTCTTTATCTATTCATCTGTCGACGGACACTTAGGCTGTTTCCATATCCTGCTTATTGTAAATAGTACTGAAATGAACATTGTGGTACATGACTCTTTTTGAATTATGGTTTACTCAGGGTATATGTCCAGTAGTGGGATTGCTGGGTTGTATGGTAGTTCTATTTTTAGTTTTTTTGGAACCTCCATACTGTTCTCCATAGTGGCTGTATCAATTTACATTCCCACCAACAGGGCAAGAGGGTTTCCTTTTCTCCACACCCTCTCCAGCATTTATTTTTTCTAGATTTTTTTGATGATGGCAATTCTGACTGGTGTGAGATGACACCTCATTGTAGTTTTGATTTCTATTTCTCTAATGATTAGTGATGTTGAGCATCCTTTCATGTGTTTGTTGACAATCTGTATATCTTCTTTGGAGAAATGTCTATTTAGGTCTTCTGTCCATTTTTGGATTGGGTTGTTTGTTTTTTTGATATTGAGCTGCATGAGCTGATTGTATGTTTTGGAGATTAATCCTTTGTCAGTTGCTTCATTTGCAAATATTTTCTGCCATTCTAAGAGTTGTCTTTTCATCTTGTTTAGGGTTTCCTTCACTGTGCAAAAGCTTTTAGGTTTCATTAGGTCCCATTTGTTTATTTTTGTTTTTATTTCCTTTTCTCTAGGAGGTGGGTCAAAAAGGATCTTGCTGTGATTTATGTCATACAGTGCTCTACCTATATTTTCCTCTAAGAGTTTTATAGTGTCTGGTCTTACATTTAGGTCTTTAATCCATTTTGAGTTTATTTTTGTGTATGGTGTCAGAGAGTATTCTAATATTATTCTTTTACATGTAGCTCTCTAGTTTTCCCAGCACCACTTATTGAAGAGGCTGTCTACTTCTCATTGTATATTCTTGCCTCCTTTATCAAAAATTAGGTGACCAAATGTGTGTGGGTTTATCTCTGGGCTTTCTATCCTGTTCCATTAATCTATGTTTCCATTTTTGTGCCAGTACCATATTGTCTTCATTACTGTAGCTTTATAGTATAGTCTGAAGTCCAGGAGCCTGATTCCTCCATCTCCGTTTTACTTTCTCAAGATTGCTTTGGCTATTCAGGGCCTTTTGTGTTTTCATGCAAATTGTGAAATTTTTTGTTCTAGTTCTGTGAAAAATGCCATTGGTAGTTTGATAGGGATTGCATTGAATCTGTAGATTGCTTTGGGTAGTATAGTCATTTTCACAATATTGATTCCTCTAATCCAAGAACATGGTATATCTCTCCATCTATTTGTATCACCTTTAATATCTTTCATCAGTGTCTTATAGTTTCCTGTATACAGGTCTTTTGTCTCCTTAGGTAGGTTTATTCCTAGGTATTTTTTTCTTTTTGTTGCAATAGTAAATGGGAGTGTTTCCTTAATTTCTCTTTCAGATTTTTCATCATTAGTATATAGAAATGCAATAGATTTCTGTGCATTAATTTTGTATCCTGCTACTTTACCAAATTCATTGATTAGCTCTAGTAGTTTTCTGGTAGCATCTTTAGGATTCTCTATGTATAGTATCATATCATCTGCAAACAGGGACAGTTTTACTTCTTCTTTTCAGATTTGGATTTCTTTTATTTCTTTTTCTTCTCTGATTACTGTGGCTAAAACTTCCAAAACTATGTTGAATAATAGTGGTGAGAGTGGACAGCCTTGTCTTATGCCTGATCTTAGTGGAAATGGTTTCAGTTTTCACCACTGAGAATGATGTTGTCTGTGGGTTTGTCATATCTGGCCTTTATTATGTTGAAGTAAGTTCCCTCTATGTCTACGTTCTGGAGGGTTTTCATCATAAATTGGTGTTGTATTTTGTGAAAGCTTTTTCTGCATCTATTGAGATAATCATATGGTTTTTATCCTCCAATTTGTTATTATGGTGTGTCACATTGATTGATTTACGTATATTGAAGAATCCTTGCATTCCTGGGATAAACCCCACTTGATCATGGTGTATGATCCTTTTAATGTGCTGTTGGATTCTGTTTGCTAGTATTTTGTTGAGGATTTTTGCATCTATGTTCATCAGTGATACTGGCCAGTAGTTTTCTTTTTTTGTGACATCTTTGTCTGGTTTTGGTATCAGGGTGATGGTACCTCATAGAATGAGGTACCTCATAGAATGAATTTGGGAGTGTTCCTCTCCCTGCTATATTTTGGCAGAGTTTGAGAAGGATAGGTGTTAGCTCTTCTCTAAATGTTTGGTAGAATTCACCTGTGAAGCCATCTGGTCCTGGGCTTTTGTTTGTTGGAAGATTTTTAATCACAGTTTCAATTTCAGCTCTTGTGCTTGATCTGTTCATATTTTTTATTTCTTCCTGGATCAATCTCAGAAGGTTGTGCTTTTCTAAGAATTTGTCCATTTCTTCCAGGTTGTCCATTTTATTGCCATATAGTTGCTTGTATTTATCTCTCATGTTCCTTTGTATTTCTGCAGTGTCAGCTGTTACTTCTCCTTTTTCATTTCTTTTGTTTTTGTTTTTTTTTTTTTTTTTTTTGCTGTATGTGGACCTCTCCCGTTGCGGAGCACAGGCTCCAGACATGCAGTCTCAGTGACCATGGCTCACAGGCCTAGCTGCTCTGCAGCATGTGGGGTCTTCCCAGACTGGGGCACGAACCCGTGTCCCCCTCATTGGCAGGCAGACTCTCAACCACTGCACCACCAGGGAAGCCCTTCATTTCTAATTCTGTTGATTTGAGTCTTTTTCCTTTTTTTCTTGATGAGTCAGGCTAATGGTTTATCAATTTTGTTTATCTTCTCAAAAAACCAGCTTTTAGTGTTATTGATCTTTGTTACTGTGTCCTTCATTTCTTTTTCATTTATTTCTAATCTGATCTTTATGATTTCTTTCCTTCTGTTAACTTTGGGTTTTTTTTTTTGTTGTTCTTCTTTCTCTAATTGCTTTAGGTATAAGGTTAGGTTGTTTAGTTGAGATGTTTCTTGTTTCTTGAGGGAGGATTATATTGCTATGAACTTCCTTCTTAGAACTGCTTTTGCTGCATCCCATAGATTTTCTGTCATCATATTTTTATTGTCATTTGTTTCTAGGTATTTTTGTTCCCTCTTTGATTTCTTCAGTGATCTCTTGATTATTTAGTAGTATATTGTTTATTCTCCATGTGTTTGTATATTTTACAGTTTTTTTTTCTGTAATTGATATCTAGTCTCATAGCATTGTGGTCAGAAAATATACTTGATACAATTTTAATGTTCTTAAATTTACCAAGGTTTGATTTGTGACCCAAGATATGATCTATCCTGGAGAATGTTCCATGGGCACTTGAGAAGAAAGTGTATTCTGTTGTTTTGGATAGAATGCCCTATAAACATCAATTAAGTCCATCTTGTATAATATGTCATTTAAAGCTTGTGTTTCCTTATTTATTTTCATTTTGGTTGTTCTCTCCATTGGTGAAAATGGGGTGTTAAAGTCCCCTACTATGATTGTGTTACTGTCGCTTTCCCATTTTATGGCTGTTAGCATTTGCCTTATGTATTGAGGTGCTCCTATGTTGGGTGCATAAATATTTACAACTTGTATATCTTCCTCTTGGATTGATCCCTTGATCATTATGTAGTGTCCTTCTTTGTTTCTTGTAATAGTCTTTATTTTAAAGTCTATTTTGTCTGATATGAGAATTGCTACTCCAGCTTTCTTTTGGTTTCCATTTGCATGGAATATCTTTTTCCATCTCCTCATTTTCAGTGTGTATGTGTCCCTAGGTCTGAAGTGGGTCTCTTGTAGACAGCATATATATGGGTCTTGTTCTTGTATCCATTTAGCCAGTCTATGTCTTTTGGTTGCAGCATTTAATCCATTTACATTTAAGGTAATTATCCATATGTATATGGTTTTTACCATTTTCTTAGTTGTTTTGGGTTTGTTATTGTAGGTCTTTTCCTTCTCTTGTGTGTACTACCTGGAGAAGTTCCTTTAGCATATGTTGTAAAACTGGTTTGTTGGTGCTTAATTCTCTTAGCTTTTGCTTGTCTGTAAAGGTTTTAATTTCTCCATCAAATCTGAGTGAGATCCTTGCTGGGTAGAGTAATCTTGATTGTAGGTTTTTCCCTTTCATCACTTTAAATATTTCCTGCCACTCCCTTCTAGCTTGCAGAGTTTCTGCTGAAAAATTAGCTGTTAACCTTATGGCAATTCCCTTGTATGCTATTTGTTGTTTTTCCCTTGTTGCTTTTAATATGTTTTCTTTGTATTTAATTTTTGATAGTTTGATTAATATGTGTCTTGGCATGTTTCTCCTTGGATTTATCCTGTATGGGACTCTCTGCACTTCCTGGACTTGATTAACTATTTCCTTTCCATATTATGGAAGTTTTCATCTATAATCTCTTCAAGTATTTTTTCAGTCCCTTTTTTCCTCTTCTTCTTCTGGAACCCCTATAATTCAAATGTTGGTGCATTTAATGTTGATCCAGACGTCTCTGAGACTATCCTCAATTCTTTTTATTCTTTATTCTGCTTCTCAGTAGTTATTTCCACTCTTTTATCTTCCAGGTCACTTATCTGTTCTTCTGCCTCAGTTATTCTACTATTGATTCTCTCTAGAGAATTTTTAATTTCATTTATTGTATTGTTCATCATTGTTTGTTTGCTCTTTAGTTCTCCTGGTTTCTTGTTAAACGTTTCTTGTATTTTTTCCATTCTGTTCCCAAAATTTTGGATCATCTTTAGTATCATTGCTCTGAGTTCTTTTTCAGGTAGACTGCCTATTTCTTCATTTGTTTGGTCTGGTGGGACTTTACTTGCTCCTTCATCTGACGCATATTTCTCTGTCTTCATATTTGCTTAACTTACTGTGTTTGGGGTCTCCTTTTCACAGGCTGCAAGTTCTTCATTCCCATTGTTTTTGGTGTCTTCCGCCAGTGGGTAAAGTTGGTTCAATGGGTTGTGTAGGCTTCCCTGTGGAGCAGACTGGTGCCTGTTTTCTGGTGGCCGAGTGTGGATCTTGTCTTTCTGGTTGGCAGGACCGCATCTGGTGGTGTGTTTTGGGGTGTCTGTGAACTTACTATGATTTTAAGCAGGCTTTCTGCTAATGGGTGGGGTTGTGTTCCTGCCTTACTAGTTGTTTGGCATGGGGTGTCCAGCACTGGAGCTTGCTGGTCATTGAGTGGAGCTGGCTCTTAGTGTTGAGATGGAGATCTCTGGGAGAGCTCTTTTTTATTACATGGGGCCTGGATGTCTTTGGTGGTCCAATGTCCCGAACTCGGCTCTCCCACCTCAGAGA
The DNA here is from genome assembly GCF_963924675.1 of Phocoena phocoena. Lineage (NCBI taxonomy): Eukaryota > Metazoa > Chordata > Mammalia > Artiodactyla > Phocoenidae > Phocoena > Phocoena phocoena. The sequence continues at coordinate 23,764,020 of NC_089224.1, forward strand.
CTCAGGCCTGACACCTGGCCAGAGCACCAAGACCCTGTCAGCCACACAGCGTCAGTTTCCAGCAGTGCAGCAGCCTCTCTGGTTCAACAATGTGAACTTCAGGTGTTTTCAGACAGCCCAGTACTCTGTAACAGGTGGTGAGACCCTCTTGCTTCTACTGTGGGATCCTTTGACACAGCAGTGCAGTCAGGCTGCCTTCCAGCCAGGTAGAGCTTCTCGTTATCAGAGTGCTTGTTGATACCAACACCGTGTAAAGCACTCCATCTCTGCTGTCCTTCACTGGGGTTTTGGGTGGAGTGTGCTTCAGGGCCTCAAGGAGTTAAGGGTACATCTCGGTGCCATCCCTTCCTCATTCCTTCATGTTATCAGGATTACTGCCATCTTTCAACTCGCCTGCCTCTGGGCAGTCCTCGACCACACCTCATGGGTTCACCAATGCCAGATGCTTGTACACTCAGCAGTCCCACTGGTGCTGCCCTTCTGTCTCTGTCATGGCTTCTATGTGGTCTTCTCCCAACTGAAGCTTTTGCAATTCCTATGGTTCATTCCACCAGTTTCTTGGCACTGATTATGTGCCAACTGGCCAGGGGTGACATAGATTCACTTAAATTGTTTTAGTGCCAAGCTGAGGGACTTAAAAAAAACCTCCCAATTTCCCAATCCAACTCACCCTGCCTTTCCCCCCTTGGTGTCCATACATTTGTTCTCTACATCTGTCTCTATTTCTGCTTTGCAAATAGGTTCATCTGTACCATTTTTCTAGATACCACATATATGCGTTAATATACGATATTTGTTTTTCTCTTTCTGACTTACTTCACTCTGTATGATGGTCTCTAGGTCCATCCGTGTCTCTACAAATGACCCTATTTCATTCCTTTTTATGGCTGAGTAAATAGTCCATTGTATATATGTACCACAGCTTCTTTATTCATTGGGATTGACATGTATACACTACTATGTATAAAATAGATAACTAATGAGAACCTGCTGTATAGCACAGGGAACTCTACTCAGTGCTCTGTGGTGACCTAAATGGGAAGGAAATCCAAAGAAAAGGAAGTATATGTATACATATAGCTGATTTACTTCTCTGTACAGCAGAAACTAACACAACATTGTAAAGCAACTATACCCCAATTAAAAAAAAAAGAAAGAACACTTGCAGAGCTCAACATCCACTTGTGGATCTGTGTAGCTAAGGTTAGTGGGAATCTGAGAAACAACCCATAACAAGATCCCCTAAAGAGCAGAAGTCCTGCAAAGCTGCTAATTCAGAACATTGTTTATTTCAAGGTTAAAATAATGAACTGTATCCATCTATATACAATCTACTTTGCCTTATCAGTAATAGGTGTTTTCAAGTATTATTTATGCAAAAGGTTTATACCTATAATACAAGCAAAGACAAGCACTGGTTAGCTGGGGCTTTGCCCACCTATTAAGTAACTGTCATCAGGAAGGCTGATCTCCCTATCAGAGGCTTAAATGTCTCAGGGTTGAGGCCCCAACCCCAAAGTTCTGAAGGCTCTGTAAAATACACTTGAGTAGAGTGGTGTGTCAGTTTGCTAGGGTTGCCCACATTATGGGTGGCTCAAACAACAGAGGTTCATTTTCTCACAGTTCTGAAGCTGGAAGTCAGAGATCAAGGTGCCGGTCTGGTTGGTTCCTTCTGAGGCCTCTTTCCTTGGTTCTTTGTCCATCATGGTGCGATGTTTGGGAACCACTGTCCTACACACCACACCTAGATCTTGTTACTGAAATGATTCAGAGCATAGCAATGCTTGAAAAAATGATGTTGTAAGAAAAAAAGTCCACTGAAAGAGAAGAGAATGGGAGAGAATGTTAACAGTAGATCCAGAAATTTATATTTATTCTTTGAAGCTGGAGTATAAATCACAGGTTTTGTTGGAGGAGAAGCAGCTGACAGCTATAGGCCAAAATGCAAGTCCAGGGGCTGCATGGGGAGAATCCACCCAGTAGAACCCTGAGACTGCAGTGTGGAGGGAGATGGCAGGAAAGGCAGGGAGGGTAGTTAACATCTGGTGGGTGGCTGCAGCAGCTACACTCCCCCATGTCACCCCAAAGCTCTGTACCTGTGTGTACATGAGACCTGCAGGGGACCCCAAAAATGGCTAGTAAAAGGAAAGCTGTCTATGGTAGAAACAGAAACTAGGATATGATTCCATTTTTGAAAAATGAAATATGTGTGTGCACATGCATAGAGATCTACACCCAGAGAGGGAAACCAACACGTCATGTGATTATTTCAGTTTGGTAGGGTTTCAGGGTCTTTTCTTATGCTTTTAAAAGTTGTTTGGAAATGCTTAATGTGCATATATCAGTTGTATAATCAGAAAAAAATAAAGATAAAAATGTGACACCTTATGAATACACTGTAACATGTCTGCAAGTAGCCTCCTGGCTGTCTGGTCCATCTACTTGGCACGTCATTGTCCGAGTAACATCCCTAAAATCTTGCAACCAGCACTGCGAGGACTCCATGTGCATCTCCCGCTGTGCTCCCACCAGAGGCAGAAGTGCATGAAAGCCCTGGGCTGACTGGGGGCATGGTGAGCACGAGCCCCTGAGACACTGAATCTACGCAGTGGCAAGCTCTTAAAACATTGCTTCTCTTCTAAAACAAACATCTTTATTGGTTTTTAAAAAAATATTAATTAATTAATTTTGGTTGCACCGGATCTTAGCTGCTGCACACAGGATCTTCATTGCCATGTGCGGGATCTTCGTTGCAGCATGTGGGATCTTTTTAGTTGTGGCATGCGGGGATCTAGTTCCCTGACCAGGGATCGAATCCGGGCCCCCTGCATTGGGAGTGTGGAGTCTTACCCACTGGACCACCAGGGAAGTCCCCAAACATCTTAATTGTTGTGGGAAACAATTACCATGTGAATTTTCAAGTGCATTTCTCACTTATGGCTTCTGGTTTATTCCCATCTACAGGTGGGCTTGCTGTCAGTAGGAGTATCTTGGTAGGAGTGTTCAAGAAGTCCGCAGTAGAATAAACTCACTTGGCCATTTAGGGACTTCCTATTAGTGTCTGCCCAACCTTGACTATTTAATGATACCCTCCATATGGCGAACTCATGGTGGCAGTATCCCATGGAGAGGTGGATTTGTTTCCTAGAACCTGGGCCGGCTTGTGAGTGCTTTGGCCAATAAAGGGTGAGTAAATTAAAGCTGTGGCAGGTGAGAGGGTTGGCAGGGCCACCTTGGGCTCCAGGAGTCCTGAACTGCACTGTGGGGAGCTACACCACCCTGCTGGGGACCACGTGACCTCAGGGAGAAGGATCTGCTGAACCCCACCTTCTAGCATGAGGCATGTGAGGGAGGCTGTTTCACACCCTCTGGACCAGCCCATCCAGCAATTGGACTCCACTGCACAGAGTCTGTCAAGGCTGCAAGGCAAATGGCTCCACTGAGACGCACCCCAAAGCCTGACCCACAAAATTACACTTTAATGAACTGATGATTTTTTTTAAACCTCTAAGTTTTAGGGTGGTTTGTTGCACAGCAGTAGGTGACCAGAGCACCTCTGTAAGGTGAACATCCATGCTGGCCAGCTCCCTGCCCTCCCCTGGTGGCTGTGGACCCATTCCCTACACTGGTCACAGGGCCAGCAATTGGCCCCACCCTCAGGCGGACCCCATTCACAGCTCTGCTTTTGTGTTCTTGACCCTGCCAGCGCACCTTGACTCCAAAGGTCATAATGTATTCCAGTGGGTTTAGCGAAGCCTACAGGCGCTCCTGCAGATTGAAAAGGCAAACACTAATCCTGCGGTTGTTGCCCACAGTAAAAATACACAGTGATTCAAGAGGAAACAGCATGCCTTAAATTTGGTGCTGTTTGTTTATTTTTTTAATGTTTTGTAGAAGCCAAGAAAAGAATTTCATTAGACACAGTGACCTTTCGGTGATCCAGTGGGTCATGGTGCAGTTACCTTGAAGCCGAGAAGAAGCCAAATTCATTATCTGATAGCTGAGAGCAGCTACGTATTTACCAATGCCATCCTGGAGTAGTGAATCGAGTCAGCCAGCAGGTATTTTCTGAACCTCCACATGTCCTATTTTGCCAGGAGTGGAATTGAGAAGATGAGTAGGACCTCACTCTGGCCGCAGCGGGCCTTGTTCCAGTTGCAGAGATATACCAAGCAACAAAGAATAAATCCCTTCTTGGGTAGGGACGAAAGGCCTAACCAACAAAGAAGGGGACTTACTGGCTCATGGAGCCAAAACTTCCAGGTGGATCGCAGCAGACGCAGCTTGACTCAGAGCCCACGTGAACATCTGTGTTCACTTCTTTGTTCATCTATGTGACTTTTTCCCTCCAGGATAGATAGCAAGATGTGGGTGGCTGGCTAGCGAGGGCTCCCCTTTCATTCTGATCACCACCACACACTCTCCATCTAAAGCATGGTGCCCCTTCAGTTGATTAGTCGTCATATGTCCTCTACTGTGAATTTCCTTATTCCCATGTTTTGCCCATTTATCTTAGTCTGTCTTTTACTTTTTGATTTGTAGAAGTTATTTTTATACTCACTGTTATTAACCCTTTGTTTTTCATTGTGGTTGAAAACACTTTTTTCCAAGCTGTTGCATGTCTTTAAATTTTTTTTCACTTTTTACTGTGAAATAATTATAGATTCACAGGAAGTTGCAAAATTAGTAGAGAGACCCCATTATACATTTACCCAGTTTTCTCCAAGGTGACGTTTTACAAAACTGTAATACAATTATCAAAATCAGGAAACTGACATTTCTAGGGTTTGTGTGCGCAGTTCTGTGTTGCTCTATCACGTATGCCGATTCCTATAACCACCATCACAACCAAGATACAGAATTGTGGCATCACAACAAAGATCTCCCTCCTGCTGCCTTTTTGTACTCCCACCTACACCCTTTACCCCATGAACCTTGACCCTGGCACACTAATGTATTCTCTAGCTCTATAATTTCTCATTTTGAGAATGTTCTATAGTAGGGTCATACAGTGTCTGACCTTTTGAGATTAGCTTTTTTACTCAGCATAATGCTCTTGAGATCCATCCAAGTGGATATGTGCATTGATAGTTCCTGCCTTTTTATTGCTGGGTAGTAGTCCATGGTACAGATGGACCACAGTTTGTTTAATCATTTACCCTTTCAGGGACATTTTGGTTGTTTCTAATTTTAAGCTATTACAAGTGAAGCTGCTGTGGCATCCATGGACAGGTTTTGAGTAGACATAAGTTTTCATTTCTCTAGGCTACATGCTTGGGACTACAAGTGCTGGGTCATATGGTAAGTGTATGTTTAGTTTTTTAGGAAACTGCTGTACTATTTTCCAAAGTGGTGATAACCCTGTACATTCCACCAGCTGTGTGTGAGAGATCCATCCTCATTCTCACCAGCCTGTGGTCTTTCATTACTTATTATGTTAGCTGTTCTGATAGGTGTCTTGTGATAGCTCCTTGTGGTTTTAATTTTCCTGATGGCTAGTGATGTTGAACGTCTTTTCATATACTTAATTTGTCACCTCTATATCCTCTTCAGTGACTGTTTCTTCGTGTCTTTTGATCATTTTCTAATTGGATTATTTATACTTTTAATGTTGAGTTTTGAGAGTTCTTTATATATTCTAGATATGAATCCTTTGTCACATATGTGTTTTGCAAATACAGTTGATCTTCACTATTCATGTGTTCTATATTTGCAAATTTACCTACTCACTAAAATTTATTTTTAAGCCCCAAAACAATACACATGGTGCTTTTGTGGTCATTTGTGAACACTCACAAGACAGTGAAAAATGTCAGCTCCGTGGTGCACACATTCCCAGCTGAGGTTGAACAACGCGATGCTCTGCCTTCTTATAAACAAGTGTCCTTTTCATGGTCTGTGTAGTGCCACATTTTTCACATCTTTGTGCTTTCTGTTGGCTGTTTCGCTGTTTAAAATAGCCTCAAATATAGTGCTGAAATGCTATCTAGTGTTCCTAAGCACAAGAATGCTGTGATGTGCATTAGAAGAAAACATGTGCATAAGATAAGCTTCATCCAGGTGTGAGTTATGGTGCTGTTGGCCATGAGTTCAATGTCAATGAATGAACAATATGGTACATACAGAAAAAGGAAGAAGAAATTTGCCAAACTGTAGGTGAGGCTGCTGTGGAAAGTGCTAAAGTAACATCTCTAGTGCATGAAGAAACTATGGAAAAGCACTTAAATTTGTGGATTCATGAGATGACAACTGACAAAGGAATGCATAGTGACAGACTGTTTGTGAGGAAAGACGAAGCCAACTGATGGTCACATTGCCCCATGTCAGGAAAACATAAACCCTTCTCAGATGCACTGGCCAGCTCACACATATGAAAAAGTGAGACAGTGTGAAAATGTTAAACTTGCAGGTGAGGCAGCTTCTGAGGATAAATTCTTCTGGGAAAGAATTTTAAAAATACCTGTTAATTATACAGGAAAAAGGTTATGTGGAAGAACATGTTTTCAATGCTGATGAGACAGGCTTGATTTACAAGGACAATGGCAAACAAACCTATATAATGAAAATGGTGTTTGGGTTAATGAAAATGGAGTGACCAGAGGCTCACAGGAACCTAACCCTGTATTTCCCCGAGGAGCTATGTACCAGTATTTGCTAACTCAGTGCTCATGGCAACTTTATAGAACATAACTCCTGCAAAATGAGACTTGTCTGTAACTGTATGCCATTTATTTCCTCTTCTTGCCTTTTGCTCTGGCTAGAACTCCCAGCACTATGTGGGATAGTAGTGGTGAGAGTGGGCACCCTTGTCTTATTCCCAGTGGTAGGGGAAAAACATTCTGTCTTCACCATTATGTAGATATTAGCTGTAAGCTTTTGGCAGGTGTTCTTTATCACGTTGAGGAAGTTCCTCTCAGTTCCTAGTTTTCTGAGAATTTAAAAAATCATGAATGGATGCTGTTTTTCTGCATCAATTGATACAATCATGTGAAATTTATTCTTCATTATGTTAATATGGTGGATGATACTGATGGATTTTTGCATATTGAACTAGCTTTTAGTCCCTAGAATAAACCCCATTTGGTCATGGTGTGTAATTCCTTTCCTATATTGCTGAATTCTATTTGCTAATATTGTTAGAGGATTTTTATGTCTCTGTTCATGAGGGCTATTGGTCTCTAGTTTCCCTTTTTTTTAATTTTGTCTGGTTTTGGTGTCACTGTAATGCTGGTCTCATAAAGTGAGATGGGAAAATATTCTCCCTCCTTATGTTTTCAGGAAGAGATTGTGTATTGTTGGTGTTGATTCTTCTTTAAACAGTTGATAGCATTCTTCAGTGAAAGAGACTGGAGATTTCTTTTTGAAGAAAAACTTAGTTTTAATTTTTAAAATCAAAACACATATTTTTAAAAATTAAAAATATTATATATATATATACACACACACACATCATATCTCCTTTATCCATTCATCCATTGATGGACATTTAGGCTATTTCCATATCTTAGCTATTGTGAATAATGCTGCAGTGGACACAGGGGTGCATATATCTTTTAAATGAGTGTTTTTGTATTCTTTGGATAAACACCCAGAAGTGGAACAACTGGGTTATATGGTAGTACTACTCTTAATTTTTTTTTTTAAGAATTTGTAATTTATTTATTTATTGGCTGTTTTGGGTCTTTGTTGCTGCACGTGGGCTTTCTCTAGTTGAAGCGAGCAGGGGCTACTCTTTGTTGCAGTGTGTGGGCTTCTCATTGCGGTGGCTTCTCTTGTTGTGGAGCATGGGCTGTAGGCGCAGGGGCTTCAGTAGTTGTGGCTCATGGGCTCTAGAGCGCAGGCTCAGTAGTTGTGGCGCATGGGCTTAGTTGTTCCACGGCATGTGGGATCTTCCTGGACCAGGGCTCAAACCCATGTCCCCTGCATTGGCAGGTGGATTCTTAACCACTGCACCACCAGGGAAGCCCCTACTCTTAATTTTTTGAGGAATCTCCATACTGCACCAATTTACATTCCCACAAACAAGGTATGAGCATTTCTTCTCCACATCCTTTACAACACTTGTTATTTCTCATCTTTTTGATAACAGCCATTCTAACAATTGTGAGGTGATATCTCACTGTGGTTTTGATTTTCATTTCCCTAATAATTAGTGATGCTGAACATCTTTCAAGTGTCTATTGGCCATTTGTTTGTCTTCTTGGGAAAATGTCTATTCAGATCCTCTGTCCATTTTTTTAATTGGGTTCTGTGTTTTTGTGTTGTTGAGTTGTATGACTTCTTTATATATTTTAGATGTTAACCCTTTATCAGATATATGGTTTGCAAATATCTTCTCTCATTTAGTATCTTGCTTTTTAAATTTTGATTATGGTTTCCTTCACTGTGCAGAAACTTTTTTGTTTGATGTAGTCCCATTTGTTTATTTTTGCTTTTGTTTCCCTTGCCTTTGGAGTCAGATCCACAAAAACGTTACCAAGACCAATTTCAAGGAGGTTATGTACTGCCTATGCTTTTTCTAGGATTTTTATAGTTTCAGGTCTTGCATTCAAGTACCTAAGCCATTTTGAGTTAAGGTTGAGGTATATATCCTCTATACCCACTTTGTTGAGAGTTTTTTCCTTATCATAAATAGGTGTTGAATTTTATCAAATGCTTTTTCTGCATTTGTTGAGATAATCATATGGTTTTTATCCTTCATTTTATTAATGTGGTGTATCACATTGATCAGTTTGTGGATTTTGAACCATCCTTGCATCTCTGGGATAAATCTCACTTGATCATGATGTATGATCCTGTTAACGTATCGCTGGATTTGGTTTACTAACATTTGTTTAGGATTTTTGCATCTATGTTCATCAAGGATATAGACCTGTAATTTTCGTTTTTGTGGTGTCCTTGTCTGGTTTGGTATCAGGGTAATGCTGGCTTCATAAAATGAATTTGGAAGCATTCTCTCTTCATTTTCTGGGAAGAGTTTGAGAAGAAGAGGTATTAAATATATTTTTTTAATGTTTGGTAAAAGTTACCAGTGAAGTCTGGTTCTGATTTTTGTTTATTGAGAGGTTTTTGGTTATTGATTCAACTTCCTTACTAATAATTGGTCTTTTCAAGTTTTCTATTTCTTCATGATTCAGTCTTGGAAACTTGTATGTTTCTAGGAATTTGTCCATTTCTTCTAGGTTGTCCAATTTGTTGACATATAATTGTTTTTAGTATTGTCTTATGATTCTTTGTATTCTTGTGGTATCAGTTGAAACTTCTCCTCTTTCATTTCTGATTTTGTTTGCTCCTTTCCATTTTTTCCTTTGCTAGTCTAACTGAAGATTTGTCAATTGTTTATCTTTTCAAAGAACTAGTTCTTTTTTTAAATAATTTTATTTATTTATTTTTGGCTGCTTTGGGTCTTCGTTGCTGCATGTGAGCTTTCTCTAGCTGCAGTGCGTGGGCTTCTCATTGTGGTGGCTTCTCTTGCTGCGGAGCATGGGCTCTAGGTGTGTGGGCTTCAGTAGTTGTGGGATGCAGGCTCAGTAGTTGTGGTGCATGGGCTTAGTTGCTCCGCGGCATGTGGGATCTTCCCGGACCAGGGATCGAACCCGTGTCCCCTGCATTGGCAGGTGGATTTTTTTTTTTTTTTTTTTTGCGGTACACGGGCCTCTCATTGTTGTGGCCTCTCCCGTTGCGGAGCACAGGTTCCGGACGCACAGGCTCAGCGGCCATGGCTCATGGGCCCAGCTGCTTCACGGCATGTGGGATCTTCCCAGACCGGACCACGAACCCGGGTCCCTTGCATCGGCAGGCAGACTCTCAACCACTGCACCACCAGGGAAGCCCCGGCAGGTGGATTCTTAACCACTGTGCCACCAGGGAAGTCCTCAAAGAGCCAGTTCTTAGTCACTATTTCATTTATTTCCGCTCTGAACTTTATTATTTCCTTCTTTCTACTAACTTTGGGTTCTGTTTGTTCTTTTTCGAGCTCCTTTAGGTGTAAAGTTGGACTGTTTGTTAGAGTCCAGTATTATTAACTATAAATACCATGCTGTACATTACAGCCCCAGGGCTTCCCTATTTTATAATTGAAAATTTGTACCTTTTGACCTTCTTCACCCATTTCACCCAACTTCTAGTCTCCAGCTCTGGCAACAACCAATATGTTTTCTGTATCTGTGAGTTCAGTTTGAGGGTTTGTTTGTTTGCTTTTTAGATTCAACATATAAGTGACATCATACACTATTTGTATTTGTCTGACTTATTTCATTTGGCATAATACCTTTGAGGTCCATCTATGTTATCGCAAATGGCAAGATTTCATTCTTTTTTATAGCTGAATAATATTCCAGAGTGTGGGTGTGTGTTTGTGTCTCCATTCATCAGCTGGTGGACAGTTAGGTTGTTTCATATCTTGATGACTGTAAATAATGCTGCAATGAACCTGGAGGTGCATATATCTTTTTGAGTTAGTGTTTTTTGTTTGTTTGTTTTTCGATAAACACCCATAAATGGAATTGCTGGATCATATGGTAGTTCTATTGTTAATTTTTTGAGGAAACTTCATACTGTTTTTCATAGTGGCTGCATTGATTTACATTCCTACCAACAGTGCACAGGAGTTCCTCTTTCTCCACATTCTCACCAACACTTGTTGTTTCTTGCCTTTTTTGTAATAATTTTTCTCCCTGTTTTTAATTTATGGTTATTGTGTTTTACTTTCTGAGAGAGTGCTTTATCTTCATCTTACAAACTTTCCAGTAAGTTTTATAAAGTAACTTTTTATTGAAGTATTTTATCCCAATAGAAGAGTGCAAATATCAAAAGTATCCAACTCTATAACTTTTCACCAAGTGGAAACACTTGTGTAGCCAGCGCTTAGCTCTGGAAATAACATTACGATCACTGCAGATGCCGCCCTTGTGCCTTGCTCACTCACTCCCCTTCCTAAGGGAAATGACTATCCTTTACTTCAAACATTACAGATTAGTTTTGCCTGTTATGTACTTCACATAAATGAAAGCACACAGGATCATATCATTTTGTGTCTGGCTTCTTTCACTCACCACTATGTTTATGCAATTCATTTATCTTGTGTACATTCTCATTTCTGCATGGTATTCCACTGTAAGAATGTGCTACAATTTATTTGCCTATTTTACACTGCTGATAGACAATTGTTTCCAGTTTTTATGGATAGTGCTGCTGTAATCATTCTCGTACATATCTTTTGGTGAACATATGCATGTATTTCTGTTGGATATATGCCTAGGAGTAGAATTATCGGGTCATAGGGCATTCATATTTTCAGCATTAGTAGATGTTGCTAACCAGTTTTCCAAAGGGGTTTTACCAATTGACATTCCCTTCAGCAGCATCTGAGAGCTCCAGTTGCTTTACATTGTCACTGATACTTGGAATGTGTGTAATTCATTTTAGCCATTCTGGTGGATGGCACATCATTGTGGTTTTAATTTGTTTTATTTTTTTCCCTTAAGTTATTCATCTTTTCATACCCATTTGAGTACTCTCTTTTGCAAAGTGATTGTTCAGACCCTTTGCCCAATTTTCTATTGGTTTTCTAACTTTTTTCTTATTTATTTGTAGAGGTTCTCTATATATTCTGGATACAGGTGTTTTGTTTTTGATAAAATTGCGAAGATTTTCTGTTATTCTGTGGCTTGCCTTTTCACACCTGTGATGGTGTGCTTTGATAAACAGAAATTCATAATTTTAATGTTTTCAAATACATCAATCCAGTGTGATTTTTCTGATATCCCATTTTAAATTTATGGTTCTCTAGCTGTTTCTTTGTTATTGCTTGTTACCACGATAGAATATTTTCTCTCAACTATCTGAGAATATTGATGCTTTTTAAAAGCTTTCTGTTTCCTGGACAGCCTCTGAATGCTCCCAAATTGTCTGCTTCCATCCCTGTCATTTACCGGGTGGGTTTCTTCAAGTGTCTGTGACTCTTGGCTGTTTGCTGATGTGTGAGTCCCTTGTGTTCAGTGGGCTTCACTGTGGGGTGAGCTGTCTTGTGGGGGGAGTCCCTGTTTCTAATGAAGTTAGGTCACTCCTATTGGGTTGGCTCAAACTCACCAAAAAATATACCTTCAGTCTTCTTCCTGGAGGATTAAACCCTGGCTCCAGAATCCTGAGGCTACACTGGCGAAGAATGGCAAGAGTCTCCAGTCAAAGCAGCTGGAGTCTACCAAAGTGGATACATTTTGCTTTACCCTCTCCAGAGAACAAACCTCCAGCATTCTATTAGAGAGGGGGAGAAGTTTCCATGTGTGAGGAGCAGTGGATTGGATCTGAGTGACCAACAGCTTATTAAACAGGTTTGAAAGCAGTCATCTAATTTATAGCTCACTCCTCTCCTTTCCTCGTTAGATCCAGGATGCTTCCAGTTTCTCAGCCTTTGGGGATTTTGTACTGTAAATCAGGATTTTCCTACTGCTGGCTTATAATTCAGCTTTCCAAGTTCTGCTAAGCCCATTTCTAGTCATCACTCTGCTTTCTAGGTTCCATACATTTGTCATTGCCTCTTTTCCTGTTCCCTTTGTAGGTTTATGTCTTCAAAAATCCCTTCCCATGATTTTATTAAGATTGGGGGAAGGAGCAAATGTAAATGGAGGTTCTCAGTTTACTATCTTTAACTGGAACTCACTACATTTAGTTCCTTAATCCAGTCGGACTTTATTTTTGTGTGTGTATTTTGTGTGCACTAGAAATTTAAGGTTATGTATATATTCCAAAGAGATATGCATTTGTTCCAAAACCACTTACTGAATAATTCATTCTCTCTCCCATGTCCTGGAATGCTCTGCTCCCAAACACCTGCTCAGTGTACTCTCTCTCCTCCTTCTTGTTTTTGTATAACATCTTCTGACCAGGGAAGGCCATGCATACCACCCTATTAAAAATGCGCACCCACCCCTGTTGTTTCCTTTCTCCTCCCAATTTTTTATAGTACTTCCCACCCTCTTATATATTATGTTTAGCCTTGTCTTTTATTTTTTGTATTCTGTTGCCCTGACATCTGGAACCTTGCTGACGCTCTTAAGGTTAACCAAATACTAGAGATAGTAAACAATTCACCCATGACCATGCTTTTCAAATACACCAGCCAATGCAGAGACCTCACCCCGCCCACCTCCTCTATCCAACTCTCATATTCCAGGCTGCTGTCTACCTGCCCTAATCACCACAGGGCCAGGTGCCAGACAACTAGGGACAGCCCCTCTGTCCCAGAACCCACTGAAATTATTCAGACTAGCCATCCTAAACCTGCCTGCCCTGCCTTTCCCATTCCCTCTGTGCAAACTGCAATAAAGGCTCTTGCCCACAGTTCTGGACCCTCACTCCTGCCTGCTGACCAACCCTGGTGCTTTCCCATGTAGCCCTGCATAGTGTGGCATGCCCCCTCCTTTTGGGATCTGTGAGTAACAAATAATCTTTTCAATGGCAGTCATCTCCTGATCTGTTGCCCTGACTGTGCCTCACTAAATTTTGAAACATTTACTTTTCTATTTTGGCTAATTTTCTCTCTCTGTAGACTACAACCTCTGTGAACTCAAGGATTTTGAATGTTTTGGTTGTTATCTTATGCAAGATAGCTATCATTCAACAAACATATGCAGAATGAATTAATAAATATACTACATTTTCAAACAAACATGGCTCTGTTTCTGTACTCTCTATTTTGTTCCATTTATTGATTTATTTATTCCAACACCAGTTCTACTCCATGTTATTTTCAATAGTTTTGTAGTTCAGTTTAATACTAACAGAGCAAATTGCCATTCATTGCCTCTTTTTCAAAATATCTGTGCCTATTATTATTCTTACCTATTATTGAACATTTTTTCAATCAGCTAATATTTTTGTAGAATTTTTATATCATGATACATTTCAGTTAATTATTTATTAACTCAATTTAAAAAGTACCAAAGGGTAAAAAAAAAGTAATTGTCCCCATTACTCTAGTCCGCCTTTCCAGTGGCAACCACTTTGTAAAAATCTTTGTTTCCTAGAAATATTCCAAGTGTGTGCGCTTGTGTGTGTGTGTGTGTGTGTGTGTGTATATATATATATATATTTCTAATCTATTTATACATCTAGCACACACACACATATAAAATATAGATATATAGTCACATAATTGGGCATATACTATGAATAGTGTTTTATACCTTGTTTTTTCCAATTTAACATATTTTGAAGAATATTCTTTATCTGCCCACCCAGATCTATGTTACCTTTCCTCCATATGTGTTCCACTTTATGGATATAACACAATTTATTTACCTCATTCACATATTAATGTATGTTTAGGATGTTTCAAATTTTTTGTTATAATTATGCCATGATCATCCTAACACATGTAATAAATAACATTAAAATCACAATGAGGTCATTTATACTTTATTAGAATTAGCAAAGAGTTTTTTTTTTTTTAAGTTGATAGTAAATGTAAACAGAGGAGACCTGGAAAAACAGATATTCTCCATAACTGTTATGCCCTTAGAAAGCATTTAACAATGTCTATCAAAATTAATACTGCAGGGGACAAGGGGAAGATGGCGGAAGAGTAAGACACGGAGATCACCTTCCTCCCCACAGATACACCAGAAATGCATCTACATGTGGAACAACTGCTACAGAACACCTACTGAACGCTGGCAGAAGACCTCAGACCTCCCACCTCAGACCTTCCAAAAGGCAAGAAACTCCCCATGTACCTGGGTAGGGCAAAAGAAAAAACAGATACAAAAGAATAGGGACGGGACCTGCATCAGTGGGAGGGAGCTGTGAAGGAGGAAAGGTTTCCACACACTAGGAAGCACCTTCTCGGGAGGAGACTGCGGGTGGCAGAGGTGGGGGTGCTTCGGAGCCGCGGAGGAGAGCACAGCAACAGGGGTGCGGAGGGCAAAGCGGGGAAATTCCCGCACAGAGGATCGGTGCCGACCGGCACTCACCAGCCCGAGAGGCTTGTCTGCTCACCCGCCGGGGCAGGCGGAACTGCAAGCTGAGGCTCGGGCTTTGGTCGGAGCGCAGGGAGAGGACTGGGGTTGGCGGCGTGAACACAGCCTGAAGGGGTTAGTGC
Source organism: Phocoena phocoena (assembly GCF_963924675.1). NCBI lineage: Eukaryota > Metazoa > Chordata > Mammalia > Artiodactyla > Phocoenidae > Phocoena > Phocoena phocoena. The sequence goes on from NC_089224.1 coordinate 23,779,120, forward strand.
ACCACGGCTAGCCGGGAGGGAGTCCGGGAAAAGGTCTGGAGCTGCCGAAGAGGCAAGAGACTTTTTCTTCCCTCTTTGTTATCTGGTGAGTGAGGAGAGGTGATTAAGAACGCTGCTTAGAGGAGCTCCAGAAACGGGCGTGAGCCGCGGCTAAAAGTGCGGACCCCAGAGATGGGCAGGAGACGCTAAAGCTGCTGCTGCCACCGCCAAGAAGCCTGTGTGCGAGCGCAGGTCACTATCCACACCTCCTTTCCGGGGAGCCTGTGCAGCCCGACACTGCCTGGTTCCCGGGATCCAGGGACAACTTCCCCGGGAGAACGCACGGCGAGCCTCAGGCTGGTACAACGTCACGCTGGCCTCTGCCACCGCAGGTCCGCCCCGCACTCCGTGCCTCTCCCTCCCCCAAGCCTGAGTGAGCCAGAGCCCCCAAATCAGCGGCTACTTTAACCCCGTCCTGTATGAGTGAAAAACAGATGCCCTCTGGCGACCTAAATGCAGAGGTGGGGCCAAATCAAAAGCTGAGCCCCTGGGAGCTGGAGAACAAAGAAGAGAAAGGGAAATCTCCCCCAGCAACCTCAGAAGAAGCGGATTAAAGCTCCACAATCAACTTGATGTACCCTGCATCTGTGGAATACATGAATAGACAACAAATCATCCCAAATTGAGGAGGTGGACTTTGAGAGCAAGATTTATAATTTTTTCCCCTTTTCCTCTTTTTGTGAGTGTGTATGTGTATGCTTCTGTGTGAGATTTTCTCTGTATAACTTTGCTTCCACCATTTGTCCTAAGGTCCTATCCGTCCGTTTTTTTTCTCTTAATAATTATTTTTTAATTTAATAACTTTATTTATTTTACTTTATCTTTCTTTCTTTTTTCCTTCCTTCCCTCCTCCTTTTCTTCCTTCCTCCCACTGTCCTTCCCTCCCTCCCTCCATCTTTCCTTTCCTTCGTTCTTTCCTTCTTTTCTTCTTTCTTCCTTCTTTCCTTCTTTATTTCTTTCTTTCTTCCTACTTCTACTAATTCTTTCTCTCTACTTTTTCTCCCTTTTATTCTGAGCCATGTGGATGAAAGGCTCTTGGTGCTCCAGCCAGGAGTCAGTTCTGTGCCTCTGAGGTGGGAGAGCCAATTTCAGGACACTGGTCAACAACAGACCTCCCAGCTGCACATAATATCAAATGGCGAAGAACTCCCAGAGATCTCCATCTCAACACCAGCACCCAACTTCACTCAACGACCAGCAAGCTACAGTGCTGGATACCCTATGCCAAGCAACTAGCAAAAGAGGAACACAACCCCACCCATTAGCAGAGAGGCTGTCTAAAATCATAATAAGTCCACAGACACCCCAAAACACACCAAAAGACGTGGACCTGCCCACCAGAGAGACAAGATCCATCCTCATCCATCACAACACAGGCACTAGTCCCCTCCACCAGGAAGCCTACACAACCCACTGAAACAACCTTAGCCACTGGGGACAGACACCAAAAACAACGGGAAGTACGAACCTGCAGCCTGCAAAAAGGAGACCTGAAACACAGTAAGATAAGCAAGATGAGAAGACAGGAAAACACACCGTAGATGAAGGAGCAAGATAAAAACCCACCAAGACCTAACAAATGAAGAGGAAATAGGCAGTCTACCTGAAAAAGAATTTGGAATAATGACAGTAAAGATGATCCAAAATCTTGAAAATAGAATAGACAAAATGCAAGAAACATTTAATAAGGACCTAGAAGAACAAAAGATGAAACAAACAACAATGAACAACACAATAAATGAAATGAAACATACTCTAGATGGGATCAATAGCAGAATATATGAGGCAGAAGAAAGGATAAGTGACCTGAAAGATAAAATAGTGGAAATAACTATTGCAGAGCAGAAGAAAAAAGAATGAAAAGAACTGAGGACAGTCTCAGTGACCTCTGGGACAACATTAAATGCACAACATTCGTATTATAGGGTTCCAGAAGAAGAGCAAAATAAAGGGACTGAGAAAATATTTGAAGAGATTATAGTTGAAAACTTCCCTAATATGGGAAAGGAAATAGTTAATCAAGTCCAGGAAGTGCAGAGAGTCCCATTCAGGATAAATCCAAGGAGAAATACGCCAAGACACATATTAATCAAACTGTCAAAAATGAAATACAAAGAAAGTAGATTAAAAGCAGCAAGGGAAAAACAACAAATAACACACAAGGAATCCCCATAAGGTTAACAGATGATCTTTCAGCAGAAACTCTGCAAGCCAGAAGGGAGTGACAGGACATATTTAAAGTGATGAAGGAGAAAAACCTGCAACCAAGATTACTCTACCCAGCAAGGATCTCATTCAGATTTGATGGAGAAATTAAAACCTTTACAGACAAGCAAAAGTTGAGAGAGTTCAGCACCACCAAACCACCTTTAAAACAAATGCTAAAGTAACTCCTCTAGGAAAGAAACACAAGAGAAGGTAAAGACCTACAATAACGAACCCAAAACAATTTAGAAAATGGGAATAGGAACATACATATCAATAATTACCTTAAATGTAAATGGACTAAATGCTCCCACCAAAAGACACAGATTGGCTGAATGGATACCAAAACAAGACCCATATATATGCTGTCTAAAAGAGACCCACGTCGCACCTAGACACACATACAGACTGAAAGTAAGGGGATGGAAAAAGATATTCCATGCATATGGTAACCAAAAGGAAGCTGGAGTAGCAATTTTCATATCAGACAAAATAGAATTTAAAATAAAGGCTATTACAAGAACCAAAGAAGGACACTACATAATGATCAAGGGATCAATCCAAGAAGAAGATATAACAATTGTAAATATTTATGCACCCAACATAGGAGCACCACAATACATAGGGCAAATACTAACAGCCATAAAAGGGGAAATCAACAGTAACACATTCATAATAGGGGACTTTAACACCCCACTTTCACCAATGGACAGATCATCCAAAATGAAGATAAATAAGGAAACACAAGCTTTAAATGATACATTAAACAAGATGGACTTAATTGATATTTATAGGACACTCCATCCAAAAACAACAGAAAACACATTCTTATCAAGTGCTCGTGGAACATTCACCAGAATAGATCATATCTTGGGTCACAAATCAAGTCTTGGTAAATTTAAGAAAATTGAAATCATATCAAGTATCTTTTCCAACCACAACGTTATGAAACTAGATATCAATTACAGGAAAAGATCTGTAAAAAATACAAACACATGGAGGATAAACAATACACTACTTAATAACGAAGTGATCACTGAAGAAATCAAAGAGGAAATAAAAAAATACCTAGAAACAAATGACAATAGAGACACGACGACCCAAAACCTATGGAATGCAGCAAAAGCAGTTCTAAGGGGGAAGGTTATAGCAATACAAGCCCACCTTAAAAAACAGGAAACATCTCGAATAAACAACCTAACCTTGCACCTAAAGCAATTAGAGAAAGAAGAACAAAAAAAACCCAAAGTTGGCAGAAGGGAAGAAATCATAAAAATCAGATCAGAAATAAATGAAAAAGAAATGAAGGAAACAATAGCAAAGATCAATAAAACTAAAAGCTGGTTCTTTGAGAAGATAAACAAAATAGATAAACCATTAGCCAGACAAATCAAGAAAAAAAAGGGAGAAGACTCAAATGAATAGAATTAAAAATGAAAAAGTAGAAGTAACAACAGACACTGCAGAAATATAAAAGATCATGAGAGATTACTACAAGCAACTCTATGCCAATAAAATGGACAACCGGAAGAAATGGACAAATTCTTAGAAATGCACAACCTGCCAAGACAGAATCAGGAAGAAATAGAAACTATGAACAGACCAAACACAAGCACTGAAATTGAAACTGTGATTAAAAATCTTCCAACAAACAAAAGCCCAGGACCAGATGGCTTCACAGGCGAATTCTATCAAACATTTAGAGAAAAGCTAACACCTATCCTTCTCAAACACTTCCAAAATATAGCAGAGGGAGGAACACTCTCAAATTCATTCTACGAGGCCACCATCACCTTGATACCAAAACCAGACAAGGATGTCACAAAGAAAGAAAATTACAGGCCAATATCATTGATGAACATAGATGCAAAAATCCTCAACAAAATACTAGCAAACAGAATCCAACAGCACATTAAAAGGATCATAGACCATGATCAAGTGGGGTTTATTCCAAGAATGAAAGGATTCTTCAATATATGCAAATCTATCAGTGTGATAAACCATATTAACAAATTGAAGAATAAAAACGATATGATCATTTCAATAGATGCAGAGAAAGCATTTGACAACATTCAACACCCATTTATGATAAAAACCCTGAAGAAAGTAGTCATAGAGGGAACTTTCCTCAACATAATAAAGGCCATATATGACAAACTCACAGCCAACATCATGCTCAATGGTGAAAAACTGAAAGCATTTCCACTAAGATCAGGAACAAGACAAGGTTGCCCACTCTCACCACTCTTATTCAACATAGTTTTGGAAGTTTTAGCCACAGCAATCAGAGGAGAAAAGGAAATAAAAGGAATTCTAATCGGAAAAGAAGAAGTAAAGCTGGCACTGTTTGCAGATGACATGATACTATACATAGAGAATCCTAAAGATGCTACCAGAAAACTACTAGAGATAATCAATGAATTTGGTAAAGTTGCAGGATATAAAATTAATGCACAGAAATCTCTGGCATTCCTTTACACCAATGATGAAAAATCTGAAAGTGAAATCAGGAAAACACTCCCATTTACCATTGCAACAAAAAGAATAAAATATCTAGGAATAAACCTACCTAAGGAGACAAAAGACCTGTATGCAGAAAATTATAAGACAGTGATGAAAGAACTTAAAGATGATACAAATAGATGGAGAGATATACCATGTTCTTGGATGGGAATAATCAACATTGTGAAAATGACTCTACTACCCAAAGCAATCTACAGATTCAATTCAATCCCTATCAAACTACCACTGGCATTTTCCACAGAACTAGAACAAAAAATTTCGCAATTTGTATGGAAACACAAAAGACCCCAAAGCAATCTTGAGAACGAAAAAAAGAGCTGGAGGAATCAGGCTCCCTGATTTCAGACTATACTACAAATCTACAGTAATCAAGACAGTATGGTAATGGCACAAAAACAGAAAGATAGATCAATGGAACAGGATAGAAAGCCCAGAGATAAACCCATGCACATATGGACACCTTATTTTTGATAAAGGTGGCAGGAATGTACAGTGGAGAATGGACAGCCTCTTCAATAAGTGGTGCTGGGAAAACTGGACAGGTACATGTAAAAGTATGAGATTAGATCACTCCCTAACACCATACACAAAAATAAGCTCAAAATGGATTAAAGACCTAAATGTAAAGCCAGAAACTATCAAACCCTTAGAGGAAAACATAGGCAAGACACTCTATGACATAAATCACAGCAAGATCCTTTCTGACCCACCTCCTAGAGTAATGGAAATAAAAACAAAAATAAACAAATGAGACCTAATGAAACTTCAAAGCTTTTGCACAGCAAAGGAAACCATAAACAAGACCAAAAGACAACCCTCAGAATGGGAGAAAATATTTGCAAATGAAGCAAATGACAAAGGATTAATCTCCAAAATTTACAAGCAGCTCATGCAGCTCAATAACAAAAAAACAAACAACCCAATCCAAAAATGGGCAGAAGACCTAAATAGACATTTCTCCAAAGAAGATATACAGAATGCCAACAAACACATGAAAGAATGCTCAACATCATTAATCATTAGAAAAATGCAAATCAAAACTACAATGAGATATCATCTCACACCAGTCAGAATGGCCATCATCAAAAAATCTAGAAATAAATGCTGGAGAGGGTGTGGAGAAAAGGGAACACCCTTGCACTGCTGGTGGGAATGTGAATTGGTTAAGCCACTCTGGAGAACAGTTTGGAGATTCCTTAAATAACTACAAATAGAATTACCATATGACCCAACAATCCCACTACTGGGCATATACCCTGAGAAAACCAAAATTCCAAAAGAGTCATGTACCAAAATGTTCATTGCAGCTCTGTTTACAATAGCCCGGAGATGGTAACAACCTAAGTGCCCATCATTGGATGAATGGATAAAGAAGATGTGGCACATATATACAATGGAATGTTACTCAGCCTTAAAAAGAAACGAAATTGAGTTATTTGTAATGAGATGGATAGACCTAGAGTCTGTCATACAGAGTGAAGTAAGTCAGAAAGAAAAAGACAAAAACCGTATGCTAACACATATATATGGAATTTAAGAAAAAAAAGGATGTCATGAAGAACCTAAGGGTGGGACGGGGATAGAGACGCAGACCTACTGGAGAACGGACTTGAGGATATGGGGAGGGGGAAGGGTGAGCTTTGACAGGGCGAGAGAGAGTCATGGACATACACACACTAACAAACGTAGTAAGGTAGATAGCTAGTGGGAAGCAGCCACATGGCACAGGAATATTAGCTCGGTGCTTTGTGAGAGCCTGGAGGGGTGGGATAGGGAGAGTGGGAGGGAGGGAGACACAAGAGGGAGGACATATGGGAACATATGTATATGTATAACTGATTCACTTTGTTATAGAGCAGAAACTAACACACCATTATAAAGCAATTGTACCCCAATAAAGATGTTAAAAAAAAAGAATAATAGGAAAACAAGATAATTAATATCATTTAATAAAAAGCTACTCACATTGAAAAAAAAAGACACTGATGAAACAAATTAAAGATGATAAAAAAGGATAGAGAGATATACCATGTTCTTGGATTTGAAGAATCAACATTGTGAAAATGACTCTACTACCCAAAGCAATCTACAGATTCAATGCAATCCCTATCAAACTACCACTGGCATTTTTCACAGAACTAGAACAAAAAATTTCGCAATTTGTATGGAAACACAAAAGGCCCCGAATAGCCAAAGCAATCTTGAGAACGAAAAACGGAGCTGGAGGAATCAGGCTCCCTGACTTCAGACTATACTACAAAGCTACAGTAATCAAGGCAGTATGGTACTGGCACAAAAACAGGAAGATAGATCAATAGAACAGGATAGAAAGCCCAGAGATAAACCCATGCACATATGGTCACCTTATCTTTGATAAAGGAGGCAGGAATGTACAGAGGAGAAAGGACAGCCTCTTCAATAAGTGGTGCTGAGAAAACTGGACAGGTACATGTAAAAGTATGAGATTAGATCACTCCCTAACACCACACACAAAAATAAGCTCAAAATGGATTAAAGACCTAAATGTAAAGCCAGAAACAATCAAACTCTTAGAGGAAAACTTAGGCAGAACACCCTATGACATAAATCACAGCAAGATCCTTTTTGACCCACCTCCTAGAGAAAAGGAAATAAAAACAAAAATAAACAAATGGGACCTAATGAAACTTCAATGCTTTTGCACAGCAAAGGAAACCATAAACAAGACCAAAAGACAACCCTCAGAATGGGAGAAAATATTTGCTAATGAAGCAAATGACAAAGGATTAATCTCCAGAACTTACAAGCAGCTCATGCAGCTCAATCACAAAAAAACAAACAACCCAATCCAAAAATGGGCAGAAGACCTAAATAGACATTTCTCCAAAGAAGATATATAGACTTCCAACAAACACATGTAAGAATGCTCAACATCATTAATCATTAGAGAAATGCAAATCAAAACTACAATGAGATATCATCTCACACCAGTCAGAATGGCCATCATCAAAAAATCTAGAAACAATAAATGCTGGAAAGTGTGTGGAGAAAAGGGAACACTCTTGCACTGCTGGTGGGAATGTGAATTGGTTCAGCCACTATGGAGAACAGTATGGAGGTTCCTTAAAAACTACAAATAGAACTACCATATGACCCAGCAATCCCACTACTGGGCATATACCCTGAGAAAACCATAATTCAAAAAAAGTCATGTACAGCTCTATTTACAATAGAGCTCTATTTACAATAGCCCAGAGATGGAAACAACCTAAGTGCCCATCATCGGATGAATGGATAAAGAAGATGTGACACATATATACAATGGAATATTACTCAGCCATAAAAAGAAACGAAATTGAGCTATTTGTAATGAGGTGGATAGACCTAGAGTCTGTCATACAGAGTGACGTAAGTCAGAAAGCTAAAGACAAATACTGTATGCGAACACATATATATGGAATTTAAGGGAAAAAATGTTATGAAGAATCTAGGGGTAAGACAGGAAAAAAGACACAGACCTACTAGAGAATGGACTTGACGATATCGGGAGGGGAAAGGGTAAGCTGTGACAAAGCGAGAGAGAGGCATGGACATATATACACTACCAAACGTAAGGTATATAGCTAGTGGGAAGCAGCCGCATAGCACAGGGTTATCAGCTCGGTGCTTTGTGACCACCTTGAGGGGTGGGATAGGGAGGGTGGGAGGGAGGGAGATGCAAGAAAGAAGAGATATGGGAACATAGGTATATGTATAACTGATTCACTTTGTTATAAAGCAGAAACTAACACACCATTGTAAAGCAATTATACTCCAATAAAGATGTAGAAAAAAAAAACTACTGCATTTGTTGCATCCCCCCCCCCCAAAAAAAGAAAAGAAAAGAATGAATGATTGTTCCCTCCTCAATTTGTAAACCTCTTAGAGAGGTAATAATTTAACTTAATTTTGGTCACTTATATTCTAAGATGAAGAAATTAGTGATAATAGACTAAGTATTTCAGCATAAGCAATCTACAAAATGGAAATTTGGCCAAGTACACAGGCTCCTGCAAAAGCATCAACCTCAGATATAATCAGCAAAACTTAAAGACTAGATAATTGTTCCCTGGGCAATGTGGGGAATTTCTCTTAAAAAGGCAAAATACAGATGTCCTCATATGTAGTCTTCCAAGCCAATTTCAGATGTTGAAGTTTGAAGAAAACCATAGTGGCCACATGAGAGGTAAATTCCAGACTACGGGGCAGGATGGCAGGCCTGAGTTGAGAGGTGCTTGGTCATGGTCTCGGTTTCTCTAAAGGAAAAACATGTGTCTGCCTTTCAGATAACATGGCTTATTATCATTTCCAAGCTGAAAGAAACTCACATTTGCTCCAGGGGATCTTAGACTTCCTCCCTAAATTGGCTTTCAGTTTTCTATCTTCAAATAAAGAATTTGATTCTTTAAAGTAACAATAAAACTCTAGGTTTTAAACTTTTTATTCTTATTACAACCAGATGGGAGTTATAGATCTCTCTGACGTATCAGAGACTAAAGAGGGGATGTCTGGTTAATCTCTTAGGTAGATTTCTTAAATATCCTGGCTTTTCCAATAAGCAAAAAAAAAAAAGTAATAAAATAGATTAGATCCAGTTACATGTTGTTGTGTTAGATTTTCCTTTTTACCTTAAGTTTTAAAATTTATGGGTGTTTTAAACAGGCAAAATGAACATTTTGAGAAATTGAAGCTTCAGTATCAGAAAACTACTAGAGACAAGAAAGAAAGTAAATGATTTTATCTTGATTGGTTATCTGAGAAATGATTGTAGTCACAAAGGTGAACTATGTTCAGCCTTCACTGATTCCAGCAGCAATGGGCATCCTGTTATGTTGCTGCCATATTGGGCAAACTCACTTTCTTTGGTATTGATCAGAATTAATTGATCTAGTTCAAGTACCATAAAATTACTTTGTTAAAAGTTCATTATTGGACTTCCCTGGTGGCACAGTTGTTGAGAATCCGCCTGCCAATGGGTTCGAGCCCTGGTGTGGGGAGATCCCACATGCTGTGGAGCAGCTGACCCCATGCCCCACAACTACTGAGCCTGTGCTCTAGAGCCTGTGAGCTACAACTACTGAGCCCGCATGCTGCAACTACTGAAGCCCGCGTGCCTAGAGCCCTTGCTCCACAACGACAGAAGCCACTGCAATGAGAAGCCCGCGCACTGCAAAAAAGAGTAGCCCCTGCTTGCTGCAACTAGAGAAAGCCTGCGCTCGAAGCAAGGAAGACCCAACACAGCCAAAAATAAATAAATAAAATAAATAAATACATATTTTAAAAATTTCATTATGCAGGAGTGGAAACATTTCAAAATAAAACGAATTTTTTTTTTTTTTTTTTTTTTTGTGGTACGCGGGCCTCTCACTGCTGTGGCTTTTCCTGTTGCGGAGCACAGGCTCCGGATGCGCAGGCTCAGCGGCCATGGCTCACGGGCCCAGCCGCTCCACGGCATGTGGGATCTTCCCGGACTGGGGCACGAACCCGTATCCCCTGCATTGGCAGGCGGACTCTCAACTACTGCACCACCAGGGAAGCCCAAAACCAATTATTTTTAATAGCGGCTGGGGTTTATGAAGGACTATAACATGATTCATTAAAAAAAAATTGTTTTTACATTCCTTGTATTGAAATGACCTTATAAGCACCCTCTGAGTAGATCCTGATGGAATGAAGATTTCCACATAGCTTGCCTGGATTTCTAAGAAAAACACCAAATTTGCCACTATTTCTCCAAAGTTGATTGATAATATCAGGTTGGAGTTCTGGTTATGTGGAAGTAAACATTTCTCAAAGAAATTGTTAGCATCCAGACTATCTCTGAAATAGCCATGTCAAAATACTAGAATACTTTTTAGGAGCTGCCTGAATGGCAGAAACACTGGGCTGAGAAGCAAGCCCACAGACTGGAGCCCGTGCATCAGGAGACTGAGAGGGTGTCTGGAGGGACCTCTAGTTTCCATCCTCTGGCCGTGCGTGTGTGGGTGACCTCAGGGCTGCTGACCCTTCTCATGACCAGTGCTAGCATGTTCTCCACAAGTGCTTGAGGCCATCTCTTATTTTCTCAAGTACCTTAAGAATGTCAGACCTAATTTTAGATAAGAAATTATTAAATATTTATATAACAGAGCAGCAAAATTAATGTGTACCATCATCAACTTTAGTTCCCTCTTTTTGTTTAGTTCCCTATTTTTTCCCCCACCAGAGGAGGAAACTAAGGCCCAGAGGTCTGCAGAGGTTTTCTGCCCAAGGGTCCTTCCCAAGATGTTCCCTGTCTTGTCTCCTTGAGGGGATCAGTGAAGACTTCTTCCATTGATTGTAGGATAACTGGTACTTTCTCCTTCTCCCTGAATCAAAGGAATCTCTTCTTAGTGCCCCATCACCGGTTGATGAGTTTATCACACCCTTCTTTTCCTACATTTTTAACTCCCTAAAACATCATTGAAAATCATTACTCAACTGTATGTGCTGTTGTTTCTCAGTCTTTTGATCAAATATAGTATCTGCTGTTCTTATCAGTTTAAATCTGATTTCTTTTTCTACTGCTTTTTAGGGTATGGTGATGCATGCAGATGGTGCTAAGAAGAAACTTAAAATTGGACTTACTTTGAATTTTTTTAAAAAAATCTTTGTTATAATGTTTTGTTTCCGTGTAATAAAGACTGCTGATTGTTTCATAGTTAAAAGATGATAGTATCTTTCAAATTTGCATGAGTCTATCAAGGCTTCATGATGACGTGATTCCAGTAAACTAAAAGATGTTTCTGGATATTTAGCCATAAAGACTATATTAGAAATTAAAACAACCACTATCATGCTCACGTTTGGGATGTGCCAATCCTATTGCTAAAAAGAATCTAACTCTTCACACCTATCAGAATGGCCAAAATCCAGAACACTGACGATACCAAATACTTATGAGGATGTCGAGCAACAGGAACCCTCATTCATTGCTGGTAGGAATGCAAAGTGCTACACCCACTTTAGAAGACCGTTTTTGACAGTTTCTTATTAAACTAAACATACTCTTAGCATAGGTCTCAGCAATCATGATCCTTAGTGTTTACCCAAAGGAGTTAAAAACTGTGTCCACACAAACACCTGCATGTAGATGTTTATAGCAGCTTTATTCATAAATGCCAAAAGCTGGAAGCCACCTAGATGTCCTTCAGCAGGTGAATGGATAAACAAACTGTAGCATATCCAGATAATGTAATATTACTCAATGCCAAAAAGAATGAGCTATCAAGCCATGAAAAGACATGGAAGAGGCTTAAATGCATATTATAAGTGAAAGAAACCAATCTGAGAAGGATACATACTATATGATTCCAATCCTATGACTTTCTGGAAGAAACGAAACTATGGAGACAGTAAAGATCAGAGGTTTCCAGGGGCTTGAGAGGGGAGATAGGAATAAATAGAGCACAGAGGATTTTTAGGGCAGTGAAGTACTCTGTATGAAACTACGATGTTGGGTATATGTCATTATACATTTGTCCAGACCCATAGAATGTACAACACCAAGTGTGAACACATGAACCCATGAACTGTGAGCCTGAATGTAAACTATGGACTTGGATGATTATGATGTGTCAATGTAGATTCATCAGTTGTAACTAATGTACCTCTCTTGTTGGGAATGTTGATTATGAAGGAAGCTGTGGAAATCTCTGTATCTTCCCCTCAATTTTGCTGTGAACCTAAACCTAAAACTCTGAAAACTAAGATCTATTTTCAAAAAAAACAATAATCAGTTATTTACCCCAATTGTTGTTAATATTTTAGCATTACAATACATAGAAATTCCCCCTTTTTCTTAAAAAAATTATTCCTCCCTCTGATTTTCTTTCTCATTTTTCCTCAGTTCTCATGTTTTCCTTCTAATAAGAGTACATTTATTTGTTTACTAAACTTAAAAAATTTGTGGTTAAGTTCTTAGTGGGCACAGTTTTACTTGGCTGCATATTTAATTTAGGTCTTAATAAAACTTGCAAAAGAAAGGAGGAATATTAAATGTAAATATGATAAGGAATAAGCAAACAAATTCTCAAACTTCTGTTGAAAACAGTTGAAGAGACACCAGCCTGTGTAAATGGCTCTCAAGGCACCCCAAGTCCCAGGATGCTCAGCGTGGACATCCTTTTAGTGTCTGTCCCCTCGAGGGTAGTCCCTGAGTCCTCACCAGCCTGCACACCCTCACCCACCCTGTCATAAATCTCATTGCCTCTCCTTCAGGGTTCCTCTGGACTCAGATCTTCCCTCTCATGTCTGGCTACCACTCCAGTCCCAGTTGCCTCATCTCTCCCAGGAGGCCATGAGCTTCCCCACTAGGGTCCCCACAGTCTGGTCTACAGTGGTCCTTCCAATGCCTGAGTCAGAGTGTTTCATTCTTCCTGGGTCCCACACTTCTACTGCCTCAGTGGTCTCTACAACCCGGTCACCACCTCGCTGGGTGGCAATCCAAGAAGAGCTTGGACCAGAAATACCTAAGGACTTCTCCAGCTCTGAGACTGGGATGAATCTGAGCACTCAATAACCTTTCTCTGTACCCATCCAGCCCAGCAAACTGAGGAAGGGCTGGAAAGTGGAGAGAGCGTGGTTGCTGGTACAGATGTCCCCTGAGGAACCGGCATCACCATCGACTACCATGTTAAAATGGTGCGGTGGACAGTTTTGCTTTTGCTTTGCCTGCACAGTAAGTCTCTCTCCTTCCCTATCGGCATCCTTCTTTCCATTTGGGGAATTCTTTTTCTCCTCTGGATAAGTCTTGGTGGGACTGGAAATCAAAGTGCTCTGCTCTCCCTCTGCAGAAGCCAATGGACTCTTATGGCCAAACAGTCAAATGGAAGCATGTGCCTTATGGTGGCCCATCAGATCTTCCTCTGGGATTCTGGCTTCAGTGGACTAATTCTGAATACAGGAATAGGGGTTGGGGTCCAAGCATTCCAAAAGGGAGTCACTCTTGGTGCCCTGGTTCTTTCTGATCCTGGTTTTCCAGCCTTCTCTGGAGGGTCTGAAATGCTCCAAATTGGTCCCTTATTCCTAACTCAGTGGGCAGTGATTCCTGTGCTTGTAAAGGAAGCACATGCACTGTGCCCACAGGTATGTGGGATGCTGGGCACAGCCTGTGTGCTCCCGGGCACCTGACCATCTACCAGGTAGACATTCTCCCCCTTATTGATCCAGGAAGCCCATTCAGCACAGCACAGCCCAGTACTCCACCTCGTGTCAACTCTCTAGAAACAGAGGAAAGGCCAAAGAGAAGTCAAATGTCCTTTTTAACGGGTCATGTTTAATGAAATCTGGTGAACCTTCCCAGAGACCTTTGTTACAAAGAGCAGATGTGCGGGAGGTGTGGGCTCAGAACCCATGCCAGGAACAAGTCTCTAGCACATTCCTTTCCAGTAAAAATCTTCTTTAAGCAGACCTGTGGCTATCACCACACAGAGGGAGAAAGCAGGCCACGTGTGGTTCCTGACAAGCCTTTGCAGTGTCCTCCAATCTGAACCTGCCACTGAAGAGACTTGAGAGGCACTGGTGGTATCTCTGCCTCTTGAGTCCTACTTCATGCCAACTGCTTGATGCTTTCTGTCTAAACAGCCAGCCCAACGCAAGGATCTCACAAAGTTGCTGGCTTTGATGGGCAGGGACTGTACCTTAGACACATCCTGGCTCAGGCACTGGGGATGTGACAGGAGACAGATTGGGGAAACACTTCCCTGGAGAAAATGATACAGAGGAATTGTGACTTTTTTCTTGATTTGGTCTTCCTAGGAGCTACTCTGACGAAGTGGTCAGTGACTGCTTCTGGTCGCTAACAGTCAGAGAGCCACTATTGCAGTTGGTAGAAAGTTTGGGTTGCACAGCTAAAACCATGTAACTCAGATTGGGACTTGAACCCGTGCTCTTTTAACTGAGATCACACACCTGGTCTCAGGACTTAACGAAGCTCAGGTTCTTGATGTCTCATTGCAGAAAGAATTCAGTGAGAGACAAAGTGATAGGTAAGAAGTGGATTTATTTAGAGAGAAACACACTCCACAGACTGAGTGTGGGCCATCTCAGAAGGCGAGAGCAACCCCAGGGTTTGAAGTTGTCAGTTTTTATAGGAGTGGTTCATTTCATAGGCTAATGAGTGGGAGGAGTATTCCAGCTGCTGTGGGGATTTCCAGAAATTTGGCCACCGCCCACTTTTTGGTCTTTGATGGCTAGCTTTGGAACTGTCATGGCACCTGTGGGTGTGTTACAATGTGTTGTAACACGTTGCTAATGTGTTACAATGAGTGTATACTGAGGCTCAAGGTCTAGTGGAAATCCACTCGTCCAGTCGACTTGTCCACCATCTTGGACCTATTTGATTGTAATCAGTTTATGTCATGTCCTCAGGCTATGTCATTCTTTTAAAGGTTGTGCCCTGCCCCCTTCCCTCCTGTTTCACGCTGTGTCTGGGACAGAGAAAGCCCTGTTCCATCCCCCTCCCCCAACCCCCACCTGGCACCGTTCCCAGCTGAGCGCATCTGACACACCTCTGTTCCTTCCCAGCTCTGGTCTCCCTCTGCAGGCTTCAGTACTTGCAGCTCATGTGTAAATGGGAACAGACCCATCTTGATTTCAACCCTGGGAAGGATCCAGTGCAAGCCAACAGGGGCCCAGAGGGTGACCACTGAGCTAGCACCCCCACAGCTGCCCTGAGACACCCACCTGTGCCCACTCTTGGGTCAGCATGGTCAACCCTGTGTCTGGAACCCAAGTGCAGGTCACGGCTCTGCTCCCACCAGCTCTTTGACTTGGTAAATTGGGTCACCTCTCCAGTCCTGAGCTGCTCACCTGTAACTGAGGAAACTGACTTCTCTTTCTTCTGAGGAGAGGTTTGCTAGGGTGGAACCGCCACCGGCTATGCCAGTTATTTTCCATTTGTTTTTTTGGTATGAGTCACCCACCCTCACCCCCAACCCACCTTGGCAATTGTATTAGCTGAATGAGTCAATTGGCTCACTGCAGACAATTTCTTCTCAAGCAGCTTTCTCCTCCCAGACTCTGTAGTGTCTCTTCAGCAGGTAAAGTGAGAGCAGTGTGGCCACTGCTTATGCCCTGGGTCTGAACGTCGCTTCTTGGGCAGCTCTCCTGGAATTGAGTTAAATGTTGCAGGACAGCATGTGATAGACAGGAACAAACTGTCTCCTATAAAGAAACGGACTTCATTTTCTAAACCTAACAGACACAGCAATTCAGTGATTTTGTGTAATAAACATATTGATCCCAAACAGAAAGAAACCTGTGATTATTCAGTTACAGGCCCAGGAGCTTTGGTTCCAAACCAGCCAGCCCCATCTATCCCAGGACATGAAGCCTGGGAGGAAAAGGCAGCACCGACCTTGATTTTATTAGGCCCTGGACCCCAATCTGCTTGTAGAGGGGGCTGGGTGACAAATGCCTTCAGCTAGGCCTTTGCTGGTGAAAAACAGACAAATAAAAGATATCATCTTATAAACATCTGTTAGTTTAACAAAATTTTGTTAACCTTTTCCAAATCGAATCTGTAATAATAATGCCATGAACTATGGCAAACTCAGTTTGCCCTGAAATATTATACAAATTTTGTTTTCCCGCAGATGCAATTTCAGGCACAAAGTATATCTTTCAAACCCTTGTTTTTCATGTTTAAAGGTATTTCCATAGCTTTAAATATGCTTCCATATATTTTCATTTCACTTAATTGAAACTTCCTTGATAATATCATTTTAAGAACGTTGCTGGGAATGTTGTCATTTCCTTGTTATCATTTAATAATAACTTTTAATTTAAAAAGTTACCTTTTTTTCAGACTGGGGCACGAACCCACATCCCCTGCCTCAGCAGGCAGACTCAACCACTGCACCACATCTGCTTGAGAGCTTTAGAGGACACAAAAAAGTATTTCTATCTATACCATGTACTTCGTGTGGAGAATATTTAAGAAAATACAGTTTTCAGAAAACAATGCTTTGGAATTGGTCTGAGACCAATCAGTTGGTCTGTGACCTCTAGGTCATTAAGGAAAAGACAATCAATTACTGATTTTAAGTCTCATTATCCAATACTGTCCTTTCATTGCATCAATTTTTTTAATTAATTAAATTTTGAATTTACTTAGTGATCTGTTTTTGGGTCTATTGTTCTGTGAATTTTAACTCATGCGTAGACTTGTATAAGCACCACCACAATCAGGATATAGAATAGTTCCATCATCTAAGGAATAAACTCCCAAGTGTTGATCCTTTGAAGTCACACCCTCCCCTTCCTGGGACCCTAGGAACTCTGCTCCCTTCTCCACTCCTTGTGATTGCGCCTTCCCAGAATGTCACATAAAATTGATCATGTAGAATGTAACCTTTTGAGACTGGCTTCTTTCACTTGGCAAAATGCCTTTAGAGATTCATTGGTGTTATTAACTGTATTGATAGTTCATTCTTATTTATTTCTGAGTGTTTTTCCATCTTATGGATATAAAACAGTTTATGTGCTTCCCTGTTGAAGAGCATTTGGGTTGTTTCCAGTTCTTGATGGTTATAAATAAAGCTCCTATTATCATTTCGGTAAAAGTTTTTGTGTGAACACACATTTTCTTTTCTCGTGGGTAATTACCAAGAACTGGGATTGATGGTAACTGTATGTTTACCTTCACAAGAAACTGCCAAACTTGTTTTCAGCATGGCTGTACCATTTTCCGTTCTGTCACTGTATTTGGCATTTTCCCTCCCTCCCTTTCCCTAGGTAACAAATGATCTGCTTTTTTTTAATTTATGCGTGAATTTTTCCCCCTCTGGTTATCTTTCAGGATTTTTCTTTATCTTTAAAGCTCTGGAGTTTTATTATGATGGGTCTGGTTATGAATTTACTATTACTATTTATTCAACACTACGTAGAATTTTCAATGTAAGTACTCATGTCTTTCAATTTTGGAAAATCTCAGCTTTCATCTCTTCAATTATCACCTCTCCAACTTTCACTTTTGTGATGGTTAATTATGTGTTAGCTTGGCTGGCAATGCGGTGCCCAGATTAAACAGTATTTCTAGGTGTGTCTGTGAGGGTGTTCCTGGGGGAGATTAACATTTGGCTTCGTAGACTGCCCTCTCCAGCATGGGCGGGCACTTTCCAATCCACTGGCAGCCTGAATGGAACAAAAAGTGGTGGAAGGAGGAATTTGCCCTTTTTCTTGCCTCACTGTTGAGCTGGAACACCTCATCTCATCTTTTCCTGCCCTCCTACTGGGATTTACACCATCAGCTCCCCGGTTCTCAAGCCCTCAGACTCTGACTGAATTACACCACTGTCTTTCCTGAGTCTCCAGTTTGTAGACAGCAGATCTTGGGACTTCACAGCCTACATAATCGGGGGAGCCAATTCCTCATAATAAATCTCCTTTATATCTATATCTATCTATCATCTGTCTCCTACTGTTTATATTTCTCTGGAGAACCGTGACTAATACAGCTTTATTCTTTCATTCAGATACTTCTTTATATATATATATATATATATATATATATATATATATATATATACCATAACTTTATTTTTTCTAATTTCCATTTCTTCATCTCTTCTCTGATCTGGGGGATTACTTTTCCTTTTCTTTTTTAATTTTTAAAAGAAAGCTTTAATATGGAAATCTTCAAACATATACAAAAGTAGAGAAAATTGCATAATGAAACTCCCATATACCCATCACCCAACTCCAACAATTATCAACTGACAAATCTCGTTTTATTTTCACTCTCATTAACTTTCCAACCCCAACTGGGCTGTTTGGAAATAAATTCCAAATATCATATTATTTCATTTATTTATTCTTCAGTATGTATCTCTGAATTAGGATAGGTAATAGGTATCATTTCTAAAACATATCCTGCCTAAAATAGTAAGAATAATTCCTTAATTTAATCAAATACAAAATCCATTTTTAATTTCTGCCACTGTGTCATAATTATGTGGGGTTTTTTGTTTTTGTTTTTTGCGGTATGCGGGCCTCTCACTGTTGTGGCCTCTCCCGTCGCAGAGCACAGGCTCCGGACGCGCAGGCTTAGCAGCCATGGCTCACGGGCCTACCTGCTTCGTGGCATGTGGGATCTTCCTGGACCGGGGCACGAACCCGTGTCCCCTGCATCGGCAGGCGGACTCAACCACTGCGCCACCAGGGAAGCCCCTATGTGGTTTTATTTTGGTGTTTTTGTTTTTTTTTTCTAATTTTCTTTATCTTTTCATACAGCAGGTTCTTATTAGTCATCCATTTTATACACATCAGTGTATACATGTCAATCCCAATCGCCCAATTCATCACACCACCACCACCAGCCCCCCGCCACTTTCCCCGTTTGCTGTCCATACGTTTGTTCTGTATATCTGTGTCTCAATTTCTGTCCTGCGAACCAGTTCATCTGTACCATTTTTCTAGGTTCCACGTATATGTGTTAATATACGATACTTGTTCTCTTTCTGATTTACTTCACTCTGTATGACAGTCTCTAGATCCATCCACATCTCTACAAATGACCCAATTTCGTTCTTTTTTATGGCTGAGTAATATTCCATTGTATATATGTACCACATCTTCTCTATCCATTCGTCTCTCGATGGGCATTTAGGTTACTTCCATGACCTGGCTATTGTAAATAGTGCTGCAGTGAACACTGGAGTACATGTGTCTTTTAGAATTATGGTTTTCTCTGGGTATATGCCCAGGAGTGGGATTGCTGGGTCATATGGTAATTCTATTTTTAGTTTTTTAAGGAACCTCCATACTATTCTCCATAGTTGCTGTATCAATTTACATTCCCACCAACAGTGCAAGAGGTTTCCCTTTTCTCCACACCCTCTCCAGCATTTGCTGTTTGTTGATTTTCTGATGATGCCCATTCTAACTAGTATGAGGTGGTACCTCATTATAGTTTTGATTTGCATTTCTCTAATAATTAGTGATGTTGACCAACTTTTCATGTGCTTCTTGGCCATCTGTATGTCTTCTTTGGAGAAATGTCTATTTAGGTCTTCTGCCCGTTTTTGGATTGGGCTGTTTCTTTCTTAATATTGAGGTGCATTAGCTGTTTATATATTTTGGAGATTAATCCTTTGTCTGTTGATTCGTTAGCAAATATTTTCTCCCATTTTGAGGGTTGTCTTTTCATCTTGTTTATGGTTTCCTTTGCTGTGCAAAAGCTTTTAAGTTTCATTAGGTCCCATTTGTTTATTTCTGTTTTTATTTCCATTACTCTAAGAGGAGGATCAAAAAAGATCTTGCTGTGATTTATGTCAGAGAGTGTTCTTCCTATGTTTTCCTCTAAGAGTTTTATAGTGTCCAGTCTTACATTTAGGTCTCTAATACATTTTGAGTTTATTTCTGTGTATGGTATTACGGACTGTTCTAATTTCATTCTTTTACATGTAGCTGTCCAGTTTTCCCAGCACCACTTATTGAAGAGGCTGTCTTTTCTCCATTGTATATCCTTGCCTCCTTTGTCATAGATTAGTTGACCATAGGTACATTGGTTTATCTCTGGGCTTTCTATCTTGCTCCATTGATCTATGTTGCTGTTTTTGTGCCAGTACCATATTGTCTTGATTACTGCAGTTTTGTAGTATAGCCTGAAGTCAGGGGGTCTCATTCCTCCAGCTCCGTTTTTTTCCCTCAAGTCTGCTTTGGCTATTCGGGGTCTCTTGTGTCTCCATACAAATTTTATGAGTTTTTGTTCTACCTCCATAAAAACTTCCATTGGTAATTTGACAGGGATTGCATTGAATCTGTAGATTGCCTTGGGTAGTATAGTCATTTTCACAATATTGATTCTTCCAATCCAAGGCCATGATATATCTCTCCATCTGTTAGTATCATCTTTAATTTCTTTCATCAGTGTCTTATAATTTTCTGCATACAGGTCTTTTGTCTCCCTAAGTAGGTTGATTCCTAGGTATTTTATTCTTTTTGTTACAATGGTAAATGGCAGTGTTTCCTTAATTTCTCTTTCAGATTTTTCATCATTAGTGTACAGGAATGCAAGAGATTTCTGTGCATTAATTTTGTATGCTGCAACTTTACCAAATTCATTGATTAGCTCTAATAATTTTCTGGTGGCATCTTTAGGATTCTCTATGTATAGTATCATGTCATCCGCAAACAGTGACAGTTTTACTTCTTCTTTTCCAATTTGTATTCCTTTTATTTCTTTTTCTTCTCTGATTGCTGTGACTAAAACTTCCAAAACTATGTTGAATAATAGTGGTGAGAGTGGACAACCTTGTCTTGTTCCTGATTTTAGAGGAAATTCTTTCAGTTTTACACCATTGAGAATGATGTTTGCTGTGGGTTTGTCATATATGGCCTTTATTATGTTGAGGTAGTTTCCCTCTATGCCCACTTTTTGGAGAGTTTTTATCATAAATGGGTGTGGAATTCTGTAAAAAGATTTTCTGCATCTATTGAGATGATCATATGGTTTTTATTCTTCAACTTGTTAATACTGTGTGTCACATTGATTGATTTACATATATTGAAGAATCCTTGCATCCCTGGGATAAATCCCACTTGATCATGGTGTATGACCCTTTTAATGTGTTGTTGGATTCTGTTTGCTAGTATTTTGTCGAGGATTTTTGCATCTATATTCATCAGTGATATTGGTTTGTAATTGTCTTTTTTTGTAATATCTTTGTCTGGTTTTGGTATCAGGGTGATAGTGGCCTCATAGAATGAGTTTGGGAGTGTTCCTTCCTCTGCAATTTTTTCGAGGGGTTTGAGAAGGATGGGTGTTAGCTCTTCTCTAAATGTTTGATAGAATTCACCTGTGAAGCTGTGAAGCCATCTGGTACTGGATTTTGTGTGTTGGAAGATTTTAAATCACAGTTTCAATTTCATTGCTTGTGATTGGTCTGCTCATATTTTCTATATCTTCCTGTTTCAGTCTTGGAAGTTTATACCTTTCTAAGAATTTGTCCATTTCTTCCAGGTTGGGCATTTTATTGGCATAGAGTTGCTTGTAGTAGTCTCTTAGGATGCTTCATATTTCTGCTGTGTCTGTTGTAACTTCTCCTTTTTCATTTCTAATTTTATTGATCTGAGTCCTCTCCCTCTCTTTCTTGATGAGTCCGGCTAATAGTTTATCAATTTTGTTTATCTTCTCAAAGAACCAGCTTTTAATTTTATTGATCTTTGCTATTGTTTTTTTTTCTCTTTCATTTATTTCTGCTGTGATATTTATGATTTCTTTCCTTCTGCTAACTTTGGGTTTTGTTTGTTCTTCTTTCTCTAGTTCCTTCAGGTATAATGTTAGATTGTTTATTTGAGATTTTTCTGTTTTCTTGAGGTAGGCTTGTATAGCTATAAACTTCCCCCTTAGAACTGCTTTTGCTGCATCCCATAGGTTTTGGATCATCGTGTTTTCATTGTCATTTGTCTCTAGGTATTTCTTGATTTCCTTTTTGATTTCTTCAATGATCACTTGGCTATTTAGTAACATATTGTTTAGCCTCCATGTGTTTGTGTTTTTTTACGTTTTTCCCCCTGTAATTGGTTTCTAATCTCATAGCATGATATGATGATGCTTGATATGATTTCAATTTTCTTAAATTTACTGAGGCTTGATTTGTGACCCAATATGTGATCTATCCTGGAGAATGTTCTGTGTGCACTTGAGAAGAAAGTGTAATCTCCTGTTTGGGGATGGAATGTCCTATAAATATCAATTAAATCTATTGGGTCCTTTGTGTCATTTAAAGCTTGTGTTTCTTTATTAATTTTCTGTTGGGATGGTCTGTCCATTGTTGTAAGTGAGGTGTTAAAGTCCCCCACTATTATTGTGTCACTGTCGAGATCCTCTTTTATAGCTGTTAGCAGTTGCCTTATGTATTGATGTGCTCCTATGTTGGGTGCATATATATTTAAAATTGTTATATCTTCTTCTTGGGTTGATCCCTTGATCATTATGTAGTGTCCTTCCTGTCTCTTGTAACATTCTTTATTTTAAAGTGTATTTTATCTGATATGAGTATTGCTACTTCAGATCTATTTTGATTTCCATTTGCATGGAATGTCTTTTTCCATTCCTTCACTTTCAGTCTGTATGTGTCCCTAGGTCTGAATGGGTCTCTTGTAGACAGCATATATATGGGTCTTGTTATTGTATCCATTCAGCAAGTCTGTGTCTTTTGGTTGGAGTATTTAATCCATTCACGTTTAAGGTAATTATTGATAATGTATGTTCAATTCAATGTATGTTCCTATTACCATTTTCCTACCATTTTGAGTTTGTTTTTGAAGGTCCTTTTCTTCTCTTGTGTTTCCCACTTAGAGAAGTTCCTTTAGCATTTGTTGTAAAGCTGGTTTGGTGGTGCTGAATTCTCTTAGCTTTTGCTTGTCTGTAAAGCTTTTGATTTCTCCATCGAATCTGAATGAGATCCTTGCTGGATAGAGGAATCTTGGTTGTAGTTTTTTTCCCTTTCATCACTTTAAATATATCATGCCACTCCCTTCTAGCTTGCAGAGCTTCTGCTGAGTAATCAGCTGTTCACCTTATGGGAGTTTCTTGGATGTTATTTGTCGTTTTTACCTTGCTGCTTTCACTAATTTTTCTTTGTCTTTAATTTTTGCCAGTTTGATTACTATGTGTCTCGGCATGTTTCTCCTTGGGTTTATCCTGTGTGGGACTCTGTGCTTCCTGGACTTTGGTGGCTATTTCCATTCCCATGTTAGGTAATTTTTCAGCTATAATCTCTTCAAAAATTTTCTCATGTCCTTTCTCTCTCTCTTCTCTTTCTGGGACCACTCTAATGCAAATGTTGTTGTGTTTAATGTCCCAGAGGTCTCTTAGGCTGTCTTCATTTCTTTTCATTCTTTTTTCTTTATTCTGTTCTGCAGCAGTGAATTCCGCCATTCCGTCTTCCAGGTCACTTATTCGTTCTTCTGTCTCAGTTATTCTGCTATTGATTCCTTCTAGTGTATTTTTCATTTCAATTATTGTATTGTTCATATCTGTTTGTTTGTTTTTTAATTTTTCTAGGTCTTTGTTAAACATTTCTTGCAGCTTCTCGACCTTTACTTCCATTCTTTTACCAAGGCCCTGGATCATCTTCACTATCATTTTTCTGAATTCTTTTTCTGGAAGGTTGCCTATCTCCACATCATTTAGTTGTTTTTCTGGGGTTTTATCTTGTTCCTTCATCTGGTACATAGCCCTCTGCCTTTTCATCTTGTCTATTTTTCTATGAATGTGGTTTTTGTTCCACAGGCTGCAGGATTGTAGTTCTTCTTGCTTCTGCTGTCTGCCCTCTGCTGGATAAGGCTATCTAAGAGGCTTGTGCAAGTTTCCTGATAGGAGGGACTGGTGGTGGGTACAGCTGGCTGTTGCTCTGGTGGGGAGAGCTCAGTAAAACTTTAATCCACTTGCCTGCTGATGGGTGAGGCATGGGGCCCTCACTGTTGGTTGTTTGGCCTGAGGGGACCCAACACTGGTGCCTACCTGAGCTCTTTGGTAGGATAATGGCAGACTCTGGCAGGGCTCATGCCAAGGAGTACTTCCCAGAACTTCTGCTGTCAGTGTCCTTGTCCTCACGGTGACACACAGCCAACCCCCCTCCCCGGCCTCTTCAGGAGACCTCCCAATACTAGCAGGTAGGTCTGGTTCAGTCTCTATGGGGTCACTGCTCCTTCCCCTGCGTCCCGATGCACACACTGCTTTGTGTGTGCCCTCCAAGTGTGGAGTCTCTGTTTCCCTCAGTCCTGTCAAAGTCCTGCAATCAAATCCTGCTAGCCTTAAAAATGTGATTCTCTAGGAATTCCTCCTCCCGGTGCTGGACCCCCAGGTTCAGAAGCCTGACGTGGGGCTCAGAACCTTCACTCCAGTGGGTGGGCTTCTGTGGTATAAGTGTTCTCCAGTTTGTGGGTCACCCACCAGCAGTTATGGTTTTTTGATTTGATTTTATTGTGATTGTGCCCCTCCTACCCTCTCACTGTGGCTTCTTGTTTGTCTTTGGATGTTGGGTATCTTTTTTGGTGAGTTCAAGTGTCTTTCTGTCGATGGTTGTTCAGCAGTTAGTTGTGATTCCAATGTTCTCACAAGAGGGAGTGAGAGCACGTCCTTCCACTCTGCCATCTTGTACCAATCTCCATAATTATGTTTTATAGTTGGGTTATTCTAATCAGGACCCATTCGTTGATAAATCTCTTAAATTGCTTTTAATTATAGATTCTTTCTTCTATCTTTTTGTTTTTGCAATTTATTTTTGTTGAACAGACTAGGTCTTTTTCCTGTATAGTTTCCTGTATTTTGGATTCTGCTGGTAGCATCCCAGCAGTATTATTTATCATATTTCCCTGTCCCCAATATTTCTTATAAACTGCTAGTTAGATCTAGAAGTTTGATCAGATTCAGGTTTGCATTTTTTTCAAGAAAACTTCATAGTTGTTATTTTTCTTTCCTATTGCATCATATCAAGAGGTACATATGTCTGTTTGTTCTTTTGTTTTTAATGTTGAAACTGAACTGTGGCATTTGGAAGTTGCCAGCCTGATTACAAATTTCTCATAACCTTTTCACCTGGTGGTTTTAGAAACCATTCATGATTATTGCTTAGGTCTATTGTTTCATAACAAATTACAAAATGGTGATATCTTAATTCTACAAATCCTTCTTTATTTAAATTTTTCCATCAAGCAAAGTTTTTCCTCACCAACTGTATTGTTACTCTGAAGTACAGTTATTTCCCTTTATTTTGTTTTTCAGGACAATGAATTGGTTACCTAGTGACAAACGAGGTTATGTGTATAGGAGGGTGTTGGTACCATTTTGAACACATGAATTATTTAAAAACACAATTTATATGCTGTGATTCACTATAATTATTATTTTGATGATGCTCAAAATGCTTCATCTTTGTTTCGTATTTTATTTTCCTATGGTTTCTGTACCAAATTATCACAAACTTGGTGGCTTAAACAATTAAAATTTATTGTTTCATTGTTTGGGAGGCCAGAAGTGCAAAGTCAGTTTCACTAGATCAAAATCAAGGTGTTGGCAGGGCCATGCTCCCTCTGGATTAGTTTTCCTTTTCAATTTACTAAATCTCTTGCTTTCTGGATATATCCTCTATTAAATCTATAGTCTGAGACTTTTAATTATCAAGATATCTGATTTTTTCTCATAATCACCTGTTCTTTTGCCATAATGGCATGCTTTTATTTTGAATGTTCTTGTTCCATGGATGCAATGACCTCTTTTACCAGTCTGAGGATTTAATATCTTTCTCAGATTGCCCTAGAATACTTATTCTAAGGTTTTACATCATGTGTGTGTTTGTGTGTGATTGTGGTCAATGTAAATGACACTCCTATAATTGTGTGGTGCACTATCTATAATTGTGTAAGCTGTATGCAGCAGATCTGGGTCTTCTGGCTATTCTTCATAGCACTTGACTTTCTCATATGATTTGTAATTCTTGTGTGTGAGCTTATCTTCTGTGGGAATTTTACTTCTTGGGTGTCCCAAGACAAAAAAGCTGTCTCCCTGTGAAAAAATTTCACATTGATCCACAGGTACATGGCTCCCAACCAGACCATGGGTTAATGACCTGGCTCTGGGCACCCACTGGTGAAGCTCACATGCATGCTGATGATTTCCATCCAGGACTCTGGTGCAGAGGGATTCCAGCTCCTTCTAACAGGCAGCCATGAACCTATTTGGGACCCTGAATACATGAATCTTTTCTCACCTGCTGTTTCTGTGTGATGCTGCTTCAACTTCGAAAGGGGAATTTTTTTAAGTTATAGGAAAAATAAAGGGGGAAATGAACCCATAGATTTCAATCCCTGGTTTGCTAAAGAGATCTTCTTAAAAAAATATGTATCCCACTTAAAAATATTGTATACATGACTAAATTAAAAAGAATGTGCTACTCTCCCAGACATACTAACTTCCCAGCAAATAAATCTCTGGCAGTTGGTAAGTTTTGAGAGTGAACAGAGAGCATTTGTCACAGAAAATGACAAGCACAGACACTGAAGATGTCAGTTTCCAAATAAGTGTCTACATTGTTTGAGTAAACTACTAACTTCTTCATATATGTAGTTTAAAATTCTCACAGTTTAAGAAACGTTAAGATCTTTAAAAAAATTTTTTCTTGCTCTAATTTCTGTTTATGAGAAAAAGATGAGCTAGGTTGAGCTGATCAAAATTGGCAAAGGTCATAAGATAAAACTTTTACAACATACAGTTTGTATTAATAAAATCTGGGGCCTCTCAGTTGAGAATAATAGATTTGTATCTGAAGTCCTGAGAATCTGGCTTTCATCAGCTGCTTTGATTCAATAAGCACGTTTTGAGCCTGACTCTGAGTGAGATGCTGTGTTGGCAATGGGGGACATAAACGCCTGCCATGCATCCCCTGATCTCACGCAACCACTCCTTAACTGGCGCCTCTTACTTTAAGGTCCAACTCAGATCGGTTTCTACTGCCAGTTTTAAGGAAAGGCAGCTGGGGTTCATGTGCAAGATAAAAGCAGGATTAAAACTCGCTTGTCACCTATTAGCTGTGACCTCGAACAAATCATTTCACTTTTTTCAATTCCCCACTTTAGGATACAATTTTACCCCGGGACTGTGGTGTTGTGGGAAATTAAATGAAAGAAGGGTGTGGGCAGGCATATTAGTAAATCTGAAAAATGAACTTACCTTGCTTGGTTTTCTCCATGTTTCCCCAAAACAAGTAGCATAGACCCAAACAAACACTGAGAACTGAGGCCACTTCAAGTGAGCTGCAAACAGGTGACTGCACCATCATCCTTGGGAAAATTCAGGATTAATGCCATAGTCAATACTCCAAAACAGCTTTTTAAAATAATGAATTAATATTTTCTAAGAGTAGTTGGCAATGCTTATAATTAAGCGCTAAATCATTCTATTTATTAAGTAACAGACTTAGTAAAATATATCATTATCAACTTAATTATTAAACAAGTCAAGGGTTATTCACTTTAAATATAACTAGGTATGCCAGCATAAATTCCCTTTTCCTGGACATGAGACCCTGGGCATATTGTGAACAACATCAGCATAAGATGAAACATAGCTGTCAGGAAGAATAATAGAGCCTTTCTGGGGAAGGTCTTAAAAAGCAAGAGTATAAGTTGGCTTGACTTTTTACCATGATTATTAGGATGATAATCTCTAAAGATGATTCATGTTGAGTTTGACAGAAGTGAAGAAGCTTAGAGAAAAGTGAGGGAAATTGGAAAAGTTACAATCATCTTTTCACTTTTATTTCTTTTGTGCCACCCCTAGGTCCAAGTCAAAAAGAAGGACTTATGGACCTACAAGTAGGAGTTAAAATCAAGACAGCCAACATATTCTCTGTAAATCCTCCTAGAAGCATAAAGTAGATGAAAAGATCTTTCCATCACTTCTTACCCAAGACCCTGGATGCCAATAACTATCTATTGTTAAACATCCTTAGTGATGAGACTCCTCTAAGAGCATGGTTTCAGAGTTTTAGTTTCAGAGCAATCTCACAGTCAGGTAAGTACATACACCTAAACCCTCTTTAAACTAATTCTTCTTGATTTTGTCATTGTCATTGTCATTGAAACTCCTCCTGAAAGCTCTTCATGCACTTAAGGTGAGATATCACTATGGCTTCTTGCCATTCAGTTCACAAACTTTTCTTTCATCATAGATTCTTACCTTTAATGGTAACATTGACATTACTATTTGACCTATCCACATAGACAAATATATATATATATATATATATATATATATATATATATATAAATGTATATATGCACATGTGCACACACACACACATACTTAGAGATCGAGATTGAGCAAATAATTACATAAAATTCCTTAGAAACTAAGATTTTCAATGTAAGAAAAGGAATACATCCTTATAATCAGACTTAAGTAAAACCCTATAAACTTACTTTGATTTGGAAAGGTGAATATAAGCTCATAATGTGATCTTAAAAACAACAACACAGAAGAGGCCTAGATTCAAGGACAAGACAGTTTCAATGAGCACACACACACACTCCCCACTCCAAGTTCCCAGACTATGGTCTCCAAATGCTATTTTTCACTAAAGGGAACCAGGGCTCCTGGAGAAATGGCTGTTCTGGGGCAGATACAGTACAAGATGATCCTGAGACATCGTATTGTGGCCAAAAATAGGGAAGTTGCCAAGGGAGCTGTGTCCAGGAGCCAACCTGGAGGAACCCCTACAGGAAAAAGATAGGACAATTGATGCACCAATGACAATAAATGACTAAAATGTATTGAAATAAAATGGACACATAAAGTTCTATGCTATTATAATAATAATAAAAAAGAAAGTCTCATTGGTTTCCTTGTAGGTTCCCAATTATTCTGAAAATTCATAAAGAGAAAGCATCAAGTATTTATTCCACCTTTCTTTTACAGACTGTATCTCAGGTTAACCAAATAGTTACAGAAAAATTCTAGCTAATAAATGCAGAAGAAAAAAATCAAAATAGAAAACCACCATTATGCAACTACTAATGAAAAAACAGATCTGGGCAATAAATGAATGTTAGTAACATGAGGCTGATAAGAAACATTTGATAAGTGGATCAGGATGACAACACCCTAATATGCTACTGATTAATCTCAAATCCACTAAACCTGGGATGAGACATTAGGTGTACAAAAGGAACTACCAGCACCACTTATGGAATATTCATGCTAAGAATTTCAAATCCCAGTCTAAACAAGCTTCTAAATCCAAACACTAGCTTACAGGAACTATGGGAGGAAAGGAATGTGTTAGTTACATTGTGCTCAAATCAAACACAGAGACCAGACTTGAAAATTCCATGAGCAGACAAAACCAGTTTAATCATATAAGCAAAGCTTAATTTAGCATATTTTGCAGGACAAGTAAAGCTAACTTGACCTGGGTCACTTGTTGCTTATGCCTCTGAAAATCATAAACAAAACTTAAATTTTTCCCACAAATTGATATGAGGTAACCACTAACCAATAGCTTTTCATTCAAGAAAATTAAAATTCTAATCAATTACTCTGAAAAATAAAGAGAGCTGCCTTCACACTATACTGCTTTACAACAATTTACCTCTGAGCCTCATTCATGCTTTGATCTGAATGCTCCCAGTTTGCAAACTGTCTTTTTGGTCTTTGCACAATAAACTTTTACTAATTACTACTTCAGTGAGTCATTGTTTTTACTTCTTCTTTTTTTTTTTTTCCTGAACTTTTGACAACTTTTGTGAGGATGCAATGCAGCAAAACCTAAACTGTGGGAAATTGAGCAGGCCTCACATGAGTCATGAAAACAGAAAGAAGGGAAGTATTACACGATGAAAGAGCTTGAGAAAGTTCTCAGCTAAATGCACCATGTAGACTTTGATTGGAGCCTATTTGAACAAAATGACTGTAAAAATATTTTTTGCGAAATTTAAAAACAAACTGAGTATTAGATGATGTCAAGGAGTTACTGCTAATTTTGAAAAGTATGATAATGTATTTTGGTTAGGTTTTTAAAAAATTCTTTTAGAGAGACATAATGACATATTTAAGAGTGACATTTTGGGATTTGCTTTAAAATGCTGCAGGAAAACACTGGGTGGCAGGGGGAGTTGGGGTGGAGAGCTGGGAGAGTAAGGCTGGCACATTGTTGATATATCTGAAGCAGGTGATAGCTACCTGGGGGTTCATTATGTGCTTCTTGTTACTTTTGTGTATGTTTGGAAATCTCTATAAAAGAAAGTCTGAAGAAAGAACACATGATTGAATTTGACCTGCTCAGTGGAAAGAAGGAAGGAAGGAAGGAGGGAAGGAAGAGATAAAGGGAGGAAGGAAAGAAGGATAGAGCATGTGCCTGAGCATGAAGAAGAAAGGATGGTACAGGGAGTTTCTAGAGCTTCTTGTGAGGGCAGGCTGCCTTCTCCATGCCAGAGTGGGTGGAAATAATGCTGCCAGATGTGAAAAGTAGCAGGAAGGCTAGAAGTCTGACACATGATCTTTTCCCTTTCTGATGCCTTTGTCCAATCTTTGCATCAATAATTTGGGACTGGCTCCTTGCCTTTAGTTGTGTTATTGAGGTGTGTTTCTCACTGTAGAAGTCCAGCTGGATAAACACCATCTCTGAGTGATTTTTGCACTTTATGAGTCCCTTACTTGTTAAGTTCCTCCCTCTATTGCTATAAGAAGCAAAGGCAAAACTTACAGAAAATTCCAGGGCTCTCAGTGGAAACATTAGCATGCTATAAGAGGAAGAACACTGCTGAGAGATTGCCTGTGTGTTGGTTGGGTTTCCGTTGATTATTCTGTTTATATACACTAGCCACCACCCTAAAACTTCAGATATAAGATGTAGACTCTCTCCTGGGTTCCAGTGAAGATCATTACCATGAAATTACTTCCATTCCACAGCAATCTATCCACATCATGACTAAAAAAGCTGATGAAGACATGAGTTTTGCCTTGCCTGTTCTCACTCTCTCTCCTTTCCTGGAGACTCAGGATATTTGGGAGAAATGGAAGAGAGGGGCTGGGAATACACAGATATGAACACTAGACAACCTGGGGTGTCCAGAACTTTCTTTCTATACAATACACTGCCTGTGGCTTTTATATCCCCTAGAACTGTTTGGAGAATCACAGAATTTTTTGAAAGACTTTTATTCCCAGTAGTGATGTGAGCATTTATCACTCCTATTCTAAATTTGTGATCAGTGTGATCACTGAAGGCATAGACTAACCTGAGAAAATGTGATCACTGAAGGCATAGACTAACCTGAGAAGATTCCATACTAGTTTATTTTTTTACTATTATTTTTTAATGAGAACTTTGGAAATCTACTGTCTTAGCAACTTTCAAATATACAATTGAGTATTATTAACTATAGTCATGATGCTGTACATTACATCCCCAGGACTTATTTATTTTATAACTGGAAGTTTTGAACCTTTTGACTCCATCACCATTTCACCCACCCCCATTTCTCTGTTTCTAAGAATTTGGTTTTTGTTTTGTTTTGTTGCTGTTGTTTTAGATTCTATATAAAGGTGAGATCTTACAGTATTCTTCTTTCTCTGTCTGACTTATTTCACTTAGCATAACGCCCTCAATGCCAATTTGTGTTGTTGCAAATGGCAGGATTTCCTTGCTTTTTATGGCTGTATAATATTCCATTGTATCTAGATACCACATTTTCTTTATTCATTTATCCATTGAGGTCACTTAGGTTGTTTCCATATCTTGGCTATTGTGAATGATGTTACAATGAACATGGGGGTACAGATATCTCTTTGAGATCCTATTTTCATTTTCTTTGGATACATACCCAGAAGTGGAATTGATGGATCATATGGTAGTTCTATTTTTAATTATTTGAGGAATCTCTATACAGTTTTCCATAGTGGCTGCACCAATTTACATTGCTCTACTAGTGCATATGGGCCCTCAACTCCAGTCAGCTACTCTTCCCACTGCATGCATCTGTCCACATGGCTAACTTTTAATATGCATATTTTTACATTATGTAAATTCTTAATTAGCCTGTCTTGTTTAGATTGTATACATCATTATATCTGACATTCTTATAAATACTGTGTGGTCAATAAGATTCCTATAAGAAACTCTGCTTTTTAAAGACAAAAATACCATGCTGAGAGGGGTGACTTACTTACATCCCAGATTAGTGGGTGATCACTCCATAGGATCTTTAAAACAAGTACATTTTTAAAGAACTAAGGTGAATAAAGGTACAACAAAAAACTGTCAAAAAAAAAATACAGTGGAATTTCCAGAGGAAAAACTGAGTTGAGGCCAAGAGAAATTTTGGAAAGGTTTCCTGGATTTGGTATTGTGACAGGCTTTCTAAGGAAGGGCAAGATGAGTGGTGCACATTGGGGAGGGGGCAGAAGCTCATCTAGGAGAAGCAGAGAACACAGAGGTGGGGGCCGTCAAGTGTAGCTGTGAGGGGTTCTTGGAATTCTCCACTTGGGTGGGTCAGAGAGCGTGAGATAGTCAGTAGAGGCTCAGTCATGGAAATCCTTAAATGTACCTTATTAATGCAAAAACCCAAACTTTACCAAAAAGACGAAGGATATACCATTTCTATAGTGGAGGAGAACAATGGAATATGTCTATACAATTCAAATAATGGGAAATGTTGTTATATTGGTTTGGTCTTCAAGAATCCTGGAGAACAATATACATACATTTTTTGATATGTTATTGTGCAAATTTTAAAAATACTAGAGTACTCATTACTGCACTTTTTGAAAACACTAACATGGAAAATTCAGTCACAATATTGATAACAACACTTTTGTTTTATAAAGAAGTATGAGAGTGATACTCTCTTACTAAAACAAAGCCATAGTCCTAGTTCTCGGCCCTTGCTAGGTAGTTCCATGATTCACCTTTAAGAGTAGCTTCATAACACATTTTGAGAAAAACTGAAATATGAATAAGTTTAAGGTAGAAAATATTGTTATTAAAAAGAAAGCTTGGGCTTCCCTGGTGGCGCAGTGGTTGAGAGTCTGCCTGCCGATGCAGGGGACACGGGTTCGTGCCCCGGTCCAGGAAGATCCCACATGCCATGGAGCGGCTGTGCCCGTGAGCCATGGCCACTGAGCCTGCACGCCCAGAGCCTGTGCTCCACAACGGGAGAGGCCACAACAGTGAGAGGCCTGCGTAACGCAAAAAAAAAAAAAAAAAAAAAAAAAAAAAGAAAGCTTGATATTGACATATGAAAATGAGTTTCTACTATAATAACTCTAAAGTAATCTTCCAGGTATTTAAAGATAGGTAGGTCTTACTTAGATCTGTTTGAAATGGAATAACAGTGGCCAGATTTACTCTATGGACTGAATAAAAAAATGGACAAAATACATGAAACAAAAGCATTTAAGACATTGAACATCAGACAACAAAAGACAATGATCCCCAAGAAACAGGAAAGAATGAGGCGAGCCCCATGATTACTCAGTTTTTGGCCCTTAGAAAGGTTCTAAGCCATGGTGCCAGTAGGGGCAATGGGGATGCTGGTGGTCTCTCTGAATTCGAGCTGAGAACCTGGGAAAATCAACATAACAAGAGTTTTGGAGAAGAGATAGATGCACAGGAAGAACCTCGGAGACTTGCAGAGGGTCCCTTGAATATTCAGCAAAGTACTGCCTAAGATATAAGTGTGAGGAAACTATCCAAGGACTGGGAAAGAGTGACTCAAAATATTAAAGAGAACAGTGCCTCACAGAGCACACAGCCCCCAAACAGTGCCCGTTCCCCAAAGTCAGAGGGAAAAACCTAATAATTCAAAGGACATTTGTTAGTGTACTAAGAAGGACCTTGCTTCTGTAGGAAGGAATTAATCCTAGACTAAACTCAGATCTGCTTCTGCTGAACAAATCTTAAAATGAAGCCCAGAAATGATCAGACTGTTTGCAGGTAGATTAACCACATCACAGAACAAAGCTCAAAAATATTTATAGGAATACAAAAATATTCAATAACCTATGAGGTAAATTCACAAACCTAGCATCCAGTAAAAAATTACCAGATAAGCATAGAAGCAGGAAAATGCAACCCATAATGATGAGACAAATCAATGTATCAAAACTGATGCCAAAATGACACAGATGATAGAATGAATAACAAGGACTTTAAAACAGTTATTTTGACTATAGTCCGTATGTTCAAGAAGCTACAGAACAGATTGAAAATGCTAAGTAGAGACATAGAAGACCCAAATCAAATTTCTAGAGACAAAAATTACAATAACTGTGTTGAAAAATATACCAGATGACCATTGCAGCAGATTAGACATTTCAGAAGAAAATATTAGTGAGCTGAAAGACATAGCATTAGAAGCTGCCCAAAATAAAACACAAGAAAAACAAAGATTAAAAAAAATTAACAGAGTGACCAGACATAGGTAATTGGAGTCCCCAAAGAAGAGGAGAGGTGAAAAACTGAAAAATATTTGAAAAAATAATGGCAATGTCAAGAGTGAACTATGGTCTTAGGTGACAATGATGTGTCAATGTAGGGTCTTCAATTGTAACAGATGTACCACTCTGCTAGGGGATGTTTGTAATGGGGGAGACTGTGTATGTAGGGGCAGGGGATATCTAGGAAATATCTGTACTTGCCCCACCATTTTGCTGTGAATCTAAAACTGCTTCAAAAACAATAGTCTTTTTAAAACAGCATCTAGCCAAGAAAATCTTCAAATAAACTTACAAATAAAAATTTTCTGTAAATTAAAAAATATATAAATGGCTAAAATTTTTCCTGATTTGATGAAAATTATAAATACCTAGATCCAAGAATCTCACTGAACCCCAAGAGCAAGAAATATGAAACCCACATGAAAGCATATTATAATCAAATAATGAGGGGAAAATGTGGGCAAGAGCATTTATGTGGTTTCCATGGGAATGAATGAGGGACAGCAGGTTTAAGACTGACTAGTCTGAATAATTTCAGCAGGCTCTGAAGTATAGGGGTTGTCTTGGTTTTCTGGCACCTGACCCTGGGGTGGTTAGGGCAAGGTAATAATGGATCTGATTGTGAAAGCTGATCAAGTAGGTGGTTGGGGTGTGGACTCTGGATTGTTTGGCTTGCATATGAAATGAGTGCTTGGAGAGGAGACCTATAATATCTCCAGGAGTTGACTAGCTCTGGGAAGGCATCCCACCAGGGTCAGCAAGGCCTTAAGATATCAGAGGATCAAATACAGAAATTAGAAAATGTGGTTATTAAAGTAAGTGGTGTCTAGAAGCTTTTCCAAGCAAGGAAACAGAATTTTTCTCTAGAGTTTCCAGGAGAAATGCAGCCTTGTGGATGTATTTTGGACCTCTAGCTCCAGAAGTATAAGATAATACATTTGCATTGTTTTAATCCACTGTTTGTGCTGATTGATTATAGCAGAACTTAATTCCAGATTCCAAAATTTATGTTAGTTTCCTAATGCTGCTACAATAAATTACCTTAAGAAATTAAAAAAGAAGAGGAAATGAAGTCCAAGTAAGCAGAAGAAAAAAATAATAAAGATTATTTTTGAAGTAGAAAATTTAAAAAAGAAGAGTAAAAATAATATATTCAAAAGTTTGTTCTTTAAGAAAATCAGTAAAACTTCTAAACTGCTGGGAGACTGAATGGAAAAAAAAAGAGAGAAAACAAAAATTACTAATATCAGGAATGAGAGAGGTGACATCATACCAGATTCTACAAATGATAATTGGAGAACATTTTGATCACTTTTTGCCAATAATTTTGACAATTTAGATGAAATGAACAAAATCTTGGAAAGACACAAACTATCAAAGCTCACTTAAGAAGAAACAGATGATCCGAGTAGGCCTATGTCTATAAAAGACTATAAAAGAATTTAAATTTCATGTTAATAATTTTTCCACAACGAAAACTTGAGGCACAGATGGCTTCACTCATGAATTCTACAGAACATTTATGGAGAAAGTAATATCACTTCTACACAATCTCTTTCAGAAAATACAAGAGGTGGTAATCTTCTAACTCATCCTATGAGGCCAGCTTTCCTCTATTACAAAAAACAGACAAAGATATTACAAACAAAAGAAAACTACAGCCCAATATCCCTCATGAACACAGATGCAAAAATTCTTAATAAAACGGTAACAGATAGATTCCAACATATATAAGAAGGATAATGCAATGTGACCGAGTAGGGTTTATCCTAGGAATGCCAGGTTGGTTAACATTCAAAAATCAATTTATTTAACACACTGTTTTAATACTAAAATGATACATCATATGATTATGTCAACAGATGCAGAAAAAGTGTTCAAAAGAATGCAAATCCATTGCTGATAAAAAAAATAAAATAAAAACAAAAAAAAGAAAACCTCAAACTAGGAATAGAAGGAAAACTGAACCTGATAATGAGCATCTATAAATACCTACTGCTAACCTCTCAGCACTGAAAGACTGAATGCTCTCCCCTGAGATCAGGGACAAGATAAGGACGTCTGTTCTCATCCTTCTACTTACCATTACTCTGATGTTTCCAGTCAGTGCAGGAAGATAAGAGTAGCAAGGAAGAAACTGTCTTTATTTCCAGATGACATGTCCATCTATGTAGAAAATAGTATGGAATCTACAAGAATAGTGAAGTGTATCCATGACTCCGCTCTCTTATCACTCCTTCATGTTCTCTTCCAACGACGACTCTCTCATCAATCAACTAAAATAATAAAGAGGGAGAAGATGATGACTGCTCTTTGTTGCCTACACAAACAGAGAAACAGAGGCACTATGGGCAATCTTCCATATTCTGCCTGAAATGTAAGGCAAAGAAAGTGACGACTGAGTAAAGAAGCATTGTTTGGAATTAGCTAGCTGGAATTAAAGGCAAAGTTTGTTTAACTCAAAAACAAACATCTAAGGCACAGAACATCAATCCCTACAAGTTGCTTCACGCTCAGTGACTTTCATGGGACCAGGTCCTTCTCATCTTCTCATCCTTTCCATCCTTGTCTTCCTGCTCTTTTGCCATACTCTATGGCCTCAACTCATAAAAGATGACTCCTTCTATTCTTTCTACCACTGATCAACAAACCAAAGTGGATATAGAGCCAGTCAACTGCATTTTTTAAACTCTTTGCACTCGTCTCTACACAGTGCCCTAACAATGTGTTCACTAGGCCATGTGTCTTTATAAAATTCACAATATGATATTTTAATCTCCACCTGTTCAAGAAGCTATCACACTTCCCCTCGTGTTGTGTGGGGTTGGAGAGTCCATGGGCATTTTGGGGATCCACTTAGGGAGGTATTGAGTTGAAGATGTTACTTTAGGGATATAATAATATACTTATGTTGTTCACTGTCATTTCTGTGTATGTTGAAATTGCTGCTTGTCATTCTGGGTATACAAATGACTTGAAAAATAATTCTACTTCTCACTATAATGAGCCACCAGTCCCTTTTAATGTGAAGGTTCAGGGCCAGAGGTCATATTGTAAGATGAGTTTGTCCTGCAGACCAGGTTCAGTGAAACTAGAGGAGAAACACGCTAGAGGAAAGCACTCTCTCTATAGAAAATCATTGTCCAGTAAAGACGTGAACAAAGAGTGTGTAGCCAAATTTGAAGGAAAAATAATATTGTAAATTTAACATATTATAATTATAGCATTGCATGTCAGAAAACTAATTAATAAAACTATTGACTTTCTTTGGATTTTTTTGATGTTTGTGTTATTTGTTGTTATGTGTAATTTGTTTTCTAATTCTAAATTAATTGTCACTTTCATACCTACTTTTATATATGGTAATTCTGCAACCTTTTTTTCAGCTAGTGAGTGGCAGTGTTGGGAATCCATACCCAGTAGGTCAGGGGCCAGAGACCCTTCTCTTCCTCACTGGCCTTGCCCCATAGAAATTATGACTGAAGGACACTGTCAGGGAAGCAGTTGTTATGAGGGGACAAGCTTTCACCTAAGATGACTCCACCTTCTCTGCACTGCTCTGTTGATAGCAATTTAGGGACATTAACTGCTCCATGTACATAATGAAGTCAAGTTATTTATCAAAGAAGAAGAGTACCATGAAAGTATGTGTTTACTATAAAGTAATGATTTTTAAACGGCAGGAAAGCAGTAAAATGCAATTTTTGAAAATAATGCAGCCTGTCATAGTGGGAGGAGAGGAACTTGACATGAGCATTTGTCCAATAACATCATCATAGTCAAGTTCCTGCTCTGACTAGAGGCAGGACATCATCTATATCTAAGAAGGAAGCTTAAAAAACTCCCTCTAAGAAAGTTTGAATATCCAAGTCATTTTTTAGTGGAAAAAACATTCAAATATACCACTGCTGAAAGGTCTTAATCTTTGGTCACAGACTTGCTGAGAATCTGATGAAGGCTATGGACATTCTCTTTGGAAAAATTCACACACACACACACTCACACACACACACACACAATGTTGCATTCACTTTCAGTGTATAAATGAATGTCCTGATTCTCTATGTACTTTATTTTAAGAAACTCCAGAATGAAACTTCCATAAAAAAGAATCCAAGCATTCCAATGACAGATTTTGTTAACAAAAATTGTCACAGGTAAAAATAGTTTGACTATGGGCTTCCCTGGTGGCACAGTGGTTGAGAGTCCGCCTGCCGATGCAGGGGACACAGGTTCGTGTCCCGGTCCAGGAAGGTCCCACATGCGGCAGAGCAGCTGGGTCCGTGAGCCATGGCCGCTGAGCCTGTGCATCCAGAGCCTGCGCGTCCAAAGGCTGTGCTCCACAATGGGAGAGGCCACAGCAGTGAGAGGCCCACGTACTGCAAAAAAAAAAAAAAAAAAAAAAAAAAATAGTTTGACTACTAGTTGATTAAATATAAAATTTTATTCCTATTTATACATACACTAACATATATACATGAATACATTTCTTCATTATCACCAATAATCCAGACATTGCACTGGATGCTTTATGTCCATCACCGTATTTAATGCTTACAACTACTCTGCAAGATAACTACTATTATAACAACTTGGTGCTTGTAAAAACTGAGACTGACAGCACTTCCAAAATGGCAGAGTAAAGACCTTGAAAACTCTGTTCCTCTATGAAAGCAATGAGAACATTGGCAAAACTGGTCAAAATAAACATTTTCCATAACTCTTGTAATTAACCAAGGACATTCAACAATTTGAGGACCTTTTATTCAAGAAAAAAATGACTGAATCACAGTAAGAATAGTGAGCTTTGGGGCATTTTAACTTCTCCCATCCCCATCATCCTCTCTGCAACTCTGCAGTAGCTGTAAAAACCAACAGCCCTTCCCTGACTTCAGACTACACTACAAAGCTACAGTAATCAAGACAGTATGGTACTGGCACAAAAACAGATATATAGATCAATGGAACAGGAGAGAAAGCCCAGAGATAAACCCATGCATATATGGTCACCTTATCTTTGATAAAGGAGGCAAGAATATACAGTGGAGAAAAGACAGCCTCTTCAATAAGTGGTGCTGGGAAAACTAGACAGCTACATGTAAAAGAATGAAATTAGAACACTCCCTAACACCATACACAAAAATAAACACAAAATGGATTAAATACCTAAATGTAAGGTCAGACACTATAGAACTCTTAGAGGAAAACATAGGCAGAACACTTTTTGACATAAATCACAGTAAGATCCTTTTTGACCCACCTCCTAGATAAATGGAAATAAAAACAAAAATAAACAAATGGGACCTAATGAAACTTCAAAGCTTTTGCACAGCAAAGAAAACCATAAATAAGATGAAAAGGCAACCCTCAGAATGGGAGAAAATATTTGCAAATGAAGCAACTGACAAAGGATTAATCTCCAAAACATACAAGCAACTCATGCAGCTCAATATCAAAAAAACAAACAACCCAATCCAAAAATGGGCAGAAGACCTAAATAGACAATCCTCCAAAGAAGACATACAGATGGTCAACAAACACATGAAAGAATGCTCAACATCATTAATCATTAGAGAAATGAAAATCGAAACTACAATGAGGTATCATCTCACACTGGTCAGAATGGCCATCATCAAAAAATCTACAAACAATAAATGCTGGAAAGGGTGTGGAGAAAAGGGAACACTCTTGCACTGCTGGTGGGAATGTAAATTGATACAGCCACTATGGAGAACAGTATGGAGGTTCCTTAAAAAACTAAAAATAGAACTACCATATGACGCAGCTATCCCACTACTGGGCATATACCCTGAGAAAACCATAATTCAAAAAGAGTCATATACCACAATGTTCACTGCAGCTCTATTTACAATAGCCAGGACATCGAAGCAACCAAAGTGTCCCTCAACAGATGAATGGATAAAGAAGATGTGACACATATATACAATGGAATATTACTCAGCCATGAAAAGGAACGAAACTGAGTTATTTGTAGTGAGGTGGATGGACCTAGAGACTGTCATACAGAGTAAAGTAAGTCAGAAAGAGAAAAA
Organism: Phocoena phocoena; assembly: GCF_963924675.1. Lineage (NCBI taxonomy): Eukaryota > Metazoa > Chordata > Mammalia > Artiodactyla > Phocoenidae > Phocoena > Phocoena phocoena. The sequence goes on from NC_089224.1 coordinate 23,819,923, forward strand.
CAAATACGTATGTTAACACATATATATGGAATCTAAAAAAAAAAGAAAGAAAGAAAATGGTCAGAAGAACCTAGGGGCAAGACGGGAATAAAGATGCAGACCTACTAGAGAATGGACTTGAGGATATGGGGAGGGGGAAGGGTAAGCTGGGACAAAGTGAGAGAGTGGCATGGACATATATACATTAACAAACATAAAATAGATAGCTAGTGAGAAGCAGCCGCATAGCACAGGGAGATCAGCTCGGTGCTTTGTGACCACCTAGAAGGGTGGGATAGGGAGGGGCGGAGGGAGGGAGATGCAAGAGGGAAGAGATATGGTGACATATGTATATGTATAACTGATTCACTTTGTTATAAAGCAGAAACTAGCACACCATTGTAAAGCAATTATACTCTAATAAAGATTTAAAAAAAAAATAAAACACCAGCCTTGCAAAAACTGTAAAACTGTTATAGCCTTGTAGCTGTGAAAACCAGCACACTAACAGACATCGGAAGAGGTAGAACTGGTTTGGCATTCCTCCAAATGCCCCATCCCCAGATAACTGACATTATTTGGTCTGTCAATTCCATGGAAACCCCCACTCATAGGATTTGACTTATTTGATCTGAAACAGAACTTGCTCACTGCAAACACCTTTCTTTTCTGGGAAATTTGTCGGAAACAATCAACAACAAATATTTAACATTGTCGCTTCCTGAAGTGGCAATAAAAGTTGAAGCAAACAAGAAGCTGGCCAAAAAACTTAAAAGGAAAAGCTGATTAATGAGATGTCCATAGGGAGATTTGAGAAACTCCAACACATTCCAGGAATTATAGAAGGTCACATACATGTCCAGGGTCATTCACAAGCCCAGGAAAGACCTGGAAAGGCCTTAATCTCTCACCTCTGACTGACTTCAAGACACTGTGTAAACAAGAAGTGAAAGCCAAAGCAGAGTTTTAAACTCCCAGCTGGGGCATTTAAGGGATGCCCCAATGCACACGGGGCCTCTCAGAAAAGGCTGGGAGATTAATTGGTTCAAGACATTTAAGAAACTCTTTGTCCAGTTGTTAGCTGACCATTAGGCTAACTGAGCAGAGAATTCTATGACCACACATGCCAAAGAATACACACTTTAGAGAATTATTTCAAGTAAGTCACTAAAGAAATAGCAACAATAATAAAGTCTGACGAAAACAACAAAAACAAAGGGAAGGGAGTCTGATTACCAGACTTACCATGTTATATTATTAAAATGTCAAGTTTTCAACAAATATTAGGTGACATGCAAAGAACTAGGTGAATATAGCCCATACATTGGAAATAAAACAGCCAGTAGGACCTGTCCATGAGAAATTCCAGATGTTGGGCTTACTGGAGAAAAACTTTGTCACCTATTATAAACATGTTCAAAGACTAAAGGAAACCATATCTGAAGAACTAAAGGAGATTGAGAACAATCTGTCACCAAATATAGAACATAAATTTTTAAAAATTTAATGCTAAGGAAAAGAACAAATAAAATGTCTGGAGCTGAAATTATAATAACTGAAATGAAAAATTATTTATAGGATCCCAACAAATAATTTGAACAGCCAGAAGAAAGAATCAGCAAACTTGGAGACAGGTCAATTGAGATTATCCTGTCTGAGAAATAGGAAAAAAAATGAATAGAACCTCAGAAACCTGTGGAACAGCATTAGATGTATCAACATGCACATAATGGGAGTTCCAGAAGAAGAAGAGGGGGGAGAAGAAAGGAGAAGAAAGAATATTTGAAGAAAAATAACCAAAGCTTCTCAAATTGGGTAGAAAATGTAATAATCAACATATCCAGGAAACTAAAAAACTTCAAGTAAGATAAACTTAAAGAGATCCACATCTAGAAACATCATAATCAAACTGTCAAAAGACAAAGAGAGAATCTTCAAAGCATCTAGAGAGAAGCAACTCATCATGTATAAGTGATCTTCAAAAAGATGAACTGATTTCTCAACAGAAACCATGGATATTTGAAGGTAGCAGGATGGCATATTCACAATGCTTAAAGAAAGATTGCCAACCAAAAATTATATATCCAACAAAACTATCCTTAAAAAAAAAGAAAGATCAAATAGAACAAACACATTAAACAAACAGAGAATTCATTGCTAGCAGATCTGCTCCACAAGAAATGCTCAAGTAAGTCCATCAGACTGAAATGAAAGACACTAGACAGTAACTCACATCCATATAAAGAAATAAACAGTACTAGTAAAGATTATGACATATGTGAATATAAAAGAGAGTGTAAATGTATTTGAGGGGGTTGTAATTATTTTTTTCTCCTATATTATTTAAGAGACACCTACATAAAGCAACAATTACACTGTGTTTGAAGGCATATAATGTATAAATATGTAATTTGTATGACAGTAACAGCACACACACAAAAAAACTAAGCCAGGAAATAGACATATAGGAGCAAAGTTTTTGTGCACTATTTAGATTAAGTTGGTATTAACAAACACTAGATTGTCATAAGTTAAAATGCTAACTGTAATCCCCAGAAAAAACACTTTAAAAACAACTCAAAAAATATAATAAAGGAAACAACATAGGAAGTAAAATGGCACACTAGAAAACATCTATTTAACACAAAAGAAGGCAGTAATGGAGGAATACAGGAACAAAAGAAGACATAAGATATATAGAAAACTAACAGTAAAATGGCAGATGTAAATCCTACCTTATCTGTTATTACATTAAATGTAAATGGATTAAAAAGCCAACAGAGGACAGAGATGAGCAGAATGAATTTTTTAAAAATGATTCAACTATATGCAATCTACAAGAGACACAATTTAGATTCAAAGACACAAATAGGTTGAAAGCAAAAGGATGAAAAAACTCATCTTTTCATGCAAATAATAACCAAAGGAGAGTTAATGTGATTATACTGCAATATGGGATAAAATAAACTTTAAGGCAAAAATTGTTACTAAAGATGAAGAAGGACATATAATAATAAAGGGGTTAGTCCATGAAAAATATATAACAATTATAAGTATATATGCACCTGGTAACAGAGCCCTAAACTACACAAACAAAAGCTTACAGAATTGAAGGGAGAAACAGTTCAATAAAAACAGTTGGAGAATTCAATACCCTAAAATGGATAGAACAACTACACAGATGGTCAACCAGGAAATGGAAGACTTAACACTATAAATCAACAAGACCTAACAGATTTCTATAGAATACTCCTCCCAATAATGAAAGAATACATATGCTTTCTTATGTAACATGGAAAATTTTCCAGGATATGTTAGGCCATAAAACAAGTCTAAAGAAATTTAAAAGGATGAAAATCACATAAAGTATCGTCTCTGAGCACAATAAAATGAAATTAGAAATCAATAATAGAAGGAAATTTGAATTGTTTACAACAGGTACAAATTAAACAATATACTCTTAAGTAACCAATTAGTTGAAGAAGAAATCACACTTAAAATTAGAAAATACTTTGAGATGAATTTAAATATTGCAACATACAAAAATTTATGACAGGCCACTAAAGCTGTTCTGAGAATTAAACTTATAGCCATAAAAGCATATACTGAAAAAGAAGAAAGATTTCAAATCAGTAACATAAAATTTCACCTTAAGATACTACCAAAAGAACAACAAACTAAACCCAAAGCAAGCACAAAGAAGGAAATAATAAAGACTAGAGCAGAAATAAATGAAAGAATAGAAAAACAATAGAAAAAATTAGAAAACTAAAATTGGCTCTTTTGAAAATTTTAATAAAATGGACAAACCTTTAGCTAGATATACAAAGGAAAAAAGAGAGTAGAATTAAAATTACTAAAATCAGGAAAGAATGAGGTGACATTACTGATAATACAGAAATAAAAAGGATTATAAAGGAATTCTATGAACAATTGTATGCCAGTTATGTCAGGCAGAATAATGACTCCCTTTCTCCCCAAAGATGTTTTTCCTTAATCACAGGAATCCATAAATATGTAATATTACATGGCAAAATGGATATTTTAAATGTGACTAAGGTTAAGAACTTTAAGATGGGGAGATTATCCTGGATGATGCATGTGGGCCAATCTAATCACATAAGTCTTTAACTGTGGTGGACCTTTCCAAGGCTGGAAACAGAACCAGAGATATGGCAAAATGAGAAGGAAATGGCTAACCGTTAGAGGCTTTGAAGATGAAGGATGAGGGATTTGAGTCAAGAAGTGCAGGAGTCCATAGCAAGCTATAAGAAAAAGTTATTAGATTCTCCCCTCCAGTCTCCAGAAAGAAATATAGCACTGTCAACACATTGATTACAGCCCAATGAGACCTATGTCAGACTTCTAATCTACAGCACTGTAAAATAATAAATTTAATATATTTCTGTTGTTTTAAGTCATAAATTGGCATTAATTTGTTTTGGCAAAAATGGAAAACTAATACAGTAATAAATTAGATAACCTAGATGAAATGGACAAATGCTTCGAAAGACACCAACTACCAAAACTGACTCAATAAGAAATAGAAAATCTGAATTGATCCATAAAATGTAAAGAGATTAATCTAGTACTAAAAACTTTCCCACAAAAGAAAAGCCCAGGCCTAGAGGGCTTTACTGGTGAATTCTATCAGAGGTCTAAAGAATTAATACTACTCCTTCACAAACTTTTCCAAAAAAATGGAACAGTGCAGAATACTTCCTAATTCACCCTATGACCCAGTACCAAGGTGATCGCAAAGATAGATAAGGACATCACAAGGAAAGAGAGCTGTATTTTAATATCCCTCAAGAATATAGATGCAGGGGGGACCTTGAAGATGGCGGAAGAGTAAGACGCGGAGATCGCCTTCCTCCCCACGGATACACCAGAAATACATCCACACGTGGAACAACTCCTACAGAACACCTACTGAAGGCTGGCAGAAGACCTCAGACCTCCCGAAAGGCAAGAAACTCCCCACGTACCTGGGTAGGGCAAAAGAAAAAAAGAAAAAACAGAGACAAAAGAATAAGGACGGCACCTGCACCAGTGGGAGGGAGCTGTGAAGGAGGAAAAGTTTCCACACACTAGGAAGCCCCTCCGCGGGCGGAGACTGCGGGAGGCGGAGGGGGGAGTTTCGGGACCGCGGAGTAGTGCACAGCGACGGGTGCGGAGGGCAAAGCGGGGAGATTCCTGCACAGACGATCGGTGCCGACCGGCACTCACCAACCCGAGAGGCTTGTCTGCTCACCCGCCGGGGCGGGCGGGGCTGCGAGCTGAGGCTCGGGTTTCGGTTTCGGACGGAGCTCAGGGAGAGGACTGGGGTTGGCGGCTTGAACATAGCCTGAAGGGGTTAGTGCACCACGACTAGCCGGGAGGGAGTTCGGGGAAAAGCCTGCACCTGCCGAAGAGGCAAGAGACATTTTCTTCCCTCTTTGTTTCCTGGTGCGCGAGGAGAGGGGTTTAAGAGCGCTGCTTAACGGATCTCCAGAGACGGGCGCGAGCCGCGGCTGAAAGCGCAAACCCCAGAGACGGGCGCGAGCCGCGGCTAAAACCGCGGACCCCAGAGACGGGCAGGAGACACTAAGGCTGCTGCTGCCGCCACCAACGGGCCTGTGTGCGAGCACAGGTCACTCTCCACACCGCTCTTCCGCGGAGCCTGTGCACCCCGCAACTGCCAGGTTCCCGGGATCCAGGGACAACTTCCCCGGGAGAACGCACGGCGGGCCTCAGGCTGGTGCAACGTCACGCCAGCCTCTGCCGCAACGTCACGCCGCCTCTGCCGCCGCAGGCCCGCCCCGCACGCAGTGCCTCTCCTTCCCCCATCCCCCAACCCCCGGCCTGAGTGAGCCAGAGACCCCGAATCAGCGGCTCCTTTAACCCCGTCCTGTCTGAGCAAAAAACAGACGCCCTCCAGCGACCTACACACAGAGGCAGGGCCAAATCCAAAGCTGAGCTCCTGTGAGCTGTGAGAACAAAGAAGAGAAAGGGAAATCTCTCCCAGCAGCCACAGAAGCAGCGGATTAAAGCTCCACAATCAACTTGATATACCCTGCATCTGTGGAATACCTGAATAGACAAGGAATGATCCCAAATTGAAGAGGGGGAATTTAGGAGCAAGATCTATGATTTTTTTCCCTTTTCCTCTTTTTGTGAATGTGTACGTGTATGCTTCTGTGTGAGATCTTGTCTGTATACTCTTGCTTCCACCATTTGTCCTAGGGCTCTATCCGTCCATGGTTTAAAAAAAATTTTTTTTTCTTAATAAATTTTAATTGTAATAAATTTATTATACTTTACCTTCGTTCTTTCTTTCTTTCTTTCCTTCCTTCCTTCCCTCCTTTAGACAACGAATCACCCCAAATTGAGGAGGTGGACTCTGAGAGCAAGATTTATGATTTTTCCCCCTTTACCTCTTTTTGTGAAGGTGTATGTGTATGCTTCTGTGTAAGATTTTCTCTGTATAGCTTTGCTTCCAACAGTTGTCCTAAGGTTCTATCCGTCCCTTTTTCTTTTTCTAAATATTTTTTAATTCAATAACTATATTATACTTTATTTTATTTTTACTGTATCTTCTTTCTTTCTGTCTTTTTTCCTTCTTTCCCTCCTTCCTTCCTTCCTCCCTCCCTCCTTCCCTCCTTTCTTTCCTTCTTTGCTTCTTTCTTCCTTCCTTCCTTTCCTCCTTTCCCTCTTTCTTTCCTCATACTTCTACCAATTCTCTCTACTTTTTCTCCCTTTTATTCTGAGCCGTGTGAATGAAAGGCTCTTGGTGCTCCAGCCCAGGAGTCAGGGCTCTGCCTCTGAGGTAGGAGAGCCAACTTCAGGACACTGGTCAACAAGAGACCTCCCAGCTCCACATAATATTAAACGGTGGAAATCTCCCAGAGACCTCCATCTTAACACCAGCACCCAGCTTCACTCAACGACCAGCAAGCCACAGAGCTGGAAAACCTATGCCAAACAACTAGCAAGACAGGAACACAACCCCACCCATTAGCAGAGAGGCTGCCTAAAATCATAATAAGGCCACAGACACCCCAAAACACACCACCAGACGTGAACCTGCCCACTAGATAGACAAGATCCAGCCTCATCCAGCACAACACAGGCACTAGTCCCCTCCACCAGGAAGCCTACACAACCCACTGAAACAACCTTAGCCACTGGAGACAGACATCAAAAACAACGGGAACTATGAACGTGCAGCCTGCAAAAAGGAGACCCCAAACACAGTAAGATAAGCAAAATGAGAAGACAGAAAAACACACAGCAGATGAAGGAGCAAGATAAAAACCCACCAGACCTAACAAATGAAGAGGAAATAGGCAATCTACCTGAAAAAGAATTCAGAATAATGATAGTAAGGATGATCTGAAATCTTGGAAGTAGAATGGACAAAATGCAAGAAACGGTTAACAAGGACCTAGAAGACATAAAGATGAAACAAGCAACAATGAACAACGCAATAAATGAAATTAAAAGTACTCTAGATAGGATCAATAGCAGAATAACTGAGGCAGAAGAATGGATAAGTGACCTGGAAGATAAAGTAGTGGAAATAACTACAGCAGAGCAGAATAAAGAAAAAAGAATGAAAAGAACTGAGGAGAGTCTCAGAGACCTCTGGGACAACATTAAACGCACCAACATTCGAATTATAGGGGTTCCAGAAGACGAAGAAAGAAAGAAAGGGACTGAGAAAATATTTGAAGAGATTATAGTTGAAAACTTCCCTAATATAGGAAAGGAAATAGTTAATCAAGTCCAGGAAGCACAGAGAGTCCCATACAGGATAAATACAAGGAGAAATACGCCAAGACACATATTAATCAAACTGTCAAAAATGAAATACAAAGGAAGTAGATTAAAAGCAGCAAGGGAAAAACAACAAATATCACACAAGGGAATCCCCATAAGGTTAACAGCTGATCTCTCAGCAGAAACCCTACAAGCCAGAAGGGAGTGGCAGGACATACTGAAAGTGATGAAGGAGAAAAACCTGCAACCAAGACTACTCTACCCAGCAAGGATCTCATTCAGATTTGATGGAGAAATTAAAATCTTTACAGACAAGCAAAAGCTGAGAGAGTTCAGCACCATCAAACCAGCTTTACAACAAATGCTAAAGGAACTTCTCTAGACAAGAAACACAAGAGAAGGAAACGACCTATAATAACAAACCCAAAACAATTTAGAAAATGGGAATAGGAACATACATATCGATAATTACCTTAAATGTAAATGGACTAAATGCTCCCACCAAAAGACACAGATTGGCTGAATGGATACAAAAACAAGACCCTTATATATGCTGTCTACAAGAGACCCACTTCAGACCTAGAGACACATACAGACTGAACGTAAGGGGATGGAAAAAGATATTCCATGCAAATGGAAACCAAAAGAAAGCTGGAGTAGCAATTCTCATATCAGACAAAATAGACTTTAAAATAAGGACTATTAAAAGGGACAAAGAAGGACACTACATAATGATCAAGGGATCGAACCAAGAAGAAGATATAACAATTGTAAATATTTATGCACCCAACATAGGAGCACCTCAATACATAAGGCAAATACTAACAGCCATAAAAGGGGAGATTGACAGTAACACATTCATAGTAGGGGACTTTAACACCCCACTTTCACCAATGGACAGATCATCCAAAATGAAAATAAATAAGGAAACACAAGCTTTAAATGATACATTAAACAAGATGGACTTAATTGATATTTATAGGACACTCCATCCAAAAACAACAGAATACACATTTTTCTCAAGTGCTCATGGAACATTCTCCAGGATAGATCATATCTTGGGTCACAAATCAGGCCTTGGTAAATTTAAGAAAACTGAAATTGTATCAAGTATCTTTTCTGACCACAACGCCATGAGACTAGATATCAATTACAGGAAAAGATCTGTAAAAAATACAAACACATGGAGGCTAAACAATACACTACTTAATAATGAAGTGATCACTGAAGAAATCAAAGAGGAAATAAAAAAATACCTAGAAACAAATGCCAATGGAGACACAACGACCCAAAACCGATGGGATGCAGCAAAAGTAGTTCTAAGGGGGAAGTTTATAGCAATACAAGCCCACCTTAAGAAGCAGGAAACATCTCGAATAAACAACCTAACCTTGCACCTCAAGCAATTAGAGAAAGAAAAATAAAAAAATCCCAAAACTAGCAGAAGGAAAGAAATCATAAAAATCAGATCAGAAATAAATGAAAAAGAAATGAAGGAAACAATAGCAAAGATCAATAAAACTAAAAGCTGGTTCTTTGAGAAGATAAACAAAATAGATAAACCACTAGCCAGACTCATCAAGAAAAAAAGGGAGAAGACTCAAATCAATAGAATTAGAAATGAAAAAGGAGAAGTAACAACTGACACTGCAGAAATAAAAAAAATCATGAGAGATTACTACAAGCAACTCTATGCCAATAAAATGGACAATCTGGAAGAAATGGACAAATTCTTAGAAATGCACAACCTGCCAAGACTGAATCAGGAAGAAATAGAATATATGAACAGACCAATCACAAGCACTGAAATTGAAACTGTGATTAAAAATCTTCCAACAAACAAAAGCCCAGGACCAGATGGCTTCACAGGTGAATTCTATCAAACGTTTAGAGAAGAGCTAACACCTATCCTTCTCGAACTCTTCCAAAATGTAGCAGAGGGAGGAACACTCCCAAATTCCTTCTACGAGGCCACCATCACCTTGATACCAAAACCAGACAAGGATGTCAGAAAGAAAGAAAACTACAGGCCAATATCACTGATGAACATAGATGCAAAAATCCTCAACAAAATACTAGCAAACAGAATCCAACAGCACATTAAAAGGATCATACACCATGATCAAGTGGGGTTTATTCCAGGAATGCAAGGATTCTTCAATATACGCAAATCTATCAATGTGATAAACCATATTAACAAATAGAAGGAGAAAAACCATATGATCATCTCAATAGATGCAGAGAAAGCTTTCGACAAAATTCAACACCCATTTATGATAAAAACTCTCCAGAAAGTAGGCAGAGAGGGAACTTTCCTCAACATAATAAAGGCCATATATGACAAGCCCACAGCAAACATCATCCTCAATGGTGAAAAACTGAAAGCATTTCCACTAAGATCAGGAACAAGACAAGGTTGCCCACTCTCACCACTCTTATTCAACATAGTTTTGGAAGTTTTAGCCACAGCAATCAGAGAAGAAAAGGAAATAAAAGGAATCCAAATCGGAAAAGAAGAAGTAAAGCTGTCACTGTTTGCAGATGACATGATACTATACATAGAGAATCCTAAAGATGCTACCAGAAAACTACTAGAGCTAATCAATGAATTTGGTAAAGTAGCAGGATATAAAATTAATGCACAGAAATCTCTGGCATTCCTATATGCTAATGATGAAAAATCTGAAAGTGAAATCAGGAAAACACTCCCATTTACCATTGCAACAAAAAGAATAAAATATCTAGGAATAAACCTACCTAAGGAGACGAAAGAACTGTATGCAGAAAATTATAAGACACTGATGAAAGAAATTAAAGATGATACAAATAGATGGAGAGAAATACCATGTTCTTGGATGGGAAGAATCAACATTGTGAAAATGACTCTACTACCCAAAGCAATCTACAGATTCAATGCAATCCCTATCAAACTACCACTGGCATTTTTCACAGAACTAGAACAAAAAATTTCGCAATTTGTATGGAAACACAAAAGACCCCGAATAGCCAAAACAATCTTGAGAACGAAAAAAGGAGCTGGAGGAATCAGGCTCGCTGACTTCAGACTATATTACAAAGCAACAGTAATCAAGACAGTATGGTACTGGCACAAAAACAGAAAGATAGATCAGTGGAACAGGATAGAAAGCCCAGAGATAAACCCACGCACATATGGACACCTTGTCTTTGATAAAGGAGGCAGGAATGTACAGTGGAGAAAGGACAGCCTCTTCAATAAATGGTGCTGGAAAAACTGGACAGGTACATGTAAAAGTATGAGATTAGATCACTCCCTAACACCATACACAAAAATAAGCTCAAAATGGATTAAAGACCTAAATGTAAGGCCAGAAACTATCAAACTCTTAGAGGAAAACATAGGAAGAACACTCTATGACATAAATCACAGCAAGATCCTTTCTGACCCACCTCCTAGAGTAATGGAAATAAAAACAAAAATAAACAAATGGGACCTAATGAAACTTCAAAGCTTTTGCACAGCAAAGGAAACCATAACCAAGACCAAAAGACAACCCTCAGAATGGGAGAAAACATTTGCAAATGAAGCAACTGACAAAGGATTAATCTCCAAAATTTACAAGCAGCTCATGCAGCTCAATAACAAAAAAACAAACAACCCCATCCAAAAATGGGCAGAAGACCTAAATAGACATTTCTCCAAAGAAGATATACAGAATGCCAACAAACACATGAAAGAATGCTCAACATCATTAATCATTAGAGAAATGCAAATCAAAACTACAATGAGATATCATCTCACACCAGTCAGAATGGCCATCATCAAAAAATCTAGAAACAATAAATGCTGGAGAGGGTGTGGAGAAAAGGGGACACTCTTGCACTGCTGGTGGGAATGTGAATTGGTTCAGCCACTATGGAGAACAGTATGGAGGTTCCTTAAAAAACTACAAATAGAATTACCATATGACCCAGCAATCCCACTACTGGGCATATACCCTGAGAAAGCCAAAATTCAAAAAGAGTCATGTACCAAAATGTTCATTGCAGCTCTGTTTACAATAGCCCAGAGATGGAAACAACCTAAGCACCCATCATCGGATGAATGGATAAAGAAGATGTGGCACATATACACAATGGAATATTACTCAGCCTTAAAAATAAATGAAATTGAGCTATTTGTAATGAGATGGATAGACCTAGAGTCTGTCATACAGAGTGAAGTAAGTCAGAAAGAAAAAGACAAATACCGTATGCTAACACATATATATGGAATTTAAGGGGAGAAAAATGTCATGAAGAACCTAGGGGTAAGACAGGAATAAAGACGCAGACCTACTGAAGAACGGACTTGAGGATATGGGGAGGGGGAAGGGTGAGTTTTGACAGGGCGAGAGAGAGTCATGGACATATACACACTAACAAAAGTAGTAAGGTAGATAGCTGGGGGGAAGCAGCCGCAAGGCACAGGGATATTAGCTCGGTTCTTTGTGACAGCCTGGAGGGGTGGGATGGGGCGAGTGGGAGGGAGGGAAACGCAAGAGGGAAGACATATGGTAACATATGTATATGTATAGCTGATTTACTTTGTTATAAAGCAGAAACTACACACCATTGTAAAGCAATTATACCCCAATAAAGATGTTTAAAAAAAAAAAAAAGAATATAGATGCAGCAATCCTCAATGAAATACTAGCAACCTGAATCTAGCAATACATAAGGATTATGTGCCATGATCAAATCGGATTTATCCCAGGAAAGTAAGAGTGGCTCAACATACACAAGTAAATTATATGGGAAGGAAAAGACCCAGGATAGCCAACAGTATATGTCAACCTTTCATATCCATAGTTGGATCTAATTTGATCTGCAGTTGGTTGAATCCTCTGATGCAAAACCCCTGGATAGGGAAGCCCAGTGTACTATGCCATTGTATATAAGGGACTTGAGCGTCCTCAGATTTTGGTATCCACAGGAGTCCTGGAATCAATTCCCTACAGATACCAAGGGTTGATTGTACGAAAGAAAAAGTCAAAGGATTAACACTCTCTAACTTCACCCATCAATTCCACTCTTAGGTAAACACCCAAAAGACCTAAAACCATATGTCCATACAAAAACTTGTACACAAATGTTTATAACACATTATCTCTAATTGCCATGAAAGTGATAACAATTCAAATGTTCATGAAATGATCACTGGATAAACAAAATGTGCCATATTCATATAAGAGAATATTATTGAGCCTTAAAAAGCAATGAAGTACTGGTACATACTACTACATGGATGAATCTTGAAAATAATATGCTAAAAAGCCAACAAAAGATGCATATTGTATGATTCTATTCACATAAAATGACCAGAAAAGGAAAATCTGTAAAGACAAAGTTGATTAGTGGATTCCAGGGGCTAGGGTGTGGGTGTATGAGGAGTAACTAGTATGAAGAGATACCTCATTGTACTTTTGATTTGCATTTCTCTAATGATTAGTGATGTTCACCATCGTTTCATGTGTTTGTTGGCACTCTGTATATCTTCTTTGGAGAAATGTCTATTTAGGTCTTCTGCTCATTTTTGGATTGGGTTGCTTGGTTTTTTGATATTGAGCTGTATAGGCTGCTTGTAAATTTTGGAGGTCAATCCTTTGTAAATTGCTTCATTTGCAAATATTTTCTCCCATTCTGAGGGTTGTCTTTTTGTCTTGTTTATGGTTTCCTTTGTTGTGCGAAAGCCTTTAAGTTTCATTAGGTCCCATTCGTTTATTTTTGTTTTTATTTCCATTACTCTAGGAGGTGGGTGAAAAAAGGATCTTGCTGTGATTTATGTCATAGAGTGTTCTGCCTATGTTTTCCTCTGTGAAATATGCCATTGGTAGTTTGATAAGGATTGCATTGAATCTGCAGATTGCGTTGGGTAGTATAGTCATTTTTACAATGTTGATTCTTCCAATCCAAGAACATGGCATATCTCTCCATCTGTTTGTATCATCTTTAATTTATTTCATCAGTGTCTTACAATTTTCTGCATAAAGGTCTTTTGTCTCCTTAGATAGGTTTATTCCTAGGTATTCTATTCTTTTTGTTGCAATGGTAAATGGGAGTGTTTCCTTAATTTCTCTTTCAGATTTTTCATCATTAGTGTATAGGAATGCAAGAGATTTCTGTGCATTAATCTTGTATCCTGCTACTTTACCAAATTAATTGATTATCTCTAGTAGTTTTCTGGTAGCATCTTTAGGATTTTCTATGTATAGTATCATGTACTCTGCAAAATGTGACAGCTTTATTTCTTGTTTTCTGATTTAGATTCCTTTTAAGTCTTTTTCTTCTCTGCTGTGGCTAAAACTTCCAAAACTATGTTGAATAATAGTGGTGAGAGTGGACAACCTTGTCTTCTGCCTGATCTTAGAGGAAATGGTTTCAATTTTTCACCATTGAAAACCATGTTGGCTGTGGGTGTGTCATATATGGCCTTTATTATGTTGAGGTAAGTTCCCTCTATGCCTACATTCTGGAGAGTTTTTATCATAAATGGGTGTTGAATTTTGTCGAAAGCTTTCTCTGCACCTATTGAGATTATCATATGGTTTTTATCTTTCAGTTTATTAATATGGTATATCACGTTGATGGATTTGCATATATTGAGGAATCCTTGTATTGCTGGGATAAACCCCACTTGATCATGGTGTACGATCCTTTTAATGTGCTATTGGATTCTGTTTGCTACTATTTTGTTGAGGATTTTTGCATCTATGTTCATCAGTGATTTTGGCCTGTAGTTTTTCTTCTTTGTGATATATTTTTCTGGTTTTGGTATCAGGGTGATGGTGGCCTCATAGAATGAGCTTGGGAGTGTTCCTTCCCTCTGCTATACATTGGAAGAGTTTGAAAAGGACAGGTGTTAGCTCTTCTCTCAATGTTTGATAGAATTCCCCTGTGAAGCCATCTGGTCCTGGGCTTTTGTTTGTTGGAGGATTTTTAATCACAGTCTCAATTTCAGTGCTTGTGATTGTTCTGTTTATATTTTCTATTTTTTCCTGGTTCAGTCTCAGAAGGTTGTGCTTTTCTAAGAATTTGTCCATTTCTTCCAGGTTGTCCATTTTATTGGCATATAGTTGTATGTAGTAATCTCCCTTGATCCTTTGTATTTCTGCAGTGTCAGTTGTTACTTCTTTTTCATTTCTAATTCTATTGATTTGAGTCTTCTCCATTTTTCTTGATGAGTCTGGATAATCATTTATCAATTTTGTTTATCTTCTTAAAGAATCAGCTTTTAGTTTTTTTGATCTTTGCTATTGTTTCCTTCATTTATTTCTGATCTGCTCTTTATGATTTCTTTCCTTCTGCTAATTTTAGGGGTTTTTGTTCTTCTTTCTCTAATTGCTTTAGGTGTAAGTTTAGGTTGTTTATTTGACATGTTTCTTGTTTCTTGAGGTAGGATTGTATTGCTATAATCTTCCCTCTTAGAACTCCTTTTGCCGCATCCAGTACGTTTGGGGTCATTGTGTTTTCAGTGTTATTTGTTTCTGGTATTTCTCAATTTCCTTTTTAATTTCTTCAGTGATCTCTTGGTTATTTAGTAGTGTATTGTTAGCCTCCATTTGTTTGTATTTTTACAAATATTTTCCTGTAATTGATATCTAGTCTCATAGCGTTGTGGTTGGAAAAGATACCTGATGTGATTTCAATTTTCTTAAATTTACCAAGGCTTGATTTGTGACCCAAGATATGATCTATCCTGGAGAATATTCCATGAGCACTTGAGAAGAAAGTGTATTCTGTTGTTTTTGGATGGAATGTCCTATAAATATCAATTAAGTCCATCTTGTTTAATGTATCATTTAAAGCTTGTATTTCCTAATTTATTTTCATTTTGGATGTTCTGTCCATTGGTGAAAGTGGGTTGCTAAAGTGCCCTACTATGACTGTGTTACTTTCGATTTCCCCTTTTATAGCTGTTATTATTTGCCTTATGTATTGAGGTGCTCCTATGTTGGGTGTATAAATATTTACAATTGTTATACCTTCTTCTTGGATTGATCCCTTGATCCTTATGTAGTGTCTTTCTCTCTTCTAATGGTCCTTATTTTAAAGTCTATTTTGTCTGATATGAGAATTGCTGCTTCAGCTTTCTTTTGATTTCCATTTGCATGTAATATCTTTTTCCATCCCCTCACTTTCAGTCTGTATGTGTGCCTAGGTCTGAAGTGGATCTCTTGTAGGCGGCATATATATGGGTCTTGTTTTTGTATCCATTCAGCCAGTCTGTCTTTTGGTTGGAGCATTCAATCCATTTACATTTAAGGTACTTATCAATATGTATGTTCCTATTACCATTTTCTTAGTTGTTTTGGGTTTGTTATTGTAGGTCTTTTCCTTCTCTTGTGTGTACTATCTGGAGAAGTTCCTTTAACATTTGTTGTAAAGCTGGTTTGGTGGTGCTGAACTCTCTCAGGTTTTGCTTGTCTGTAAAGGTTTTAATTTCTCTAACAAACCTGAATGAGATCCTTGCTGGGTAGAGTAATCTTGGTTATAGGTTTTTCCCTTTCATCACTTTAAATATGTCCTGCCAGTCCCTTCTGGCTTACAGAGTTTCTGCTGAAAGATCAGCTGTTAACCTTATGGGAATTCCCTTGTATGTTATTTGTTGTTTTTCCCTTGTTGTTTTCTATATTTTTTCTCTGTATTTAATTTTTGATAGTTTGATTAATATGTGTCTTGATGTGTTTCTTCTCAGATTTATCCTGTATGGGACTCTCTGCACTTCCTGGACTTGATTAACTATTTCCTCTCCCATATTACAGAATTTTTCAACTATAATCTCTTCAAATATTTTCTCAGTCCCTTTATTTTTCTCTTCTTCTTCTGGGACCCCTATAATTTGAATTTTGTTGTGTTTAATGTTGTCCCAGAGGTCTCTGAGACTGTCCTCAATTTTTTTTTCATTCTTTTTTCTTTATTCTGCTCTGTGGTAGTTATTTCCACTATTTTATCTTACAAGTCACTTATCCATTCTTCTGCCCCAGTTATTCTGCTCTTGATCCCTTCTAGAGAATTTTTAATTGTATTTATTGTGTTGTTCATCATTGTTTGTTCTTTAGTTATTCTAGGTCCTTGTTAAATGTTTCTTGTATTTTCTCCATTCTGTTTCCGAGATTTTGGATCATCTTTACTGTCATTACTCTGAGTTCTTTTTCAGGTAGACTGCCTATTTCTTCTTCATTTGTTTGGTCTGGTGGGTTTTTACCTTGCTCCTTCATCTGTTGTTTGTTTCTCTGTCATTTCATTTTGCTTAACGTATTGTGCTTGGGGTATCCTTTTTGCAGGCTGCAGGTTTGTAGTTCCGATTGTTTTTGGTGTCTGCCCCCAGTGGGTAAGGTTGGTTCAGTTGGTTGTGTAGGCTTCCTGGTGGAGGGGACTGCTGCCTGTGTTCTGGTGGATGAGGCTAGATCTTGTCTTTCTGTTAGGCCGGGGTGCACCTGGTGGTGTGTTTTGGCGTGTCTGTGTCCTTATTATTCTAGGCAGGCTCTCTGCTAATGGATGGGATTGTGTTCCTGTCTTGCTAGTTGTTTGGCATAGGGTGTCCAGCACTGTAGCTTGCTGGTCGTTGAGTGGAGCTGGGCTTTAGCATTGAGATGGAGATCTCTGGAAAAGCCTTGACCATTTGATATTACATGGAGCTGGGAAGCCTGTGGTGGACCACTGTTCTGAATTCAGCTCTCCCACCTCAGAGACACAGGCCTGACACCTGGCCAAAGCACCAAGACCCTGCCAGCTACATGGTTCATAAGAAAAGGGAGAAGAAAAGAAAGAAAGAAAGAAAGAAAGAAAGAAAGAAAGAAAGAAAGAAAGAAAGAAAGAAAGAAAGAAAGAAAGGGAAAAGGGAGAAAGAAAGAGAGAAAGAAAGAGAAAGAAAGAAAGAAAGAAAGAGAGAAAGAAAGAAGGAAAGAAAAGAAAATTATTTTCATAAAAACTGTTTTTAAATTATTAAAAATAAAAAAAGAAAGAAAGAAGAGAGCAACCAAACCAAAAAGCAAATCTACCAATGACATCAAGCACTAAAAAGTATAATTAAAAAAAGAAAAAAAATAGTGGTCAGACAGAACCCTAGGACAAATGGTGAAAGCAAAGATATACAGACAAAATCACAGAAAGAAGCATACAGATACACACTCACAAAAAGAGAAAAAGGAAAAAAATATATATATTTTAAAAAATAGTAGAGAGCAACCAAATCAATAAAAAAATCTACCAATAATAATAAACTCTAAATACTGAACTAAGATAAACATAAAACAATAAACAAATTAGATGCAGAAAGCAAACCCCAAGTCTACAGCTGCTCCCAAACTACACCGCCTCAATTTGGGATGATTTGTTGTCTATTCATGTATTCCATAGATGCCGAGTACATCAAGTTTACTGTGGAGATTTAATCCGCTGCTCCTGAGGATGCTAGGAGAAATTTCCCTTTCTTTTCTTTGTTCGCACAGCTCCTGGGATTCAGCTTTGGATTTGGCCCCACCTCTGCGTGTAGGTCACCTGAGGGCGTCTGTTCTTTGCTCAGACAGGACGGGGTTAAAGTAGCAGCTGATTAGGGGACTCTGGCTTACTCAGGCCAGGGGTAGGGAGGGCTATGGAATGTGGGGCGAGCCTGCATTGGCAGAGGCCAGCATGACATTGCACTACTCTCAGGCACACCATGTGTTCTCCCAGAGAAGTTGTCGCTGGATCACTGGACCCTGGCAGTGGCGAGCTGTACAGGTTCCTGGGAGGGGAGGCGTGGATAGTGACCTGTGCCTTCACAGAAGCTTCTTGGTGGCAGCAGCAGCAGCCTTAGTGTTTCATGCCCATCTCTGATGTCTGTGCTGATAGCTGTGCCTCGCGCCCATCTCCGGAGCTCATTTAGGCGGTGCTCTGAATCCCCACTTCTCACGCACCCCGAAACAATTGTCTCTTGCCTCTTAGGCAGTTGCAGACTTTTTCCTGGACTCCCTCCCAGCTAGCTGTGGTTCACTAGCCCCCTTCAGGCTGTGTTCATGCAGCCAACCCCACTCCTCTCCCTGGGATCTGACCTCCGAAGCCTGTGCCTCAGCTCCCAGCACCCACCCGCCCTGGTGCGTGAGCAGACAAGCCTCTCAGGCTGGTGAGTGCTGTCAGCACTGATCCTCTGTGCGGGAATCTCTCTGCTTTGCCCTCTGCACCCCTGTTGCTGCGCTCTCCTCCATGGCTCCAAAGCTTCCCCCCTGCCACCCTCTGTCTCCACCAAAGAAGGGGCTTGCTAGTGTGTGGAGACTTTTCCTCTTTCACAGCTCCCTCCCAGAGGTGCATGTTCTATTCCTATTCTTTTGTCTCTGCTTTTTTCTTTTTTCCTTTGCCCTTTCCAGGTACGTGGGGAGTTTCTTGACTTTTGGGAAGTCTGAGATCTTCTGCCAGCATTCAGTAGGTGTTCTGTAGGAGTTGTTCCACATGTAGATGTATTTCTGATGTATTTGTGGGATGTAGGTGATTTCCACATCTTACTCCTCCACTGTCTTGAAGTTCTCTGTCTTTAGGAATTTTGAGGTGAACAGTTTTTTAAATACTCAACATTGGCAGACTCTATAGTGGGTCCACTCTGTCTTTTGTTTTTAAGTATAGTTGACTACAATATTGTGTTAGTTTCAGGTGTACAGCAAAGGGATTCCATTATACATTTTAAGATTATATTTCATTATATGTTATTACAAGATATTGAATATAATTCCCTGTAAATTCTTCTTACTTATCAGGTCCACTGTGTCTTGACTCATCAAAATCTCCTCTATCTATTGACCTATTACAAGAAATGAGGACTTGGGTACCCAATTTCTTCCCCCACACTTTCCCTCTCCCTCACTCTCCCAATAAGTTAAACAGCTTTTGGGTTAAATTAGTTTGTGATGCTTTCATACTTGTAGCCATGTAAATACTATTCTCCATGAGTCAAGTTATGTATCATCCATTATCACAAAATTTTTTGTTTGTAGTTAATAATTTCCTCATCTTTTTCATTTCTTTGCTTTTCTTTATCCTTAGCTTTATCTCACCCTCTAACCTCTTCAGTGCAATTGTCTACACTGCGTATAATCTGATTGTTTTATCAGATTATATGCCAGCTCCATTTCCCCCCTTCTCTCCTCATGCTCTTTCTCCTGGATTCTGCATTTGTTCTCCTCTCCACTGCTGTCCAACAGTGGTCCTGGTACTTGCCTTTAGGACTATCTTGGGGATGCTCTTAACCAGCGGTCCCCAACCTTTCTGGCACCAGGGACCAGTTTTGTGGAAGACAATTTTCCCACGGACCGGAGAGGGGGGATTATTTGGGGATGATTCAAGCACATTACATTTATTGTGCACTTAATTTCTGTTATTATTACATTGTAATATATAATGAAATAATTATACCACTCACCATAATGCAGGATCAGTGGGAGCCCTTAGCTTGTTTTCCTGCAACTAGATGTTCCCATCTGGGGGTGATGGGAGACAGTGACACCCGAAGTGTGCTGTTTATGTCCAGTCTACTCCGTAATCTCGTTTTGGTTGCTGTCACTGCAGAAGACCTTGCTTCACAAAGGTAGGATGTTGGAAATGGAAGCAGGCTTTTCAGTGCTTTCATTGCAATCTCAGGATATTCCACCTTGACTTTAATCCAGAATGTATGGAGATAAAGTTGTCTCAAACATAATTTTAAGGCGACCATCATTTGCGATCTCAAGCAGTTGATCCTCTTCTAGCATGGACAAAGTCGATTCACTTGGCTTATTCACATATGGGTTGTGGATCCATTCCTTCCCAGTTTGGGGGTCTTTTGTGGTTGGGAAGTAATGCTCAAACTCTTTTGAAAGCTAAGATATGTGATCATGCACCATCTGGGAGAAAGAAGGCCCTGGCTCAGTCTTTTTCAAAATTTCTGCTAATGTTTGAAACATGTCAAAAATCCCAATGTTCACTCGTTGCCCCCATAATTCCAGTTTGGCTTTGAATACAACCACTTCATCTGCCAACTTGAACACAGTTGTCATTCTTCCCTGAAGTGACAGATTGAGTTCTTTGAGCAGGTTGAATATGTCACACAAGTAAACAAGTTTTGAGACCCATTCTGTGTCACTGAAATGCACTGCCAATGGTGACTCTTTTTCTAAAAAAAATCTCTAGAGTGGCTTTTGTAACTCAGAAACTCTGGCCAGTGATTTACCTTCAGAAAGCCTTCTCACTTCTGTGTATAAGGGAAGACATGTGGGCTCTGCGTCCATCTCTTCACAGAGCTGCAGGAACAGATGTGAGTTAAGGGTATGTATTTTAATGTGGTTGATAATTTTAATCACATCTTGCAAAATGTTGCTAAGTTCTAGGGGACATTTTTTGGCTAGCCAGCATTTCTCTATGGATGACATAGTGTGTAGACTCACATTCAGAAGTGACCTCTTTGACCTGAATAGTGAAACCAGAAAGCTGCCCAGTCATGGCAGCCGCTCTGTCCATACATATACCTACCAACACAAAATGACCAATTCAGTTTTCCTGATATGTAATCATTCAAAGACTTGAATAGTTCTGCAGCTGTGGTGTTGTTTGGCAACAAAAGTGCACATAACATATCCTCATGCCCAACTTCCTGAGAAATATATCACACAAAAACAAGCATTGTTGTCAACATCAGTAGACTTGTCAACCTGGATTGCATACCATGGTGACTCATTAGTCCTCTCTAACAATTGTGCTTCAGTAACCTCTGCTATTTCAAAAATTTGTCTTGTTATGGTGCTAGCCGAAAGAGGAATATGTGCCACCTTTTGAACTGTAGCCTCTCCTAAAAGTTCACGACAAATATCTTTAGTAGCAGGCAAGATCAACTCTTCACCAATAGTAAAGGGCTTCTTAGCTTTAGCAATGCAGTTAGGTGCTAAGAATGATGCTCTCAGTTCAGACACATTTGTTGAAGTTATGGCCTTCAATAATTGCGTCTGTTCTTCGTGTTCACATTTTTTTTCTTTTTAAAAGTTCCAAAGGCTTGTCTTTTGATGCAGGGTGCTTGGTCTCCATGTGGCGAAGCAGTTTTTAAACTTTCATGGCTTTGTTGGATAGCCAGTCACCACATATTATACAAAGCAGGCTTGAAGAATGTGAATCACCTGTTGCAATGAACCTGTAATTTAAGTAGGACTCGTGGTATTTTCTTTTAAATGCAGCTTTCTTTTCGTTGGCAGTCTTAGAGTCTTCTTCTGTCTTATCATTTGGTCTTTCCCCCTTTTAAAAGAAGCTCTCCAGCGGTTTGTTTTTTTATTCATTTTGGTTAGGGTTAGCTTGTCTTCTTACCAAAACTGTGACTGAGACAAGTGTGTAGTGCGTGAAAGAGGTGCAGGTGGAAGTAGTAAGTAAAATAATGGGCAGGCCACACGCAGACTAAAATAACTGTAGTATTCTGACTTAAATCCTGCCACTAGATGCAGCTGTACAATTGAAGTACATCAACTCACTTGCCACTATAAAGCTTGCCACCAGATGCAGCTTGTCACTTGCCACTAACTGATAGGGTTTTGATATGAGTCTGCAAGCAATTGATTTATTACAGGCTCTGTGCAGTCAAACCTCTCTGTTAATGATAATCTGTATTTATGGTCGCTCCCCAGAGCTAGCATCACCTCCTCAGCTTCACCTCAGATCATCAGGCATTAGATTCTCATAAGGAGCACGCAACCTAGATCCCTCACATGCGCAGTTCACAGTAGGGTTTGGGCTTCTGTGAGAATCTAATGCTGTCACTGATCTGACAGGAGGCAGAATTCAGGCAGTAATGTGAGTGATGGGGAGCAGCTGTAAATACAGATGAAACTTTGTTCGCTTGCCCGCTGCTCACCTCCTGCGGTGTGGCCCATAACAGGCCAGGGGGTTGGAGACCCCTGCTCTCAACCCTGATTGAAGTCCCTGATTTTGAATCCTGTGTCATTCTTAACATTGTCTCTCAGTTGTACAGAAGACCTCTTATACTAGTTTCCTGAAAATTTGTGCCTGGGCGATAAATTTTTAAGTTGCTGGATCTCTAACAATGACCTTATTTTACTCTCATCCTTGATTAATAGTTTCACTCAGTATAGAAATATAAGTTGTGGGCTTCCCTGGTGGTGCAGTGGTTAAGAATCCACCTGCCAATGCAGGGAACATGGGTTAGAGCCCTGGTCGGGGAAGTTCCCACATGCCGCGGAGCAGCGAAGCCCATGCGCCACAACTACTGAGCCTGCGCTCTCGAGTCCATGAGCCACAACTACAGAAGCCCACATAACTAGAGCCCGTGCTCCGCAACAAGAGAAGCCACCGCAATGAGAAGCCCACGCATTTCAATGAAGAGTAGCCCCCGCTCAGCGCAACTAGAGAAAGCACACATGCAGCAAGGAAGACCCAACACAGCCAAAAATAAGTAAATAAGATAAATAAATAAATTTAAAAAATATATATATGTTGAACATAATTTTTCTTCAGTGTTTTGAGGGCATACCCCATATTTTCTTCTATTTTTAATAATGTTGAGATGTCTGATAATATGTTATCCCCCACTCTTTTGTGCAGTAATCTCTCTAGAATGTTTTGTAATCTTCCTTATCATCCATGTTTATGAGTCATGCCTTGGGTTTTTTCACTTGATGGAAGGACTTGGTGGCTCTCTCAGTTTGAAAAGTCAAGTCCTTCCCTTCTGGGGAAATTCACGTGTATGATTCTTTGGTAAGTTTCTCCTACTGCCTTCTCTAGTCTCATTTTCTCAAATACCTATTAGGCAAATACCCATCAGTCAAACCCAGATTGATGCACTCATTTTATTTTCTTTCCATGAATCCATCAGTTTTTATTTATTTTATTTATTTTACTTTCTCAATGACTGATTTGACACTATTATCCAATGCTTCTTCTGAAATTTTAATTTTCACTATATTTAATTTCTTAGCATTTTCTTACTCTTTAAGTTTTCTTTTCACAGTATCATGTTCCTGTTTTATAGATTAAATATTGTCTCTTATATCCCTAAACATACTAATTGCAGGTTTTTCTGAAGTTGTCTTTTAATGTCCACATTGCTGATGAGTTCCTTTCTCTTTTCTGCATAATGGTTTTCTTTTTTGATTTTTATGTTATAGGCTATTTTCAAATATATTGTTATCCTTGTGAAAGGGATCAGAATACGCCATCCCAAAATATGCCCTTTGGCATAAGAATTATTTTCAGCAGAAGGCAATTGAGAAGCAGCAGATTCATGAAAAGCCTTCTATCCTCTGCTTTCTGTGGAAAGGAAGGATATAAATTTTTCTTTGAAGATGTTACCCATCTCTTCTCCCATACCAGGAGAGGACCATTATCACAACCAAACCACCATTATCACTGGAGACAGAAAATTGACACCACGTTGGGCCTGCACAAACACAACTTACTAAAATATTCCCTAATTTCATTAATTTCTTCGTATATTTACCATCTCACAGTTTACCACCTTTAGAAGCCCATATTCCTTTTCCTTAATCTTAGCACTTCTCCATAAATTTATCACCCTTTGTTAAGAGGGCATATAAGCCCTCAGTTCTAACCACCCCTTTGAGTTACTCATCACCGAATTTTCCTATGTGTATGCACACGACATGTGTAAATAAACTGTTTTTTGTCCTTCCTCTTGTTGATGTCTTTTATCAGTTTGATTTTTGAGCCATAATCACTGAACCTAAGAGGGTAGAGGAAAAAAACTTTTCCTCTCCTACATTTGACTGATCCTTAATATTTGTGAGTAATGCACCTAAAAGTTGCTTGACATTCCTGCGATGGGAGTGGTGAAGAGGTGGCATGACTAGGGAGAAAGTTGGATTTTCTAAAATCTATGATTTTTCTTGCTATAACTGAAAGATCACCTCAGGTCTGATAACGCAGTACCCCACAGGGAGCAAGTTGATGAGGTCCTCATTTTAGGGCCCTCTGTGTTCCCTGGGTTTCTCCAGGAATGCTGCTCTAATCTTCCTGGGTGATAAATGCCAGAGAACTAGGTAGAGGTGTGTACCTCTCATCATAAATCTCCCTGTTTTCAAGTCCAAACCTCACCCATACCTTCTGCTTTAACTGGTGACCCTGAGTCAGAAAGCTTTCTGGTTCCATTTCTTCAGAGAAGAATCTTCCAGTTTTCCATGAAGGTAAATGTGTTATATTTTGCTGCATTAAAAAAGAATACTGCCCCTAAATGGAGTGTTTTAAAGAAATGCAACCATTTATTTAGCTTAAGATCCTGTGGGTCAGCAATCTAGGATAGATTCTGCTGGGTGGTTTATCCAGCTCTTTCATAAACCTATGGTCAGTTACTGGTGGGTTAGGCTACCTTATTCTCAAGGTTGGGCAAAGAGGGGCCCTCTGTCTCCCTCATCCAAGGGATTATCCCAGTCTTGTTCACATGGCAGCCCAGTGGGGTTCTCAAAGAGTGAGTGGATGCTAAAGGGGGCCTCAAGTCCTGAGATCAGAGTTGGCACCATGACATTTCTACCACATACTATCATTTAAAGCAAGCCTCAAAGCCAGCTCAGGCTTGGGAAATAATTATAGCCTTTTGGAAAACAACCTACCACAAAAGGGAAGTTGTGTGGCCTCTTTCAGGTGTGAATGGAGGTCCAGAGATCCTGGACGTTTTTTACACAGACTTTCATTCTTTCCTATTGTTTGGCTATCCACTTCTGACTCGTGCCTTCAAGGTACACATGTCTTCAATTCCTGAGCATTTCCAAGTTTTGCAGGATGAATCAGTTCTTCAGTAGGCATTTAAGTGTCACTTTACACATTCTGCTAAAGCAGTTTTCAGTCCTTTTTTCATGTGTGGTGATTTGGGCAGAAGATATCTCTTGGTTTCATTAAATAATTTTTGCTTGTTTTTCGTTCTCTCTTATTCTCTTCTTTGCAACTAACAAGGGGAGAAGGGGACAGAAGCATCTTTATTCTGCATACACATAACAAAGGTCTGAAATAAGACATTTGAAATTGGTAATGATTATTCAACAGACAATGGGTCTAGACCTGGCTCTCCGAAGAGAGTGAACTGGCTGCCTGGTTACTGTTTTCCTCCCCTTTATTTTCTTTATTTTTTATAAATTTATTTATTTATTTATTTTTGGCTGTGTTGGGTCTTCATTGCTGCACGCAGGTTTTCTCTAGTTGTGGCGAGTAGGGGCTATTCTTTGTTATTATGTGCAGGCTCCTCATTGCCGTAGCTTCTCTTGTTGTGGAGCACGGGCTCTAGGCACATGGGCTTCAGTAGTTGTGGCTTGTGGGCTCTAGAACGCAGGCTCAGTAGTTGTGGTGCACGGGCTTAGTTGCTCCACGGCCCGTGGAATCTTACCGGATCAGGGCTTGAACCCATGTTCCCTGCATTGGCAGGTGGATTCTTAACCACTGTGCCACCAGGGAAGCCCCTCCCCTTTATTTTATAAATTATAAAATAACAACCCTCAGAGATAAATCGTAATAATAACAGTAAGAACTTGTTGGCTTTGTCAGACAATTCAGAATGTTCTTATTGCACTTAGACCCATAAATTCAAAGAGATTTCATATATTTTACTACATACTATATTGAGCTTCATCTGATCCCAGGTGACAAACTCACTGAGGCAGGAAGGCTGACTGTTTTGATATGAGATAATGATGACTGAGCTCCTAATAATTACACTTTGGCTGCTCTTTGTTCTGGAAATGTATCCACACTTTATGGAAGCTTTTGAATATGGTTTTTTAAACTTCCCAATCATGTTATCCACTTACTTGTCTGATGAGAGATCATTTTGAGGTTTGAGGAAAAATCAAATTCTTGGCCTTAGGGATATAATAGAGTTTGATCCCATCTTTGATATCTGACTGCTGATAGCATTTAAGCCCCGCCCTTTTCCCTTCTCCTGTGTGTGGCCAAAAGGGGGTTATTCAAACCACACAAGCCCCTGCCCACATGCAGGAGCTTGCACCTGGGCCCCAAAGCTAAATATAAGAACCCCAAGCCAATCTTGTTTCTTTGTTCACTCAAATCATTTTCTTTGTGCATTTTCCTACCTTTTCCCCTTTCTAGCAAATTTTAATACTAATAATCAGGCTATACAAAGGTGGGAACACTAGGAGGTGAAGACCATTGAGGATCATCTTGAGGTCTTATCACCACAGCTGCATTTAAAAAAATAGAATAGAATTATATATTATCAGAATGCATCATATGTAGTAAGAGTATGTATTTTTAAATGAAAATTTTGCTACTAATACAAATGTGTGTGTGTAATAGAAAATGTATTTCTTACTCATGTTCCAGAACAAAATAAGTTAAAAGCCACTAACATAGGAGATCTTGCAAACATGGAAGACTGTAATTAAATGGTACATGAGCCCAGCTTCCCCCTCCCCCCACATTGCTCTCTGTTCCTTGTGCTCCCATGGCAACCCACTCTTCTTCATTTCTGTTGTTGATCATAGTAGCCATCACAGTACTTGAATTCTCAAAGAGCTTTTCCTCTAAGGTTTTTTCATCAAAATTTTCTGCAAAACTTGACACAAGTTGCCAATTGACACACGGCCGGGAGCACCAGCTTTTTTGACCCATTTCTTTTTTGCTATCCCAGCTGCATGTGAGGCATGCTTACACCATGTTTTCAAGGTTTCTGATTTCCCACTGCCTTCAGCTGCCCCACTTCAAATATACTGAGGGTTGGCATTACAGGTGTTCTCTTATGTTATCTAAGCTGGAATTTCCATTTCTGTTCTTAATTTCCTTGTTGTTTCTTAAGGTTTAAGATAAAAGAGAGTTCTGTGAAGTCTTTACTTTGCCATCTTAAAGTCTTGCTTACCTGAGGCAGCTCTAATCTCTGAAATGTGTTCCAGTGTTCCCCATGCAAAAGCTGCCTGCACCCACTCCTAATGGGCACTAGGACAGATCGTGGCCACCCCTGTGTCCTCTGCCTTCCTAGGGAGTGGCCACTTCAGGATAGGGCAGCTCAGCTGGCTGAGACTCCTCTAGGTCCTACTGCTTCTGCCATTTGGCTAAACTGTCTGCCAGAGCCATTGACTGCTGTGGACTGATCCTTGGGTTTGGGGAATGGCCACCTTTCACCACCTGGGGAGCCTCCACCTGTGTTTTTGTTGGCTCCTGTGGGTCTCTCCCTCCTGGGCTGGGCCTGAAACATCACTCCTAGAATCTCTTCACCCTCCTCCATCTCTCCTTCTTCAGGGAGTGGATGGGTTTTTTTTTTCCTTTTTTTCCCCTTCCCCTGGGTGTTTATTCATTCATGAGGATTATTAGCTCTTTGCAAGTATAATAATTTTTCATTTTCTCTTCTTTCCTCCCAGCTTGAAGAAACACAAACGGTGAGTTTGGAGGCCCTGGCTGTCCCAGTCCACCCTGCTCCTGCAGCCAGCCTGAGGGACTTCTTTGTACCTTTTCCCCATTTATCTCCTTTTCTTGGTAGCAAGTGATAGGAAGATGGGCATTTGTGAGAATCCTCAGGATTTTTTCACTTCTCCCTTAATTCAGGGAGTGTTCTAAGAATAGAAACTCTCCAAACCAGGTCCAGAAGCTTCTCCAAACCAAGCCAGCTGTTCTGTTTCTTTCTGTGGCTATTAACCTTTCTCCTCATTGGCTGCCTGATGATCAGTTGTGTTTGTGTTTCTCATGTTCTTCTCATTGGCTATTGGTAGGGGTGACCCAAACATCTTTTCCTGCAAGTTCTAAATATTATTTTCTAGATAATATTTTCACAGTGTTATTTATTCTCTTCTCCAAAAGTGCCATGGTCTCGACCTAGCCAATGGAAGAGGTTCATTGTACCAGCCACATGGTAGTGGCATGAGTTAAAAGTAGCTGTGTACTTGCAAGGACTTTTCTCATGTCCAAGTTGAGAAAGATACAGCACTTGTGTGCTTTCTTCTTCTTCCTCTGTTCTTCCATCTTCCTTACCCTTTTCCTCAAAGGAAAATGGGGAAACTCAATTATGCAGTAAGCGAAACACAGAATGAAGCTATAGCAAAATTCAGTTTACATTACCACAGGGAGAAAAGACAGTCCTAGGGAAGAACTTCCCAGAGGAAAATGAGCTGTGGTTGCCCCTGTACTCAACACAAGAAGCAAAGGAATTGCCTGGGTCACTTTTGTGAACAACTATGTCACATCTTGTCAAAATGAGGTCAGATTGTATTTGCTTCTTCAGGTGACCCAGGGCTCACTTTACAAATTGCAATGTGGTGACCCATGGGGAGAGCCACAGCCTTGCTGTGGGTCTTAGAAAGAAAGACCTCTGACTCCCTCTTGCGAGAGCACAGGAATCACAACTAACTGCTGAACAGTCATTGACAGGAAGACACTGGAACTCACCAAAAAACATACCCAACATCCAAAGACAATTGAGAAGCCACAATGAGGTGGTAGGAGGGGTGCAATCACAATAAAGTTGGGTGGGTGACTCACAAACTGGAGAACACTTATAACACAGAAGCCGACCCACTGGAGTGAAGGTTCTGAGCCTCACCGTCAGGCTTCCCAACCTGGGGGTCTGGCAACAGGAGGAGGAATTCCTAGAGAATCAGACATTGAAGACTAGTGAGATTTAATTGCAGGACTTTGACAGGACTGGGAGAAACAGAGACTCCACTCTTGGAGAGGACACACAAAGTAGTGTGTGCATCGGAACCCAGGGGAAGGAGCGGTGACCCCATAGGAGACTGAACCAGACCTACCTGCTAGTGTTGGAGGGTCTCCTGCAGAGGCAGGGGGTGGCTGTGGCTCACCATGAGGACAAGGACACTGGCAGCAGAAGGTCTGGGAAGTACTCCTTGGCGTGAGCCCTCCCAGAGTCCACCATTAGCCCCATTAAAGAGCCGGGTAGGCTCCAGTGTTGGGTCGCCTCAGGCCAAACAACAAATAGGGAGGGAACCCAGCTCCACCCATCAGCAGACAAACAGATTAAAGTTTTACTGAGTTCTGCCCACAAGAGCAACACCCATCTCTACCCACCACCAGTCCCTTCCATCAGAAAATTTGCACAAGCCTCTTAGATAGACTTCATCCAC
The DNA here is from genome assembly GCF_963924675.1 of Phocoena phocoena. NCBI lineage: Eukaryota > Metazoa > Chordata > Mammalia > Artiodactyla > Phocoenidae > Phocoena > Phocoena phocoena. Next base: position 23,849,718 of record NC_089224.1, read on the forward strand.
CAGAGTGCAGACAGCAGAAGCAAGAAGAACTACAATCCTGCAGTCTGTGGAACAAAAACCACATTCATGAAAAGACAGACAAGATGAAAAGGCAGAGAGATATGTACCAGATGAAGGAACAAGATAAAACCCCAGAAAAACAACTAAATGATGTGGAGATAGGCAACCTTCCAGAAAAAGAATTCAGAATAATGATAGTGAAGATGATCCAGGACCTAGGAAAAGAATGGAGGCAAATATTGAGAAGATGCAACAAATTTCAACAAAGAACTAGAAGAATTAAAGAACAAACACCTGGAAGAATTAAAGAACAAACAAACAGGGATGAACAATACAATAACTGAAATGAAAAATACACTAGAAGGAATCAATAGCAGAAAAACTGAGGCAGAAGAATGGATAAGTGACCTGGAAGACAGAATGGTGGAATTCACTGCTGCAGAACAGAATAAAGAAAAAAGAATAAAAAGAAATGAAGACAGCCTAAGAGAACTCTGGCACAACATTAAATGCAACAACATTCACATTATAGGGGTCCCAGAAGGAGAAGAAAGAGAGAAAGGACCCGAGAAGATATTTGAAGAGATTATAGTTGAAAACTTCCCTAACATGGGAAAGGAAATAGCCACCCAAGTCGAGGAAGTACAGAGAGTCCCAGGCAGGATAAACCCAAGGAGAAACACACCAAGACACATAGTAATCAAATTGGCAAAAATTAAAGATAAAGAAAAATTATTAAAAGCAACAAAGGAAAAATGACAAATAACATCCAAGGAAACTCCCATAAGGTTAACAGCTGATTTCTTAGCAGAAACTCTGCAAGCCAGAAGGGAGTGGCATAACACATTTAAAGTGACGAAAGGGAAGAACACAACCAATTTTACTCTACCCGGCAAGGATCTCATTCAGATTGGATGCAGAAATCAAAAGCTTTACAAACAAGCAAAAGCTAAGAGAATTCAGCATCACCAAACCAGCTCTACAAGAAATGTTAAAAGAACTCTCTAAGTGGGAAACAGAAGAGAATAAAAGGACCTGCCAAAACAAACCCAAAACAATTAATAAAATGGTAATAGGAACATACATATCGATAATTACCTTAAATGTGAATGGATTAAATGCTCCACACAAAAGACACAGGCTGAATGGATACAAAAAAAAGACCCATATAGGGCTTCCCCGGTGGTGCAGTGGTTGAGAGTCCACCTGCCGATGCAGGGGACACGGGTTCGTGCCCCGGTCTGGGAAGACCCCACATGCCATGGAGCGTCTAGGCCTGTGAACCATGGCCACTGAGCCTGCATGTCCGGAGCCTGTGCTCCACAACAGGAGAGGCCACAACAGTGAGAGGCCCGTGTACCGCAAAAAAAAAAAAAAAAAAAAAAAAAGACCCATATATATGCTGTCTACAAGAGACCCACTTCAGACCTAGGCACACATACAGACTGAAAGTGAAGGGATGGAAAAAGATATTCCATGCAAATGGAAATCAAAATAGATCTGGAGTAGTAATACTCATATCAGATAAAATAGACTTTAAAATAAAGAATGATACAAGAGACAAGGAAGGACACTCCATAATGGTCAAGGATCAATCCAAGAAGATATAACAATTATAAATATATATGCACCCAACATAGAGCATCTCAATATATAAGGCAACTGCTAACAGCTATAAAAGTGGAAATTGACCATAACACAATAATAGTGGGGGACGTTAACACCTCACTTACACCAATGGACAGATCATCCAAACAGAAAATTAATAAGGAAACACAAGCTTTAAATGACACAATAGACCAGATAGATTTAATTGATATTTATAGGACATTCGATCCCAAAACAGCAGATTACACTTTCTTCTCAAGTGCGCACAGAACATTCTTCAGGATAGTTCATATCTTGGGCCACAAATCAAGCTTCAGTAAATTTAAGAAAATTGAAATCATATCAAGTATCCATTCTGACCACAATGCTATGAGATTAGAAATCAATTACAGGCAAAAAATGTAGAAAACACAAACACATGTTGGCTAAGCAATACATTACTAAATAACCAAGATATCACTTGAAGAAATCAAAGAGGAAATCAAAAAATACCTTGACAATGAAAATACAATGATCCAAAACCTATGGGATGCAACAAGAGCAGTTCTAAGAGGGAAGTTTATAGCAATAAAAGACTACCTCAAAAAACAAGAAAAATCACAAATAAACAATCTAACCTTACACCTAACAGAACTAGAGAAAGAAGAACAAAAAACCCACAAAATTAGTAGAAGGAAAGAAATCATAAAGATGAGCAGAAATAAATGAAATAGAAACAAAGAAAACAATAGAAAAATCAATAAAACTAAAAGCTGGTTCTTTGAGAAGATAAACAAAATTGATAAACCATTAGCCAGACTGATAAATAAAAAGAGGGAGAGGACTCAAATCAATAAAATTAGAAATGAAAAAGGAGAAGTTACAGCAGACCCCACAGAAATACAAAGCATCCTAAGAGACTACTACAAGCAACTCTCTGTCAATAAAATGGACAAGCTGGATGAAATGGACAACTGTTAGAAAGGTATAACCTTCTAACACTGAAACAGGAAGAAACAGAAAATATGAACAAACCAATCACAAGTAATGAAATTGAAACTGTGATTAAAAATCTTCCAGCAGGGCTTCCCTGGTGGCGCAGTGGTTGAGAGTCTGCCTGCCAATGCAGGGGACGTGAATTCGTGCCCCGGTCCGGGAAGATCCCACATGCTGCAGAGTGGCTGGGCCCGTGAGCCATGGCTGCTGAGCCTGTGCATCCAGAGCCTGTGCTCCAAAAAATCTTCCAACAAACAAAAGTCCAGTACTAGATGGCTTCACAGGTGAATGCTATCAAACATTCAGAGAAGAGCTAACACCCATCCTTCTCAAACTTTTCCAAAAAATCACAGAGAAAGGAGCACTCCCAAACTCATTCTATGAGGCCACCATCACCCTGGTACCAAAACCAGACAAACATACTACAAAAAAAGAAAATTATAGACCAATATCACTGATTAATATAGATGCAAAAATACTCAACAAAGTACTAGCAAAGAGAACCCCACAACACATTAAAAGGATCAGCTACCATGATCAAGTGGGGTTTATCCCAGGAATCCAGGGATTCTTCAATATATGCAAATCAATCAATGTGATACACCATATTAACAAATTGAAGAATAAAAACCATATGATCATCTCAATAGATGCAGAAAAATTTTTGACAAAATTCCACACCCATTTATGTAAAAAACTCTCCAGAAAGTGGGCATAAAGGGAACCTACCTCAACATAATAAAGACCATATATGACAAACCCACAGCAAACATCATTCTCAATGGTGAAAAACTGAAAGAATTTCTTCAAAGATCAGGAACAAGACAAGGTTGCCCACTCTCACCACTATTATTCAACATAGTTTTGGAAGTCCTAGCCATGGTAATCAGAGAAGAAAAAGAAATAAAAGGAATATGAATTGGAAAAGAAGAAGTAAAACTTTCTCTGTTTGCAGATGACATGATAATATATATGGAGAATCCTAACGTTGCTACCAGAAAACTACTAGAGCTAATCAATGAATTTGGTAAATTAGCAGGATACAAAATTAATGCACAGAAATCTCTGGCATTCCTATACACTAATGATGAAAAATCTGAAAGAGAAATTAAGGAAACACTCCCATTTACCATTGCAACAAAAAGAATAAAATACCTAGGAATAAACCTACCTAGGGAGACAAAAGACCTGTATGCAGAAAACTATAAGACACTGATGAAAGAAATCAAAGATGACATAAACCGATGGAGAGATACACCATGTTTTTGAATTGGAAGAATTAATATTTTGAAAATTACTATACTACCCAAAGCAATCTACAGATTTAATGCAATGCCTATCAAATTATGAATGGCATTTTTTACAGAACTGGAACAAAAAATCTTAAAATTTGTATGGAGACACAAAAGACTCCAAATAGCCAAAGAAGTCTTGAGGGAAAAAAGCAGAGCTGGAGAAATCAGACTTTCTGATTTCAGACTATACTGCAAAGCTACAGTAATCAAGACAGTATTGTTCTTTCACAAAAACAGAAATAGAGATCAATGGAATAGGATAGAAAGCCCAGAGTTAAACCCACGCACCTATGGTCAACTAATGTATGACAAAGGAGGCGAGGATATACAATAAGTGGTGCTGGGAAACTGGACAGCTACATGTAAAAGAATGAAATTAGAACACTCCCTAGCACCATACACAAAAATAAACTCAAAATGGATTAGAGACCTAAATGTAAGGCCAGACACTATAAAAGTCTTAGAGGAAAACATAGGAAGAACACTCTTTGACATATATCACAGCAAGATCTTTTCTGATCCACTTACTAGAGTAATGGAAATTAAAACCAAAATAAACAAATGAGACCTAATGAAACTTAAAACCTTTTGCAAAGCAAAGGAAACTACAGACAAGACAAAAAGACAACCCTCAGAATCGGAGAATATATTTGGATATGAATCAACAAAGGATTTATCTCCAAAATATATAAACCGCTCATGCAGCTCAATATTAAAAAAGCAAACTACCCAATCAAAAAATGGGCAGAAGACCTAAACAGACATTTCTCCAAAGAAGACATACAAATGGCCAAGAAGCAACTTGAAAAGCTCCTCAACATCACTAAGTATTAGAGAAATGCAAATCAAAACTACAGTGAGGGGGCTTCCCTGGTGGCATGGTGGTTGAGAGTCCGCCTGCCAATGCAGGGGACACGAGTTCGTGCCCAGGTCCGGGAAGATTCCACATGCCGTGGAGTGGCTAGGCCCCGTGAGCCATGGACACTGAGCCTGTGCGTCCAGAGCCTGTGCTCCGCAGTGGGAGAGGCCACAACAGTGAGAAGCCCGTGTACCATAAAAAAAAAAAAAAAAAAAAAAAACTACAGTGAGGTATCACCTCACACCCGTTAGATTGGCCATCATCAGAAAATCTACAAACACCAAATGCTGGAGAGGGTGTAGAGAAAAGGGAATACTCTTACACTGTTGGTCAGGATGTAAATTGATACAGCCACTATGGAGAACAGTATGGAGGTTCCTTAAAAAACTAAAACTAGAATTACCATATGACTCAGCAATCCCACTACCTGGCATATACCCAGAAGAAACCATAAATCAAAATGGCACATGCACACCAATGTTCATTGCAGCACTATTTACAATAGCCAGGTCATGGAAGCAACCTAAATGCCCACTGACAGATGAATGGATAAAGAAGATGTGGTCCATATATACAATGGAATATTACTCAGCCATAAAAAAGAACAAAACTGGGTCATTTGTAGAGACATAGATGGATCTAGAGACTGTCATACAGAGTGAAGTAAGTCAGAAAGAGAAAATCAAATATCGTATGTTAATGCATATATGTGGAACCTAGAAAAATGATACAGTTGAACCAGTTTGCAGGGCAAAAATAGAGACACAGATGCAGAGAACTAACATATGGACCCCAAGGGGGGAAAGTGGTGGCGGGTCGGGTTGGTGGTGTGATGAATTGGGAGATTGGGATTGACATGTACACACTGTTGTGTATAAAATGGATGACTAATAAGAACCTGGTGTATAAAAAAGTAAATAAAATTTAAAAATTAAAAATAAAAACCCTCTGATCTTCACAAACCCATCACAATGAGAAAGAAACATAATACAAAAACAAGCCCAGGGTGTAGACCTGCGGTTATGGAATGATAAGCACAGGGATACTTTTCTGGACCTGAGCCACCACACCCCTCCGTGAGCTGAGGTGAATAAGCTGAACAATAATCAAATGTTTGCCCATGGTAACAGTGCTGGAGGTGAGGAGATCGCGTACATTTTAATAATTATGCTAAGCTTCTCTTCAATGTGTGCAAAATTAGGAAAAATTAGTTAACACGGAGTATCACCGTAAATCTGATGTTGAAAATAAGAGTAGCTCTGCTCCATGTTTTGCTCTGTGGCAAATATTTATTTGTGAGTTTTAAGTTCCAGGAACATGAGGTGATGCTCCTAGACACTCAGCAATCACTTTCAGAAACAGGTTTCTAATGAATATTTTTACTCGTACCAATTCATTATTCACTCTGCAAATATTTTTTGGAGTATAATAAATAAGTCACTGCTTAAGTGACAGAAAACTATGCAGATGACAGGGGACCATATGGTGGTTACAAGACAGAATTTAAAAATTTAAAGGACAAAACACTCATATTCATGTAGAGCAATTAACTACAGGACCAAGAACCATCTGCTGTGACTTATGAGTGCCCCCAGGCACTTATACAACCCCAAGTTTCACCTTGGTTTTTCGTGGTCCCATATTCCAAGCAGAGGAAATATCTTTTCCATAATTTTCTGATTACTTATTAATGTTATCATAATGTTTTTAGCACATTGCTGTATCTCTGTACTTGGCTTAAAGATGGTGTGGTGGGTGTTCACGCACTTTAGCTTGTTTGCAGGTTTTCTCCCTCTCTGTGTGAGCTTCTCTGTCCTGACTTGGAGCCAAGTTTGTGTTCACCTCCCCCCTTTTCTATTTTCTAGAATCTTTTAATGTCCCTTGGGAGGAGGCAGGGAATGGACGAAGAACCATGTTATGGTAGGCACAGCTTTCTTTATATATTGCACACAAGAGCAGGTGTTAAAAGAGATGCTGAAATTTGTATCCTTCCTGGGCAAGTTGGCTTGAGCCCATTTCTCTTCTGAGAACAAGTCTCAAATCCCAAGCATTTATCATTTCAGTTTTAATCTCCCCAATGCCATATTGGTCTCCTCAGAGGGAGACATTTAAGCTAAAAACACAAAATTAAAGCAAAACGGAGTATGAGATGGGAGTTTAGTGATTAACCTAATGCATCTGGCACCACATAGGAAATTGTTCCTATGGGTCATTCAGGTGAGGGTAGGTGTTCATTTTAACCTCACCCAAATAACTGTGGATTTCTGCTTCATTTTAGCTCCATGAATTAAAAAAAATATTTTGTAAAGCAGAACCTTTCTGTTATATTTTAATAAATCTCAACTGATAAGCTTATGTTTATATTTAAAGAAAGGGCTTGAGCTAATTTACATGTCAGCCCACTGCTCTTGAGAAAGTCTGGGATCTCGCTAGTTAAGAGTAATTATTCCATCTCCTGCTGACCAATGAATATCAAGCTTCTTCTCTCTTCTTAGCAAATGGTAGGGGTCTGTAACTTCTTTCTACGATAACAGCAGAGTTGAATAGTTGTGACATACTGCATGGCCCACGAAGTCAAAAGCAGCTACAGTCTAACCTCTTATAGAACAAGTTTGTCTGCCCCTGACTTTAAGGGATTAGTTGAGAAATTTTATATTCCATTCCTGAATGATGACTCCAAGACTCATTATCTCCTAAACATGTTTTTAATCATTTTTCCTCCTGTACCCAAAACATCAAAGATTCCTATCATTTGAATTGAGAGGAACCTTCCAAATCATCCATTCACTTGCCCTTGTTTGCAGCAGGGGAAAATAAAGTCTATGTGGGGAGACTTCCATGAGACCACACCCCCAAATTTTATCTTTACCTAGTTTTTGTCCAACTTCAAGTCTGCAAGAATTAGTCTTAACAGTAACTCCAAAATCTACATGTAGGGCAGGGACTTCCCTTTTGGTCCAGTGGTTAAGAATCCGCCTTCCAATGCAGGGGACGTGGGTTCAATCCCTGGTCAGGGAACTAAGATCCCACATGCCACGTGGCAACTAAACCCGCACACCAAAACTACTGAGCCCAGGCACCACAACCACTGAGCCCACTTGCTCTGGAGCCTGCGTGCCACAACTAGAGAGAAGCCCACACACTGCAACTAGAGAAGCTCATGCACCATAACTAGAGAAGCCCATGCGCCTCAAGGAAAGATCCCACATGCTACAACTAAGACACGATGCAGCCAAATAAATAAATAAATAATAAATTTTAAATAAATGCAGGGCAACATTTCCACTAATGCATCTGGACTGAATGTCTGTTATTAGTGGGAAAGACAAGATACAGCCAAACGTAGTAAGGCTGTGCCTCTTAATGTTCTCCCCACTAACATGTAATGGCTTCCTACTCCAGTGACAAAAATGACCACCAATGCTCCCCCACCCCACCTTCATTTGGACATTCAACTATTTCTAATCAATCAGATTTGTATTAATAAACTTTTTTCCAGAATTTTAGATGCTTATGAGAAATAATTTCATTAAGTGGGGTCTGTGATATTTCTGTAGTGTATTTTTTAAAATTAATGGACATTATTTTTTAGGGAAGTTTTAGGTTTACAGAAAAAAATAAGCAGAAAGTAAAGAGAGTTCGTACATATTCCCTTCACCCTTGGCCGTCAGTTTTCCTGTTAACCTCTTGCATTGTTGTGGTACATTTGTTACAACTGGTGAACTAATATTGGTACATTATTATTAGCTAAAGTCCATAGCTTACATTAGGGTTCACTCTTTGTGTTACAACACAAGTTCCTTGGGTTTTACCAAATGCATAATGTCATGTATCTACCAGTATAGTATCACAGAATAATTTTAATGCCTTAAAAATCCTGCGCTCCACCTATTGATCCCTTCCTCCCCCATCCCCAACCCTTTGCAACAACTAATCTTTTCATGGTCTCTATAGTTTTGTCTTTTCCAGAATGTCACATAGTTGCAATCATATATTATGTATGATGTATAATTCAGATTGGCTTCTTTCACTTAGCAATATGCATGTAAGTTTCCTCAATATTCTGTCTTTTTTTCTTACTATCTTTATTGGAGTATAGTTGCTTTACAATGGTGTGTTAGTCTCTGCTGTACAACAAAGTGAGTCAGCTATATGTATACATACATCCCCATATCCCCTTCCTCTTCAGCCTCCCTCCCACCCCTCTAGGTGGTCACAAAGCACCGAGCTGATCCCTCTGTGCTATGCAGCAATATATGATGACAAATATAATTAAAATAACAATGTGTATCCTTTAAGCCGAGGTCTATGCTATTTGAATTCTAAATGCATCTTCTACACATTAGTTAACATTCTTAAAAACAGGAAATTTTTAAAAATTAATCTATCCCTACAGCCTATCTGAGTCTCAATGAGTATTTAGCAGGAATAAATGTAAAATGCAATTAATAACTGTATTCAGGATCCAAGCAGAAAATAGAATTCACGTCAGATGTTTCTTTAACACAGTGGCTCTCAACCATGGCCACCCATTAGAATTACCTGGGAACTTTCAAATTCTCCATGCTTGGGTATAGGACCCAGGCTTCTTGGGCTATTCCAATGGCTGGTGAAGTTGAGAAACCATATATTAATGAAATAACTACTAGTACAATAGAAGTATAGGCAATGTTAAGGTAACTGAATAGGGATGTTGATGAAAAACTTAAACTTAGTGAGAAGTAACTAACCCAAGGTTATAGAGGTAGTAAATGGCTGAATTGAGATCCAGAGATGTTTTATAACCTATTCCATGCTGCCTTCCAAAATGAGTTTTTCTCTGGAGCAAAACTTTACGTTTGACCAAGCCTGAAGTTAAAAACACCTTCAAAGTAAGCAAATGATGCTCCTTTTTAAAACCACACCAAATGGACTAAGGTCAAAGTTCTCTTTGTGTTCTCAAATGAATTACAGCCTGAAATAAAACCTGTCTGTTTTCTGTGAATAATATAAGACATATGATGCTTTCTCTGCTCCTCCCCATTTTGCAGATAAAATCGTGTCTGGACTTTTCTGAAAGTAAATTAAATGGAAGCCAGAATGACAGATTTTATATCTGCTAACGTGTGCTCTGAGAGAGAGGACACATTGTACCTGGGAGAGTGGGTCAGAAGGATGGGAGAAGATGTTGACCTTTGGTCAGAGCAAAAAGCCAAAGTCATGGATTTGAAAAGCTCAGTCCCTTCTAGCATTGCTGGAGATAATCAGTACATCCTAGCTTTATGTCTTAGCTAAGAACTTAATGCAAATATATTTTTTATTCATCTGCTACTTGCTGTTGACTAGATTATGAAACATCTAAAGCTTCTGAGACTACCAGATGCCTCTTAAAATGAAGTGGTCACCTGGTTTTGTGTAATAGTGGTTACATTTGTCTTTAAAATTCTTTATACTTTTCATAATTCCCTCCTATGTATCACCTCACTCCAAAGTACATTCAATTTTACACATGTGGCCTGTCCTCGTACTGTTTATGCTGACACCTCTTCCCACTGAAGAAGGAAAGTTAAAACTGATAAGTTTCTTTGGGTGCAGTGTCCACTCTAAAGCTCACTGCAGTCTCCATAGCTACCTATTAATGCTTAATCTATTTAGATTATTTGTGTTGATGACAAAGGCATTTAAGTGTGTGCCTCCTATCCTGCCTTGGCCAATTCTCAAGTATAGCATATGAAAGTTAGCAGATGTCTCTGTGTGTGTGTGTGTGTGTGTGTGTGTGTGTGTGTAAGTTTTGTTTGGGAATTTTATTGTTGTTTGTTTTGCTATGCAGAATGCTTTTTTAATGAGTTTGAATGTGTATACGTTTATGACCATAGACTATCAACACAGCCCTTACGCTCACATACCATTTCAAACCCTGTAGATTATGATGATATTTAAACAATATATACATATTCATAAATAAATTCATATATACATATTCATAAATAAAATTCATGAAAAGTTCCCAAATGTACCTAAATTAGGTAAGTTGAGACAGTTTAGCATGTGGAAAATGTTGTGAAATCATGTATGATTAAAAACTACACCAGAGAGAAGATGGCAGAGTAGATAGACCCTGAGCTCACCTCCTCTCGTGGGCACACCAAAATCACTACTATTTGCAGAACAGACATCTAAGAAAAAGACTGAAACCTACCAGAAAAGACCTTCTACAACTAAAGATATAAAGAAGGAACCACAATGAAACAAGTAGAACAGGCAGAGATGTGATATAGTCAAGTCCCATACGCCAGGGTGGGCAACCCACAAGCCAGAGAATAATTATAATTACAGAAGTTCTCCCCAAGGAGTGAGCGATCTGAGCCCCATGTCCAGGTTCCCAGCCCAGGGGTCTTGCACTGGGACTATGAGCCGCCCCCAGAGTGTTTGACTTTGAAGGCCAATGGGGATTACCTTCAGGAGTCCCAGAGGGACTTTACTCTTAAGGGGGCACACAAAGTTTCACATGCTCCAGTACTCAGGAAAGAAGCAGTAATTTGATAGGATCCTGGGTCAGACCTACATGCTAATCTTGAAGAGTCTCTGTGAAAGGCAGGAGGCAACTGGAGGTCACCCTGGGGACATGGATACTGGTGGCAGCCATTTGGGGAGCACCTTCTGCCACATGGACACTGGTGCTAGCAAGCCCCAATTTGGAATGCTCCATCTAGCTTACTGGCCCCAGGACCCACTCCCACTCTGGCCTGAAGGCATCAGAGCTGAGATGTCTAAAGCCAAACAACTAACTGGGTAGGGACACAGCCCCACCCACCAGCAAACAGGCTGCCTTAAGATTCCCTGAGTCCACAGCTGCCTCTATACACAGCCCTACCCACCAGAGGGCCCAGAACCCAGCTCCACCCACCAGTGGGCAGGTATTAGCCCCAATCTCCTGGGCTCTGGCCCTGACCTCTAGGGATCCTGCTCTAGTCTCAGGACCAGCTTCACTTATGAGGCGGAAGACACCACACCCAAGAAAAATCACAATCCCACAGCCTGAGGACCTGGCCTGTCCACCAGCAGGCTAAACCCTGCCCTGGGACTGGGCCCCAGTTGCACCTGCTAACAGGCCAATACAAGCTTCAGGACACCCCAGACCCCATCCCCAGCTGTGTCAGGAACAACACCCCCTCCCCCTTGCCAAAGATCCAACACCAGCTCTAGGATCCCTGGGGCCTGCAAGCAGACTCCTGGACCCAGCTCTGCCAGCCAGTAGGCCAGCACTAACCCAACTTTATTCAACATAGTATCAGAAGTCCTAGTCATAGCAATCAGACAAGAAAAAGAAATAAAAGGAATCCAAATTGGAAAGGAAGAAATAAAACTGTCAGTGTTTGCAGTTGACATGCTACTATACATAGAAAATCCTAAAGATGACACCAGAATATTACTAGAGCTCATAAATGAATTCAGTAAAGCTGTAGGATACAAAATTAATATACAGAAATCTGTGACATTTCTATACAATAACAACAAACTAACAAAGAAATCAAGGAAACAATCCCACTTACCATCACATCAAAAAGAATAAACCTACCTAAGGAGGTAAAAGACATGAAAACTATAAGACACTGATGAAAGAAATTGAAGACAACACAAACAGATGGAAAGGTATACAGTGTTCTTGGATTGGAAGAAATTATTGTTGTTAAAATGACCATACTACCCAAGGCAATCTACAGATTCAATGCAATCCCTCTCAAAATATCAATGGCATTTTTCACAGAACTAAAACTAATAATTTTAAAATTTGTATGGAAACACAAAGGACCCCAAATAGCCAAAACAATCTTGAGAAAGAAGAACAGAGCTGGAGGAATCTTTCCCCCTGACTTCAGACTATACTACAAAGCTGCAATATCAAAACAGTATGGTACTGGCACAAAAACACAGAACAGAATAGAGACCTCAGAAATAAACCCATGCACTTTGGTCAATTAATCTATGACAAAGGAGGCAAGAATATACAGTGGAGAAAAGACAGTGTCTTCAATGAGTGGTGCAGGGAAAACTGAACAGCTACATATAAAATAATGAAATTAGGATGTTCTTTAACTTCATATACAAAACTAAACTTGAAATGGATTAAAGACCTAAATGTAAAACCAGAAACTATAAAACTCCTGGAAAAAAACATAGGCCGAACAGTCTTTGACATAAATTGTAGCAGTATTTTTTTCACTCAGTCTCCTAAAGCAAAGGAAATAAAAGCAAAAATAAACAAAAGGGACCTAATCAAACTTAAAAGCTTTTGCACAACAAAGGAAACTACTGACAAAATGAAAAGACAACCTACTGAATGGGGGAAAATATTTTCAAATGATATGACCAAGAAGGGGTTAATATCAAAAATATGTAAACAGCTCATACAACTCAACATCACAAAAACAAACAACCCAATTTTTAAAATAGGCAGAAGACCTAACTAGACATCTTTTCCAGAGAAAACATACAGGTGGCCAACAGGCACATGAAAAGGTTCTCAATATCATTAATCATCAGAGAACTGCAAATGAAAACCACAATGAGATATCACCTCACTTCTGTCAGAATGGCTATCATCAAAAAGAAGACAAAGAACAAATGATAGCGAAGATGTGGAGAAAAGGGAACACTCATACACTGTTGGTGAGAATGTAAATTAGTGTAGCCTCTATGGAAAATAGTATGGAGGTTTCTCAAAAAACTAAAAATAGAACTACCATATGACTCAGCAATTCCACTTCTACCTATTCATCCAAAAAAAACCGAAAACACTAACTCGAAAAGATACATGGACCCCAATGTTCATAGCAGCACTATTTACAATAATGAAGGTATGGAAGTAACCTGTGTCCATCAACAGACAAATGGGTAAAGAAGATGTGGTATGTACATACAATGGAATATTACCCAGCCATAAAAAAAGGAATGAAACTTTGCCATTTGCAGCAACATAGATGGACTTGGAGGGCATTGTGCTGAATGAAATAAATCAGACAGAGAAAGACAAAAACTGTATGATATCACTTATATGTGGAATCTAAAAAATAAATGAGTGAATACAACACAAAAGAAACAGACTCACAGATATAGAGAACAAACTAGTGTTTACCAGTAGGGAAAAGAAAGGGGGAGGGACAAGATACTGGTAGAGAGTTAAGAGGTATAAAGTATTAGGTACAAAATAAATAAGCTACAAGGATATATTGTACAACATAGGGAATATAGCCAATATATTATAACTGTAAATGGAATATAACCTTTAAAAATTGTGAATCACTGTATTGTACACCTGTAACTTATATAATATTGTACATTAACTATACTGCAATTAAAATATTTTAATGATGTTATATTATGTTGGTGGGGATAAAGAAGGAAAAGCCAAAGACAGATTTTACTTGGGGCAGTGAAGGGAGAGCACAGAAAAGGGAGAGGAGAAGCTTACAATGTAAATTTGTATAACTTTTTTAAATGCCTAAAAAATAAACTTATTTTTTAAAAGAAAAACACTACACTATAGATATTAAAAATGTTTATTTAACTTTGGTAAATAAAGGGACCAAAATCGCATTGTTTATAATTATAAAAGGAATGGATTTCCCATTAAAGCATTTCAGTGCTGAAAATAAGGAAAACTCAATTTTTTTAGTACCACTTGGTGAAGGAATCAGATTAAATATCTGCCTTCCCTGTCTCAAATTATTTATTAAGAATATCTAGATATCAACCTACTTTCTGTTATAAATATGAGTTTAAATTGAATAGGATTCAAAATACAACTTAGAAAAGATGACTATGATGGACTAAATGGACTGAAGAGATTTGTGGGGATGAAAAGGAAGGAAAGAAGGAAGGAAGAGAGGGAGAGAGGGGAAGGGAGAGAAGGAAAAGAGAATCTACAATTAGAACTAAAGTCTCAAAATGATTGGCTTATCAAGAAATTGTCTCAGACATCCTCCTTCTTCCATTCAGGTCTATCACTGTGGAGAGATCCTTCTGGTACCTTTCCAATAAAGTCTCCAGGGAAGTCAGCCATCCTTCCTTCCTTACTAATTCTTGTTGGAGCTCATATCCTTTAAGCCTGGGAGTATTTTCCAATGTCTGACTTCCATCCTTACTATATGAGTGTAGGCTGGTTGTTACCTTGCGCAAATGAAAATGTTCTCCCCGGATCAGGCACTCGACGTGCCTGCCTCTCTCATATACACTCCGCCTGCATTTTCCTCCAGTAACTGATGCAGCAACAAGCTCCATGCACAGAACACCTGGCAGCACTCTGCTCCACCTCGTGGTTTATCTCTAGCTTCTGACCAGGGCCTTTTGGACACCGTGGGCACCCCCCCGGCACCCATGGAATGTGAGGGTGCTGTCATCTCTTGGGACAGCCTTTGGTCACTGAGCAACAGGTGCTGATGGAGACACTTCCCGGAGTCATTTCCCACTGCTCCACAGACAGTCGTGGCGGAACCTGGTCCTCGTTGCCCACCGCGACGAGTGGCTTGAGAATTCACCCTTGTGTTGTCTTTCCTTCCTTTCCTGTGTCAGTCTCCACAGTCCTCTACTTCTGCTCTCTGGAATCATTTCTCAAAATAACTTACCTACTCACCATTGACTCAGGCATTGCTTCTGAGGAATCCAACCTAATGTGCTCAGCATCAGAATATATTATTTTCTCAGCTCTTAAAGACTAGTTATTTAACATTGTTTGATTTGGGATTAATTAACTCATCCTTTCACTCCAGAGAGAAAACTTATCCAAACAAAAAAGCTTACTAACTTTTTATAGTCTCACCTTTTTGAGGGATCTCATAGTAAATATTTCATATTCAAGTTTTTAAATTTTGAGACATTAAAAATTACAGGGGGTTACAGAGAATAATATCATAAACACCTTTGTACCCATTACACAGAAAAACCAATCTAGACATTTTATTTTAGGTCTTTTTCTCTTTAACCTGAAAGCACTGGAGATAAAGTTGAAATCACCCTTTTTGGTTTTCTGAGCCCCATTCCCCCCGCCCAGTTCCATTATCAGAGTAATAAGTAGTCATTACCCTGCATTTGGTATGTTTTCTTCTAGGCTAATCTTGTTTGTTTGCAAAACATTATTTTGCATGGTTTAATAGTTACACATATAGTTACACATACTTCAATAAAAAGTTTACTTTAAAATTTACATAAATGGTATTCCAGCTTATGTTTCACTTTGAAACTGCATTTGTTATCAATTTTATTTTTTAAAGATGTATACACATTAATACATATGGCTCTAGGTCATTTATCTTATCCACTGTAATATTCTATTGTATAATTTATTCATTTAATCCTCATTCTAGACATTTTTGGATGTTTCCAGGGTTTTATTTTCCCCTTATGAATAGTGCTATGTTATGAATATATTTTTGTACTTTGCTGCATATGTGCGAAAGAGTTTGGGGGGTTTTGGGTTTTTTGGGGGGTTTTTTGGCCGTAAGGAAGGACATTTCTAATTCTTCCAGATATTGCCCAGCTACTCTCGTGTGGCTCTGCCAATTTATTCTTCCACTAGCAAGATAAGAATTTCTGCTTCTTTGGGGCCTAGTCATCACTTGATATATATATATTTTTTACATCTTTATTGGAATATAATTGCTTTACAATTGTGTGTTAGTTTCTGCTTTATAACAAAGTGAATCAGCTATACATATACATATATCCCCATATCTCCTCGCTCTTGAGTCTCCCTCCCACCCTCCCTATCCCACCCCTCTAGGTGGTCACAAAGCACCGAGCTGATCTCCCTGTGCTATGCAGCTGCTTCCCACTAGCTATCTATTTTACATTTGGTAACATCACTTGATATTTTAAATTCCTTTAAAATATTTTGCCAGTCTCATGGGCTTGAATGGGTGCTAAAATTGGGAGAGCCCTGGGTGAATCTGTATCACTGGTCACCCTTGCAGAGGCAGGTCATTTCAGCTCTATTTGCTCATTCTTTTCGTATTTACTTCCATATTGCCAAATAATGTGCCTGTATTGCTATTTCTTGATTTTTCCACTCCAGATATCACTTACCTTGTCTTACTGGTGAAAAGGATTTGACTCTTTTTCAGTTCCTTGTTTTCAAGATCCTGTGTATTTATTTTTGTTGCTTTACACATTTACTTTTTGGGAGCAAACCATCCAGAGGCTTTCAGAGAAGTGATGCACTCGAGGTGAGTTTTTTCTAATCAAAAGATGAGTCTGTGTGTCCCTCGCTCCCACCTTGTGATGCTTAATTTTATGTGTAAACTTGGCTGGGCCAAGGGGAGCCCAAATATTTGGTTGAACATTATTCTGGATGTGTGTCTCAGGGTGTTTTTGGATGAGTTTAACATTTAAATCAATAGACTAAGTAAAACAGATTGGCCTCCCTAATGTGGGTGGGCCTTGTCCAATCAGTTGAGGGCCTGAATAGAATAAAAAGTCCAGCTTCCCCCAAGAAAGAGGAGATTCTCCAGAAGATGATCTTCAGACTTCATCTGCAACATCAGCTCTCCTAGGTCTCCAGCCTGCCAGCCCCCACTGAAGATTTGAACTTGTCATTCTCCATAATCACATGAGCCAATTCCTTACAATAAATCACTTTCTCTCCATATACACATCCTATTGGTTCTGTTTCTCTGGAGAACACTGACTAATACACACCTGCATCATTCTCCATTTGGAAAAAAAGCACACAAAGTTATTTCGAGATACTATAAAACAATGTAAAAAAACTTTGTTTTTGTAAAAAAAAAAAAAAAATTTACAGAAGAAAATAGCCTAGTCCCAAACACACATGCCCTCACTGTATCCCCAAAGGGGACTAGCCATAAAAAGAAAAGTTTAAAAAAATGAATCAAGATAGGAACATCTTTGTCATTAGAAGGACACTAAGGTCCTGTGCCATCCACATTCCCAATGGCTTGTTCTTAGAACAAGACCTCTTTAAGATGACCCCTTTCAAATGTGATAGATTTTTCCTCATGGAGTATCCAGGCAAGAGGCTGACGACGTTATGAGACATCCTCCCCCTTTGAAGCGAGTGTGGGAAATCAGGCGGCTCAGCTTTCCTGGTCACTGGCACTAACCTTTTCACACTAGGATTTCCTGCACTTCAGTGGTGAGAGGCAGAAGAGGGTGATGGTGGTTAAGTCATATAGCAAGTGTCACTCTCTTTTTACAAAACCAGCAGTCCCTACAGACTCTTGATTTTGTCCAAAATTTAGTACTCAGCCTTTCTTTTTGTTTTTTTAATAAAAAAATTTTAGAGCAGTTTTAGGTTCACACATATTGTCTTTATAGTGCCATCTGCTGCTGCCTCAGACCATTGCATTCTCTCCCATTTGCTCAGTTCACACCTGGCCTGGGGTAATGGATGGGAGGAAAAAGCTCTTCCCTCAGTTTACTATTAATTAAGTATGATGTTCCACTGAACATCAGGCACCTTTTAAGACATTGCAGAAATAACAGACTTAAACAGAAAAATCCTTTATTTTCTGAGCCCTATATTCTTATTTAATAACATATCAGGGTATGATATCAAAGAAAAATTGAGCAAAATAAAGTGATAGAGAGTGATGGGGGTATTCTTTTATATCAGATAGTTATGAAGGGCCTCTCTCTGTTAGTTTATTTCTGAAGACAGTGTAGGCACTGGGTCGTGTGGATACAGCAAATGCAGAGATCCTGGTGAAAGATCCAAGGGAACAGCAAATGCAAAGGTCCTGAGGTAGAAGTACAAGAGATCAGTAAGTGTGTGAGGTCTGGGTGATGGGAGACCAGGTGGAAGCCAGTTCATGGAGCACTGTGTGGACCACAGTGAGGCTCCCAGCTTTATTCTAAGTGGGACCGGAAACATGGGGCTTCCCCACCATCACAGCACTGCATATCCTGTACTTCTCTTTTCTTGGGTTTGTGGGTGTCCTGGGACATTCACCACATGGGGTACCATGTGGGATAGTCAGGTGGAACATGAGGTTCTGAGGTCTGGGAGGGGCGAGGCCGCACTGCCAGAGGAAAGCCTTGTCACTCTCCGTCCACATCCCTCCTCTGACTGTTCCTCCATTTCAGGGAGATGCTTCTTTCTTCTTGTCTCCCACAGGGACGTCCTCTACCCCACATTCTGAAACTCTAAATGTCCCTAATCCTCAAAGATCTTTTTACGACCTATTAAATCCAGTGCTCTTTTCCTTGATAATGGTGAAGGCTTTATTTTCTTATCCTCTCAGGAGGCAAGAGAAAATATTTACATTCCATTTCTCTGAAGCTGCAAAGCTATCAGGTTTCCCAGTTCAGAAAGTCTGGGTGGGCATATTCAGCCACACCTTGGAGACTCTAAAATGAGAGGTGTGTCCACGTCTGCGCGAAGCCTCAAGTCAGAGCGCTACATGGGATGGGGCATATTTGGGTCACATCTGAGCCCAGCTTTGTTGGAAAGAGCTTTGCAGGGGAGGAAGGATTCAGAAATGCTGAGATCCACGAACATTCAAATATTCACTAAATTGTTGCTACAAGCAACCAAGAAGTGGTTACATCTGCCTGGACTACAGCTCATCCATCTGTAGAGAAGAAAAGAAAGTGTGGCCACAAGAGCCAAGATGTGGAAACCACCGTAAAGTCCATTGACAGATAAATGGATAAAGAAGATGTTGTGTATATATAAAATAGAATATTATTCAGCCTTAAAAAGAAGGAAATCTGTCCATATGCTACAGCATGGATGAATCTTGGGGACATTATGCTACATGGAGTTAGCCAGTCACAGAAAGACAAATATTGTATGAGTCCACTTATATGAGGTCCCTAGAGTTGTCAGATTTTAGAAGCAGAGAGTGGAATAGTGTTGCCAGGAGCTGGGGGGAGGGGGAAATGGGGAGTTACCATTCAAAAAGTATAAGGAGTTAGTTATGCAGGATGAATAAGTTCTGGAGATTTGCTGTACAATGTTGTGCCTATAGATAACAATATTGTATTATGCACTTAAAAATTTGTTAAGAGTATAGATCTCACGAAGTAAAGTATTCTTATCACAATAAACAAAATTAAAAAAATAAAATTAAATTGATTCTAAAAATAATTTTAAAAAGAAAAAAATTAAGTAAGAGCTCAGCCATGACAAAGTCATCCTGAGAAACAGGAGGACCGCTGGAATGACCTCACAGGACTGTGGAAGGCAGTGCAAGGAACATTTTAGCTTAAGAATGCCGCAAAATTTCTGGGTTGATTTTAGGAGAATTTTTCATTTGCTGGTCAGTACTACTTTCTCCTCCTTCCAGGAGCAGGGCTGCGGGACTCCCTTTGGGGGATGACTGCCCTCTGCTCTCAGGCATGTGACCAAGTGGCACTGGCCCTGCTTCCAGCCCCAGGCCCAGGGCCTGGCTATGTTAAGCCCCTGTACATCCACTGCCTTGATCACAGAGAGAGGTCTAGGAGGACATGGGTTAGCCCTGCAGGACAAGCAGAACTCCCTCTCTCCATCTGGCAAGAGCCTAAGAAGAATCTCTCGTACTACCTGGAACCTAAAAGGAGTTGTATTCTGGTAGCAAAAGCAAGGACCTGCTAGGGTACCCCGACTCAGGGGCGCCACCTACCGCTGAATCAACCACTTCTCAACCGCTTGAGGCATTGCCACTCCCAGTAGGACTGAAGTTTCTGTCACTTGTGATTAGGAGAGTTCGGATATATTCTAATAAAAATACTAGCATTTTAATTAAGAAAGATAGAACATGAGGGCATTTGTTACATTTGTTGATAAATTACTAAACGTAATGTTTAAAAATCAGTAATTATGTGAGATGTTTATTTAATAATAGTGCCCTTATTCATTTAGTATCTTTTCCATTAAGGGTGACCATATTCTGTCATGACCATTAAATTCCACTCCATAGTATGTTTTGGTTACTTAGGGTACAATTTATAAGCTAGTTATAAGGGGTGTTACTTATGAAGTGTCACAGTCCATGTAAATTGCCCCAGGATGCTCAGGAGGAAAAAAAGAAGAAATAATAAAAAGAAACCTTTGAGTCTGCAGGTGAAAGACATTTTCAGTGATGTTTCCACCAGTCTGAAGTGAAAAACGAATAAAAAATAAAATTTAAATTCTCATTTTTCTATAGTCTTTTTTTCTGAATGCTTAACCTGAAAAAACAAAAACAAAACAAAACATTTTTTGGTTAATTGTGGGGAAAAATTAAGAGTGGAGTGGCCACGTGCCAATCCTTCAAGCTCTTGGCCTGTCAATAGGTCAGTTTTTGCAAGAAGAAAATCACTTCCACGTCTCTTATTACCTCAGAATTTTTTGCTGCCTACATACGTGTAAAAACCTTGTGGTCTCCAAGAAAGCAAACAGAGCTCTAGTTAAAATTCGCAAAGAAATGTAAGAATTAAAAATCCACACAGTTTTGAAACCTTATAATACATGCTCATTGATAACATTTGTGTACCATAACAAGAGTCATGTGGCTTATAAAGTTTCTGGTGTGAATCCTTACCAGAAAGAATCCAGTCAAACTTTAAGCTCAATCCCAATAACTACTTTGGCCTTTACTGTTGGCATATTTGCATACTCCTCTACTTGGCTTTTGATTTTATATTTTGAAAATTTACTATCTTATCCAGGATATGTTTTCATATAAACCACCTATGTGTTTTTAAAAGCCTATATGAAAACAAATTTTTCATTCTTTTTCAGGGAAAATAACCAAATAAATTGGATGGATAAACTATACACTTTTGAGATTTTGCCATAAGAATATCTACTCTTCCACATAAAATCTCTCTCTAGGTTACTGAACACTAAATTTAAATTGTTATAATTAAAATTTTAAATAATTATTATAATTTAAAATTTTTAATGAAAATAATTCCAGACCACTCTTGTACAAGAGTACAGAGAAATATTGAAAAAAGCATCCACAAAAGTCCACCAACAGGAAAATGGATAAAGCAAAAGTGGAATATTGATATAATGCAATACTACTCAGCAGTAGAAATGATCAACTACTGATACACAGCAACATGAATAGATCTCAAAAACATTATGCAGTAGGAAAGAAGCCAGACACAAAGAAGCATGTGTGTGTGATTCCATTTATATAATGTTCTAAGACAGGGAAAATTGCTCCACAGTGATGGAGATCAGATTAGTAGTTGTCCTGTGCTGGGGGAGGGTGTGTGGAGATGGACTGCTAGGGACACAAGGAAACTTTGGTGGTGATGGCAGTGTTCTCTCTCTGGACTGGAACAATGCATCGCAACTGTGTGCGTTTGTCAAAATGCATTGAATGGTACCCTTAAAAGGGATATATTTCATTTATGTAAATTATACTTTATAATACTGGTTAATTTTTCTTAAATGAGTGTCCTAAGAGATGTTCAAAAGTGTTCTATAAAAAAGGGGTGAGACTGTAGGGAACTAACTTTAGGAAACAACAGGATGATTTAGGAAACAACAAAATGATTATACTGGTTTATTTTTGCAGGACTTCTCAAAACCTATGCTAATATGAAATAAAGTAAGATGCTCCCAATGGTCGTTAAGAATAGAGCAGAAAAATGTTCCACCAGGTCAACTCCTGCTCTGATTGGCTTGACATACAACTCTACATGGCAGCTTCTACCCTGCTGGCGCTACCATGGACCCTGTTCAGAAAGATTCTTCTCTCCTCATGCCACAAAAAAACACAACACACAACAAAACAATGATGAATTAGAACTAAACTGAAAAATAAAGTCTAAAGGCAAACATCTGGAATCATTAGGTGTTTGGGATGGTCATCATAAAATTTCAGTCTCTTAATACAACCTAAATTCCAAATCCTTACTTGCATATCTGTCATGCTTATTTCTCTGCTATTTCATTCTTACAGTCAGATGAAACATTCTTTGAACTGTCACTCTGATATTTCACAGCCTCAGAAAACCAGCTTCCTCTTCATTATGGAATGAAAGCTAGGGAAATGCTATTATTCACAAAAATGGGACTCTCTATATTTTATTAATTGTATATTTAAATATGGACATTTTCGGGCTTCCCTGGTGGCGCAGTGGTTGTGAGTCTGCCTACCGATGCAGGGGACACGGGTTCGTGCCCTGGTCCGGGAAGATCCCACATGCCATGGAGCGGCTGGGCCCATGAGCCATGGCTGCTGAGCCTGAGCGTCCGGAGCCTGTGGTCCGCAACAGGAGAGGCCACAACAGTAAGAGGCCCAAGTACCGCAAAAAAAAAAAAAAAAAAAAAGGACATTTTCTTGGGGGGAAATTAATTACATTTTCATGAGGCACCTGCTTGGAATTCTGTAAATTACAATGCAAATGACCTTTGGGCAAGGCGTAGGAGACAATTTGAAGCTAACAAGTCATTAGGAAGGTGAGGCCCCAGAGGTAGGGATAGTAGATGATGCTTTCTGGCATTTGCTCTCCCAGGCAGGGTGAGTGGTGGCCAGAGCCCCAGACATGCCTGCCCTTGCATCCCTTTGAAATTGAGGCAAAGTAGAAATGTAGTCCTAGAAATTCACACCCCTCTAAAAGAGTATTAATATTCATAATATTCCCAGCTTTTAAAAAAAACAAGCAGCCTCTATACAGACATTTGAAAAACAAAATATGAGTTTACATGTTTACAAGTTTGTAGACAGAAAAGTGATGTAAAAGTTATCCAAATGTGTCTTTTGGAGGTTAAAAATTGGTTGCAACGATTTCAGTAAGAAAACTAGTTCACGCATTCAAGTAGGAAATCTAGAGAAAAAAGTTGTTTATATTTTTATCAAAAACAAGCCAAATTTAGTAAGAAATTACTATGATAGGAAATCTCCTTCCAAAGGTTCTATTTTGAAGAACTCATGGAAGCAGAAGAAACCAGGCTGTACTCTTTTGAATGATTTCTTGAAATTGTCTATACCTGTTACATCTGTTGGTTCTTTGATTCTATTAACTGACATTCAAATATTCCAATAAAAAATGCATAATTTATACACTTTCCACTACAGCAATATGAGGTACATTGTCCTCAGAAGCCTGTCTCTGAGAATCATCTGGATCACGTTATACTTGGGTTGATTTTTTTGTGTGTGTGGTACGCGAGCCTCTCACTGTTGTGGCCTCTCCCATTGTGGAGCACAGGCTCCGGACGCGCAGACTCAGCGGCCATGGCTCACGGGCCTAGCCACTCCGCGGCATGTGGGATCTTCCCAGACTGGGGCACGAACACATGTCCCCTTCATCAGCAGGTGGACTCTCAACCACTGTGCCACCAGGGAAGCCCTACATTGGGTTTTTTGTTGTTGTTTTTCTTTCTTTATTTATTTGGCTGTACCTGGTCTTAGTTGCAGCACTTGGGCTCTTTGTTGCAGCACGCGAGATCTTTTTAGTTGTGGTATGTGGGCTGTTAGTTGCGGCATTCAGGGATCTAGTTCCCTGACCAGGGATGGAACCCAGGCCCCCTGTATTTGGAGCATGGAGACTTTAACCACTGGAACACCAGGGAAGTCCCTATACATTGGTTTTGAAAACAGTTTCTGTTCTATTGTGACCCATTAAGAGTATTTATTAAAACACTCCAGTACAATCTGTGTGCCTGGTTTTTGAAATTCCCAGGCCCAGGAATGAAAATGCCCTTTGGATAATGCCCATGTTAACTTACTGTGCACAGAAATATAACCTTGATATATAGGCTTGAGCAGAAAATCATTAGTAGTAGTGCCTCAAGATATTTTAAAGAGATGAAGAAAATAAGGATTTTAATTATTTAAAATGCCTTGACTATTTAAACTTACATGGTCTTTTAAAATAAATTTCTCTAACAGGACTTCACAATTCATCTGCTCCTAGTTTGCTTGGTAATGTGAAGGTAAGAGTTTTCTGCCTATTTCTGGCTCTCCCAGCAAATAACCCAGCTTTATCTGAAGGGATACAGATTCATATATTAGATTCAGTGGCAGGTGCCAAATTATGTTGAACACCCTTTGTAACAGGAGGCTCCCAAACACATATGGCACCCTCACTTACCAGTCTTCATGGCAATGTGGTGTGGAAAGAGTTAGTCTTATTGGAGGGTATTTGCTCTATTACTCTGGAGTCAATTTATACCAAGAGCAAAGAGCTGAAAGCACTTGTATGACAGTTAAGTATGAATGTGCTCATTTCCTGACAGGCTATGTGATTCTCACCCAGGCAAACCTTCCACCATTTCAACCTTGCAAAGATGACGTAATCAGAGCTTCTGTGGTGGTGTTGTGTGGCAACTCTTCTAGATAGAAATAAGATTAACTCACATGTTTGACAAGTAAGAAAGTTTTTATCAAGGATAAAGGATGTAAGATAGCCTTGACCCATTTCAAATCTTTTTGCCATCATTCTAATAGGTTACACTTAGAATTATTAGGAGTTTTCCTGTTCATAGAAATGCTGAGAAATTAACAATGGATTTTACTGAATGTAAGGAGATGAGAATAAGCCTTCCTTAGTCTTTTTTCTCGCCTTCTGATTTTCACCACACCGTGGCAGCCAGCAGGCGTCATTTTGGAAAGTACATCTGCTTAGTAGGCCCTCTTGGCTCACTGGTTCCTACTTGGAAGATAATTGGAAGACAGATCTATGGCAAAAGCACCTTGTGTGACACTGGGAAAGGGACCGGTCATATGGGAACAGGAGACAATCACTTTACACCACAACAAACAGGGTGGTTGCAGATAGAGAGAGTCCTGCTGGGACCGTCTCTGTGCATTTGTGAAGGTCCTCAACAGCATGCAGAGCTGGAGCCAGAAAGATGATGAAAATCTTTCCCTTTCTCTACACGTGCGAACAGAAGGTCATCCACATGTTTCCTGATTTTCTTCTGTCCCTGGTGGAACTACATAACAAGAACCTCCAATGCCTGTAGAAATACAAGGAAAGAGCAGGTAAATGCAGGAGGGATCCACTAATCCAGCGGCTGTCGGTGCCGGCAGTGGAGTTGCCTGCCCTGCCCTGCATTCTAATGTGAGTCTATCTGGACCGTAGATTCTCTGAGGGCCACTGTAGGACCTTCCATACTTTACATTTTCAAGGCATTTTATGAACCACTCAAAAAAACTCTCATTGAGACTCAACTTTAAGTTGATGATCTGAAATTACAGAAAGAAAATTAATTCTGTTACAAGTCTGGCCAGCAGGATGGCTAGAATCTTCATCTCTGCATCAGTTTCCCGGCAGAGCTGAGGTTGGGTGTCTGTCCCACGTGCTTACTGACACACAGTTGATGGGAAACCCTTCCCAAGCAGGGGCCACTCTTCTTTCTGTCCCACTTCAGCTACAGTGACAACAGGAGGTTAGAGGAGAATGCATGCTGTAGGCTCATGGACCCTCACACCTATTTTCATTGGCTCACACTGTGCTTTTGAGAAAAATGTAAATAGTTGCCAACATGTAAAATTTGAGAGGTTTCACATTAAAAACGTCTAGATTCTGGCTTCTCCAGAAAAATCAGCAGCTCCAAGCCTCCAGCATGGCAGGGACTACATAGGTCCAGGAAAGGACACCTTCCCAGATGGACATGAGCTCTCTGTTCACCCAGGCCCATCCACTCATTTGCAGCCCCTGGGACCTGGGAGGCAGTTGGATGGCCGCCCTACTCTAGAGGAATGGTGATATCCTCATCCTCGGAGGAAGGCTGGAGTCTCAGGGAGGACCTTTAACACTGTACTGCCCGAGGATGCACTCTCACTCCTCCATGATTCTCCTAGGTCCATGGACAGAGCCTTTGACTCATTATTCTTTTAATTTACAAAGCCGTTGTAGGAACTGCCCCCAGAAGCAAGTCCAGGCAAGGTTCTGACATCGGACTGCCAAGGATACAGGGCAACAAAAGAGGTGGTACGGGCCCTGGTACACGAGACACAGCAAGACTGGATTCATGCTGTCTCAGGTAACAGATGTCAGCTTCTAGAAAGTTCTCTGATAAGTGATAGGGACATGCATATGCAGAGCAAATTTAATGACTCACACCATTTCAGCTAAGCATGAGGGAAAGTAAGAAATGTATAGTTTCTTGCAAAATATTCTTTTATCGAGAAACTTACTTGAATACTTTGAGAATTTTAGATTAAAGTTATTCTTTATGTGCAAAGTAATATAAATGATGACTATTAAAAGAAGCATTAAATGAATTGATTTAATTATGATATTTTATAGGTTTTATTTATCATATTAAAGGTTTTGAAAGACCAATATGTGTTCTTTGCTGTTGACATAAAGAGAGAAGACAAGTGTTAATAGCAATTCACTTAAAAAATTTTTTTTAATTAATTAATTAATTTATTTATTTTTGGCTGTGTTGGGTCCTCGTTGCTGAGCGTGGATTTTCTCTAGTTGTGGTGAGCAGGGGCTACTCTTCATTATGGTGCACATGCTTCTCATTGCAGTGGCTTCTCTTGTTGCGGAGAACAGGCTCTAGGCACACGGGCTTCAGTAGTTGTGGCACGTGGGCTCGGTAGTTGTGGCACACGGGCTTAGTTGCTCCACGGTGTGTGGGATCTTCCCAGACCAGGAGTCAAACCTGTGTCCCCTGCATTGGCAGGTAGATTCTTAACCACTGCACCACCAGGGAAGTCCCAGCAATTCACTTTTTAAACTGAATCAGTTTTCTTCTTAAATAATTTTTTTCTCCATTACACCAGAAGCAAAGGCAACAAAAGCAAAAATTATCAAGTGAGATTACCTCAAACTACAAAGCTTCTGCACAGCACAGGAAATCATCAACAAAATCAAAAAGCAACCTACCAAATGCGAGAAAATATTTGCAAATGATAGCTCTGATAAGATATATAAAAGAACTCATGTGGGCTTCCCTGGTGGTGCAGTGGTTGAGAGTCCGCCTGCCGATGCAGGGGACACGGGTTCGTGTCCTGGTCTGGGAAGATCCCACATGCCATGGAGTGGCTGGGCCCGTGAGCCATGGCTGCTGAGCCTGCGTGTCCGGAGCCTGTGCTCCGCAACTGGAGAGGCCACAGCAGTGAGAAGTCCGCGTACTGCAAAAAAAAAAAAAAAAAAAAACCTCATGCAACTCAACAGTAAAAAAAAATCTGATTTAGAAATGGGTAGAGGACCTGAATAGACATTTTTCCAAAAAAGACGTACAGATGGCCAACTGTACAAGAAAAGATCCTCAATATCACTAATCATCAGGGAAATGCAAATATCAAATCCACAATGAGATATCACCTCACACCTGTTAGGATGGCTATTATAAAAAAGACAAGAGATAACAAGTGCTGACAAGGATGTAGAGAAAAGGAAACCCTTGTGCACTGCTGGTGGCAATGTAAATTGGTGTCTCGACTATGAAAAACAGTGTGGAGATTCCTCAAAATATTAAACATAGAAGCACCATATGATCCAGCAATCCCACTTCCAGGTATTTATCTGGAGGAAAAGAAATCACTATCTTGAAGAGATATCTGCACCCCCATGTTTATTGCAGCATTATTCACAATAGCCAAGATATGAAAACAACCTAAGTGTCCCTCATTGGATGAATGGGTTAAAAAGATGTGGTATACATATACAATGGAGTATTATACAGCCATGAGGAAAAAGAAAATCCTGCCATTTGCAACAACAGAGATGATACTTGAGGGCTTATTCTAAGTGAAATAAGTCAGAGAAAGACAAATACTGCATGATATCATTTATATGTGGAATATTAAAAAGAAAAGCTCAGAGAAACAAAAAGTGCAGTGGTGGTTGCCAGGGGCTAGGGGGTGGAGGAAATAGGGAGAGGTTGGTAAAATGGTCCAAACTTCCAGCTATAAGATGAAGAAGATCTGAGGATCTAATGTATAACATGGAGACTATAGTTGATAACACTGTATTGTATAACTGAAATTTGCTATGGGAGTAGAACCTAAATGTTCTTACCAAAAAAAAAAATGTTAATTATGTGAAGTGATGGATGTATTAATGAACTAGATGGGGAGAATCCTTTCACAATGCATACGTATATCAAATCACCACGATGCACACTTTATCTTTACAATTTTAAATGTCAATTATACCTCAATAAAACAAATCAATTTTTTTCTTCAAAATAACCCTCTGAGAACCAGAAAATCACAAAGCATCAAAAGGTAATTAAGTTCCTGCCAAATACCTACCTTTATGTAAGATTGTAGCAATACTATCTGCTGAAGTTCCAAATCAACAATATTTTTTTTCACTTGCTTTCTCTCCACCAGAGTCTATTTTGAAGAGATATAACTTGATATGTCAGAAGTATATTGCCTAGAGAAAAAAAGCACTCAAGTCTCTCCCAGAGCACATCAAAGCAAGATTGTAATAAACTGCTAAAATCATAGTTTCTTATTCTGGATTCAGTGAGACTACATATAAAACTGTTGTTTTTAAAATGTGGAAAAGGATCTGTCCAGGTGAGACAACGTAGATATTAGTTATAATACAAAAGAGTTCCTCTGTCACTGGAACTGGAGGGGGCAGGGATGGTCATGGAAATCTAGTAGCTACCCTGAACCCTTCTCAAGTCCTCACTGGGAAGACAGGCTCTGCCAGAACCTCATATGGACCTGTCCCTTTGAGGCTCCTTGCCTGGTGAGGCTTCCAGTCTTCCCTTTCCTTTTGTTATGATCAATATTCAAGAAGAAGAGAAAATCAGTGATTTAATAACTGCCATGGTGGACACTGGTATGCCACCCAGATCTCCCCTCAGGACCAAGGAGCTCATTCCCTGGCTGAGTCCCTCTTCTGGAACTGCCCTCAGCATAGGATGCAACCTTACCCAAGGTCACATCCCCTCACCAGAGAGCACAAGACCAGGACTCCTTGACTCATGGAGGGGCAGCTCAACAATGCCATCCCAGCTCAAAACTCCTCATGGTCCACTGAGGCTGCTGTCACAGCCACATCACAGCCCAGCTCCACCCTGTCCAGTGCTTCTGCCCTCACTCCTTCATCATATGGTTCCCAACAAGGCACCTCAAAACTCCCTGAAGACTCTGTTTTCTAAGGAATCCCAACTATAGTGGCTTCTGTCACTTCATTTTTTAAAAGGGTGCTGCAAAAATGTCAAAATAACCCAACAACAGTTAAAAAATTGTCATGTGGGGCTTCCCTGGTAGCACAGTGGTTAAGAATCCACCTGCCAAAGCAGGGGACATGGGTTTGAGCCATGGTCTAGGAATATCCCACATGCCATGGAGCAACTAAGCCTATGAGCCACAACTACTGAGCCTGCGCTCTAGAGCCCGCGAGCCACAACTACTGAAGCCCACACGCCTAGAGCCATGCTTCGCAACAAGAGAAGCCACTGCAATGAGAAGTCCGTGCACTGCAGTGAAGAGTAGCCCTGACTCACTGCAACTAAAGAAAGCCTGCACACAGCAACGAAGATCCAATGCAGCCAAAAATAAATTAATTAATTTAAAAAGAAAGAATTCAAGTGTGCTATCAGTAACATCACTTCCCTTTCCATTGTGCTTTGAACAGCCTCAGTGAAGAGAAATCTTACCTTCAAACACACTGAGTTGCTCTTGTCAAAATTAGTCTATGTTTTAAGAATTTTCAGCCAAAAATTGAAAGAAAGACATTACTTTTCAGTTGATTTGAGAGGCAACACATCCTGGACACATCTGAGCAGTGCAGGCAAGGAGTGAGGTGAGAGACAGTTGAAGAAACAGTCTCTTCCCCATCATCCACACCTGATAGTGTCCTCCAGGTGGCATTAAGAATCTACTTCAAAGTAATATCACTGATGATCCAAAGACTAGATGAGGGAATGAGTCCAAGTTGAGAGTGGTTGGCGAAGAAGATGCATTTTCTGTATCTTTTCTTTCATCTCTCAGTCCCCACAGTTGCCCCACCTTTGCCAAGCTGTGTCCCCAGGACCCTGAGAAATTCTGGCCTCAGGGTGGGGCCCCCTCTCATTCTTGGAGCTGCACCAGCTGAATGAAAGGCAAAAGCGATTGGCACCACCAGTTTGAAAGGCACTTCTCCAGACCAATGCTTTTCTAACAACCACTAGTGTAAATAAAGGGATGCATGCCAACAGTAAGTTTTTTCCAATAAGACACGTAGATCCTTGAAGAATGTGGCACAGATTTGTGCATTTCTTTACCTCATAACTCATTTGAAGAAAGTTACCATCAAGTCAGTGAGAGCCACGTGACCAGCTCATACTATGCAAAAGGAGCCATGTGGCAGAAAGCAAAAAATGCACCAACAACAATGGTGGAATCGGTCCATATGTCAACAAATGCAAGTAGGCAGAACTCCTCTATTTAAAAAGAAAGGGAGGGAGGGAGGGAGAAAGAAAGGAAGGGAGAAAGAGAAGGAAGGGAGAGAGAGAGGGAAGAAGGAAGAAGGAGGAAGGAAGAAAGAGAAAGAGAGAAAGAGAGAGATCATTTCCAGTAGTTCTTTTATTAATCCAGTTCTTTACCCCTTACAGGAAGCATAATTGAAATAAAAATACATAAATGTATTAGAAAGTAAGATCTACCCTGCTAGTGCTGATGGAAAGTACCAGGTAAAGCATATTTCTTATAAAAGTCACTGAGAAGCAAGGTTCACATATGATGATGCAAAGGGATTAAATACTTGAAAGAATACTGAATTTCTGTGGCCACAAAATCATAAAAAGACAGCTGAATAGTGATAATACCTATTGTACTATCCAGATGATGAGATCAAGAATTAGTACTACATATAACTAATTCACTTTGTTATACAGCAGAAACTAACACAACATTGTAAAGCAATTATACTCCAATAAAGATGTTAAAAAAATAATATAGCACATAAAAAAAAGAATTAGTACTAAAATTATCCCTCAGAATAATACAAGAAGTATTAAAGGTAGACTTCACTGGCAGGTTGGAGATAATCAAGATGGACACTTAATGGGAATCCAAAATGTGCAAAAATTGCAGACAGCTGGCACAGCATTACTATCACTGAACCTAGGCCCCAGGACATAAGCTTAAGTGTGTACACTGAATATTCTGTAGGTTGGAACAGAAATGTTTTCAATTGTATATGACACACTTTACATAAATAAGTTTGCTGGCAAGTAGAAGTTTGTGATTACAATGCTGATTTTTTTTTCTTTCTCTTTCCTTCCCTCCCCTCCTTTCACATTTGTCCTCTCCTTAATTTAGCCCCAACTGAATACAAACAGTCCCTCCTAGAATTTATTTTTAAACTGATATTATATCCCCAATAACAAAACTGAGAGAAAAGGGGCTTCCCTGGTGGCGCAGTGGTTAAGAGTCCGCCTGCCAATGCAGGGGACACGGGTTCATGCCCCGGTCCGAGAAGGTCCCACATGCCGCGGAGTGGCTGGGCCTGTGAGCCATGGCCGCTGAGCCTGCGCGTCCAGAGCCTGTGCTCCGCAACAGGAAAGGCCACAACAGTGAGAGGCTCGCATACCCCCCAACAAAAACAAAACAAACAAACAAAAAAAAACTGAAAGAAAAGCAAAAATTTAGCACGAATAAATCAGCAAATTTTCTAAGAATCAACATCCAAAGTATATGTAAAGATACAGCTAAATTAGATCAATTTTCCACACAAACTAGGAATGAGATGACCCCCGTAATGTGAGTTTTTAACTACTGTAAAACCTTGTCTATAACTGCATAGCTAGAGAGATTTTGGAATATCCACGTATCATCAAAGGGTGTGAATTCTGTGGAAGAGAAACAAATGGTTAGGACTAAAATGTGGTTCAACTCAGGGAAGCTGAAATCACATGTATGTTGCATCTTGTCTGAAGCATCAGTATTAATTAAAGAGACACCATCTGTGAGTAGACCAAAGGATCCTACAGTGTTTCAACCATGTGCAGAAGGAAGCAATTCTGTCAACCGGCACTTGAGGTCCTCATATAGGAGTGATGGATGCATCAGCCACCACAGGACACAACTCAGCTGCCAATTCACAGCTGCTTCCTAAGACTGCCACCAAGCAAGATGCCATTCAGGTGTATCACGCACACCTCTTGTCCACCCTAAACAGCCTCCTAAGGATAGTCAGTTTCTTATATTGTGGGGAGCATGTGCTGAAGAGCAAGAGCTGAGCTTTTATCCTTCACTCATTGGAAAGTAATAGATTGGCTTTTTTGATTTATACATCAGTTTCTTGAGCGTTTACAGCTATGGGTACATGGAAAATAACTGCGGACACCACCCTGGAGTAGAGACTATCAGGGAGCCAGTTCCAAGGAGAACACTGCCTGAGTAGTCAGCAGGGACCCTCTTTGGCATCACAGTGGGGTCAAGCCTTCAGCACTGACGCTTGATCAAAATGACAGAAAATTCTGGGATCGACCCTCAAGCAATACACCTAAGACCCTCTCTATATATCATTTTCCATTGGAAAACATTTTCTTCAAGGAGGAAACTTCCTAAATGTTTTTGTCTCACCTTTCCCTAAAACCTTCCCCTAACTAGACAGATATTTCATGAAAGTTTCAGTGCTTTCTATTAAAAAAAGGAAAAATAATGTGCTTTAATTTAGGCCATAAAATTTCACTTTTAACCCAAAGTTACTTGACTCAAAAGTTCTGATGGGTGTTTAATGCTGGGCCTTCAGTGCATCTGAATCACCAGATTTTTCACCTCTGTTCCTCAACACCTGGATCTGTACTGGGGTTGTACCAGCGCCTTCTCACGAGAAATCTCAGCTCAGATCTCGCAGTGGTGATTTTCTAGGTTATGGTACGATTTGGGTCAAGCCAGTCTTGATGTTGGTATGCCGAGAGCAGCAGACTGTGCAGGCTTATCTCCACAGACCACCAACCACCAGGGCAGCCCCACTCCTGAAAGGAAAAGGGCAGGTCCGTGGGCCTTGGATGAAAACCTTATAGAGGGACAGGTCCACACCTGTGAAGCCACCACACCGGACTGCTGGACACTCACTTCACTGGGAAGCAAGACCGTAGTCCAGCATCTGACCTCCGGCCATTCCTCACTGGAAATGTGAGGTTGGAGGAGACTGTATTCTCCATGCTGCCTCTCTCCTGGGTGTCAAATTCCAACACAAGCATCTCCTTCAAAATTAGATATCAGAAAGAATTAGGTATCTTATAGCACAAAGACCCTCATTACCTTTGAAAGAAGATGTTACATATTTCATTCAAAATTATCAAAATTATAATTTCATTCATTTCAAGTTGCCAGTAGCAATACTGAAAACTATTCTATGTGAATGAATATACATAAAGTGTGGATTCATCTCTCATAAACGTTTTTAAATGTAAACGTCAGTGTCAGTAATAATGCAGGGAATAAAAAACTTAAATAATGATGACAGCTCCTGGAAATCTCCCCACCTTTTATTTGTCTAAAAAGCTTTTATCATTGACTTTTTAACATTGGTTACAAAACAGTTCTTCTACACATTTTTCTTTCAAAGTGATTTTATTACACATTTAGTTCTTTTAAAACATGCCAAACTGACAAACCATAGATCTCTCCATTCTAAATATGTAATATTGAAAGTTTTATTAGAAAATTAAGTTGCATGAAGGGAGAAGATAAGTTGCCTAAGAGAGACAGAGGGGCACACCCTGAGCAGAGGGCACCCACAGCACGGGAACCTGGGGCCATGACTCGATCTGAGGTGTGACCAAAAAGAAAATAAGAGTTACATATTTACTTTCAATTATTTGAGGACTAGTCACAGGGGAGCTAATGGTCTTCTGGAACTCTCAGGCTCAGGATAAAACCAATGAACAGAGATGGGAGAAAGGAACTAGCATTCCTACACATCTCAGTTGTACCTGCAAGGGTTTCTCAGCAAACCCACTCACACACACACACACACACACACACACACACACGCACACGCACACGCACACACACACACACACACACAATTATCCCCATTTTACAGACATGGGAAGTGAGGCACAGAAAGATTAAGAATTCACCTTCTGAGACAACTTCAAGATGGCAGACGAGTAAGATGTGGAGATCACCTTCCTCCCCACAAATACATGAGTAATACATCTATGTGTGGAACAACTATAGAACACCTACTGAATGCTGGCAGAAGACCTCAGACTTCCCAAAAGGCAAGAAACTCCCCACGTACCTGGACAGGGCAAAAGAAAAAAGAAAAAACAGAGACAAAAGAATAGGGACAGGACCTGCACCACTGGGAAGGAGCTGTGAAGGAGGAAAAGCTTCCACACACTAGGAAGCCCCTTCACGGGTGGAGACTGCAGGTGGCGGAGTGGGCTCTGAAGCCACGGAGGAGAGCGCAGCCACCGGGGTGCAGAGGGCAAAGTGGAGAGATTCCTGCACAGAGGATCGGTGCCGACCAGCACTCACCAGCCCAAGAGGCATGTCTGCTCACCCACCAGGGTGGGTAGCGGCTGGGAGCTGAGGCTTGGGCTTCGGAGGTCAGATCCCAGGGAGAGGACTGGGGTTGGCTACGTGAACACAGCCTGAAGGGAGCTAGTGCTCCACAGCTAGCCGGGAGGAAGTCCGGGAAAAACTCGGATCTGCCTAAGAGGCAAGGGCCCATTGTTTTGGGCTGCGTGAGGGGAGGCAATTCAGAGCACTGCCTAAATGAGCTCCAGAGACGGGCACGAGCTGAGGCTACCAGCGCGGACGTGAGAGACGGGCATGAAATACTAAGCCTGCTGCTTCAGCCACTAAGAAGCCCCTGTGCAAGCAATTCCCCTCCTGGGACACCACTGACAGGGTCCCGTGATCCAGGGACAACTTCCCCAGGAGAACACATGGCACCCCTCAGGCTGTTGCAATGTCATATTGGCCTCTGCTGCCGCAGGCTCGCCCCACATTCCATACCCCTCCCTCCCCCTGGCCTGAGTGAGCCAGAGTCCCCTAATCAGCTGCTACTTTAACCCCTTCCTGTCTGAGCAAAGAACAGACCCCCTCAGGCGACCTACACACAGAGGGGGGGCCAAATCCAAAGCTGAACCCCAGGAACTATGCGAGCAGGGAAGAGCAAGGGAAATCTCTCCCAGCAGCCTCAGGAGCAGCAACATTAAATCTCCACAATCAGCTTGATGTACCCTGCATCTCTGGAATACCTGAATAGACAACGATTCATCCCAAAATTGAGGCAGTGGACTTTGGGAGCAACTGGAGACTTGGGGTTTGCTTTCTGAATCTAATTTGTTTCCAGTTTTATATTTATCTTAATATGGTATTTAGAGCTTATTATCATTGGTACAATTATTCATTGATTTGGTTGCTCTCTTCTTTTTTTAATATTTTTAATATATAGCTACATACATATTTTTCCTTTTTCTCTTTTTGTGAGTGTGTACATGTATACTTCTTTGTGTCTTTGTGTGGTTTTTTTCTGTATAGCTTTGCTTTTACCATTTGTCCTAGGGTTCTGTCTGTCCTTTTTTTTTAATATAGTTTTTAGGGCTTCTTATCTTTGGTGGATTTGTTACTTGGTTTAGTTGCTCTCTTCTATCTTTTTTCATTATTATTTTTTAATTCTTTTATAATTTAAAAATTTTTTAATTTTAATACCTTTATTTTATTTTATTTATTTTCTTTCTTTCTTTCTTTTTTTCTCCCTTTTCTTCTGAGTTGTGTGGCTGACAAGGTCTTGGTACTCCGACCAGGTGTCAGGCCTGTGCCTCTAAGGTGGGAGAGCCGAGTTCAGGACATTAGTCCACCAGAGACCTCTCGGCTCCACGTGATATGAAATGGCAAAAGGTGTCCCAGAAATCTCGATCTCAATGCTAAGACCCAACTCCACTCAATGACCAGCAAGCTACAGTGCTGGACACCCTAAGCCAAACAACTAGCAAGACAAGAACACAACCCCACCCATTAGCAGAGAGGCTGCTTAAAATCATCATAAGGTCACAGACACCCCAAAACACACCACTGGGTGTGGTCTTGCCCACCAGAAAGACAAGATCCAGCCTCATCCACCAGAACACAGGCAGCAGTCCACTCCACCAGGAAGCCTACACAACCCACTGAAATATCCTTACCCACTGGGGGCAGACACCAAAAACAATGGGAACTACAAAACTGCAGCCTGCAAAAAGGAGACCCCAAACACAGTAAGTTAAGCAAAATGAGAAGACAGGAAACACACAGCGGATGAAGGAGCAAGGTAAAAATCCACCAGACCAAACAAATGAAGAGGAAATAGGCAGTCTACCTGAAAAAGAATTCAGAGTAATGATAGTAAAGTTGACCCAAAATCTTGAAAATAGAATGGAGAAAATACAACAAATGTTTAACAAGGACCTAGAAGAACTAAAGAGCAAACAAACAATAATAAACAACACAATAAATGAAATAAAAAATTATCTA
The DNA here is from genome assembly GCF_963924675.1 of Phocoena phocoena. NCBI lineage: Eukaryota > Metazoa > Chordata > Mammalia > Artiodactyla > Phocoenidae > Phocoena > Phocoena phocoena. The sequence goes on from NC_089224.1 coordinate 23,886,764, forward strand.
GAAGGAATAAATAGCAGAATAACTGAAGCAGAAGAATGGACAGGTGACCTGGAAGATTAAATACTGAAAATAACAACTGCAGAACAGAGTAAAGAAAAAAGAGTGAAAAGAATTGAGGACAGTTTTAGAGACCACAGGGACAACATTAAATGCAACAAAATTTGAATTATAGGGGTTCCAGAAGAAGAAGAGAAAAAGAAAGGGACTGAGAAAATATTTGAAGAGATTATAGTTGAAAACTTGCCTAATATGGGAAAGGAAACAGTCAAGTCCAGGAAGCACAGAGAGTCCCATACAGGATAAATCCAAGGAGAAAAATGCCAAGACACATGTTAATAAAACTATCAAAAATTAAATACAAAGAAAAAATATTAAAAACAGCAAGGGAAAAACAACAAATAACAAACAAGGGAATCCCCATAAGGCTAACAGCTCATCTTTCAGCAGAAACTCTGAAAGCCAGAAGGGAGTGGAAGGACAAACTTAAAGTGATGAAAGGGAAAAACCTACAACCAAGATTACTCTACCCAGAAAAGATCTCATTCAGATACAATGGAGAAATTAAAACCTTTACAGACAAGGAAAATGTAAGAGAATTCAGCACCACCAAGTCAGCTTTACAACAAATGCTAAACAAACTTCTCTAGGCAGGAAACAAAAGAGAAGGAAAAAACCTACAAAAACAAGCCCAAAACAATTAAGAAAATAGTAATAGGAACATACATATTGATAACTACCTTAAATGTAAATAGAACAAATGCTCCAACCAAAAGACATAGACTGGCAGAATGGATACAAAAACAAGACCTGTATATAAGCTGTCTACAAGGGACTCACTTCAGACCTAGGAACACATACAGACTGAAAGTGAGGGGATGGAAAAAGATGTTCCATACAAATGGAAATCAAAAGAAAGCTGGAGTAGCAATTCTCATATCAGACAAAATAGACTTTAAAATAAAGACGATTAGAAGAGACAAAGAAGGACACTACATAGTGATCAAGGGATCAATCCAAGAAGATATAACAATTGTAAATATTTCTGCACCCAACATAGGAGCACCTCAATACATAAGGCAAATGCTAACAGCCATAAAAGGGCAAATCGACAGTAACACAGTAATAGTAGGGGACATTAACACCCCACTTTCACAAATGGACAGGTCATCCAAAATGAAACTAAATAAGGAAATGCAAGCTCTAAAGGATACATTTAACAAGATGGACTTAACTGATATTTATAGGACATTCTATTCCAAAACAACAGAATACACTTTCATCTCAAGTGCTCATGGAACATTCTCCAGGATAGATCATATCTTGGGTCACAAATCAAGCCTTGGTAAATTTAAGAATATTGAAATCATATAAAGTATCTTTTCCAATCACAATGCTATGAGACTGCATATCAGTTACAGGAAAAAATCTGTAAAATATACAAACACATGGAGGCTAAACAATACATCACTAAATAATCAAGAGATCACTGAAGAAATCAAAGACGAAATTTTTAAAAATGTAGAAACAAATGACACTGAAAACATGATGACACAAAACTTATGGGATGCAGCAAAAGCAGTTCTAAGAAGGAAGTTTATAGCAATACAAACCTACCTCAAGAAACAAGAAACATCTCAAATAAACAACCTAGTCTTACACCTAAAGCAATAAGAGAAAGAACAAAAAATACCCCTAAAGTTGGCAGAAGGAAAGAAGTAAAAAATCAGATCAGAAATAAATGAAGGAAGCAATAGCAAAGACAAAATAAAACTAAAATCTTGTTCTTTGAGAAGAAAAACAAAATTGATAAACCATTATCCACACACATCAAGAAGAAAAGGGAGAAGACTCAAATCAATAGAATTAGAAATGAAAAAGGAGAAGTAACAACTGACACTGCAGAAATAAAAAAAATCATGAGAGATTACTACAAGCAACTCTATGCCAATAAAATGGACGACCTGGAAGAAATGAACAAGTTCTTAGAAAAGCACAGCTTTCCGAGACTGAACCAGGAAGAAATAGAAAATATAAACAGAACAACCACAAGCACTGAAATTGAGACTGTGATTAAAAATCTTCCAACAAACAGAAACCCAGGACCAGATGGCTTCACAGGCAAATTCTATCAAACATTTAGAGAAGAGCTAACACCTATCCTTCTCAAACTCTTCCAAAATATAGCAGAGGGAGGAACACTCCCAAACTCATTCTATGAGACCACCATCACCTTGATACCAAAACCAGACAAAATGTCACAAAGAAAGAAAACTACTGGCCAATATCGCTGATGAGCATAGATGCAAAAATCCTCAGCAAAATACTAGCAAACAGAATCCAACAGCATGTTAAAGGATCATACACCATGATCAAGTGCGATTTACTGAGGAATGCAAGGATTCTCCAATATATGAAAATCAATCAATGTGATATACCACATAAACAGACTATGGAATAAAAACCATATGATCATCTCAATAGATGCAGAAAAAGCTTTTGACAAAATTCAGCGCCAATTTATGATAAAAACTCTCCAGAGTAGGCATAGAGGGAACTTACCTCAACATAATAAAGGCCATATATGACAAACCACAGCAAACATCATTCTCAATGGTGAAAAACTGCAAGCATTTCCTCTAAGATCAGGAACAAGACAAATATGTCTGCTCTCACCACTATTATTCAACATAGTTTTGGAAGTTTTAGCCATAGCAGCCAGAGAAGAAAAAGAAATAAAAAGAATCCAAATTGGAAAAGAAGAAGTAAAGCTGTCAGTGTTTGCAGATGACATGACACTATACATAGAGAATCTTAAAGATGCCGCCAGAAAACTGCTAGAGCTAATCAATGAATTTGGTAAATTAGCAGGATACAAAATTAATGCACAGAAGTCTCTTGCATTCCTATACACTAATGATGAAAAATCAGGAAGAGAAATTAAGGAAACACTCCCATTTACCATTGTGACAAAAATAATAAAATACCTAGAATAAGCCTACCTAAGGAGACAAAAGACCTGTATGCAGAAAACTATAAGACAATGATGGAAGAGATTAAAGATGATACAAACAGATAAAGAGTATACCGTGTTCTTCGATTGGAAGAATCAACATTGTGAAAATGACTATACTACTCAAAGGAAACTAGATTCAATGCAATCCCTATCAAACTACCAATGGCATTTTTCACAGAAATAGGACAGAAAATTGCACAGTATGTATGGAAACACAAAAGACCCTGAATAGCCAAAGCAATCTTGAGAAAGAAAAACAGAACTGGAGGAATCAGGTTCCTGGATTTCAGACTATACTACAAAGTGACAGTAATCAAGATGGCATGGTATTGGCACAGAAACAGAAATATAGATCAATGGAACAGGATAGAAAGCATAGAGATAAACCCACACACATATGGTCACCTTATATTTGATAAAGTAGACAAGAATATACAATGGAGAAAAGACAGCCTGTTCAATAAGTGGTGCTTTGCAAACTGGACAGCTACATGTAAAAGAATGAAATTAGAACACTCCCTAACATCATACACACAAAAAACTCAAAATGGATTAAAGACCTAAATGTAAGGCCAGACACTATCGAACTCTTAGAGGAAAACATAGGCAGAACACTCTATGACATAAATCACAGCAAGATCCTTTTTGACCCACCTCCTAGAGAAATGGAAATAAAAACAAAAATAAACAAATGGGACCTAATGAAACTTAAAAGCTTTTGCACTGCAAAGAAACCATAAACAAGACAAGAAGACAGTCCTCAGAATGGGAGAAAATATTTGCAAAAGAAGCAACTGACAAAGGATTAATCTCCAAAATATACAAGCAGCCCATGCAGCTCAATATCAAGAAAACAAACTACCCAATCCAAAAATGGGCAGAAGACCTAAGTAGACATTTCTCCAAAGAAGATATACAGATTGCCAACAAACACATGAAAGGATGATCAACATTCATTAGAGAAATGCAAATCAAAATTACAATGAGGTGTCACCTCACACCAGTCTGAATGGCTATCATCTAAAAATCTACAAACAATAAATGTGGTAGAGGGTGTGGAGAAGAGGGAACACCCTTGTACTGTTGGTGGGAATGTAAATTGATACAGCCACTATGGAGAACAGTTTGGAGGTAATTTTAGAAACTAAAAATAGAACTACCATATGACCTAGCATTCCCACTACTGGATATATAACCTGAGAAAACCATAACTCCAAAAGAGTCATGTACCAGAATGTTCATTGCAGCTCTATTTACAATAGCCAGGACATGGAAGCAACCTAAGTGTCCATCAACAGATGAATGGATAAAGAAGATATGGCACATATATACAATGGAACATTACTCAGCCATAAAAGGAAACGACATTCAGTTATTTGTAGTGAGGTGGATGGACCTAGCATCTGTCATACAGAGTGAAGTCAGAAAGAAAAAAACCAATACCATATGCTAACACATATATATGGAATCTAAAAAAAAAAAAAAAGGTTCTGAAGAACCTAGAGGCAGGACAGAAATAAAGATGAAGACGTAGAAAATGGACTTGAGGACTCGGGGAGGGGCAAGTGTAAGCTGGGAGGAAGTGAGAAAGTAGCATTGACATATATACACTATCAGATGTAAAATACATAGCTAGTGGGAAGCAGCTGCATAGCACAGGGAGATCAGCTTGGTGCTTTTAGACCGCCTAGAGAGGTGGGATAGGGAAGATGGGAGGGAGACGCAAGAGGGAGGAGATATGGGGATATATGTATATGTATAGCTGATTCACTTTGTTATAAAGCAGAAATTAATGCACCATTGTAAAGCAATTATACTCCAATAAAGATGTTTTAAAAAAAAAAAGAATTCACCTTCTATGGGCTACAGGTTAGTCACCTGGACACTGAACAACAGGCATTATCTCCCAAGAAGAGGAAATTGAGTCCCCAACCCACAGGAGAGTCAAGGTTAAATCAGGTTCCTCCCCAGATACTCCCTTTGGAGCGGAGAATAGGACAGAGAGAAAGGAGAAGTTGGCAACCAGGAAACCGGGGGACACAAGGCTATGCATAGGTGGGAGCCGACACAGACCCGGGCTGGGCCAGAGGTAGCAGCCAGCTGAGCAAAGGTGGGCTGTGGGCAGGTGTAAGTGGGGTTGCTGCTATCGAGTAAGAGGGGAGCACACACCACACAAGGGACACAGAGGGGAACATGATATTTGATTTTCCGGGAGTTCACATTCCAGCACCTTGCTCTGAGCTGCTGAGTGGAAGCAAAACAGGAGAGCAAACAGATATAATTGGAACAGGCAGAAATAGATTTTAAAGCAAAATTTATAATTTTCCATTTGTCTAGCATTGTTTAGAAGAAATTTTCTCAGAGTTGAGGCCCTTTCCCTGTCATTTAGCCCCTGTGGACATGTGGTAACGGCTAACAACAGCATCAAAACTATTCCACTAATTATTGGTCATAATCATTGGCACTTTAGAGCAGGAAGCAGCAAATTGCAGCCCTCCACCTCTTTTCCTGTGGCCTGTGAGCTAAGAATAGATTTACATTTTTAAATGGTTAGGGGGAAAAAAGAAGATGACTATTTAGTGATGTGAAAATTCAAATTTCAGTGTTCATAATAAATGTCCAAATAAAGTTTTATTGGAGCACAACCATGCTTACTTATTTATAAATGGTCTACAGCTTCTTTCCTGCTCCAAGGGCAGAGCTGAGTGGCCACAACAGAGGCTTGCATAGCCTAAGATATTTATCATCTGGCCTTTCATGGAAAAAGTGTGCTGACCTGTGATGGAGAGAACAAAGTATTTATTTTTTCTTTAAGTCGTCCCTTGTTTATTGTCATAATATTTGATATGACTGACTATAAAAACATGCTTAAGTTTATGAAAGACATTTGGAAAAAGGGAGAGAGGGGACTTCCCTAGAGGTCCAGTGGTTAAGATGCTGCGCTTCCAATGCAGGGAGTGCAGGTTCAATCCCTGGTTGGTATATAAGATCCCAAATGCCACGCAGTGTGGTTAAAAAAAAAAAAAAAAAGAAAAGAAAGAAAAAGAGAGAGAAATCAGAACTACATGAAGTGCGTATTTGTCAAATAAATAACAACAAGAGCAAATTTCCAAGGCTGATTAGAATCTCACATCCTTCAAAGACATGCCAGTTTTAGACATGCTCTGCGATTTAGAGAACGGACTCATATTTATATTATACTTAAAATAGAAAAACTGGACAGGAGAGTAAAAATGGCAATTAAAATGGAAAGGTTTCAAAAACACTATGACAAAGATATCTGTGCCCCATGTTCATTGCAGCACTATTTACAATAGCCAAGAGATAGAAACGACCTAAGTGTCCATTGATGGATGAATGGATAAAGAAGATGTCATGTGTGTGTATGTATGTATGTATATATATCACATATATATACCATATATACGGCTAATATTCCATTTTATACATATATATGTATAAAATGGAATATATATATATATAATGGAATATTACTCAGCTATAAAAAAGAAGGAAATCCTACCATTTGTGACAACATGAAAGGAGCTTGAGGGCATTATGCTAAGTGAAATAAGCAGACAGAGATAGACAAATAGTGTATGATCTCACTTATATATGGAATCTAAAAAGAAAAAGATAAAATACACCAAATTTATAGAAAAAGAGATCAGATATGTGGTTACCAGAGGGAGGTGGAGCAGGGGGAAATTGGATGAAGATAATCAAAAGGTACAAAACTTCCAGTTATAAGATAAATAAGTACTAGGGGTATAATGTACAACATGATGACTATAGCTAACTCTGCTGTATGTTATATAGGAAAGTTGTTAAGAAAAGTTCTCATCACAAGGAAAAAAACAGTTTTATCTTTTTCTTTTTTGTATCTATATGAGATGGATGTTAACTAACTTATCGTGGGTAATCATTTAACAATATATGTAATTCAAGTCATTATGCTGTACACAAACTTGTACAGTGCTGTATATAATTATATCTCAATAAAACTGGAAAAAATGTTAATGGAAAGGTTTCAATTCATATCACATTAATGCAGTTGGGATTGTCCACTTGGCCGACCACTAAGCAATGTTTTCCTGAGAGTGGTGTGAGGCTCAGAGTGACAACATCTAATGGCAAATGTGGACATTTTAATGGACATACTCATAATGTGAAAACTTAGTTGTCACAGCTGACATGCACTGCACGCTGAATGCAACCCAGACATCCTTCTGAGTACGTGGCATGTGTCATCTCAGAAGGATTGACTTAGAGTTACTGACCTATCTTTGTATCACACTGCTCATTTATTTCTTGGATTTTTTTAAAAGGGTTAGTTTTTAAAAAAAAAAAAAAAAAAGCTCCAACCAACAGAGGAATCAATGCAGAAGAGTAAAACTTTAAACACACAGTGCTTAAGAGAATGTTGACATCACACTGTGAGTATTCCTCTTGGCAAACGGGTTGCCCTGAACACTAGTTTGATGGGGATTGATGGGCTTTAAATGCAGACAAGGAAAAAACAATGACACTCAATGGATTTTCATGATAGGTGTTGAGGTCCAGATGTTTCATGTCCTGGCCTCACACAGCAGGTCAGGGTGCTGGCAGACAGAAGTCAAAGGCACTGTAGGATCCCTGGTCTTCCCACCGACTTTTCTTTAACCCTTTCTACTAAAGTAGAAGCCTGATTCTTCCCCAGGACCCCATGCCTCTGGGTCTCTCCCTGGGAAACTGTCATTTCTTAGCATTTTAACCCCAGGATAGGAGAGTAGAGATGCCAAATTAACCAAGCACATCTAAGCGATGAAGAGGAGTTGAGGCAACCTCTCCTGTTAACTCACTGGTGGATTCACCTCCTAATCATGCATTAAGTGACACCAAGGTGCACAGATCGATGGCAACCAACCCATGTCCCCATCAAGCTCTCCCCTGCCATCTTTTGGTTTTAAATATATATTTTAAATATAGAATTTCCATCCATGACCAAGGTTCAGATCGCTTATATCCATTGGGCACAAAGAACCAAAGAAGGAAAATGATCATTAAAATGGAAATAGATTCCAGTGGATCATTAGTCACAAGGGCCTGTGCCAGGAGCTATAAGTCTTTCTAGGGCCTGTGAAAACATCTAAAGTGTGAAAAAAAGAAGAAAAATATTTTAATTCCAAAATTAATATGTTTAATTAATTGTTAATAAAATATAGCCCTGGGTCATCAATTCAACTGCTACTTTCTCTTATACAGTCATACTAGTGTATAAATTCATTCATTCAACAAATGTTTATTGGGCATCTGCTGGGGCCACACGTTATTGTCAGTTCTGTGAATACAAAGTCCCTCAGAGTCCCTGCCTTTCATTCTGGTGGGAGAGACAAAAAAATAACAAATGTGAAGTCAGGTGAGGTGAGAGCTATGAACCAAAATACAGCAGGGTAAGGAGACAGAGGGATCAGGGGGAGTTATCAGTGGAGATGACCTCCTGAGAGCTGAGTGAGGAGCGGAAGGGAGTTGTGCAACTATCTCGGCAGCACGTCCAAGAGAAGTAGAACAAAAACCCATCTGTGATTTTAAATTTTCTAGTCACCATACTATGAAACTGAAAAGAAACAAATTTAATTTATTTAACCCAATATATACCAAAATAGTATTATTTTGACATGTAATTGACATAAAACATTTTAATGAGATACTTTACATTTTTTTTCCATAAAAATACATCAAACTCCAGTTTGTATTTTGCCCTTACAGCACATCTCAAAGTCAGACAGCCACATGTGCAGGACGGGGGCCACCTTCAGAGGTGGATGCCACCTCCAGGCTGGGCCCTCACACGGGCCACCCCACACCAGGCTAGATATGCTGCCTACTATCTGGAAACTCAGGCAAGGGGTTCTGATGGGCCCTGGAGTCCTTGTATATGTGCCTTTTGTTGTTGAAGCTTTTATAAAAGCATGTACATTTTGCATGATCTGAGTGTAATGGAATATGGAGGGGAAATCCACAGTCTCATCACCAGAAACAAAACTGTTGAATGCTTCTTTCTTTTCTCCTGAGGCATGAGGGCATGCACCTGGACAGGAGGACCTTTATTCCCAAGGACTGAAGAATTTGTTTGGAGATGGTCCTGTTGACACAGATCCACATCCCTCCATGACACACACAAAACTTTGGACAATTTCACCCTATGGATTGTTTGAGTTCTATATTCTAGCAAATCCTTATCTGAATGTTTGTACAATTAAGAGAGAGAGAAAGCAACTCAAAATCTCTCAAGGCTTAATATTAGGAGAACTGGGTCCTCAGTTTGGCCCTGCCACAACTGGGATCTTAGACAGGCTGCTTCTCTTATCCAGGCTCTGGATGTGAAAACATGAGGTGGTGTGGAATCGGTGATGTTTCTGGGGCCCCTTCCAGGGAAGACATAATTAAAACTGTCTCTGATTAAAATTGACCACAGTGTAGCAGTAATCTAGGTGAAGTAGGCTTTATTGGTGCTTTTGGCCAGTTGGGACTTCAAGAAACCATTCACTTTTCTTTTGGGAATCTAATTCTTAAGGCATGGGGCAGAGGGATCCCTGATTAGGATATTTGGGAATGTCTTACACAAATTATTTTAGAAATGCTTTCTTAGATAACCTGTAATTTCTAGTATTAACAAAACCTGTTATATCCCTCCCCCAAAGAATCTGTGCTTACCAAATGTTCATAACATGGTAAGGAAGCAAGAAGCATGAAGTTAGATTCTATGAGACAAATAGGACCTGTGCAATTTAAGAACACATGCAAAAAACCCTCTTCTGTGAATGCCAGACAGTTTTCATGGGGATACTGATGAACACGTTGGTGGCTGCCATTAATCTCAGACTTGCAAGGCCATGGTGTGTGCACTAAATGACTCTAAGTAACACTCTCAAGGCCTAAAAGTCCATCACCCTGAGAACCTGCTTTGTTACAGAGGAGTGATGGATGCACAGAAACAATAGAAGGCACTGTTTCCCAAACTTAGAAAAGGATAAGAATGATCTTGATGCTTACTGAAAATACAGATTTGAGGCTCAAACCAGGGGAACCTCACTTGAGCAACCACTCTGGATTGAAGTGAAATTTTCAGTATCAAGGACAAGGAGGAAAAGAAGGAATTTGGGGTTCTATGTGCTCCAACCCACCCCATCTCGCTCTGCCTCTTGAAGCTCCCAGCTGTCTCCCTGCCTGTTTATAGTAAGAAGGAAATGAGGAGATCTTAGTAAAGGCAGATGTGTTTTCTGTTTCTTAGCTATGAGAGATTCCAACCCCAGATTTCAGAGTCCTTTTGTTGATGGCAAACAAATACTTCTTTTCTCTCTGGACCTACGTCAGTGATTATTAAACCGAATGCATTGGCAATTCATTAGTATTTTGTAAAATTCTTAAAAGGGAAAAGATTTAGTGGATTTTAGTTTCTATGAGATGGTCATCTATGTAGCAAACCCTCTATGAACTAGCATGTGCTGCCTTTCTCTGTCCTGTGTTTTAAAATAGGGTGTAATTAGAACACAGGAAAGACATGAGCAGACATTCCCTGAGGATGGTATACAGATGGCAAATAAGCACATGAAAAGAGACCCAACATGATTAGCTGTGAGGGAAATGTAAATTAAAACCACAATGGGGTATCACTACAGACCTAACAAAATGGCTGAAATAATAAATATTGACAACATCAAATGCTGGTGGAGATACAGAGAAACTGAATTACTCTTACATGCTGGTCGGAATGTAAATTTGTATATTCACACTGGAAAACAGGTTGGCAGTTTTTACAAAACTAAACGTGCAATTAGTGTACAACCAAGCAAGTAAACATTTGGATATTTATCCTAGAGAAATGGAGACTTATGTTCACACAAAATCTGTATGCAAATGTTCAGAGCAGCTTTATTCATAATAGCTAAAACTAGAAACAACCCAGATACCCTTCAGTGGGTGAATAGTCACACAAACTCTTGTATCTCCACGCCACAGAATACTACTCAGCAATTAAGATAATTGTTAACTTATGCAACAGGTTACAAGGGAGTTTTACTAAGTGAAAAAACACCAGTGCCCAAAGGTTACATTACAGTATGCTTCTATTTATACATAATTCTTGAGATGGCAAAATTATAGAGATGGAGAACAGATTAGTGAAGATGAATGATTGCCCAGGGCTAGGGCTGGGATAGGGAGGATGGGGCTACACAAGGGGGGCCTTGCACTGATGGAAATGTTCTGTATCTTGGCTGTGTCCATGTCAACATCCTGGTTGTGATATCATCTTATAGTTTTGTAAGATGTTACCATCGGTGGAAGCTGGGTGAAGGGTCCTCAGAATCTTGCTGTATTATTCCTTACAATTGCATGTGAAGGTAAATTTTTTTTCTAAATAAAAGGTTAATTTAATAAAATATAGTATAGCTAGATGTGTAACGCTTCATTCCTATTGTTTTACATAACCCAGCCCCACACCACCCCCGACATTTATACTATTTAGTTACCCCTATAAGCTTTTGAATCTCTGAACTTTTCTAAATGACAATTAAATGGCCAAATAATTAACCATATAAAAGTTGTTATTAGTTGCTGTTTGTCAAAAGTTTATGATTTCTATTCATTCCATATCACTGAATTATTCCCTCTTATACATATCACTGAGGATATACAGCTTGAAGTTCTGTATAACCTTTTCTAAAGTTATATATAAGTAAAATACATGATTAGAAATTGGGATTCTGAAATGGTTTTGCTGACCCTTTTATTATAGAATGACTAAGTAGGAGAAGTAGATGGCTCCATGGGCAATGAAACCCAGAGGATGGGAAAGAGACTGTTGCCTAAATGAAGAAACGACAGTAAATGAAATATTTCAAGTAGGCAAGATTGCTTTCAATGATGGTACCTATAATTTGCAAGTAAGTGCAACTAAGGAATCAAGGATCGAACAGTCAGTAGGCTCACACATACAGACAATAAAGAATAAGAGCCAGGGGACTTCCCTGGTGGTCCAGTGGGTAAGACTCGGTGCTTCCAGTGCAGGGGGCACAAGTTTGATCCCTGGTCAGGGAATTAAGATCCCGTATGCCACGTGGCATGGCCAAAAAAATAATAATAAGAGCCAGGTCTGCAAGCAAAGAGAATCATAACATAAAACGCTATCTCCCACTTCATCTTTCCTATGAAACACAAAAGACCCAAGTCAAAAATTAATCCACAGCCAGTACATTGAGCAAGCTACCTCTGCAGCTGAACAGGTCTTAGGAGCTCTGAGTGAGTAACAAATGAATAATGAAAGACTTGAAAGGTGACATTTGTATAATTATGGAACCTGCTGAGAAAGGAAGGAACAGCTGTAATGAAAGCCACAGAAAAATGTAAAACAGAGCACTCTGGGTAATCCTCTAATCACACTTTTTAACAGGAGAAAAGCCCTTTCAGGCGTGTAACTTTCATTCCCCTAGAAACTCAGCACTGAATTTCCAAAAAGCAAAATTATTAAAACCAATAAATATTCTTTAGAATTTTTCATTACTCATTTGGAAAGACAAATGAAGGATAAATATTCCAGAAAAAATAATCAAGTTTTCTATAAAGTTGTCCTGAGCTCAGAACACTTTCTGATCTAGAAACCAAAATTATTACACTCTTGGAGCAGACTTGACTTCTACCCCAGGGTTGTGTGGACAGCTGTCAGCAGCCTCAGACCCCCAGGCCCCACTGCTGCTCTGGAATGGTCTCCCCCACCTCTGTACCACAGCCATCATCCTCTCTTATCACTAGCTCGACAAAGTTACTCCATTCACAGCTTCAGTTAATACTCGAATTATCTGCTGTTTAATGAAATATACCAGGAATGAGTCCTGGTTTCTCACATTAATTCTTGACATTGCACTTCCTCCAGGAAACAATTTTAGCTGACAAGAAACAAGGTAGTAAACATGCACCATCTTCTCTGTGAGTCATCCTAACACCTCCCCTCTCTCCTTGTCCAAGTTATAGATTACTGTAAAACAAACCCCAAAATCAGTGCTATAAAACATCCACTTTATTATGCCTTTGGATTCTGTGGTCAGGAATTTAGACAGGCCCTGAGACAATGGCTTGTCTGCTCTGTGGAGTCTGGGATACCAGCTCAGAGGACTCAAAAGGCAGGGGCTGGTATCACCTGAAGTCTTCTTTACTCACTCATCAGCTGCCTGGACTAGGATGACTCGAAGGCTGAGCTCCCCCGAGCCTGGAGCTCCTGCATGTGGCTTCTCCGTGAAGCAGGGCTTCCTCACAGCAAAGCCGCTTCGGGTGGAGCAGGCTTCTTACATGCGGGCCCCAAGAGTGTCTAGTAACGGAGCCAGAAGATGCATGGCCTTCTATGGCCCAGAATCAGAAGTCACACAGGGTCTCTTCCACTAAACTGTATTAGTCAAAGAAGTAACAAGCCTGCCCAGCTACAAAGAGAGGGACACAGAACCCGCTGCTGGATGGGAAGAGCTACAAAGAATTTGTGGCAATTTGTATCTCATGCTGGCTCTGGGTTTGACCTCCTGCACACTTTTGGACCCCTAGTTCTTTTCTTCTCCCCACCACTCTGTTCCAGACCATCATCTCTCACCTAGATGACCTGGATATCCCTCTCACTATTTCCCTGCACACACTCTCATGCTCTGCTCAGCCACAATCTATTCTCCATCCTGCAACCTGGATAATCATAAAAACCCAAATTTGCTTCACACCAGCCTCCAGTTGCTCAGAGGTTGAGATACAGAGCTCTTAGCTTGGCCCACTACTTTTTTAGCCTTTGGTAAAATAAAACAAAGTGCATACACTGAAATTGGAGAGAGGCGATAGCATTTTGCTTGACTTAGTAACCGCACATACCACAGAGGACCAGGGAACTTTCTGGGATGATGGAAACACCCCAAATCTTGCCTGCGGTGCTGATGACAGTAGGGCACACATTTGTCAAAACTTAGAAGAGGTGCCATTCCTTGTACATAAAAGATTCTCAGTGAAGGTAATTTCTAACGGGCTAAGGCCTTCTCTGCCAGCTGTGCCCATGGCCCTCTGGGATGGAGCACATGGAGGGACAATGGGAAGGGGCATGAGAGATCGCTGACTCACACTGGCTCATGACAGTGCTCTAGAAACATCCCCCTCCTGTTTTCTTGCCGTTTGTTCTGCCCTCCATGCTTCCAGGGGTAGGAGTATCCCCCAGCCCACTGTGTCTGCATGCTCCAGAGGCTCAGCAGAGCTGGCCCTCACTAGGTCTGAGGCGGGAGGGTGAGGAGCTCATGGCACGTGTAGTCTGTCTCTCCAGACTCTGCAACCGTCTTCTCCCCCACTGATCCCACCGTAGTGCTCTCTGTAAATTTGTATTGGAAACTCACTTAGGGATGTAGCTCCGTGGGAACCTGCATGTGAAACAAAGTTGGCCTTCTGTTATAAATGCCAACTGTACTGTGGCTGTCTGGGCTTTTGTTTGGAGGTTGCTGTTTGTTGTACCTTTGCTTTATACCACCCAGCATCTGCCACCTATTCCTGTGACAATAGCAGCCTAATTTTGCATTGGTGATGAGTATTTCCCCAAATCAGTCCAGGTGTTTCCAGAAAAGACCACTCCACAGAGGAATTCAGCACATAACTTGGTCTAAGGGGTGAAGGTTTTGGCTTTGCAGATATCCAAGGGAGAGCATTCCAGGCAGAGGGACTGTTATGGACTGAATTGTGTCCCACCCAATTTCATACATTAAAGCCCTGAGTCCCCTTGTGACTCTATTTGGAGATAGAGTCTTTAAGGAGGTAATTAAGGTTAACTGAGATCATAAGGATGGAGCCCTGATCTGAGAGGACTAGTGCATTAGAAGAAGAGGAAGAGACACCAGCGCTCTCTCTGCCATGTGAAGACACAGCAAAAGGTGATTGTCTTGCAAGCCAGGAAGAGGGCTCACACCAGGGCCATGCTGGCACCCTGATCTCAGACTTCCAGCCTCCAGAACTGTGCGAAAGAAATGTTTGTTGTTTAAGCCACCCAGCCTGTTGTATTTTGTTATAGTAACCCAAGATGACTTGGGAGTGACCCGTGCAAAGGCCCTGAGGTTTGAGGCTCTTCAGGGAGAGCCACAGGGAGCAAGAGATGTGGTCAGAAAGGTCATGTGGTCCTCATAGCAATGCCATGACTTTGGCTTTTATTCCTAGACTGGAGGTTGCAGGCAGGTTTTGAGGAGAACAGGACATGCTCATCTACGTTTACAGGAACCACCTGCTCCTGGAGGGGGAGCACTTGAGGGGCTGGGGTTGGGGAGAGGACCCCACCCTCTAGGTGCAGAAGGGCAAGGGACGGATAACAAGCAGCGCTTCCCAGGAAGCAGCGGGGAGGCTCATCGGGACCAGAGGAGGATGCGTGGGCTGGCTGATAACCGGGAGGCTCAGAGGATGCCTGCAGGGGCTGCAGGGGCTGCAGGGACTGGGGTGGGCCAGAAATTCTCAGAGCCAAAACGAGCAGGTCTCTCTCCAGCTTGGCCCAGGGGTAGAAATGAAAACCCCGGCGCTCATATGAGCACCAAGCACCAAGCTGCAAAGTAAACAGGAGCGAGTCTAGTTACTGCAATTGGTTCTCCTCACATCTCCAACATGCAGAGTGTTTCAAGGCAGGGAGGGAGGGAACTGGGAGGGAGGATGAAAAAGCGCAGCGGCCCCAGAAGGTGCTGCACTCATGGGGAGGGGAATGGAGAAGCCGCTCTGGGTATGCGGAGTCCCTTGCTGCAAGCACTGAAACCCAAGCTGTTGAAGCAGCTCCACTTCACAAAAACAAATCCGCAGAGACACCCAGCAGATGTCTGCTTTGATGTGACACAACTCCTGGATTAAAGAGCCATTGATGGTATCTGGAGAAAGAAGAAGGTAAGTGATTAGAGCTTCATTTTCCTCCAAGTGGCACATTCGTGGTCCTGCAGGCTGGGAGCTGCTGCTCTCCCTTGCTGTTCTCAGAGGAATTTAGCCAAACATTTCTTTCTAAACATTTTTCCCCCCCGCATCTCCTCGTGGCCATCACACAACACATTGTGAGGCCAACAGACTGCAACTGAGGTATAATTTCACTGTATTGATTGATACTGAAAATGCAATGCTCTCGGGTTAATTCTCTGCCTTGGTTTTATTCTGGAAATGCTCCAGGGAGCATATTCATAGGAATCTGGTGTTGTTTTCAAGATGAACAGAAATAATCATTCTACATGAGTTTTGTAAAATATTATTTGTGGAATTTCACACTGATATCCTCCTTCTATGGCCACTCATCACTCTCCAGCCCATTTCCTCCTAATTTTAAGTAGAAAAGCAGGGCTTTCCCCATCCCAAGGGGAAGGAGGAATACTACTATTACAAGCATGTGGTGTTTCCCCTGCACTTCTACAGACGTCTGTGATAATTAAACCAAAGGGAGACCTTATTTAAAAGCCCAGTCATCTGGCTCAAGATGGCAGAATGAGACTCTGCTTTCCTCCTCTCCCTCACTAAAATCATCCAAGGGAAATCCAAGTGGGAGTAAATCTGTGGAAACCAAGGAAAGGGAGCAGAGTGGAGGATGGAGACCAACAGACTTTGAAAACTTTGACAGATTGCTAGAAGATGGAAGGTGATGGATGCCGGTATATGGGTTAGAAGAGGTAGGCGGAACCCACAGGGCTGGGGTGGGGAGACAGGCAGTGTCTGCAGTGCACCGGAGGGAGGTGGGGAAGATGACAATGACGACAGTACTCGCTTCACATCTGTCCCCCCAAAGTGAAATGAAATAAAATAAAAGCTTCTGTTTACCCCTTATTTAGGTAAATATACATGAACTCTAATCACCTAGTAGCCAATGCTTCATCAGTTATTGCACCCACCTCCAGACATCAGGTTGAAGTCCATTCTCCTTCTAGTTTTGTTATGATTCTTCCTCAGACTCTGTGCTCCCCAGTCCAGTTATAGGGTTAATCACAGCTAACACCCACAGATGAACAGTGCCGTCCTTGTCACTCTATTTGCGAGTTCAGTAGGCAAGCACCGGTGGAGTGGGAAAGGCTGACTCATTGCAGCATGTGGGCTATCTTGTCTACAAGATTCTTAAAAGCTCCATCCACAGTGGGGCACCACAGGCGTATTTATTTATTTCTTTATTTATTTCTCTACACCCAGAATGTTCTCAAACTGTGGGATGATCCACATTTATCTTGCACAAACTTACTTGCACTGATATACCAAGGGCAGGGTGGTGGGGATTGTGAAGGTAGTAAGGGGGTGCACTTTCAAGATAAGAATAAAGCTAACGGAAAGTCTACATTTTATTATCACCATGTTCTAGATGTCCTAAGCAATGTCAGTGATAAAAATACTACTTTTGCTGGGCACTCAGTGTCTTGTCACACTACTTACTCACTCCTTGTCACCCATCCTTCCTAGTCCCTGACATTAGGCACTGCCTGTAAACCAGTACAGATCTTCACCTCAGGCCTGCTCTCCTTCTGGGCAATGTGGATCATCAGCTCTACTGCCTTCTCATGCATTGTGCTCTATGCAAAACTGGAGGCCTTTCAGGTAACTCAGAGTAGCATACTCAGCTCTGTTGTAGGTTACCTCCAAACCCCAAAGGAGCCCAACAAGCATTGTGTATCTTTCTGGGCAGTAAAGAATGCAATGCACAGCAACATTCTTTCATATTAGAAAAAAATAACCCCAAATATCCCAGGACACTGGACTCTAGAAACTCCACCAAGGAGATAGACTTTGGTGTATTGGCTGGAGTATGTTCATCTCCCATCCTATGTGTCTCATCAAAACATGTGTCCCACCATGCACTCTTGGAGTCCTGTCATCAAGATGTCATCAATGCAGTGACTCAGAATGTTGTCCTGCAGGGTGGTGAAATGGAAAAAGTGTGGGAAGGAGCCAGAGCATTGAAATACCCCTGAGTCAAGACACTGAAGATGTTCTTCTTGGCCAAATAAAACTCAATTACTTTCTGTTATTTGGAATTAAGGGGAAAAAATTCCTTATCTTTAGCTGCACCCTTGATGACTGGAGGTCTTTTGATTTGCTCCTAAGGAGGCTACATCTGGAAAAGCAACTTCAATTAGAGATATCATCTGGATAAGTGAATAAAAATCCACTGTCATTATCCAGCTTTCATCTACCTTTTGCACTGCCTACGTTAGGGACCTAAATGGGACCATGATGGGAATCAACATCCCTGAATCTTTGGTCATTAACAGTGCCAACATCCTCTGAATTTCCCTCAGATATTTGCCATTGCTTTTGGCTTTTTTGTCAACAGTGAGGAAAGCTATCTGCGGCTTTCTACCATAACAACTTTACCCTTTGGAACAGGGAACCAGCGGTAGAATTTTACCAGTTGCTGAGGTCATCTAACCAATGCTCCGTTCAGGAACTGGGAAAGTAAATACAGAAATTGTAGATATATACAGGAAATAACTACAGGATAGTTGGATTGCCACGAAGTAGACTTGGATCCTATCCCATTTGTCATATTAATAAGCCTACCATACACCCCCAGACTGGCCTATGGACCACAGTAACTTTGTTGGTCTATGGGGATTAGCCTTACCTCAGAGAGCATTCCCTGTGTCTGAGTGTTTTCCCATGCAGGGTTATTTTGGTAAGTGGCCATAGGCTTTAGGGGAGGATGAGGAAGCAGACTCATAGCATATTTTGTGAGAATATCATGTAATCCTCCTTGGAAGACCTCCTGTTTATTCAGGAGATCATAGCCTGCAGAACAATTCAAATCTAGACATAGGGAGGCTTTGACTCCTCATCATGGTGGTTTAATTCAGGCCTCTATTCCCCAGAGCTGAAATATTTCTATTTTAAAAATCAAACAGGGCCTCAATGAACTGCTTGTCGATTTCAGTCCTGGGGCCTCATCAGTGAAAACACCTGGTTTAGCAAACTGACCTGGAGCTTATTACAGTGACCAACCCTGATTTACTCGTGCTATGTGGCTCCCACCTCTGCAGAACCAACATTGAAATCAAGGAGTCCATATAAACCAAAGCTTTAATCCACGCTACCCTCAGCCTAACACTGAGCAATCTTAGGGCTCCTGCAGGTAGCACAGCAACTCAGAATCCAATCTCCAAATAGTTCACTCATATAGACACTTCAGCCCAACCTAAAAATATATTCTCTTTCTCCTTGGCCTTAGACCATCAGAATTTGTTCACACTCATATTCTGATGATTTTGCTGTTTAAAAAACAGTTTGTTTTCTTATTTCTTTGTAGTTGATTTCCTGGACATGTGGAGTTCTGAGCCTACTTAAAGGCCATCAGACAGTCAGAATAGCATGCAAGGACTGGGGTGCAAGGAGAAGTTCCCCTTGCAGTGGAATTCATTCAGGCAAGAGAGTTTCAGGGTCTTCACACAAGGAAGGACTTGGGCAAGTAAGGAAGGCCCAGGGGGAAGGAGAAGGCAGGGTTTAGAGTAGTCCAGATATTTTGAATTCTCTCATATATTCCCATTCTAATTCTTAGAGTTCCAAACAATATGCTCACTTTGACAGAGTGACAAGGTGATTTGTGAATTCAACTGACTTTGCAACTCGGCATGCTGTAGCATCAAACTGTACCATGGTTTTAGAAGGACCCTGGGGTACACTTTATGCCTTAATCTTGGAATGTAAGGCATTTAAGTTTCTTGTTATCTTTCTTCAAGCTGTTCAATGTCATCAGTGTTGTCTCCCTAAATACTAAGTAAATGTTTATTACCTTTCATGATTACTAAATCAGGTAGCTAATCTCACATTCCTCTCATTTCCCTTAATAGTTTGTTTTCTGCAACTCACTCCTTGCAGTAGTCAAGTTTTTGGTGCAAGTAATAGAAAATGGCCCTGGCCATCTTAAATAAATGTACTGAAGGATGTTGGTGAGCAAGCAAATTCAATGGGAAGGCCAGAGAAATGAGGCTCTGCAAGTGGTCAGGAAAGAAAGGAGGCCAGACAGAGGGAATCAGTCAAGGTCATGCCAGAAATGTCACCAACCAGACCTTCAGTGATGCCATAGCTGGCCACCTAGCACCACCACATCAGGAAATAAAAATACTAGGGCTGTTCTTAACTTGATAAAGACTAAATTTTTTAAAACACAGCAAAAAATATGTAATTAATTTGGACATTTTAAGTAAATTTACTTCAGATAGGAAATAGGACAATTATGCCTATTATTAGTGCTATTGTTTAACATAATTCTTGCAGTATTAATCCATGTTATAAGACATTTAAAAGAAATTAAAATTGCATTCCAAATAGAGATTGGAATAAAAAAGATAAAACTCTCATTACTTGCAGGTGATATGATAGTTTACATATAAATCTCAACAGAACTTATCAAAGTTCTGTTTATAAGCTTATCAAAACTATTAGAAGAGTTTATAAAGGCTTCTGGGCAAAGTATTAAGTTGTAAAATCATGAGTGTTCCTCTTCACAAATACACAGTAATATTTTTGTTGTATTTTTAGTATTTTTAGCATGTATTTTAGCTAAAGCATGGTAGGAATCAACCTACCTAAGAAAGCATGTGAGATTTATGGAGATGATTTTAAAAGTCTAGAAAGGTGACCAAAAGTTAGTTAATAGAGAGACAGACCATGTCCATGGATGGGGTAACTTAACATTGCAAGGATGTCAGTTCAGCCCACATATCACAGGCAAACCCTGGGGAAAGCCCTGGGTGTCCTCAGGTATAAACACCAGCCTGAGACATCATGTGTGGAGAGCTGGCCTCACCTCAAGCTGTTTATGGGGAAGAGCCACAAGATACCAGCTTGTTAAGAGAAGATTCAGTGTCATAATTCCTCATGATTTCTAAGTGAAGGGCTCATAGACGTGACTGATGTCAACATTCCTCCCAGCCTGTGAGACAAATCCATATGCATCTTCAGCTGTATCAGCAGCAGATCTTTTAGGGGTATTTTGAAACTTTGAAGGTCATAAATTTGGGAATATATCCTGGGAACTTCGCCACATATTCCTGCCAATGAATTCTGAGCACTGGTGATGCCTTACCTTGGAGTTGAAGTTGGCCAATGCCCATTCTTCTTCCTTGTGAAGTGGACACAGCTGGGCTTGAAAATCCACTAAGCCTCAGACTGAATCCAGGTGCTGGCCATTGCTGGTCAACTTGGCAGCCTTGGGTGAGTTACTTTGTCTATGCCTCAGTTCCTTTATTTTAAAATGTGAATACCACCTATATCATATGATTGTGAGAGCTGTGAAAAGTGATGTGGGAGCCCCAGCACACAGCAAGTTCCTAATGCATTTGAGTACTGGGTGCCATGGGCTGAATGTTGTCTCCCCAAATTCCTAACCCTTAACCCTCAGTACTTCAGAATGTAACTGTATTTGGAGATAGGGCCTTTAAAGAGATGATTAAGGTAAAATGAGGTCATTTAGTGTGGGCCCTAATCAAATCTGACCGACATCCTTATAAGAAAAGGAGATTAGGACACAGACATGCACAAAGGGAAGACCATGTGAGGACATGACCTCATGAGAAGACAGCCATGTACAAGCCAAAGAGAGAGATCTCAGAAGAAACTAGCCCTGCCAACACCTTGACCTTGGACTTCCAGCCTTCAAGACTGGGAGAAAATCAATTTCCATTTCTTATACTTCCCAGGCTGTCGTACTTTGCTACAGCATCCCTAGCTGATTAATACTGGGAAAACTTGGAGATTAGTAGGGATTCTGGGGAGGTGCAAATATAGATTGCAAGAAGCTGGACAGGGAGGACTGACTTAGTCAACTGAAGCCCCAGGATCAGGCCACTTACTTCTCTGGCACTACCCTGCCAGTCTCCCATGGAGGTTTCCGGTCCCCTGAACCTTAATGTCAGAAACATGTGAACACAGGGTCACTCTCTCCAAGAATGCTCTCCTGGTGTGTCCCAAGTTGTACAATGTTCCTGCAGATGGACGATCTCCAGGATTGTGTGCCCTATGCTACTTCTTTTCTTATAGCATTTTCCCCCAAAATCTCACTTTTATACATGCATGGCCCAGCTCTAGGATGTGCTACTGACTTTGTATGACAGGCTTCCTCCTTCCTGCACCTTTTTTTCCCCCATGTACCTGGATCTAGGATCTCTTGACTTTCCTGCCCAGAGGCCACCCTCCTGCCCCATTGATGTCTACCTGCAGACAGCCAACACATTTGACAGGATGGCCTTTACCTGGGGCCCTCCAATTGCACTCTGTTCAAGCTCAGCATAGACCAGAGTGGTGGTGACTCTCTGGCAGCTGGGGAGGAGAAAGAGGAAGAGGGGGAAGGGGGTGCGCTCTGCACTTGGAACCAAACTCAAGAGACATGAGAGTGGGCTCCATCAAAGCAAGCAAGCAAACCCCCATTCATCTGGGCTACCACTCACTTAAAGGTGAGGAAACTGAGGCTCAAGGAGGCACAGCACCAAGACGACTCACCTTTGTTTTGTATGTATAACATAAAAAGTGACGCGTTTACTCCCAGGCCTCTCCTGCACTGCCTAAGCCCTGGGACCCGAGCACCATCACCAGGGGCACTGTGGTTACAGATGTCGCTGTTAACATTAGGGTTGTTATTGAATCCAGTTCAAACAAAGAGGAGATCTGCCCCCAGCGAGTCTCTGCAGGCAGGACACGAGCCCAGAGGACCCATGTGCCGGGGAAATGGCACCTTCCCCACCCAGGTCTGTGCCAGCCCAACCAGGCACAGTAGTCGTGGCTCTGGGATTATTCATTGGATAAAAGCAATTGGGTTCAAAGTCAATCTTCTTATTATGTCTGGAGCCTAAAATATTTATTTCGTGCTCTGTACAGCATTAGGCTCTCTGTGCTAAAGGCCAGTTACCAGCCCAATCATTGTCTTCTCTTCTAAACAAAATGAGTGGGAACCACCACCCCTCTTGGTGACTGCATCCCCTCCCCTAGCATGTGGGTCTTTCCTCCATTTCTGGCTCAGTACATCTACGGAGGTCAGGGGCTTTGAAGGCAGGGTACACATGCTATGTCAAGTTGAGCTCTCTCAGAGCAGTACTTTATTTGGGAAAGGATTCCAGAAAGCACAGCTGGTGGGTGAGGAGGAGTGGCAGGCAGGGTGCATCATCAAGCAGGCTACTTCTGAGGGCAACTGGGCTCCACCGCACTGGGGTCAGTGTCTTCCCCCCACTGGGCTTCATCGGTAATGCTTGAAGGCCAGCCCCTGTGGCCAGCCATGCACCCAGGCAGGGAGGGCTCCAGAGGCCTGAGAGCCTGCAGCTCTGCTGTCAGCTGGCAGTGGAGCTGGCACCTGCCTCTGCTCCTGTGTCTCGGCCCCTGACCCATTGTGACGGTTAATTTTATGTGTCGACTTGACTGGGCCATTCGTATCCAGGTGAATATTATTCAACATTATTCTGGGTGTGTCTGGATGAGTTAGTATTTGGTTTTTGTTTGTTTGCTTGTTTGTTTGGCCACACGTGGGATTTTAGTTCCCTGACCAGGGATCGAACCCGTGCCCCTGCAGTGGAAGCACGAAGTCTTAACCACTGGACCGTCAGGGAAGTCCCAAGATTAGCATTTGAATTGGTGGGCTGAGTAAAGCAGATCATCCTCCCCACTGTGGACCAGCCTCATCTAACCCACTGGAGTTCTGAATAGAACAAAAAGTTGGAGAAAGGGAGAATTCCCTCTCTTTCTGGCTGTCTTTGAGCTGGGACACAAATCTTCACCTGCACCAGGGCTAGGACTTATTTTGGACTGGGACTTACACCATCAGCTTTCCTGGGACTCCAGCTTGCCGACTGCAGATGTTGGAACTTGTCAGCCTCCACAATTGTGTGAGCTTATTCCTTTAATATATCTCTTTCTATATGTGTACCCTATTGGTTCTGTTTCTTTGGACTAATACAAGCATTTTCTTTAGAAAACTAATAGTTGTAAAATTCTTTCTCTGACCCTTCGAGATGTATGTAAATCTTTTTTGAAGACTCTTGCCAGTTTACAACCCAGAAATGTCTTTCTCAAGGACCTGGGAGCCATCTCTCTGAAATGTAACATCATAGGAGATGGTGCCCCTATATCCCAGTTACTGTGAGAGGGTAGGAGCCCCGTCTCCAAGTTGTCCAGCTACCTCCTGCCATAAAGACAAGAGAAGGTCACTTTCCTTTGTTAAAGCCAATTAACAAACAGATGCCTAGCATCTCCCCTTCAGCCATCACTTAAAGCCCTGCTGCCCTTTGTGTCAGAGGAGTTGAGTTCAGATGGAATCTGGCCGCTCTCTCCCTACTGCAATAGCCTTGAGTAAAGTCGTCCTTCCCTGTTTGGTTTCTTCCACTGCGATTTTTGCTTGGCAGTGCCCACAGCCTCTGCTACACAGGGACTACTCTGGCCTCTGGTTTGTCCCTCACCTGCTTTCACACACCGAGATCCTAACTGCAGAGACAGGCTGAGAATACATGACTGGCCTGGACACAAGCAGTGGTCCCACCTGTGCCGTGCTCCCCACCCTCGCACTTCAAGGCCCTGCACTGTCTTCCTGCCTCCCCCGCCAAGCTCACACCCCAGAACCGGTGCTAGCATTACCTGTAGCAGACAAGCTCGGTTCTTCCACAGAAGCAAATTTCTATGGAAAGTAAACTTGTAGAAACAAAAACAATTCTTTATCTCCACTAGGCCCACAATGAGATTACATCTGGTTGAAGGATGTGGGCTCCTGTCTCTAAATTTCTTAATTTCAATTATCTTTCTTCTTATGCCCTGAAAAAGAAGAAAATTCTGAGATGTACCTCAATTTTCCACCTACACAGTTAGCCTCTGCTAGAAAATGTCTGCTCATAGAGAAAAAAAAGCTCCTGAATTTTGTCAATGAAAATAATCAGTAAACAATCTATAATAAGAGTTTTATTCGAGCCAAACTGAGGACTAGCCCAGAAGCCAGCTTCCCAGATTACTCTGAGAAGCTGTTCTGGAGAAACATGGTTTCCAGCATAGTTTTTTAGCTTGTTCAGAACAAAGAACATTAAACAAGTCAAGGATACATTTCTTCAAGGTTCCCAAAACAAAAACAATAACAACACAGATCAGCACATATACAGCAAGTCAGCATGGCCTTGGCACCTGGGAAGGGAGTCTTACCATCAAAGGAGGAGTACAAGCATTGCTACATTGGTGCCCTGGGAAGAGAGGCATTTCATCTTTATTTTTAACATGGACATTTTTTATTTCTGATCAGTGTGCCCTTTTCTTAACAATTAAAGCAGAAGTACAATGTATGTTTGATAGGCCACTAACAGGCTATTTTAGTTAGCATAAAGTGCAAGTTAACTCAAGTATAAGCCAGAATGACTTCCCTGTATCTTAATATGTGAAAATTTCTTTTATCGATTTTAAGAACAGTCCTGAGAAATGATCCTCAGACTTTTGTAGAAACCACGGAGACCACAGGTATAATGGGGCCTGATTTAGTCCGTGACTGAGTCATCTTTCTCATGTGCCCTCTTTTGAAGGACTCAGAAAAGTGAAAAATCAGCCTGAGGCAAAACGTGGGCTTCAGGCCAGACACTTAAAACTAGCCTTCTGTTTGCATTTCCTGATACAGGAGATAGGTGGGCTCCAGTTTAGGCATTTACAATCAGCCTCCGAACATGCTCTCCGAAATGCTCTCCGAAATGGAGGTAACATGCTCTCCGAAATGGAGGTAACAACAGAAACAGGGTAAATAGCCAGGCTTTGTCTCCTGTGGACACCTTAAGATAACAGTCATGGCAGGAACAGAGAGGGGCTTACACTGGTTTGAGTAAAGCATCAACAGGTCATACACTTCCCATCCTTGGGGCAAGGGAAACATTGAACATGCACAGAAAGGCTCCTTGGGAGTCAAAAAGATGGGGGCACCACCCCATAATATGTGATGCTAAGGCTGTCCTATAGGCCTCTGGGCTGAAATCCATCTTGGAAAAAAGTTGCACACTCATGTTGGGGAGGGTCCTAGGGCAGGTCAGGTGTAGAAGAAGAAACCAGATAACTGGGCAAAAGTACACAAAGACCCAGAAGAACTGCCCTATATAAATGACTTAACCTCCTCTTTACTGCACTCCTCCTCATTAGGGAGGACACCCACACCCTTGCTCTCTGGGTGTGTATCTCTGCCTTGCTTCTGTCTTAACTAAACAGTTTCTCTGTGTGCTCTCCCACTTGTTGTGCTATGTCTGTAATAATAAACCTTGTACCTGTTTTTACAGTTTTTGCCTCCGTGAGAAATGCATTTTTCACTGGGAGCAAGAGCCATGGGGTGTGGTGGCTAGGATACCTAGTTTTCATCCAGGCTACCCAGGTTCCATTCCTGGGCAGGGAACTAAGATCTGTCTTCCTGCCACTGCTCACTGCTGCCTCTCCAAGATCAATCCCCTCAGGTGCTTTAGTCACAGCAAGGAGGAGAACTTGGGTGAAATGAACAGGAATGCTGTCAAAACCGCCTGCGAAACAAGTTGGTGTCCTGTTTTGTCCTGTTTTGTTTTTGTTTTCTGAAGGTCACCTGTCGTTGCCAGAGCTGGGCACGCATCTCCACAAGCAGAGAAGAAAGAAGAGGTTGAAGCCGGGAGTTTCTGGGAAGATGTTCTTGCGCTGTGCCTGGTACTCTTAGTGCAGCCCAGCAGGCCGCTTTAGCCACTTAGCAATTCCAGGCACAGAGGCCCCACCCTCCCCCACAGCAAGGAGTTGTTGGGCATTTAAGCTTCAGGAACTGTTGTAGGTCAGGAGAGATGCACTAGAGAGCACTAGCCTCAGGCTCTCATCCACTTACTGAACCATTTCCTTTTGTTTTCTCAAGTACTTCCCTGCTAATCAAGCTGCATTGAGATGCATTCTGTAAAAGGAGCTAGAAATAGAAACCTCTTAGAAAACCTGCTGGAGTCCTGATGAAGGAGGCTCTGTCTGACTGCAAACCCTACATACACCAGCAGATGGGCCTGGTTCTCACAGTCAGCCCCCCTTCCTGTGGCTTGTTTCTCTAAAGGGCTCTTAAAGTGTCGCTTTATAGCCCTTTGAGGAGATTCTCAATCAGTATTTAAGATTTGGCCTCTCATTACTAAGCTGCATGCCTTTTGTGATAGCCAAAGTTCAATTATTTCACACTCTGTTCAAAGTGCTAAATGGTGACTGCTTTGAAATTGGGTAACTGTTGCATTCCAAAGAAAACATTGTAAAAGTTCCCAGAAATGTTTGCAGTAATTGTCGCTATGAAAGAGAAACTGACTTCCCAGTCACCAAAAAAATACACTCCAGTTGTGTTCTAGATGAAAATTTGTCTTTATTAGTCTCAGCATTTTTAGGGGACTGTAATACAATACAATACAATACAATGTCATTTAAAATGTAAAATAGAAATATACATATATAATATTAAAATGTTGGAAAGTGGTAGTTAGGGTATCAGTGACTGTTAAAGTATCCTTTAAGAGTGAAAGTGTAAGGAAAAGCCTACTCTACATATTTAATATCATTCTTCTCCTTTTCAGCTAGTATCTGGTATTCATTATTCAGCAAGGCAAATATTTTGTCTGCAAGGCACCCTGTTTCCCACTTGCCACATGGAACTGGAAGATCTTTTCAGAAGTAGCCCTGACACTTATCACTGCACATATTTGTTCCTTTGGAATTTTTCTCTCCATTGCTCTCAGAATAAATTCCAACCCCCTGCCTTGCTCTTCAGATCTCTGTATGATATGGCCTCAACCTGAGGTTCGCAGCGTCTCTCACACTTCTCTTTCTTGCAATACTACGGTGCACACAGCCCTGCATAGGCCTCCTCCCCCTCCAGGCCAGGGCTGCTTGTCCTCCTTTCTGGAATGTTCCACCCATGGCTCGGCCATGCTTCAGTATTTTCACCTGGTCAGTGTGATGGTTAATTTCATGTGTTGACGTGACTGGGCCACCGTGTTCAGATATTTGGCCAAACATTATTATAGATGTTTCTGTGAAGGTATTTAGTAGATGAAATTACCATTTAACTCAGTAGACTTTGAGTAAAGCAGATTGCCCTCCATAATGTGGGTGGGCCTCATCCAATCAGTTGAAGGTCTTCAAAAAAAGACTGAGGTCTCCCAAGGGAGAGGAAATTCTCACTCCAGACAGCCTTTGGACTCAAGCTGCAGCATCAACCGTCCCTGGGTCTCCAGCCTGCCAACCTGCCCTGCAGATCTCAGACTTGCCAGCCTCCAAAATCGTATGAGCCAATTCCTCAGACTCAATCTTTCTCCCCCTGCCCCCCACCATCTTATCTATCTATCTATCTATATATATACCCACATGCTATCAGTTCTGTTTCTATGGAGAACCCTGATTAATACAGTCAGCTAGCGTTTCTTTTCTTTTTTTTTTTTTTTTTTTTGCGGTACACAGGCCTCTCACTGCTGTGGCCTCTCCCGTTGCGGAGCACAGGCCCCGGACGCACAGGCCCAGCAGCCACGGCTCACAGGCCCAGCCGCTCCGCGGCATGTGGGATCCTCCCAGACTGGGACACGAACCCGTGTCCCCTGCATTGGCAGGCGGACTCTCAACCACTGCGCCACCAGGGAAGCCCTCAGCTAGCTTTTCTTAACCACTTCATCTAAAGACAGAGGCTGACACAGTGGCTTTCTTGATGTCCCTCTTGGGTATTTCCACAAACTAGGTTACTGTGCACTTGCTCCCCAGCTGGCTCAAGGCCTGAGGGCTCTGAGCAGGAGCACAGAGGCCTCTGTGAGGCCAGGTGTCTTGGTGGGCTCTCATAGCATAGCCCTCAATGCAAGCACAGAACACCTGCTGAATGGACAGTGGTTGGCACGTATTCTACTCATTTTAATTGCATATCTTCTTTAAAGTAATTATGGGGTTGGATCAATACAATTTTAAAGTATAATAATATCTGGAAGTTAACTCCCACTTTGTTATTTTTAGAAACTTGAACAGGGGACTCCAAGAACTAGAATTAGAGAGTGTCTTATTAATAACAATTAGCTAGTAACTCATTAATTCATTAATAATTACAACATTAGAACATCATAAATAACTGTGATTATTCATTGGTATTGAGCCCTGTGAAAACCTTCAATACTTTCTGCTGGGGCCCAAACACCCCTCTACTTATAGTGATGTATACCCCCTACCCCATCTTTTCGAGGAGCTTCTCATTTTTGAGAGCTTTTGCATACATGTGAAATAAACTTGTCTTCTGTTAAGGAGGCCCCTGGCCACCTGGACCTACTCTGAAAAGGAAAAGTTTTCCTCCCACAATTGGAACCCGTATTTTAACACTTTTCTGATGGTTAACTCTGTTACCCTTCTTCAGAATCTTCCACCACACTTTTCTACTTATTACTATGCTATAAGCTCTCAATTCATTTTGATTCTCTTATTGCTTATCTTTATACCTTTAAACAATGTCTTTAAGCCTCTGTCCCTGTTTTGGCGACTTAACTTGCCTCTCTATGAGTCTCAGTGCCCACTGCTTGCCCTCCAGCAGTGCTTGGATTTTGGCATTGCTGAGGTTAGCCCATGGACACTCTATTTGAGAACCAAATTGGGTCATCTGTGTTATTGTCTAAGTGCCGAGTCTACACAATGAAAATCAACACACAGCAATTGCATATTGACTATCTAAGAAGGGGTCTTTATAAACACAAGTGAAGTAGTTTCCCAGTGCAGACATGTTAGTGTCCATATCATGACAGTGAGCTAGTTTTCCCTATTTTGCAACCGTGCTGAAACTCGGTTGTCAGGATCCTGGAATGATCCTTTATGAGTATTACCCTAATCAATGTCGCAGCCATACAGGCAATCACTGCCTGAGGTTGTCCAGACCAAGCATCACTGTCTCAATTCAAACCTGCCTGATATAAATATGTCAACAACCTGCATGTCTTGATAGCTGCATACTCTTCTTCTTAAGCATAAAACACACCGTTTCCTCACTATATTGAATCTTTGACCAGATTCTGATCAAGAAAAAGAAAACTCAATGCTTAAAAGCTTCCATCAACAATGGGGGCTATGACATTCTGTCTATCATCAGATGTGCCACCACAAGGAGTAGAACATATCTACCTCCATTTCTCTGTATAATATATTTGCTAAATATTATGTGACCCTCCTAGGCTTTAGGCCAACAAATACCTTGAATCAATAATTCAACCAGCCTTGGTTTGCTAGTTATTGTCTATCATAAACAATATGACACACCAGTTCTGTGCCCCTTGTATTTAAGGTTTTGTCTTTTAACCATCAAGGAGCTCTGTACAGCCCACTGTCTGGCTCAGAATCAAAGCAAGAGCACATTCTGTAACAATTTTTAAGCCTGGAGGACTCCTTTCCTTTGATTCGGATGGCTCTTGATGACTAGAGCTATTTGATATGTGCATGTGGAGGCATGGAGCCAGATGCAGAACAACCTGGGCAAGCTGGTGTCCTGGTCAGAATATGCCCAATCTCACCCCTTCTGAGTTAGCCACAAACAATAAATGAATATATATTACCTCCATGAAATTTTTATTTAGAGGACATCTTTAATCCCTGATGGACATAAGAAGCCACTGATGTGAAAATGCAGAGGAAATGTAAATGTGAGAGCAGACAGAGAGACTCAGACAAGAAGGGAAGAGAAAAAGGTACACAGGGAGATGAATGGGAGGATCAAAGACTTCCTTCTGTCCAAATTGCCAACTGGACTTGGAAACTTTGTCACAGGGCACAGTGGTGAGGCCCAGAGGTGTCACATGAGATTAGAGATGCACAAAATGTAGCCAATATTCAATTCACAAGTCACATGGTTTATTGCACACAATCAACACACAACACAGCTTAGTCAAAGTAGGGAGAAAACAGGAAAGGGGGTAATGAACCACTCCAGGGAGAAGTCCAGGAAGGAGGTGTCTCAGCACCAGCAGCAGTCTCTGGTCCAGCAATGGGTCTCTTGACAAGCATGAGTGGGAAGTCACTTCTACTCCAACAGAGTCTCCAGCAGGCCCATCTAGAATAGTTCTCAGCAGCGTGGAGTCAGGTCCTCTAGCAAAGAGCCTTCAAGTTGCTGGGCTCAGTGGTCTCCTTTTAAAAAGTCTGCCAGTAAGGTGTAATGGTTACACCACAGGGGTCTTGTCTCTATCAGTTGCTCCTTCTCACTCTAAAATACTTGCAGTCCTAAACCAGACATTTCAAAACAACCAACATGGAAGTCACATTAGCCATGGTGACTCCATTTTGAACTACTAAACATAGCTTAACTCCTATAATCTTCACACAAGATGAGGAGGAATCATAAAAAAAGAAATCAAAACTTTTATGGTCAATAGCTGTACTGCTTTTGCCTTTAAGAATCCCACAAATAGATGATGTAGCCTCCTTCCTGGACCTTCTAAACCCCTGTGAAGGGGCCAGGACGATCAGCACACCCCTTGCGTTGGACTGCTGTCCAAGGTTCACATCAGCACATCTGAGACCTCTGTCCCTCCATAATGATATGTCACTTTGATAGTAAAATAAATTATAGTTTAATGCTTGGCTGCAATCTCTCAATTTCTGTCATTCCACAAATGTGCTGTTTCATGGACTGTCTGCTGAGTTTTGATAACAGGAGCAATCTGGGAGATGGCTGTGTGCCCAACATTCCTGCTCTTTTTGGAGAACTTTCGGGGGGCTGGAGAGGAGGCCACAGTGACCCTCTCAAGTCTGCTTCCATGGGAACAAATAGTAATACTTTCAGGTAGCAGTGCAAATATCAGAACAAATCTTAAGTCAACCTGTCAGAGCTGCATAAGGACAGAGATGAGGAGGAGGGGAGAGCAGTTTAGCTTGCAAATTCTGATGAGACCATCGTCCTTCTTCCCAATAATGTCTATGTTTCAAATTCCCTTCAGTAGGTACAAGATGAAAATACAACCACATTCTAAGCAACTGTTTGATTGGATAAGCTAGCACTCAGATTCAGGAAAAGAAGTCTGTAGAACATGGAGTCACTGGTTATAAAAGGACCAGAGAGATAAAGTGAGAGGAATCTAAAGAAATAGGACTTTTGGAGTTCATCATTGAAAAAAGCCAGAAAAGGGCTTTGAAAAAGCCCAAACAGGGCTTTTGACCTAGACTTTATGCCACCCTAGTCTCTATGCCACTGCTTCCCAAACTTTGGCATGCACTGGAAGTAGAGCTGCCAGATAAAATACAGAACTCCTGTTAAATTTGATTTTCAGATAAACAGTGAATCATTTTAATGTAATTATGTCCCATACAAAAACTGGGACATACTTATAATCAAATGATTCATTGCTCATCTAAAATTCAAATTTAACTGTGTGTCCTGCATTTTTAATTGAATTAAAATTGATCTACAATATTATATTAGTTTCAGGTGTAGAACATAGTGGTTTGATACTTGTATACATTACAAAAGGATTACCACAAGTCTAGTTACCATCTGTTGCCATAATTCTTTTGCATGTTCAGTTTTCCCAGCACCATTTATTGGAGACACTGTCTTTTCTCCATTGTATATTCTTGCCTCCTTTGTCCTACATTAACTGACCATATATGTGTGGGTATCCTGTGTGTGGACTGCACACCCTTGCCAGCTGTGACAGGGTCTCAGATGATGTTCAGGGAAGTCAGGGTGCAGAGCACACCCACCAGTGTTAGCAGGCTAGAGGGAGGGCACCAAAAATGGTGTCTGCCAGTTCTGTCACCAGCAAGTGAAAACGACATGGCAAAATGACGCCAGCCAGCATTTCAGCCCTTGGAGAGAGTCATTGCAGGTTCTGCTTCTCTGGCAGTGCTTTAGGATTGGTAAGTGGGTCTTCCTCACTTATTCTCCAGGTGCTTTTGGCTAAATCACAAGACAAGTCTGTCTGCACTTGAGCCCTTTAAGAGTGGGTTCTCCATCCCCTCGTTTCTATGGTTTTCCTGGACTTAATCTCTGTTGATTTTCAAAACCAGATGTTTTGGGGGCTCATCTTTCCAGTACCACACCCAGGGGTTTGGGCACCTGATGTGGGGCACAGTCCCTTCACTCCTGCAGAAAAAAGTTCCATATTTTGGAGATCCCTTTCAGAATGTGGGACACCACACCTGGCGAAGCTGAGTCTCTGCCTCTCTTACCTGTCTCAATGTGTCTCTTTTATCATTTTTTATGAAGGCGCTCATCTTGTTCTCAGGTCCTTTTCAGAGCAAAATTATTCAATGTGTAGCTGTAAAATTGTTGTGTCCATTGGAGGAGGTGAGTTCAGGGTCTTCCTATGCCGCCATATTGAACTCCCTCCTCCAAAGGCACTTCTGCTCTATTCTGGCAACCTTAGCTTGAGGGCCTGTTTAAACACTGATTGCCAGGCCCCATGTTCAGAGTTCTTGATTCAGTGGAGGTGAGGCCCAAGGATCTGCATTTCCAACATGTTTCCAGGTGATGCTGATGCTGCTGGTCTATGGATGCACTGTGAGACTTGTTGCCACGAAGGCCCTCCTGATGTAATGATATTTCTGCATCTCTTTGGCAGTCCTGCAATGGGTACTACTCAGAGGCAGGATACTCTGTGAATGTCAGCTGTGCACCCTATGCTATTTCAACTCCCTGCTTCTTTGAGAAGCATGTGCCCCTGCGTTTTCAGGCAGAAGTGCTATGTGATCCTGTGAATTAAGATGCAAAATATTTGTTATCCCATGCTGGGCAACAGTCCATCCACACCTGCTCTCTTTAGAATGTGCAGTCCAGACACTCTTTGTTAATCAAGTGTTCAGAAATCTGCCTGTATAAAAATAATTTGACATTTCTCCTCATGCCTTTTATTTCCCCAGTAGAATTTGCTTTACACTTTTCCCCAAAAGTGTATTCTTGATAATTGCTTTCTCCATATCATTTGGAAAACTGCTAGAAATCATAGATACAATTTATAATGTAATTATATAACTTGCACTGAACATTTGAGATACCTGGACAAAAATTCACAGGGTATACATATAACCAGGCCCATCACAAACTTTTTGAAGACTTCAATTATGTGGTCTCCAGTAGTTAATACATTTTTATTTATTCATGACTCCTGCTTTTAATTATCTCACTGACTTATACCACTCAAAATTACTGTTTCATAATATTAGTTTTCTCTAATATATATATATATATATATATATATAATTTGTTACATATTTAATTAGCTTCTCTTCTCCCAAAATAGTAAACATTTTCTTCAATTAACCTAGCTGAGTCATGCAAACCCTTGTGCTAATCTTGCTGTCAGCTGCAAGCATAGTTTAAATAGAAATATCTCACATTGCACTGTGCAAAAAAACTAGGAGTTAAGATGAAGGATGACACATGTTTAGGAAACTAATTTCATAAGTAAATGGATCCTGTGTTGACTTTGGCAGACAAAATGTAAGAACAAGAAAGCAAAGACCCTTTCATATTCCTCTGCTCCATTTTGCCATATGTTGATCACATTGGCACAAAGAGGTCCTGTGTTCAATAATGTCTTACAGTTCATTACTGCTTTGCTCATTACCAGTTTGTTTCATTTAAAACTGTGTTACTTTTCACAATCATAGTAGGGGACTTTAACACCCCACTTTCACCAATGGACAGATCATCCAAAATGAAAATAAATAAGGAAACACAAGCTTTAAATGGTACATTAAACAAGATGGACTTAACTGATATTTATAGGACATTCCATCTAAAAACAACAGAATACACATTTTTCTCAAGTGCTCATGGAATATTCTCCAGGATAGATCATATCTTGGGTCACAAATCAAGCCTTGGTAAATTTAAGAAAATTGAAATCATATCAAGTATCTTTTCCTACCACAACGCTATGAGACTAGATATCAATTACAGGAAAAAAATCAGTAAGAAATACAAACACATGGAGGCTAAAGAACACACTACTAAATAACCAAGAGATCACTGAAGAAATCAAAGAGGAAATCAAAAAATGCCTAGAAACAAATGACAAGAAAACACAATGATCCAAAACCTATGGGATGCAGCAAAAGAATTTCTAAGAGGGACGTTTATAGCTGTACAAGCCTACCTTAAGAAACAAGAAACATCTCAAATAAACAACCTAACCTTACACCTAAAGCAATTAGAGAAAGAAGAACAAAAGAACCCCAAAGTTAGCAGAAGGAAAGAAATCATAAATATCAGATCAGAAATAAGTGAAAAAGAAATGAAGGAAACGATAGCAAAGAACAATAAAACTAAAAGCTGGTTCTTTGAGAAGATAAACAAAATTGATAAACCATTAGCCAGACTTATCAAGAAAAAAATGGAGAAAACTCAAGTCAATAGAATTAGAAATGAAAAAGGAGAAGTAACAACTGACACTGCAGAAATAAAAAAAATCATGAGAGATTACTACAAGCAACTCTATGCCAATAAAATGGACAACCGGAATAAATGGACAAATTCTTAGAAACGCACAACCTGCAAAGACTGAACCAGAAAATATGAACAGACCAATCACAAGCACTGAAATTGAAACTGTGATTAAAAATCTTCCAACAAAAAAAAAAAATGTCAAGGACCAGATGGCTTCACAGGCAAATTCTATCAAACATTTAAAGAAGAGCTAACACCTATCCTTCTCAAACTCTTTCAAAATATAGCAGAGGGAGGAACACTCCCAAACTCATTCTAAGAGGCCACCATCACTCTGTTACCAAAACCAGAAAAAGATGTCACAAAGAAAGAAAACTACAGGCCAATATCACTGATGAACATAGATGCAAAAATCCTCAACAAAATACTAGCAAACAGAATCCAACAGCACATTAAAAGGATCATACACCATGATCAAGTGGGGTTTATTCCAGGAATGCAAGGATTCTTCAATATACGTAAATCTATCAATGTGATAAACCATATTAACAAATTGAAGGAGAAAAACCATATGATCATCTCAATAGATGCAGAGAAAGCTTTCGACAAAATTCAACACCCATTTATGATAAAAACCCTCCAGAAAGTAGGCATAGAGGGAACTTTCCTCAACATAATAAAGGCCATATATGACAAGCCCACAGCAAACATCATCCTCAATGGTGAAAAACTGAAAGCATTTCCACTAAGATCAGGAACAAGACAAGGTTGCCCACTCTCACCACTCTTATTCAACATAGTTTTGGAAGTTTTAGCCACAGCAATCAGAGAAGAAAAGGAAATAAAAGGAATCCACATCGGAAAAGAAGAAGTAAAGCTGTCACTGTTTGCAGATGACATGATAGTATATATAGAGAATCCTAAAGATGCTACCAGAAAACTACTAGAGCTAATCAATGAATTTGGTAAAGTAGCAGGATATAAAATTAATGCACAGAAATCTCTGGCATTCCTATATACTAATGATGAAAAATCTGAAAGTGAAATCAAGAAAACACTCCCATTTACCATTGCAACAAAAAG
Source organism: Phocoena phocoena (assembly GCF_963924675.1). Taxonomy (NCBI): domain Eukaryota; kingdom Metazoa; phylum Chordata; class Mammalia; order Artiodactyla; family Phocoenidae; genus Phocoena; species Phocoena phocoena. The sequence continues at coordinate 23,923,207 of NC_089224.1, forward strand.
AATAAAATATCTAGGAATAAACCTACCTAAGGGTACGAAAGACCTGTATGCAGAAAATTATAAGACACTGATGAAAGAAATTAAAGATGATACAAATAGATGGAGAGATATACCATGTTCTTGGATGGGAAGAATCAACATTGTGAAAATGACTCTACTACCCAAAGCAATCTACAGATTCAATGCAATCCCTATCAAACTACCACTGGCATTTTTCACAGAACTAGAACAAAAAATTTCGCAATTTGTATGGAAATACAAAAGACCCCGAATAGCCAAAGCAATCTTGAGAACGAAAAAAGGAGCTGGAGGAATCAGGCTCCCTGACTTCAGACTATACTACAAAGCAACAGTAATTAAGACAGTATGGTACTGGCACAAAAACAGAAAGATAGATCAGTGGAACAGGATAGAAAGCCCAGAGATAAACCCACGCACATATGGACACCTTATCTTTGATAAAGGAGGCAGGAATGTACAGTGGAGAAAGGACAGCCTCTTCAATAAATGGTGCTGGGAAAACTGGACAGGTACATGTAAAAGTATGAGATTAGATCACTCCCTAACACCATACACAAAAATAAGCTCAAAATGGATTAAAGACCTAAATGTAAGGGCAGAAACTATCAAACTCTTAGAGGAAAACATAGGAAGAACACTCTATGACATAAATCACAGCAAGATCCTTTCTGACCCACCTCCTAGAGTAATGGAAATAAAAACAAAAATAAACAAATGGGACCTAATGAAACTTCAAAGCTTTTGCACAGCAAAGGAAACCATAACCAAGACCAAAAGACAACCCTCAGAATGGGAGAAAACATTTGCAAATGAAGCAACTGACAAAGGATTAATCTCCAAAATTTACAAGCAGCTCATGCAGCTCAATAACAAAAAAACAAACAACCCCATCCAAAAATGGGCAGAAGACCTAAACAGACATTTCTCCAAAGAAGATATACAGAATGCCAACAAACACATGAAAGAATGCTCAACATCATTAATCATTAGAGAAATGCAAATCAAAACTACAACGAGATATCATCTCACACCAGTCAGAATGGCCATCATCAAAAAATCTATAAACAATAAATGCTGGAGAGGGTGTGGAGAAAAGGGAACACTCTTGCACTGCTGGTGGGAATGTGAATTGGTTCAGCCACTATGGAGAACAGTATGGAGGTTCCTTAAAAAACTACAAATAGAATTACCATATGACCCAGCAATCCCACTACTGGGCATATACCCTGAGAAAACCAAAATTCAAAAAGAGTCATGTACCAATATGTTCATTGCAGCTCTATTTACAATAGCCCGGAGATGGAAAGAACCTAAGCGCCCATCATCGGACGAATGGATAAAGAAGATGTGGCACATATACACAATGGAATATTACTCAGCCTTAAAAAGAAATGAAATTGAGTTATTTGTAATGAGATGGATAGACCTAGAGTCTGTCATACAGAGTGAAGTAAGCCAGAAAGACAAAGACAAATACCGTATGCTAACACATATATATGGAATTTAAGGGGAAAAAATGTCATGAAGAACCTAGGGATAAGACAGGAATAGAGGCGCAGACCTACTGGAGAACGGACTTGAGGATATGGGGAGGGGGAAGGGTGAGTTTTGACAGGGCGAGAAAGAGTCATGGACATATACACACTAACAAACGTAGTAAGGTAGATAGCTAGGGGGAAGCAGCCGCAAGGCACAGGGATATTAGCTCGGGGCTTTGGGACAGCCTGGAGGGGTGGGAGGGGGAGAGTGGGAGGGAGGGAGACGCAAGAGGGAAGACACATGGGAGCACATGTATATGTATAGCTGATTCACTTTGTTATAAATCAGAAACTAACACACTATTGTAAAGCAATTATACCCCAATAAAGATGTTAAAAAAAAAAAAAAAAAAAAAGGATCATACACCATGATCAAGTGGGGTTTATTCCAGGAATGCAAGGATTCTCAATGTACACAAATCAATCAACGTGATACACCATATTAACAAGTTGAAGGAGAAAAACCATATGATCATCTCAATAGATGCAGAGAAAGCTTTCAACAAAATTCAACACCCATTTATGATAAAAACCCTGCAGAAAGTAGGCATAGAGGGAACTTTCCTCAACATAATAAAGGCCATATATGACAAACCCACAGCCAACATCATCCTCAATGGTGACAAACTGAAACCATTTCCACTAAGATCAGGAACAAGACAAGGTTGCCCACTCTCACCACTATTATTCAACATAGTTTTGGAAGTTTTAGCCACAGCAGTCAGAGAAGAAAAAGAAATAAAAGGAATCCAAATCAGAAAAGAAGAAGTAAAGCTGTCACTGTTTGCAGATGACGTGATACTATACATAGAGAAGCCTAAAGATGCTACCAGAAAACTACTAGAGCTAATCAATGAATCTGGTAAAGTAGCAGGATACAAAATTAATGCACAGAAATCTCTTGCATTCTTATACACTAATGATGAAAAATCTGAAAGTGAAATTAAGAAAACACCCCCACTTACCATTGCAACAAAAAGAATAAAATATCTAGGAATAAACCTACCTAAGGGTACGAAAGACCTGTATGCAGAAAATTATAAGCCACTGATGAAAGAAATTAAAGATGATACAAATAGGTGGAGAGATATACCATGTTCTTGGATTGGAAGATTCAACATTGTGAAAACAACTCTACTACCCAAAGCAATCTACAGATTCAATGCAATCCCTATCAAACTACCACTGGCATTTTTCACAGAACTAGAACAAAAAATTTCACAATTTGTATGGAAACACAAAAGACCCTGAATAGCCAAAGCAATCTTGAGAAAGAAAAACAGAGCTGGAACGATCAGGCTCCCTGACTTCAGACTATACTACAAAGCTACAGTAATCAGGACGGTATGGTAATGGCACAAAAACAGAAATATAGATCAATGGAACATGAAAGAAAGCCCAGAGATAAATGCACGCACATATGGTCACCTTATCTTTGATAAAGGAGGCAAGAATATACAGTGGAGAAAAGACAGCCTCTTCAATAAGTGGTGCTGGGAAAACTGGACAGCTACTTGTAAAAGAATGAAATTAGAACATTCCCTAACACCATACACAAAAATAAACTCAAAATGGATTAAAGACCTAAATCTTTAAGGTCAGACACTATAGAACTCTTGGAGGAAAACATAAGCAGAACACTCTTTGACATAAATCACAGCAAGATCCTTTTTGACCCACCTCCTAGAGAAATGGAAATAAAAATAAACAAATGGGACCTAATGAAACTTAAAAGCTTTTGCACAGCAAAGGAAACCATAAACAAGATGAAAAGACAACCCTCAGAATGGGATAAAATATTTGCAAATGAAGCAACTGACAAAGGATTAATCTCCAAAACATACAAGCAACTCATGCAGCTCAATATCAAAAAAACAAACAACCCAATCCAAAAATGAGCAGAAGACCTAAATAGACATTTCTCCAAAGAAGATATACAGAATGCCAACAAGCACATGAAAGAATGCTCAACATTATTAATCATTAGAGAAATGCAAATCAAAACTACAATGAGATATCATCTCACACTGGTCAGAATGGCCATCATCAAAAAATCTACAAACAATAAATGCTGGAAAGTGTGTGGAGAAAAGGGAACCCACTTGCACTGTTGGTGGGAATGTAAAATTGATACAGCCACTATGGAGAACAATATGGAGGTTCCTTAAAAAACTACATAGAGAACTACCATATGACCCAGCAATCCCTCTACTGGGCATATACCCTGAGAAAACCATAATTCAAAAAGAGACATGTACCAAAATGTTCATTTCAGCTCTTTTTACAATAGCCAGGACATGGAAGCACCCTAAGTGTCCATCAACAGATGAATGGATAAAGAAGATGTGGCACTTATATACAATGAAGTATTACTCAGCCATAAAAAGGAACGAAACTGAGTGGTTTGTAGTGAGGTGGATGGACCCAGAGACTGCCATACAGAGTGAAGTAAGTCAGAAACAGAAAAAGAAATACCGTATGCTAACACATATATATGGAATCTATAAAAAAGAAAGATAAAAAAATGATCAGAAGAACCTAGGGGCAAGACGGGAATAAAGATTCAGACCTACTAGAGAATGGACTTGAGGTTACAGGGAGGGGGAAAGGTAAGATGGGACAAAGTGAGCCAGTGGAATGGACATATATACACTACCAAACGTAAAATAGATAGCAGTGAGAAGCAGCCGCATAGCACAGGGAGATCCGCTCGGTGGGAGGGTGGGAGGGAGGGAGATGCAAGAGGGAAGAGATATGGGGACATATGTATATGTATAACTGATTCACTTTGTTATAAAGCAGAAACTAATACACTATTTTAAAGCACTTATACTCCAATAAAGATGTTAAAAAAAGAAAAAAAAAATAAAATTGTGTTACTTTTGAGGTCTGAAATGCCACAGCTGAAGTTGGATCATAACAACTTAACGTAAAAGAGGATGAGGAGATCAGTGGGTGGTGGGGAGAGTTCCTGATGTCGAGGTGCCCATTGCCCACCCAGAGGAAGAGCTGTGTGATAGCCTGTCCAGAGGCGCTCCCACTGCGCCACCTTGTGGAAAGCCTCTGAAATAGCCGAGTGAGTGGCTCTGGGGCTGTGCTGGAAGCACATCCCTGCCTGCAGCATCTGCAATTACCTTGGAACTTGTCAGAATTCAGGTTCTCAGGTCCCACTCAGACATATTGGGTCAGAAACTCTGGGGGTGGATCCCAATGATCTCAATCTTACAGTCGGGTGATTCTGATGACACTTGAGCTTGAGAACTACTGCCCTATTTCAGACACAGGCCAAAAATTTAGTTCTGGGCACAACTAACATACATAAAGATAGTTACAAAATTCAGACTACCCATAAGGGAAAGTATACTGGTCTTTTTAAGGGAAAAAACATTTTGGACACTGGTCTGAAAGCAATTCTTCAGAAGTGTGGGTCTTAACAGAGTGAGCACTGAGGAATGTAATGGGTGAGATACTGCTATGGACTGAATTGTGTCCCGCCAAAATTCATAGATTGAAACGCCTAATCCCTGGTACCTCAGAATGTGGCTGTATTTAGAGATATGGTCTTTAAAGAGGTAATTAAAGTTAAATAAAATCATGAGAGTGAGTCCTAATCCAGTATGACTGGTGTCATTAGAAGAGGAGATTAGGATACAGACAAGCACAGAGAGACCACATGAAGACACAGGAAGAAGGTGGCTGTCTACAAGCCAAAGAGTGAGGCCTCACAAGGAACCAACTCTCCTGATACCTTGATCTTGAACTTCCAGCCTCCAGAACTGAGAGAGAATAATTTCTGCTGTTTAAGCCACCCGGCTTGCGGTAGTTTGTTATGGCAGCCCGATCAGACTAATACATACACTCAACAATATTCCTCAGCAAATGAAACAGTGGCTGAAATGGGAGCTCATTATCCTACCCACAACATATAGTGAAGTCAAAGTATCTACAACTAAACTGATGAATGCAGTTTTCAGGGGGAGCATCAGCTTCACACAGTGGCAACTGCAAGTCCCTCTAACTATTCCATGCCTCTCCGTTCTAAAGGTGAGTGCAGGTGGGATTAGAGTTAGGGCAAGAGAGAAGGGTCCTGTTCTTCATGGCATGTACCAACAATGCCACAAGCAGTGACAAGCATGAAAGAGCTCATAATGCTGACTCCATACAGTGGCCTGACCTGTCATCAAGTTGTGCTACAGCAGTGAGGCTTCTACTTACAATGACATATTCATCCCACGTGGGACAACTCATAGAGAAACAGCCTTCCTGTGCGGTATTAACTTCTGTTGGGCACCTGGTTAGTCCTACCACTGAAGTTTTCATGATTGGATAGAAACAGATAAAGAATGAGAGATTGTAAACGTGACCATGAGCTATCTATTCATGTGAAATCCTGACAGTTCTCTGACTGGTGACCCATCCTGTGGGTGACTATGTCGTTTATGTGCTTCCAGACAGCTGCCCGCTGCATATTATCACATCTTTCTGTGTTCTTCCCCACATCTCTACTGAACCTTTATATGAAGGTCAGAGATATATGTATTTTCTCTTCAGCACTTTAGAAAGGTATATTTCATGTAAGAGCTACAAAGTAATGCTGATTTATGCACTTAAAAATTCTTTTTATCAAACAATCTGGCTTGTTGTCTGTGACTACATTAAGTTGTCCTTTAGGACTCAGACAAATATCTCACTGGGATACACACATATATACACACACACATGCACAACATATATATGCATATATACACACACACCACACACACACACACACACAACAACAAAAACAACAACAACAACTTCTCCCGTTCCCAGCCCATACAGTGCACAGGGTAATATTCTGCAGTATGATCTTTGGCTTCATTTCCTAATATGCAGGTTGAGACCAGACCAGTAGGTGGTTATAGGATTTCAGGACATGTGGCACATACTGGAGAAAGAAGCATCCAGGGACTTAAAGAAACCAGATCCAGACATTTCCTTCAGACCTGGGTATTGAACAATGGGTTTGGTCATCTGTGCCTTCCCTTTCTAAGTAGAAGTCCATGACTGTCTGGATGATAAATGTCACCTGCCATATATATCAGTAAATAAAGGATGCTGCAACCATCAAGCCATCAGTCACTGCAGCCTCCGCCACTATGAGAGGACTCAGGCTGGAGAAAGATGGGATACTGGCCCTAGGTAGCTGAGGTGCGTATCAAAGGGATGATTTCCAAAGCTCAGACTCTTACATCTTCCCATACATAGAAAAGCACTGAATTAATTAACCTGAAATGTCTGGTTTTCTTCAATTAACAATATCTTTTCATGTTTCAACTAAGTGTTTTGTTTTGTTTTTTTCACAAAAACTCCCATATATCCTGGCACCACCCTTACCTCTTCCGAGCAGTCCCTCAGACTTATCTGAGAGGCTGCCTCCTGAGCTTAGGCTCTCAGAAAGTCCGCCAAAGAAAACTTAATTCTCAACTTCTAGGTGTATTTTTTTTTCAGTCCACAACTGCAAGATGACTCCTCTCCCACCCCCCTTTCCCCCCACCCCCACCCCACCAAATATCTTTAAATGTTGCCCCTAGATCTCTTTAATCAAGGAATTGTAACTGGATGAAATGGATCCTTTGCTTCGGGTACATAGCCAAGGGACATGCCAAGTATTTTTGACTAAGCAGAAGCATTTATTACTTTTGACAAGTAAGGAGACAGGGAGACAGCTCTCAAAGCACTGTCTCCCGGTGTAGTTGGACAGGGCGGAGGGTGGGGCAGGGTTAAGCCTGGGGGTATACATATTCATGAAAGGGCAGACAGATCATCCATAAATATTGTAATGAGGCAAAGGTTACTCTAGGTTGCCAAAAACTGCAAGCAAGCAGGTGCTTGGATGTTTGCTTGCACTGTGGTCATCTTGTTGACTGGAATGCACTGTAACCTTTTCAGAACTTTGGGTGTTTGGAACTTGCTGCCATCTAATGGTTAGTTTCTGCAAAACAAAAACACACTTTGGTTTAACCCTGCCCTTTCCCTACTGCTGCCTAAATAACAGAATCTGTAAGTTGACTCGGAACGAAGTACCTTCCTCTTACCTGTTTTTATATTTTTGCCACTACTTCCATTAATTATAGTTTCAAAATGGCATTAAAGAATAACAAATTGCATTAAAAAATACTCATTGGGTACAAAAATGAGACTTTTATATATAGATACATAATTTTAAAAAAATCATATCTGAGGGAGAAAACAATTAAGCTAACTTCCAGCTGTCCAAATCTAATAGTTATTCCTTTCTTATACGTGTTTCACAATCAAAAACGTGTCAGGTACAACCAAAGATGTTGATGTGAGAGGGCTGGTCCACCGGGTTATCATTTGTGATGAAACGGGATTGAGAAGCAGTAAGAGGGAAGGGAAACAACGGATTTTTCTCTAAACTAACTCTTAAAGAAATGGAAACCCATTCCTGCTTTGAAGGAATAGCAGATTGTTTCTATTTTTCTTTTTTTTTTAAATGGATCTTTATTGGAGTATATTGCTTCACAATACTGTGTTAGTTTCTGTTGCACAACAAAGAGAATCAGCTATATGCATACACATGTCCCCATATCCCCTCCCTCTTGAGCCTGCCTCCCATCCTCCCTATTCCACCCCTCTAGGTCATCGCAAAGCACCGAGCCTATCTCCCTGTGCTATGCTGCTGCTTCGCACCAGCCAACTATTTTACATTTGATAGTGTATATATGTCGATGTTACTCTCACTTCACCCTAGCTTCGCCCTCCCACACCATGTCCTCAAGTCCATTTTCTATGTCTATCTCTTTATTCATGCCCTGCAACTAGGTTCATCAGTACCATTTTTTACCTTTTAGATTTCATATATATGCGTTAGCATACGGAATTTGTTTTTCTCCTTCTAACTTACTTCACTCTGTATGACAGATGCTAGGTCCATCCACCTCACTAAAAATAACTGAATGTCGTTTCTTTTTATGGCTGAGTAATGTTCCATTGTGTATATGTGCCACATCTTCTTTATCCATTCATCTGTCAATGGACATTTAGGTTGGTTCCATGTCCTGGCTATTGTAAATAGTGCTGCAATGAACATTGTGGTACATGTCTCTTTTTGAATTACGGTTTTCTCAGGGTATATATGCCCAGTAGTGGGATTGCTGGGTCATATGGTAGTTCTATTTTTAGTTTTTAAGGAACCTCCATATTGTTTTCCATAGTGGTTGAGTCAATTTACATTCCCACCAACAGTGCAGGAGGTGCTGACACCTGGATCCCAGATTCCAGCCTCCAGGACTGGGGGAAATAAATGTCTGTTGTGGGTCAAAAAAGATCTTGCTGTGGTTTATGTCAAAGAGTGTTTTTCCTCTAAGAGTTTTATAGTGTCTGGTCTTACATTTGAGTCTTTCATTCATTTGGAGTTTATTTTTGTGTATGGTGTCAGGAAGTGTTCTAATTTCACTGTTTTACATGTAGCTGTCCAGTTTTCCCAGCACCACTTATTGAGGAGGCTGTCTTTTCTCCACTGTATGTTCTTGCTTCCTTTGTGGAAAATCAGGTGCCCATATGTGCATGGGTTTACCTCTGGGCATTCTGTCTTGTACCATTCATCTATATTTCTGTTTTTGTGCCAGTACTATACTCTCTTGATTACTGTAGCTTTGTGGCATAGTTTGAAGTCGGGGAGCCTTATTCCTCCAACTCTGTTTTTCTTTCTCAAGATTGCTTTGGCTATTCGGGGTCTTTTGTGTTTCCATATGAATTGTAAAACTTTTTTGTTCTAATTCTGTGAAGAGGGCCATTGGTGGTTTGATAGGGATTTCATTGAATCTGTAGATTGCTTTGGATAGTATAGTCTTTTTTCACAATATTGATTCTTCCACTCCAAGAACATGGTATATTTCTCCATCTGTTTATGTCATCTTTGATTTCTTTCCTCAGTGTTTTATAGTTTTCTGAATATAAGTCTTTCACCTCCTTAGGCAGGTTTATTCCTAGGTATTTTATTCTTTTTGTTTGAATGGTAAATAGGACTGTTTCCTTAATTTCTCTTTCTGATTTTTCGTTGCTGGTGTATAGGAATGCCAGAGATTTCTGTGCATTAGTTTTGTATCCTGCAACCTTACCAAATTCACTGATTAGTTCTAGTAGTTTTCTGGTGGCATCTTTAGGATTTTCTATGTATAGTAACATGTCATCTGCAAACAGTGACAGTTTTATTTCTTTTCCAATTTGTATTCCATTTATTTCTTTTCTTCTCTGATTGCTGTGGCTAAAACTTCCAAAACTATGTTGAATAAGAGTGGTGAGAGTGGGCAACCTTGTCTTGTTCCTGATCTTAGTGGAAATGCTTTCAGTTTTTCACCATTGAGTATGATGCTTGCTGTGGGTTTGTCACATATGGCCTTTATTATGTTGAGGTAGGTTCCCTCTATGCCTATTTTCTGGAGAGTTTTTATCATAAATGGGTGTTGAATTTTGTCAAAAGCTTTTTCTGCATCTATTGAGATGATCATATGGTTTTTGTTCCTTAATCTGTTTATGTGGTGTATCACATTGATTGATTTGCATATATTGAAGAATCCTTGCATTCTGGGGATAAATCCCATTTGATCATGGTGTATGATCCTTTTAAGGTACTGTTGGATTCTGTTCGCTACTATTTTCTTCAGAATTTTTGCATCTATGTTCATCAGTGATATTGGTCTATAATTTTCTTTTTTTGTAGTATCTTTTTCTGGTTTTTGTATCAGGGTGATCGTGGCTTCGTAGAATGAATTTGGGAGTGTTTCTCCCTCTGAAAATTTTTGGAAGAGTTTGAGAAGGATTGGTGTTAGCTCTTCTCTAAATGTTTGATAGAATTCACGTGTGAAGCCATCTGGTCCTGGACTTTTGATTGTTGGGAAATTTTAAATTACGATTTCAATTTCATTACTTGTGATAGGTCTGTTTATATTTTCTAATCCTTCCTGGTTCAGTCTTGAAAAATTGTACCTTTCCAAGAATTTGTCCATTTCTTTGTGGTTGTCCATCTTATTGGCATATAGTTGTTTGTAGTAGTCTCTTATAATCCTTTGTATTTCTGCAGTGTCAGTTGTGATCTCTCCTTTTTCATTTCTAATTTTATTGATTTGTGTCCTCTCCCTTTTTTTCTTGATGAATCTAAGGGTTTATCAATTTTGTTTATCTTCTCAAGGAACAAGCTTTTAGTTTTATTGATCTTTGCTATTGTTTTCTTTGTTTCTATTTCACTTATTTCTGCTCTGATCTTTATGATTTCTTTCCTTCTACTGACTTTGGGTTTTCTCTGTTGTTCTTTCTCTAGTTGTTTTAAGTGTAGGGTTAGATTTTCATTTGAGATTTTTCTTGATTTTTGAGGTGAGATTATATTGCTATAAACTTCCCTCTTAGAACTGCATTTGCTGAATCCCATAGGTTTTGGTCGTCATGTTTTCATTGTCGTTTGTTTCTACGAATTTTTTTTATTTCTTCTTTGATTTCTTCAGTGATCTCTTGGTTATTTAGTAGTGCATTGTGTAGCCTCCATGTATTTGTGTTTTTTACAGTTTTTTTCCTGTAATTGATTTCCAGTCTCATAGCATTGTGGTCAGAAAAGATGCTTGATACAATTTCAATTTTCTGAAATTTTTTGAGGCTTGATTTGTGACCCAAGATATGATCTATCCTGGAAAATGTTCCATGTGTACTTGAGAAGAAAGTGTACTCTGCCACTTTCAGGTGAAATTTTATTTTTTTTTAAACATCTTTATTGGGGTATAATTGCTTTACAATGGTGTGTTAGTTTCTGCTTTATAACAAAGTGAATCAGCTATACATATACATATGTTCCCATATGTCTTCCCTCTTGCATCTCCCTCCCTCCCACTCTCCCCATCCCACCCCTCCAGGCTGTCACAAAGCACCGAGCTAATATCCCTGTGCCTTGCGGCTGCTTCCCCCCAGCTATCTACCTTACTACATTTGTTAGTGTGTATATGTCCATGACTCTCTCTCGCCCTGTCAAAACTCACCCTTCCCCCTCCCCATATCCTCAAGTCTGTTCTCCAGTAGGTCTGCGTCTTTATTCCTGTCTTACCCCTAGGTTCTTCATGACATTTTTTTCCCTTAAATTCCATATATATGTGTTAGCATACGGTATTTGTCTTTTTCTTTCTGACTTACTTCACTCTGTATGACAGACTCTAGGTCTATCCATCTCATTACAAATAGCTCAATTTCATTTCTTTTTAAGGCTGAGTAATATTCCATTGTGTATATGTGCCACATCTTCTTTATCCATTCATCCGATGATGGGCGCTTAGGTTGTTTCCATCTCCGGGCTATTGTAAATAGAGCTGCAATGAACATTTTGGTACATGACTCTTTTTGAATTTTGGTTTTCTCAGGGTATATGCCCAGTAGTGGGATTGCTGGGTCATATGGTAATTCTATTTGTAGTTTTTTAAGGAACCTCCATACTGTTCTCCATAGTGGCTGAACCATTTCACATTCCCACCAGCAGTGCAAGAGTGTCCCCTTTTCTCCACACCCTCTCCAGCATTTATTGTTTCTAGATTTTTTGATGATGGCCATTCTGACTGGTGTGAGATGATATCTCATTGTAGTTTTGATTTGCATTTCTCTAATGATTAATGATGTTGAGCATTCTTTCATGTGTTTGTTGGCATTCTGTATATCTTCTTTGGAGAAATGTCTATTTAGGTCTTCTGTCCATTTTTGGATGGGGTTGTTTGTTTTTTGTTATTGAGCTGCATGAGCTGCTTGTAAATTTTGGAGATTAATCCTTTGTCAGTTGCTTCATTTGCAAATGTTTTCTCCCATTCTGAGGGTTGTCTTTTGGTCTTGGTTATGGTTTCCTTTGCTGTGCAAAAGCTTTGAAGTTTCATTAGGTCCCATTTGTTTATTTTTGTTTTTATTTCCATTACTCTAGGAGGTGGGTCAGAAAGGATCTTGCTGTGATTTATGTCATAGAGTGTTCTTCCTATGTTTTCCTCTAAGAGTTTGATAGTTTCTGCCCTTACATTTAGGTCTTTAATCCATTTTGAGCTTATTTTTGTGTATGGTGTTAGGGAGTGATCTAATCTCATACTTTTACATGTACCTGTCCAGTTTTCCCAGCACCATTTATTGAAGAGGCTGTCCTTTCTCCACTGTACATTCCTGCCTCCTTTATCAAAGATAAGGTGTCCATATGTGCGTGGGTTTATCTCTGGGCTTTCTATCCTGTTCCACTGATCTATCTTTCTGTTTTTGTGCCAGTACCATACTGTCTTGATTACTGTTGCTTTGTAGTATAGTCTGAAGTCAGGGAGCCTGATTCCTCCAGCTCCTTTTTTCGTTCTCAAGATTGCTTTCGCTATTCGGGGTCTTTTGTGTTTCCATACAAATTGCGAAATTTTTTGTTCTAGTTCTGTGAAAAATGCCAGTGGTAGTTTGATAGGGATTGCATTGAATCTGTAGATTGCTTTGGGTAGTAGAGTCATTTTCACAATGTTGATTCTTCCCATCCAAGAACATGGTATATCTCTCCATCTATTTGTATCACCTTTAATTTCTTTCATCAGTGTCTTATAATTTTCTGCATACAGGTCTTTCGTATCCTTAGGTAGGTTTATTCCTAGATATTTTATTCTTTTTGTTGCAATGGTAAATGGGAGTGTTTTCTTGATTTCACTTTCAGATTTTTCATCATTAGTGTATAGGAATGCCAGAGATTTCTGTGCATTAATTTTGTATCCTGCTACTTTACCAAATTCATTGATTAGCTCTAGTAGTTTTCTGGTAGCATCTTTAGGATTCTCTATGTATAGTATCATGTCATCTGCAAACAGTGACAGCTTTACTTCTTCTTTTCCGATTTGGATTCCTTTTATTTCCTTTTCTTCTCTGATTGCTGTGGCTAAAACTTCCAAAACTATGTTGAATAAGAGTGGTGAGAGTGGGCAACCTTGTCTTGTTCCTGATCTTAGTGGAAATGCTTTCAGTTTTTCACCATTGAGGATGATGTTTGCTGTGGGCTTCTCATATATGGCCTTTATTATGTTGAGGAAAGTTCCCTCTATGCCTACTTTCTGCAGGCTTTTTATCATAAATGGGTGTTGAATTTTGTCAAAAGCTTTCTCTGCATCTATTGAGATGATCATATGGTTTTTCTCCTTCAATTTGTTAATATGGTTTATCACATTGATAGATTTGCGTATATTGAAGAATCCTTGCATTCCTGGAATAAACCCCACTTGATCATGGTGTATGATCCTTTTAATGTGCTGTTGGATTCTGTTTGCTAGTATTTTGTTGAGGATTTTTGCATCTATGTTCATCAGTGATATTGGCCTGTAGTTTTCTTTCTTTGTGACATCCTTGTCTGGTTTTGGTATCAAGGTGATGGTGGCCTCGTAGAAGGAATTTGGGAGTGTTTCTCCCTCTGCTATATTTTGGAAGAGTTCGAGAAGGATAGGTGTTAGCTCTTCTCTAAACGTTTGATAGAATTCACCTGTGAAGCCATCTGGTCCTGGGCTTTTGTTTGTTGGAAGGTTTTTAATCACATTTTCAATTTCAGTGCTTGTGATTGGTCTGTTCATATTTTCTATTTCTTCCTGATTCAGTCTTGGCAGGTTGTGCATTTCTAAGAATTTGTCCATTTCTTCCAGATTGTCCATTTTATTGGCATAGAGTTGCTTGTAGTAATCTCTCATGATTTTTTTTATTTCTGCAGTGTCAGTTGTTACTTCTCCTTTTTCATTTCTAATTCTATTGATTTGAGTCTTCTCCCTTTTTTTCTTGATGAGTCTGGCTAGTGGTTTATCTATTTTGTTTATCTTCTCAAAGAACCAGCTTTTAGTTTTATTGATCTTTGCTATTGTTTCCTTCATTTCTTTTTCATTTATTTCTGATCTGATTTTTATGATTTCTTTCCTTCTGCTAGCTTTGGGGTTTTTTTGTTCTTCTTTCTCTAATTGCTTGAGGTGCAAGGTTAGGTTGTTTATTCGAGATGTTTCCTGCTTCTTAAGGTGGGCTTGTATTGCTATAAACTTCTCCCTTAGAACTGCTTTTGCTGCATCCCATAGGTTTTGGGTCGTTGTGTCTCCATTGGCATTTGTTTCTAGGTATTTTTTTATTTCCTCTTTGATTTCTTCAGTGATCACTTCGTTATTAAGTAGTGTATTGTTTAGCCTCCATGTGTTTGTATTTTTTACAGATCTTTTCCTGTAATTGATATCTAGTCTCATGGTGTTGTGGTCAGAAAAGATACTTGATACAATTTCAGTTTTCTTAAATTTACCAAGGCTTGATTTGTGACCCAAGATATGATCTATCCTGGAGAATGTTCCATGAGCACTTGAGAAAAATGTGTATTCTGTTGTTTTTGGATGGAGTGTCCTATAAATATCAATTAAGTCCATCTTGTTTAATGTATCATTTAAAGCTTGTATTTCTTTATTTATTTTCATTTTGGATGATCTGTCCATGGGTGAAAGTGGGGTGTTAAAGTCCCCTACTATGAATGTGTTACTGTCGATCTCCCCTTTTTTGGCTGTTAGTATTTGTTTTATGTATTGAGGTGCTCCTATGTTGGGTGCAGAAATATTTACAATTGTTATATCTTCTTCTTGGATCGATCCCTTGATCATTATGTAGTGTCCTTCTTTGTCCCTTTTAATAGTCCTTATTTTAAAGTCTATTTTGTCTGATATGAGAATTGCTACTCCAGCTTTCTTTTGGTTTCCATTTGCATGGAATATCTTTTTCCATCCCCTTACTTTCAGTCTGTATGTGTCTCTAGGTCTGAAGTTGGTCTCTTGTAGACAGCACATATATGGGTCTTGTTTTTGTATCCATTCAGCCAGTCTGTGTCTTTTGGTTGGGGCATTTAATCCGTTTACATTCAAGGTTATCATTGATACATATGTTCCTAAAACCATTTTCTTAATTGTTTTGTGTTTGTTTTTCTGGGTCTTTTTCTTCTCTTGTGTTTCCCACTTAGAGAAGTTTCTTTACCATTTGTTGTAAAGCTGGTTTGGTAGTGCTGAATTCTCCTAGCTTTTGCTTGTCTGAAAAGCTTTGACTTCTCCAACAAATCTAAATGAGATACTTGCTGGCTAGAGTAGCCTTGGTTGTAGGTTTAAGCATATCCTTCCACTCCCTTCTGGCCTGAAGAGTTTCCGCTGAAAAATCAGCTGGTAACCTTACGGGGATTCCATTGCATGTTATTTTTTGTTTTTCCCTTGCTGTTTTTAATTTTTCTTTTGAATTTAATTTTTGTTAGTTTGATTAATATGTGTCTTGGTGTGTTTTTCCTAGGGTTTAACCTGTATAGGACTCTCTGTACTTCCTGGACTTGATTAACTATTTCCTTTCCCATATTAGGGAAGTTTTCAACTATAATCTCTTCAAATATTTTCTCAGATGCTTTCGTTTTTTCTTCTTCTTCTTGGACCCCTATAATTTGAATGTTGGTGCATTTAGTGTTGTCCCAGAGGTCTCTGAGATTGGCTTCAGTTCTTTTCATTCTTTTTTCTTTATTCTGCTCCTTGGCAGTTATTTCTACCATTTTGTCTTCCAGCTCACTTATTTGTTTTTCTGCCTCAGTTATTCTGTTATTGATTCCTCCTAGTGTATTTTTCATTTCAGTTATTGTGTTGTTCATCTCTGTTTGTTTGTTCTTCAGTTCTTCTAGATCTTTGTTAAACATTTCTTGTATTTTCTCAATCCATGCCTCCATTCTATTTACGAGATTCTGGATCATCTTTACTATCATTACTCTGAATTCTTTTTCAGGTAGATTGCCTATTTCCTCTTCATTTATTTGGTCTTGTAAGTTTTTACCTTGCTCCTTCATCTGTGACATATTATTTTGCCATCTCTCTCTTTTTTTTTTTTTTTTTTTTAATGAGTGGGATTGTGTTCCTGTCTTACTGGTTGTTTGGCCTGAGGCTTCCAATACTGGAGTTTGTAGGCTATTGTGTAGAGTTGGCTCTTGGTGTTGAGATGAGGAACTTCATGAAACCTCACTCTGATGAATATTCCCTGGGGTCTGAGGTTCTGTGTTAGTCCAGTGGTTCGGACTTGGAGCTCCCACCGCAGTAGCTTCAGCCCAACTCCAGGCTCATGAACCAAGATCCCACAAGCTGCCTGGCAAAAAAAAAAAAAGCAAAAAAAACAATAACAAACTAAAACATAAAATTAGACTAGGAAATTAACAGATATCTTAGGAAGAATATGAAAATACAAATATAGATGAATCAACAACCAGAAGGTACATCAGTACCATAGTAGTGAAAAGGAGGAGGGAAAAGAAAAAAAGAAGTGGGGGGAAGGCCTTGGCTGTGGAGGGTGGGACCTAAGCAAGAGCATGTTTTGGGTAGTGGGGAGAGCCAATGCTCAGGACCCACAGGGCTGGAGAAGGCCCTGGGGGCTCTGGGGGTGGGCCTTAGGCTCAAGGAACAGAAGGACCCAGGTGTGCCCCCCCCACCTCTTGTCTCAGAGGGCAGGGTACCTCACCTGGGAGCCTAGCAGGCTTTCTGGGATCATGTGAGTGGGGTAAATGCCCTCCTCTCCTCTCTTGCTCTTCTCATCTGGGAGGGCCCATCCTGCCTGTCTCTCCTGATCTCCTCAACCTCCCTTTTATGCCCCCAAGGACCCAAGAAGCCTGGGGGGGTGTTGGAGGGCAGGGGATCGGCCTGGGATCTCAGCATGTTCCCTGGGCCCTAGTGGGTGGGGTAATCACCCTCTGCTCCTCTCCTCCTCCTCCTGGATGGCTCCTCCCACCTTCCTCTCCTAATCCCCCTGGCCTCCCTCCTATCCCCAGGACCCACGAGGCCTGGATGGGGCTTTGGAGGTGGGGTACCCTCCTGGGAGCTCAGCAGGCTCCCCAGCCAAGTGGGCCAGGCAATTGCCCTCTGCTCCTCTCCCATTCTTCCCGGAGAGTCCCTCCCACCTGCCTTTCCTGCTCTCCCCGGCCTCAGGGGCGCCGATCCTGCCTCGCCTCCACTTCTCCTCCCCACTCAGTCCCCCTACGTCTTACTGGTTCACTTTGGGATTCCTCCCATCTCCTTGGGCATCAGAGTTCTCCACCAGTGGCAGGCAGGTGCCCTAGTTGTGGGATAGGCTAACTCCATGTCTTCCCACACCGCCATCTTGACTCTGCCTCTGTTTTTCTGTTCAAGCTCTGTCAGGAGTCTGGCTGAAGGGCAGGGCACTTAGATTCAGGAGAAAGGGTTTCTGTCTTATAAGAAAGCTGGGTCCTGCTGGACAGGGCAGGGCTGTTTCTGGTAGAGGAAGAGCCGACCAGCAGTGCACCTGGCTGCAGGAACTGCAGGTAGAGAGTGCCCATGGGAACATACAAAGTAATTGTTCTATGTTTCCCCCAGATGGCTGACTACAAGAAAATTAGCTGGATTCATAGTAAGTGAGTTAGCTCACACCTAAGTACAAATTCCTTGCCCAGAGGATTAATTGTCAGAGAGATAAGAGATTCTCTCTTCCCAAAAATCTTTAAAAGGGAGAAACAAGTATATGGCAACAGCAGCTCTGGCCTAGTTTAAAATCTTACAAAATCTCCCAATAAAAACAGAGAAGCTAGAAAGCAAAAATAAAACCCATGAGCATTACTTACAACAAAACTAGGTGATGAGTTTTCTTCACAAACACCAAAATAAAACCAGGACAGGGACAAACCATTAACTGAGACTCGCACAGCATGGGCAGTTGCACAGGAGAAAGCAGAGGGAAGAGACAGGGCATTTGATGTACTCAGGAAAGAAAAGCCCCAAAGAGGCCACAGTGATGGCCCTGGCGCACAGAGGCGTCTGCTTGGAGAGCAGGAGGCATGAGGCAAAGGACCCACAGTGAAGGCTGCCAGACAGTGGGGACAGAACTCTGCACTCTCAGAACCAAGTTGTTGCAGGAGAGGGAGATGTCACGTCCTGGGACCCACAGGAGTCCTTAGGATGGGTCGCCAAGTGAGGGTCCTTGCCTTCAAGCAGGAAAGAATTCAAGAGAGAGCCAAAGAAAAGCAAAAGTGAGTCTATTTAAAAGGATACACACTATGTAGGCAGAATGCAGACCTTCTTGGAAAGTGAGAGCAGCCTCAGGGCACGGGGGTCATTTGTTTTTATGGGCGAAGTAATTTCGTATGCTAACAAGTGGGAGGAATATTCTTGCTATTTCAGGGAAGGGTGAGGATTATTTATTATATATCTCACATCTTCTTCATCCATTCATCTATTGATGGGCTCTTGGGTCACTTCCATATCTTGGCTATTGTAAATAATACTGCAATGAACTTAGTGGTGTATATATCTTTTCTAATTAGTGTTTTTGTTTTCTTTGAATAAATGATCAGAAGTGGAATCAATGGATCTTATGGTAGTTCTATTTTTAATTTTTTGAGAAACATCCATAATGTTTTTCATAGTGGCTGCACCAATTTACATTCCCATCAACAGTGCGAGAGGGTTCCCTTTTCTCCACATCCTTGCCAACACCTGTTATTTCTTGCATTTTTTATAACAGCCATTCTGACAGGTGTGAGGTGATATCTCATTGTGGTTTGATTTGTATTTCCCTGATGATTAGTGATGTTGAGCATCTTTTCATGTATCTGTTGGCCATCTGTATGTCTTCTTTGGAAAAATGTCTATTCGGTTCCTCTGCTCATTTCTTAATTGGGTTGTTTGTTTTTTTGATGTTGAGCTGTATGAGTTCTTTGTATATTTTGGATATTAACACCTTATTGGATATATCACTTGCAAATATCTTCTCCCATTCAGTAGTTGGCCTTTTCGTTTTGTTGATAGTTTCCTTTGCCGTGCACAAGATTTCAGTGTGATGTAGTCCCCTTTGTTTTTGCTTTTGTTTCCCTTGCCTGAGGAGACATAGCCCCCCAAAAATGTTACTAAGACTGAGGTCAAAGAGAGTACTGCCTATGCTTTCTTCTGTAAGTTTTGTGGTTTCAGGTCTTACATGTAAGTTTTTAATCCATTTTGAATTTATTTTTGTGCATGGTGTGAGAGAGTAGTCCAGTTTGATTCTTTTGCACAAAGCTGTCCAGTTTTCCCAACTCTATTTATTAAAGAAGTTTTTCCCATTGTATATTCTGCCCCCTCTGTCATAGATTAATTGAAAAAAATTGCATGGGTTGATTTCTGAGCTCTCTATTCTGTTCTGTTGATCTATGTGTCTATTTTCTGTGCCAGTACCATATTGTTTTGATGGCTATAGTTTTGTAACATAGTTTGAAATCAGGGAGCATGATACCTGCAGCTTTGTTCTTCTTTCTCAAGATTCTTTTGGTCCTGGGAGATCAATTTGTCTGTACTTGACTGCTCAGAGAGCTAATGGGCTGTCCAGTTATCAAGAGAATCTTGAAACAAACTTGCTAAATATCCAGTGAGACTCCAGACATATGTTGTTACTTATTCTCAGTTACTGAGTATAGCAGTGGAATGATTTCCCTCAGCAAATGCAAAATCCAATGCAGTTCCTTTAGCTAGATCAGGAGGATCTAGCAGAAGCCTACTAGCTGGTATATCAGGAGTAATGCTATGTCCCTGGAAGATACACAGACACTAGTTTCACCAACAAAGTCTTAAAAGATGTGCTGATGACTTTCTTACCCATTGTTTGTCCAATTAAAAACAAAACAAAACTGATGGATTTTTCAAAATTATAGTGTATTATTGTAAACTAAACCATGTAATAATTCCAAATTTAACTAAGTTTCCTTATTGCAGCAAATTAATACTCTCTCCCACCCTCCACCCCAGAACCCTGTATGTGGCTATCAAATGGTGCATCCCTAGATCTCCTTTGCACCCCACACAGCCAAGCAACACTGGCTACTCTCCCCAGCAAAAGGCCAAAATTTGATCAGAAAGGCTTCATGTAGTAAAGATGAGGATGGCAATGACATGTAGAGAAAGGGGAATTAGATGAAAATTGACACAGTAAAAGGAGAGATACCCCACTCCAGTCATATGTTCCCCACTCTGCCCTGATAATCCCAGCAGTAGGCTTCCTGGCAGGAACAAGAGAAGATGAGAAGATTCTCTCTCAGAAAGTGACCAGCAGAAGGGAAAAAATACACAAATATCGGCAATGAGGGTCCCTTCCAATGAAATGGTTCATCTGCACCTGAAACAGAGAAGCCCACACAAAAACCTCCTACTCAAACTTCCAATAAGATTTTTAATGCCTCACTCTTAAAATTAAATGAACATTTGCAGATCACCAAATATTTGAAGGAAGGCTCTTTATAAAAGACAGAGACCAATACAAATACTTTTTAAAAAATAAGCATAAGTAGGAACCAGATGAAAGCAGAAAAAAAAAAAAAAACAAAAATAGCAACACACTATAGTATGTTCAAGCAATAAAAGATACTGACTCCATAAAACAATAACGGAAAGTTATTCAAAGCCATTTTCAGAGAACAAAAAAGAGCACTTTAAAATAATAAAATTAAAATCTTATCAAGCATTTTTTCTGACCACAATGCTATGAAACTAAAAATCAGCTACAAGAAAAAAAATGCAAAAAACACAAAACACGTGGAGGCTAAACAATATGCTACTAAACAATCAATGAATCACCAAAGAAGTCAAGGAGGAAATAAAAAAAATACCTAGAGACAAATGAAAATGAAAACAAGACAACCCAAAACAATGTGGCAAAAGCAGTTCTGTTTATAGCAATACAACCTTACCTACCTCAGGAAATGAGAAAAATCTCAAATAAACAACCTAACCTTACACCTAAAGGAACTAAAGAAAGAAGAACAAACAAAACCCAAAGTTAGTAAAAGGAAAAAAATCCTAAAGATCAGAGCAGAAATAAATGAAAGAGATTTTAAAAATAATAAAAATACAAAAAGATCCATGAAACTAAAAGCTGGCTCTTTGAAAAGGTAAACAAAGTTGATAAACCTTTAGTCAGACTCATTCAGAAATAGAGAGGGCCCAAATCAATAAAATCAGAAATGAAAAAGGAGAAATTACAACTTACACCCCATAAACACAAAAGATCATAAGAGGTTACTATGAGCAACTATTAGATAAGTCAATAAAATGGACAACCTAGAAGAAATGGACACATTCTTAGAAAGGTACAATCTCCCAAGACTGAGCCAGGAAGCAATAGAAAATATGAACAGGCCAATTACCAGTACTGAAATTGAATCATAATTTAAATACTCCCAACAAATAAAAGCTCAAGACCAGAGAGCTTCACAGGTGAAATCTACCAAACTTTTAGAGAAGACTTAACACCTATCCTTCCGAAACTGCTCCAAAAAATTGCAGAGGAAGGAATACTCCCAAACTCATTCTTTGAGGCCACCATTACCCTGATATCAAAACCAGACAAAGATACCACAAAAAAAGAAAATTGCAGGCCAATATCACGGATGAACATAGATGCAAAAATCCTTAACAAAATACTAGCAAACCAAATCCCAAAATATATTAAAAAGATCATACACATGATCAAGTGAGATTTATCCCAGGAATGCAAGGATTTTTCAAAATCCACAAATCAATCAGCATGATACAGCACATTAACAACTGAAGAATAAAAACCATACAATCATCTCAATAAATGCAGAAAATGCTTTTGATAAGATTCAAAATCCATTTATGATAAAAACTCTCCAGAAAGTGGGCATAGAAGGAACATACCTCAACATAATAAAGGCCATATATGACAAGCCCACAACTAACATCACACTCAACAGTGAAAAGCTGAAAGCATTCCCTCACAGATCAGGAACAAGACAAAGATGCCCAATCTCACCACTTTTATTCAACATAGTTTTGGAAGTCCTAGCCACAGCAATCAGAAAAGAAAAACAAATAAGAGGAATCCAAATTGGAGAGGAAGAACTAAAACTATCACTGTTGGCAGATGACATGATAATTCTATACATAGAAGATCCTAAAGACACCAACAGAAAACTAGTAGACCTCAGTAATGAATTTGGTAAAATTGCAGGATACATAATTAATATGCAGAAATCAGTTGCATTTCTATACACTAACAATGAATATCAGAAAGAGAAATTAAGGAAACAATCCCATTTACCATCACATCAAAAAGAATAAAACACCTACAAATAAACCTACCTAAGGAGGCAAAAGACTTGTACTCCAAAAAGTATAAGATGCTGATGAAAGAAATTGAAGGTGACACAAACAGATGGAAAGATATACTGTGTTTTTGGATTGGAAGAATCAATACTGTTAAAATGAGAAGATTACTCAAGGCAATCTACAGATTGAATGCAATCCCTATCAAATTGCCAGTGACATTTTTCCCAGAACAAGAACAAAAAAGTTTTTAATTTGTATGGAAATACAAAAGACTTCCAATAGCCAAAACAACCTGAGAAAGAGGAACAGAGCTGAAGGAATCATGCTCCCTGGCTTCAGACTATACTACAAAGCTACAGTAATCAAAACTGACTAAAGGTACTGGCACAAAAACAGACACATAGATCAAGGAACAGGATAGAAAGCCCTGATATAAACCCACACACATATGGTCACCTTATCTTCAATAAAGGAGGCAAGAGAATACAGTGGAGAAAAGACAGCCTCTTCAATAAGTGGTGCTGGGGAAACTGGACAGCTACCTGTAAAACAATGAAATTAAAACATTCTGAAACACCATACATAAAAATAAGCTCAAAATGGATTAAAGACCTAAATGTAAGTCCGGATACTATAAAACTCCTAGAGGAAAATATAGGCAGAACACTCTTTCACATAAATCACAGCAATATTTATTTGGATCCTTCCCCTAGAGTAATGGAAATAAAAGCAAAAATAAACAAATGAGACCTAATTAAACTTAAAATATTTGCACAGCCAAAGAAACCATAAACAAAATGAAAAGACAACTTACAGAATGGGAGAAAATATTTGCAAATGATGTTACTGACAAGGGATTAATTTCCAAAATATACAAACAGCTCACACAGCTCAATATCAGGAAAACAACCCAATCAAAAAATGGGCAGAAGATCTAAGTAGACATTTCTCCAAAGAAGACATACAGGTGACCAACAGGCATAAGAAAACCTGCTCAATATCACTAATTATTAGAGACAATGAAAATCAAAAGTACAATGAGGTATCACCTCACATTGGTTAGAATGGCCATCATCAAAACATCTACAAATCATAAGTGCTGAAGAGGGTGTGGAGAAAAGGGAACCCTTCTACATTGTTGGTGGGAATGTAAACTGGTGCAGCCACTATGGAGAACAGTATGGAGGATCCTTAAAAAACTAAAAATAAAGCTGCCATATGATCCAGCAATCCCACTCCTGGGCATATATCCAGAAGAGATGAAAACTCTAATTCAAAAAGGTACATGCACCCCACGTTCATAGTAGCACTCTTTACAATAGCCAAAACATGGAAACAACCTAAGTGTCTATCAACAGATAAATGGGTAAAGAAGATGTGGTATATATACACAATGAACTATTACTCAGCCATAAAAAAAGAATGAAATGATGCCATTCGTAGCAACATGGATGGACAGAGATTATCATACTAAGTGAAGTAAGTCAGAGAAAGGAAAATATCATATGATATCACTTTTATGTGGGATCTAAAAAAAATGATACAAATGAACTTATTTATAAAACAGAAATAGACTCACAGAAAACAAACTTATGGTTACCAAAGGGGAAAGGGACAGGGATGGATAGATTAGGAGTTTGGGATTAACAGATACACACTGCTATATATAAAATAGATAAACAACAAGGTCCTACTGTATAGCACAAGGAACTATATTTAATATCCTGTAATAACTTACAATGGAAAAGAATCTGAAAAAGAATATATATATACATGAATATATGAATCACTTTGCTGTACACCTAACACAACATTGTAAATCAACTAAAATTCAATTAAATAAAAAAATTAAAG
This sequence comes from Phocoena phocoena, assembly GCF_963924675.1. Lineage (NCBI taxonomy): Eukaryota > Metazoa > Chordata > Mammalia > Artiodactyla > Phocoenidae > Phocoena > Phocoena phocoena. Next base: position 23,947,727 of record NC_089224.1, read on the forward strand.
GAATTCCCTGGTGGTCCAGTGGTTAGGACTCCTCACTCTCACTGCTGAGGGCCTGGGTTCAATCTCTGGTTGGGGAACTAAGATCCCACAAACCATGCAGTGTGGCCAAAAAAATAAAATAAAATAATAAATAAAAAAATAAAGATTAAAAATTTTAAAATAAAAGATATCATTTTAAAAAATCAGGATCTGACTGAAGGATCAGAATGAAGATTTTTTTTTAAAGCTTCTAGAAAGAACAAAAAGATGAAAAATAAGAAAAGAAAATAAAGAAATTAGGAGATTGGTTTGGATGGCCAAAATCAAAATAATGGAATCCTAAAAGAGAGGGCAAAGAAAACAGAGAGAAAGATATCAGCAAAGAAGTACAAGAACATTTTCTAATATGGGAAGACATTACTCTCAAATTTAAAATAGCCACAAAATGTACAGCAAGATAAATGTAATTTGATGTGCACACACAAAGGAACACAAAGAATGGAGAGAGGTCTCTAAAAAACTCTATTTTTCTTCAGTTAGAAAAATAAACTGTCTACCTACAAAGCATCGGGGATCAGTATGACATTGAAATTCTCATCAGCAAAGTGTATATTAAATGATCATAAGAATTGCCTTTGAAATTCAGAAGGAATATGACTGCCAGTATACATCCAGCCAAACTGATACTTTCAGACATGCAGAGTCTCAAAAAATTAATGTTCACAACCTATTCTTATGAAGCTGCCTGAGAGTATGATCCACAAAATAATAGAAAAAATCAAGAAAAAGGACAATATAGGATCTGGAAAATGTGAGCTCCAACAGAAGGCAGAGGGGGAGAAATGTCCCAAGATGGTGGAGAAGGAAAATTCCAGGATAACGGTGAGAAGAGAAGCCCAGAGAGGAGGTGATATAGATTGGAGTAGGGAAACTGAGACCTCCAGGAGAAACATCTCAGAGGAAAGGAGAATTAAACGGGAAAAGGAAACTGAGAATATTTGGTGTTTTTGGTTTATATGGTCATCAGAGGTGTGGGGAATTAATGAATGAGTAATGATTGAAAAATATGCAACAAAATTGAATCTAGAAGAAGAAAAGTTGTACCAGAAAAAGAACCTAATCAGATATGCTATGAATATGACTAACATACTGTGAATAATGTGATCATGATAATGTAAACACTGTAATTTTACCCAGAAATTATGATGTTTTATGATGAGAGAATGGGAAAAAAAAGTAAATACTGAGGTACCAAAAGAATTAAATTCTCAGGAATTCCGTGGCAGTCCAGTGGTTAGGACTCTGCCCTCTCACTGCTGGGCGGGTTTTATCCCTTGTCAGGGAATCAAGATCTCTGTAAGCCACATACCGCAGCCAAAATAAATAAATAAAATCTTAAAAATTAGGGTATTCACCTGCGGTCCAGTGGTTAGGACTCTGTGCTTTCACTGCCAAGGGCACTGGTTGGATCTCTGGTCAGGGAACCAAGATCCTGCATGCCACGTGATGTACAAAAAAAAAAAAAAAGAGTAAAAAGGTTTAAAAAAAAAAAGAGTAAAAAGTTTAAAAAAAAAAAAAGAATTAAATTCTCATCTACCATAGTAAGAAAGCAGACAATACATAAAACTAGAAATCGAGAAGTACCATCATATGTTTGTCATGTATAAATGTAGACATAAAATCATAATAAGCCCCTAAAAGATTTAAATCTTCTTGCATTTAGTAAATAAGAATTTGTTGTGTGGAGGGGTGGAGCAGGATAGTGCTGTTTCTCTTTATAAATACTGGAAAAACAGTCCATTTTAAAAAACGAGTACATGTAGCATTATGATAAAATTAAAACAAAAACTAAAGAATCCTCAAATCTACCTGGTGTTTACTGTATGGCATTTAGATTCAAAATCACGCTTAGAATGGCTTTTCTACACGTGATTCTAAACTTAAATATAATACCAAAAAAGCGCCACAAAACTTTTAGAACATTTTCCTAAATCTTATCCATCTGGAATTCACTTTAGTAGAAGAGACCTGATTATTGAGATTTTGTTTTGTGCTTGTTTTTGTTGTTTAATTGACACAGAGGCGACCCTCCATCATGCATGATTCTCAGCCAAGTTGTCTCAAATGACGTGACATCGTGTCTGATGTGCGCACCCGGGGGGCTTCGGCTTGTTTAGGGAGCTAATGCCTTGGTCCCCACAGAAGAAGGGGTTCGGAGAGGATGATGAACCAAGGTGGGAGAAGCTGAGGGCTTTGTGAGACGTTAAGGAGGAAGGAAAACAGGACTGGGTGATGAAAGGAAGAGAGGGACCTTCGGTGAGAAAGAGTCAGGAGGAGTCGCAGGTTTCTAACTTGAGTACCCAGACAATGACTTTATCTTAAGTTTTGCGCCCTGAGGCTCCACACCCCGCCAGGGTGTTTTATCCATTTTCCCATTGTTTTGTCATTGCCCTTTTTGTTGACATTTTTTTTTTTAATCTCTGCCTCTTTCACTAGTATCTTATTATCGTTCGTAGCGCCATCTAGAGGTTTCTATGTCCTGGGAGGTGAGCGTTTCCCAGTTGCCTCTCCTCTAAGAGGCTAATTACGGTTAATCATCTTAAACAGAGTTTTGGGTTTTTTTTATTTTTTTCAAATCAATCTTGTGGATCGCTCTTTTCTTATATTAAGTTCTCTAGGTGGGAAAACTTTTTATTGCTGTGTCTGCTAAGTCTTGTTCAAGGCAAATCATGTTCCTAAAGGCATGTCTCTCATGCCTATTTTATTTTATTCTATTCTATTCTGTTATTTTTTTTTTGGATCTTATTTCCCGGACCAGGAATTGAACCCAGGCCCTGGACAGTGAAAGCACCAACTCCTAACCATTAGACAACCAGGGAATTCCTTACTTTACTTTTTATTTAATTTTAATACAATTTTTAAAGGTTACTTTCCCTAAAGTTACTATAACCACAATATTGGCTATATTCCCCACCTTGTACATTACATCCTTGAGCCTATCTTACACCCAGTAGTTTGTACCTCCCACTCCCCCACCCCTTTATTGCCAGTCCCGCTCCCACTGGTAACCACCTGTTTGTTCTCTATATCTGTGAGTTTGCTTCCTTTATGTTATAGTCACTAGTTTGTTGTAGTTTTTTAGTTTCCATATGTAAGTGATATCATACAGTATTTGTCTCTCTCTGACTTATTTCACAAGCATAATGCCCTCCAAATCCATCCATGTTGCCTCAAATGGCAAAATTTAGTTCTTTTTTTATGGCTGAATAGTATACCATTGTATACATATAACCACATCTTCTTTATCCATTCATCTGTTGATGGACACTTAGGTCTTGGCAATTGTAAGTAATGCTTCTATGAACATTGGGGTGCATGAGATTTTCGAATTAGTTTTTTTGTTTTCGGGTATATACCCAGGAGTGGAATTTCTGGGTCATATGGTAGTTCTATTTTTAGTTTTTTGAGAAACCTCCATACTGTTTTCCACAGAGGCTGCACCAATTTACATTCCCACCAACAGTGTACAAGTGTTCCCTTTTCTCCACAACCTAGCCAACATTTGTTATTTGTAGATGTTTTGATGATAGCCACTCTAGCAGGTGTGAGGTGTCTTGCCTTTATATTTAAGCTCATCTCCAGAAGAGCTTTTTCAGAGTATCTTATTTCAGGGGCATTTTGACGTTTGCCTTTGATGTCACCCCAGGACTTCTGTTCACTAACTTCTCAGCTAGATGTTGAATAAACCTACTTTGCAATTTCTCAATATTTTTTCAACTGCCTTAAGGTTCTGAAAAAAAAAATTAACAAAAACACATAAAAGCACACAGATAGGGATGCTCATTTTTCCATTTGCCTTAGGCTCTGATGTGGCTCAGCCTGGCACTGTGAGATCTTGTCTTTATTTATTCATCATGTGGTTTTTTGTTTTGTTTTGTTCTTTTTTTATGTATGCATTAATACCAATATTTTTTGAATATCACATTAAAATATTATTCATGCTGATTACTGAGATTTTTGGCATCCCCTTAAATTTTGCCCCCAGGGGAATGCCTCACTCTCTTCACCCTAATCCCAATGCTCCCTGGATGGGTAGTCTGACTACTCAGGTGGCTCTGACTGCATCTGGTCATCCAAACTCCCACTAAGCTGGCCTCTGGGGAGATTTTCCTATTCATCTGTGAGCCTGCTCAGGGCCACAGAGGGAAGTGTGGGAAGTGGGCCCTGACCACCCACCCCACAGATTCTGGGGTGTGCTCCCATATACCCAGTGGTACTTCACACAGTCTCAAACACAGGGTACAGGTTATCCATTTGGGACAGTTAATTAGTTCAACACATATATCCTGAAAGGTCAAGGCTCTCTGGGGAGACACGAGGTGCTTGCAGAAGGGACATCCTGGGGAGTAAAGGAGTTTGATGTACGTCAGGGACAAATCTTAACTTTATTGTACTTTTCCCTCTTTTATTCAACTATTTCTCTTTTAATTGGTTTAAAAATTATGCCATGAACATCTGTGTCCTTAACTCTTTGTCTATATTTCTAAGTATATCCCTAGAAAGAGCCCAGAAAGACTTGCTGAGTCAGTTAGAAGAAAGGCTTTTAAGGCCGCACCCATCACTTTGATCATCCATCCATCCCAGGTTCCCCTCTCCCAAATCTCTGTGAATGAGAAGAGATGATGGCAATTATAATCCCGTGAGTGTCTGCCTTTACTCAAAAGAGATGAGGGTGAGGGGAGAAAGGGGAAGAAACTTTGTTGTAAGACAAAGAAATAAAGTAATAAAGGGAAGATTTTAAAAGTGTGGGGGAAGACAGTCCAGTTGCTTTTTCAGGTCAAACCCACGGAGGGATTAGGATGCCTAAGAATGGAGGTAAGGGAGCAGGCAGATGAGAAATGCCAAGAAGTTGAGAAATTGGAAGTGAAGAAACACCTCATGGGGATTATATACTTTTAGTCTGGGTTTAGCAGATAGAAGAGGTAGAGATCAGCTCTTGGAAAAAACTCTGAAATGGAGAGCTGTTGTGTCCATGGGGTAAATGTTTCCCCTCTATACCCTTTCATTTGCTGATTTTTCAATTTTCTGCAAACGTATTCTGAAAATTCTGAACTGGCATTCCCCACCCATCACACAAAATCACAGGTGTCCTACATTTACATAGCACTTACTACAACACAAGCTTCTTTCAAACACTCTACTTTGTGAGGTAAGCAGGAATGGTTTTCTATATTCATTAGATTATCTCACCTGGCAGACCCAGAATGAAAACCAGGGCTTCGGATGGAGTTACAGGGTTGTGTTTACCACTCCCAGGTGTCATGTTTGTTCCCCAGAAAACTCGCAGTTCCCACAGCTTAGTTTCTTAGGCCAGTTTCTTAGGGGCAGTTTTCACTTTCTTTCCTCTTCCCTTTCTCTTTGTCTCCCTTGGAACCAAATGCAGGTGTGAGCACCAGGCCTCCAACCTCCTACCTCTGCTCTGTCATCCTCCTCTCTCCGACCTTCCAGGAAGGGGGCCTGAAAGGCAATGAAGAGCTGCTGCAAAGACGCATAGATAAGGGGAAATTCACAGAAGTGAAATGCATTCTAGGGATTGGGACACGTTTCCTGGGGGTAGGAAAGGAGAGGGAGGCTCCCTTGGTCTTGATGTTTGGCCCACAAAACCCAAAGATGCCATTTCTTAGCAAATGTCTTTAGCCACCCCCAATGTGTACTGAACCAAACCAGGACCAGGAGCATTTAGAAGTTTCATATGATTTATCTGAACAGTGTTGGTGCACCTTTAAAGGCATTTATAATTAGTTGGAAAGATTTGGTGAAATGGAGAAAGAAGGAAGTTGCGATTTGGCTAATTATCTGCTCAGATTCTTCCCCTGTAAAATAGGGGATTTAATTAGCTAAATGGTTCTAGCTCAGATGTTGAAAACAATTCATTTAGGACACTGAAATGAGTGCATAATAATTCTTGCACTAGAAGATCCATATAATTAACCATTCAATTTTCATTAATTTTTTTCTAAGTTTTACTATTATAAACAAAGATCTATTATGCATATCCTTAAATATTTGACCATATATGACAAATTTTTCATTTTTTAATCCAATATAATACATAAAATATAGCATTTCACTATTTTAAATTATGTTGCTTTTTTAAAAAATTTATTTTATTGAAGTATAGCTGATTTACAATGTTGTGTTAATTTCTGATGTTCAGTAAAGTGATTCAGTTTTTTATATATATATATATATTTATATATATATATATATATATTCTTTCTCATATTCTGTCCCATTATGGTTTATCACAGGATATTGAATATAGTTCTCTGTGCTATACAGTAGGACCTTGTTGTTTATCCATTCTATATATAATAGTTTGCATCTGCTAATCCCAAACTCCCAATCCATCCCTCACCCACTACCCCCTTCCCCTTGGCAACCACAAGACTGTTCTCTATGTGAGTCTGTTTCTGTTCCAGAGATAAATTCATTTTTTTTGGCTGCACCACGCGGCTTGCAGGATCTTAGTTCCCCGACCAGGGATCGAACCTGGGCCCAAGGCAGTGAAAGCGCCGAGTCCTAACTACTGGACCACCAGGGAATTCCCATTCGTGTCATATTTTAGATTCCACAGGAGTGATATCATATGATATTTGTCTTTCTCATTTACTTCACTTAGTATGATAATCTCTAAGTCCATCCATGTTGCTGCAAATGGCTTTATTTCATTTTTTTATGGCTGAGTAGTATTCCATTGTATATATGTACCACATCTTCTTTATCCAGTCATCTGTCAATGGACATTTAGGTTGTTTCCAAGTTTTGGCTATTGTAAGTAGTGCTGCTATGAACATAGGGGTGCATATATCTTTTCAAATTAGTTTTCTCTGGATATATGCCCAGGAGTGGGATTGCAGGATCATAGGAAACTCTATTTTCAGTTTTTTGTTTTTTTTAATTTAGAATGACTTTTTAAATATGTTGATTGCCCACTTATAGGAACACTTTCATTTTGGGGGTGCTATTTATCATTATCTGAATTTATTAATTTCTCTACCATTATAAATGCTCTCACTTTTTTCCCCAGCTTGTCATTTGCCCTTCAAGTTTTGTCCATGGTAACTATCCTGTATTAATGGCAGAGCAGTCTCTTTTCTGTGTTTATTTTTATGCTTGGAACCATCATCTTAGCCTGAGTGGGCATTCATATGCTGCCTGGTAACTAAGAAAACTAGGCTTTAAGAGAAGAAATATTGCCCAGGCCCTACATCTAGAAAGTGTGGGGCCAGAACTGAACGCCAATTCTACCTCAGGCTCTTCCCCTTATTCCTCAGCCTTTCTCTGATCAGCCGCCTGGCAGACGGATGCACAGGAGCCTGGGGAGAGAAAGGGAGGAGGGTGGCCAGGGAGTTGCTCATCTGAGAGGAGCAGGGGCATGGAACCTTGGCGAGCCAGCCTTTCAGTTGTGTATCCTAAATCATTTCCTTCCAAAAATACCAATTCCCTGGTTATTGTTGTTGTTGTTTTGGCCATGCCACTCACCTTGTGGGATCTTAGTTCCCCAACCAGGGATTAAATTGGGACCCAGGCAGTGAAAAGTGCTAACCACTGGCCCATCAGGGAATTCCCAAGATGTTGCCCCTGTTGAGGACAAATTTCCTGCAAAGAATATACGAAAAAATAGAGACAAAAAGCAAGAGGTAGTGTCTTTTATTTCTTTTGCATCTACAGGAAGCTTGGAAATGCTGAGGTCTTATTTCAGAGGAAGAACATCACTCACCAATCGTCTTAGCACGGGCACATTCTGTGGCCAGCTTTGTCATTGCATATAATAAATGGCTGGTGAATCAGTGTCTTCTCTCTCTACCACAACCTGACAAATATTAAGGACCAATTAATATTTATTAATGTATTCCAATGTGGATTTCACACATTGTAAGGTGTTATGGGGCAGAAAGACAGGAGAGCAGAGAGAAACCTTACCCTCTAAGTCAGTGCTCAGCCAAGCCTTCACGCTGGTCCATATGAACAGAGGACAGCCATAGAGTCCCCTGCCATGCATCTCTGCTCCTATCCCTTCGGGCCCCGGACCTGGGAAACCCAGCACATCCCCTCACAAAGAGACACAGAGGGGCAGTTCCTTGATGACCTCTGTGGGCACAGGGCAGCCTGGGGCTCTGCCCTCCAGCTCAGTCTGGCGGGAGTCACATCCCCTCTTTACCTAGGACTGTCATTTGGGAAGGAAAATGGGGGTGGGGTGGGGTTGTAAGCTAGAAAAATGTCTACTGGTCAAACCTGAGTAGTTTGGAGTCAAAATCTGAAGTGCTGATCCAAAGTTGGTGTAGATCCAACTTTAGACTCATCAGAGTGTGAGGCCTCCCTAGGCCTCACCTGACAAAGGGGAACGAGCCGGTGAATTGGGCTCACCAAAAAGCCACTGCACCGTCATTCACAAATGTCCTGGCAGTTTGTGTGTTGGCTCTTTCTTAACTTCACAGAATGGCAGGGTAGAAAGGAAGGTGAAATATGTGAATGGACATTTCTATGGACAAGCAGCCTGTGCTCAACCCCTGGTTCTTCTTAAATTCAGACTATGCAGGACAATTTAAGTCTCCCGGAGTTCATCTCTGACTTATACCAGATCCTTATTTATAAATTGGGTAAAGCTAACTTTTGCTGCTCTGTAACCTCAAAGTTATAGTCTTCCAAGTGAATGAGAGGGGTCTTTATGATTTCCCCAACCTTAGTCCCCGTGGCTAAGCAGATTTCCTCCATGCAGGTATGCTTCCCACCCTCTCCCTCTCCTTCTGTCTCTCGGCATGGATGGATCGGTAGTGGAGGGACCCAGGCAGCATTGTGTAAACTGGAGAGAAGAGATGCATTTCCTTCATCTTCCAGTTTCTCTCTCTACTCAGACGCATTCATTTTACATTGGGGTTTGCATTCAGCCCTGCAGGGTGAGTTGGGAGAGGAGGGCTTCCTTGCAGGAAACTGTTTGCCCAGGAGTCAGGGACATGCTCAGCGTCCAGAGAGAAGCCACACTTGGTTGGACACAGGGAGAAGCAAGGACTGGTCTGGGAGCACCGTGAAGGCCTGGTCAAGGGAAGTGGCCATTGTGTACACAGAGAAGAGGGAGGATCCATTCCAGGCACACAGCAATAGCCACAGTGACTCCTCATTCTTTATTGATTTTTGAGTATATTTCTACAAATCAGCCCTCACCCTATCCCTCAGTCCCTTCTAAGGTTTATAGAACAATTTAAGTGCTCCATGTTGATCAACCACAAAAGGCAGGATAGATGGACTTTTAAAGATCCTTTTTCCTCACATCTAAGGAAACCCCTTTGGTCCTCTGCCTCTCTTCCGTATCCCCTGATATGGACTTTATGCCCTTCCATCCTGACAACTTCATTTCCTGAGAAGTATGTCTAGGAGAGCTCTCCATGGCAAAATATACAAATCTTCAAATCCCTTTTCAATTTTGCATAATATTAAAAGTATAGATGAGCCCTAGTTGATTTAAACTGTCTTCTATCAACTCACACTTACTTAGGTTATTTCCACTGTTTTGCTGTAGCAAAGGCTTCAAGTGCTGTTCCCACTGCTGCAACGGCTGAGGGCTGTGGTGCTCTAGGGTCTCCCACCAAGGTCCTTTCTCAGATGTAGGGATGGAAACGGCTCCTGATGCTGGCAGGTGCCTTCACTGGATAGGGCTGAGGAGAAGCAGTATGGGAACAGGGCTTCTGGGACAGAGAGGGCTGAGGGGGTGAAGATGCTGGAGTGGGCAGAAGGGGCGAACAGGACCACGGTGGCGCCCAGGCCTCCGGGTTCTGGGACAGCAGTTGCTGGGGTGCCACCTCTGACTCCACAGCAGGCAGAGGCTGCCAGCTCCACCATGGTTGCTGTTCTCCAGAGGGAGGATGCTGCCCGCACCACTGCAGGCCCCAGTTCCCATGTGCCAGGAGCTGTCCAGGGTCCCCCAAATGAGTCTCTGCACTGCGGTTTTCCAGCTGTGAGAAGCGCTGTTGGGTAGTGTTAAGAACTTTGGGGCTGAAACCCGAGGAAAGAGACGAGTGGAGGTCTCCAGAAGGCTCATTAGCTGGGGTCTGCAGGTCAGGCGAGGCCATATTCACACCCAGGCCACCAGCATACCCCCAAAAAACAGCTTGACCAGAAGCATCTTCCGGCTTCCAGGAAAAAGAACTGGCATCTCTCTGGGCCACCAGAAGACCCTGCTGGCAAGGGCTGACGGGGGCACAGAGTCCACCTTGACTGGATCCTGGAACTAGAACACCGACTCCTCCCTGAATAGGTTCTGGAACTGGGGGTTGTGCCTCTTCCTTCTGGGTGTTCTTCAGAAGAACTCGAGCTCTCCTGTTCTGAAACCAGACCTAGGGGGGTGGGGGTGGGGGGAGGTGGAGAAAGGAAGAGAGAGACAAAGGGAGAGAGAAAAAAGACATTTTCCAATTAAGCCCAGTCCCATAATCATTGCCACCAAGTAGCATGTGACCTAAGGTTAAACAAGTGTCAAAACTACTAGAGTTTAGAATAAAAGTAAAATTCTTATCTAAGCTGATTCAAACCATTCAATGTGTGGTCCAGCCTTCTGGGCAAATCTCCCCAAAGCATCCACGTGCACATGTGCACAGACCCACACAGGTACACGCCAGGACACTGTGTGGAAGCGTCCAGAGTGAAACCCTGGTCCTCTCCCATTCACCTTTCCAATCCTTGCTTGCACTTTCACTCCTGCCCCTTCTCTTCTCTGCCAACTGCAATTCACCCTTTCTTATCCAGATTTTCTTTCAAATAAGCCTCCTCCCATGGGGGTGGGGGAAATGGGGAGATGCTGGTCAAAGGGTGCAAACTCTCAGTCATAAGATACACACGTTCTGGGGATCTAATGTATAACATGGTGATTATAGCTAATAATACAGTAACATATATTTGAAAGTTGCTAAGAGAATAGACCTTAAATGTTCCTGCCACAAAAAAGAAATGTTTACTATGTGATGGGATGGAGGTGTTAGGTAAGCTACAGTGGTAATCATGTGGCAATGCATAAGACAGAACCCCTCTGAGTAAAACCACTTTTCACCCTTAAGCCCCAGTTCAGTGTCAGTTCCTCTGTGAGTCTTTTCCCAACCTCACCTCGCACAGATGAGTCCTGAGAGCAGGACACCTGTTAGTCCTGCCTCCTCTCCTTTGCCCAAACACAGGAAGTCCTCCTCTCTCCCCATTTCCAGGCAGGCCTCCTCTAGTTTTGCGATATGGTTCCACTTCCCCCAGGGCTACTGTTTCTGCTGGTGGGCTCCCCTTCACCCCTCAGCTTGGTCCAGCTCAGCCAGGCCTCCCCTTTGCCCTTGGGAACACAACAGTGTCCTCTTCATAGGCCCAGCCACCAGGCAAGCCCTGAAGATGGAACACAGCAATAGGGGAACTACACAAACAACTCTCTTGCATCTTCTTTTCCCTTAGGAAAAACAACTCCTCCACGAAAATTGCAAGACAAAGGCCCAATCCTACAGGGGGGCATTCCCAGAACTCCAGCCTTGCACCCTCCTGTACACACCCAGGCCCCAGGGCAGGCACAGGGTGCAGGCTTGTACCTAAACTAATCCAGCTTTCTTCCTCCAGGGCCTTTTCAAATGCTAATCTGATTTTCAACCAGCAAATTTTGCCAGCCCCTCTGGACCTGATAGGGTGTCTCCCAGGTGCCCTCTTAGGGACACCCTATAGCTGAGCTATTTGAACTTTAGGTTTCCCATCTGACTCCAGGAGCTACTTGAACTGTAACCGGAACCCCAGAACCTTTTACTGAGCTACTAGGCCAGTGCTTTTGCCCCGTAAGTGGTCATGAAGTTGCACCTAGCTCACAGGATTGTTTGAGGCTTCAAGGAAATAATGACTGGCAAGCCTTCTGGTTTCGATCAAGTCCTTGTGGGCTGCCTGCCCCTCCCTCTGAGTGAGGTTCCCCAGGCCAGCTGATAAGAGGCCACTGCAAGGCTTTCAATTCTCTCTAAATCAAGTCACTGGCTTAGGGCCATCACAAGCTTTTCTGTACTCCAGTTCACTTTGGAACACCTGGGGTTGGGGGGGAGGTGTTCCATAGGAAAGATATGGAAATTAATTTGGAAAAATTCAGTTCAGGTTACCACTTCTAAAAATAGGAACTTACATAGCCCTCACCATTCAGGTTTATCTCTCATCCTAGTACTGGGTGTTTTCGGTAACCCTTCTTCCCTCTGGGCTGTGGTTTGTTTATCTCTGGAGTTAACATAGTTTTTTTTTGAAATATAAAATTCTTAAAAGAGCACCTGGCACATAGCAAACCTCAAGGGATGTTCATTCCCACTCCAGCGGCCGCAGACTCAGCCGCAGACTCATTCCACCATCATCAAGCACCTCGAAAAGTGCTGGGTAGGAAATGGTGGCAAGGGGGACCCCGGGAGCTGAGGCATGCTGTGGAGTGACTCAGACTCTTCAGCACAGGAGAACCACCTGGGGAGATTTCAGAACTCCCTGGGCCCAAGCTGAACCCCAACCATCAGTGTAGGGTGCAGGGCTGGGGGTCTTCGGCATGCTGGAATCACTTGACAGTTTAAAAACTTCTGCATGACGAGGGTCACACCCCCAGAGATTCTGGATCAAATTTTGCGATGGGATCCTGTTAGTCTAGGATTGAAAAGCACTGGTCAAGGACAGAGATTTCAATCCTGGCTACACATCACCTGGGAGGCTTTCCAAACAACCTGTGTATATTCCAGCTCCACTCTGAGAGACCTGAATTTCATTTAGGGCAGCAGTTCTCAAACTTGACCTCACACTTCAATCACCTAGGGAGCAGAGGAAGGGGTGTAAGATTCCCAGGCTGCACCCAGACCCATCCCGGCAGACTTCCTGGAGTTGGAACCGGGACCCAGTCCACTCACCCCTTCCAAGAGAGATTACAGCATGCCCCCAAGGCTGAGACTCAGAGGTCCAAATGATCCAAGACCCCTGGGACCTTTGGCCTCCTTTGGGGGATCCCTGTGAGATCAAAACCATTTTCTTGACAACACCCAGATGTGACCTGCCTCTGCCCTTTTGCCTACTTCCTATTCTCTCAGTGATTCCCAGAGGCCAGGAGACCTGCTGCAGCAAAGGGAATGCAAAGCAGAACTGAGAAGCCAACTTCCGGTTCTTGTACTGCCATTCCTCTCACTAAATCAATTTTCTGGCTTTGGGACTATGGTTGCTTTTCTTGAAAAATACTTAAGTTACCATGTAATGGGTTTATTATGGTTATTTTTAATGAATTAATTTTTTGATATTTCTCAGTTTCAATTTCTAACATGTTAAAAATTTGACAGATATAACCCACAGAAGCCAGTTTAGACTCCACCCATTGCGAGAGTAGTAACATAAATTACTAAACCTCTCTGACCTTTATTTTCCTAAACCAGTAAATGGGGATAATGCCTACCTCACAGGGATATTAAGAGGATTGACTTCAAAGTGGTTTTTTAAGCCAGTGTTAAAAACCGGCTGTTAATACACGTACTGGTTCCTTACCTAGACCCACCCTCCTGTCAAGGAGCACAGATTTATATTTTTACCTGGATTCTCGGCTCAGGAATCTGGGTTCGCTTGGCCAGATCTATTCTGACATTAATATCAGGGTAAGCGTCACTTTCAAAAGCCTCAATAAGAATCTTGTATTGGTTTTTGTCGAACTTGGTTCTCTTGCGCCTGCGGCCATCTTGGGGCCCTGGAACAGATCCAGAATAAGAAAAGAGACTTTCATCTCAGGCCTCACATTCAGGTTTACTCTTAACCCATCGACTTCCATGTGAGACCTGAGACTTGCTCCCTTAGTCCAGGTCAGTGTAGAACCTGCAACCTCCCAATGAGAAGGAATTTATTTCCAGGCATGAAGCTTAGGTTCCCGTTGCAGAGCTCTCTTGGGGCCGCTCCTGGGATTCTGCTCCTGGTGCCGGCACCCTCTGAGGAATCCCATGAAATATGGACACAGAACCTGCTCCCAACTCTCCCTCAGCTCCCAATTCAGGGGTTCCAGCCACACATCTTACTGATACCGCAAAAGTCAGTGCACTCCAAATAGTTCTGGGGGCATCTGCCATATAAACTATAATGACAACTCAATGCTTAGTTCCAGATACTGGCCTTGGCATGCCCAGATGTGTCAAGACTCCTACTAACATGTACCTACCACCTATGCAAGGACCCCAAATACACAGATATCAGGAGATGTCAAAAACTAAAACGAGGAAATTTCATCTGAGAGAAAAACCTAACATCGGGGAATTTCTATACATTAACATTTGTATTTCCCCTTGTGACCTGGAGAAGCTCCCCAGTCCTTAATTTTAGCTTTGGGCTCCCAAGTCCATCAAAGCTGGGCTCACCACTGACTCAGTTCTAAACAGAATTCACTCCATGATGAAAAATGGGCAAAATACCAGGCTCCAGTGAAGCTAGGCTCCCTTCCCCTCCCAGCCCGCCTCAGAGCAATCCAGTGCCGCCCCACCCTGCAGAGGGAACTTTCCACACTTCCGAATTAAGAAAGCACTGTATCGCCATGGATGCCTACTACCATCCTGAGCTCCTTCTCCAAGGCGGCTTTTTCAGGACCTGGTTTGGTTAGCCTTCCCCCTTTCCAAGTCTCAGCACCAAATGTCACAGTGAGCAGAAGACTTCAAACCACTCCAGGTGAGCCCTGCCGGGATCCCGTTGCCCTTTCTGCCGCTGGCGCAGGCCCTCCTCCCAAGGACTCACCCTTCGAAGACATGACGAGGATGCGCCTGGAGACGAGCAAGGAACTTCAGCGGGAACAGCCTCCCTCTCTCTAGGAGTCCTGTAGATGCACTGGAGGGACCCACCCTGTTAAGCCCCTTTTTAACACTTTGCAATGCCCCCTCCCTTAATGCTGTCTTCTCTGAAAGGAGTTCAGGGAGTGGCGCCACGGGCTCTTCCTTCCGGCTTCCCTTCAGAGCACAGGTTTTGGGAGCGCAGAGCTCCCAGGCCTTGGGGAGCTACTGAGACGTTGAGCACTGAGTCAGGGCTTAAGAAACAGACTTAAGGGACTTCCCTGGCGGTCCAGTGGTTGGGGCTCCATGCTCCCACTGCAGTGGGCGCGGGTTCTATCCCTGGTCAGGGAACTACAATCCCACATGCCCCGAGGCATGGTCCAAAAAAAAAAAAAAAAAAAAAGAAACATGATTTAAGATTGCCCTGCACAGCCGCAAAATAGCATAGGCCAGACCACACATGTCATCAAGGAGATTTGATGCCGTTGAGGGATACAACAGCAAATGAATTCATCACAGAGTGAAAAGACAACAAC
Source organism: Phocoena phocoena (assembly GCF_963924675.1). NCBI lineage: Eukaryota > Metazoa > Chordata > Mammalia > Artiodactyla > Phocoenidae > Phocoena > Phocoena phocoena. The sequence continues at coordinate 23,963,055 of NC_089224.1, forward strand.
CCCTTTGCACCCCACATGTGCCCCTCCTGCCCATCTGCAGTGCAGCTAGCATCCCCCAATAGCAAACATTGGGCTGAGTCACTCTTGCCTACTCATACGCAGTTACTAAGGAACTTGCCACTGCTGTTTCCTCATCCATACCCTCCGATTGACTTTTTGATCATGAAATGAGCTATTACAAAAGCTGCCACTATGCCTACCTAGTACATAGAAAGTGATGAGTCAAGATTTAGACTTAGGGTTTATGCTGTATATCAGGGCCCCCTTTTCTTGAATCCCAACAATTGATCAAGTCTCGAGGGGTTTTAGTAGCATGTAAACCCACAGAAGTAGAAAGGAAATAGTTTGAGAACTGCCCCCAAGCTGCAGGTATCAGGAGAGGAAGGGGTGGAAAGCTGCATGGCAATTGGTTTATCTCACTTTGGTGATTAGCAGGGTGGGACATTAGTTATGATCACATTTCAACCACCATAAAGTGTTTCCTTTCAAGCTCTATAGTTTTGTTTTTTTTACTTCTGGCTGAATTAATTTGCAATTAGTTGGATTACTTTGGGATTGCCTCAGAAAAATAAAGAAATTGTTTCCACCAAAGACTATCCTGAGCAGAAAGATTTAAATAGCAAGAGCAGCCTTGAAAAGATACAGTTGTTGAGAAGTAGAGTGGGAAGGATCCTTGAAAGTTGCCAAAAGGACAGCCTCAAAATGCCATATAAGGCTTTCCTGATGGTCTCCCAGGGAGAATTCCATCTCAGAAACCTGGTTCCTGCTCTGCAGTCCAGGAAGCTCAGAGACACATGGGCATCACCCTCCTGCTCTGCCCTGAGGTTGGTTCTGCTGGCCTGTCTCCCTCCTACAGAAAGGAGAAGCAGACTGAAAACCCAGAATGCTTCCAGTCCTGAAAGGTTCTCCATCTGCACCGGTTCTGGTTGAAAATTATCTCCAAAGCTGCGTGTCCATGAAGGACATACTCTGCTTGAATAGGTTCAGCATCAGAGATGCCTTCTGGGGCAGAAGGAACCACCTTACGTATATGATTGTCCCCACCCCTTCACCAAGGAACAATTATGCCAGCTCCAAGCAGTCGTACTTCCCCAACACACACAGCCCTGTGAGACCCCACAAGACACCCCTCAGCCCCACAAGATCCCACAACCACCCTGCAAAGACCCCAAACGACCCCACAACAACCCAACATGACTCCACACTACACCACACCATCCCACATGACGTCCAACAACCACCACCACCTCTTTCACCCTTGACACCTCGCAATTTATTTCTTGTTCCTAAGTTTGAGAAGACTACTGCACTTTCAGGGGATGGTGGGAGTGAAGCTTTGTGCAGGGAGGAGAGAGATGAATGGGAGGTGCAGAAGTGAGGAGACCCTGCAGAACTTGCAGGGGAACAGAAGGAGCTCTACACATGGGTGGACACGGGTTTTAGGAGAAACTTGCTTTAGAATGGGAGAAACCCAAGCGTTGTTATAGGAAAGCGTGGATCAAAGCAGAGATGAGATGACCTATGGTGTGATGTCACAAAAGGATGCATCCAGAGCTGAAGGGATCTGGATCTCTTCTCCGGGCCAAGCCCTGCCCATGTGTTAGTTGGTCCCCAGAACAGCTCTCACCCCCATTTCTTCAAGAGTGGAGGCCAAGCCCAGGTCCTTTGGAAGGTGCAGTCCTGGGATCCAAGCCAGTTTTGGCAGTAAACTGCTGCCCTGTTTCCTCCTCTGAAACAGGCTGTAAGGGTGTTTATGTCCAATACAGTGGCTGTGAGCCACATGTGCTATTGGGCACCTGAATGTGGCAAGTCCAAACTGAGATGTATTGTGAATGTAAAACACTGCATTTGGGGCACTCAGCACAAAACACAGGATGTGAAATAGTTCTGTCCATGAAAAAAATACTCAATAGCCAATATAAGAAAGAAATGGAAAATTTTATTCAACCCAACCTGAGGATTAATACCCAGGAGACAGTCTCTCAGAAAGCTCTGAGGACTGTTCCACCCATTAGAGGTAAAAGCAGTTATATAAGTTTTCAAGACCAAGGGTTAGACATCAGAGAAACATATTGACAGTTTACATAATCCAACAAGGCAAGTAGTGAGTCATTGCGACCTCTTAAAAGAATTGAAAAGGGAATGTTATTCCCTAAGGATTTACCCTGCTGGCACTGGGAGAAAATTGGTGGGTGTTTTTTTTTTAATGTATTTAATTAATTTTGGCTGCATTGGGTCTTTGTTGCTGTGTGCAGGCTTTCTCTAGTTGCAGTGAGTGGGGGCTACTCTTTGTTGTGGTGCACGGGCTTCTTATTGCAGTGGTTTCTCTCATTGTGGAGCATGGGCTCTAGGCATCTGGGCTTCAGTAGTTGTGGCACTTGGGCTCAGTAGTTGTGGTTCATGGGCTCTAGAGCGCAGGCTCAGCAGCTGTGGTGCATGGGCTTAGTTGCTCTGTGACACATGATATCTTCCCGACCAGGGCTCGAACCCATGTCCCCTGCATTAGCAGGCAGATGCTTAAACACTGTGCCACCAGGGAAACCCATTTGATGGGTTTTTTACTTAGTTTGTTTGTTTTTTTGTTGGTGAGCAGGCATTCCTGTGTCTTCTAAGGGGATCTAGTTTATGTAGAGTTCAGATGCACAATGCATACAAAGGGGATGGAATAGTGGCCCAAACAGCAGAGAAAATTTTATGTTCAATTTTTCTTGCCCTGCCTTAAAATAATTTTGTTTTATCAGCTCAATGATTTTTCTATCCATTACAGAATTGAAACAACATTTTTGACATATTGGGCAAAAAAAAATATATTATTAAAATCAATGTCACCTGTTTCTTCTTACCTTTTCAAGATGATTACTATAAAATTTTAAAATACATATATGGGGAGAGACCTTCAAGATGGTGGAAGAGTAAGAGGTGGAGATCACCTTCCTCCCCACAAATACATCAGAAATACTTCTACATGTGGAACAACCCCTACAGAACACCTATTGAACGCTGGCAGAAGACCTCAGATGTCCCAAAAGGCAAGAAACTCTCCACGTACCTGGGTAGGGCAAAAGAAAAAAACAGAGACAATAGAATAGGGACAGGACCTGCACCAATGGGAGGGAGCTGTGAAGGAGGAAAGGTTTCCACACACTAGGAAGGCCCTTCACTGGCGGAGACGCGGGTGGCGGAGGGGGCAAGCTTCAGAGCCACGGAGGAGAGCGCAGCCACCGGGGTGCGGAGGGCAAAGCGGAGAGATTCCCGCACAGCGGATCAGTGCTGACCAGCACTTACCAGCCCGAGAGGCTTGTCTGCTCACCCGCCATGGCGGGCAGGGGCTGGGAGCTGAGGCTCGGGCTTCGGAGGTCAGATCCCAGGGATAGGACTGGGATTTATGAGTGAACACAGCCTGAAGGGGTGCACCACAGCTAGCTGGGAGGGAGTCCGGGAAATGTCTGGACCTGCCTAAGAGGCAAGATACCATTGTTTCAGGGTGCATGAGGAGAGGGGATTCAGAGCAGTGCCTAAATGAGCTGCAGAGATGGGCACGAGCCACTGCTGTTAGCTCGGACCCCAGAGACCGGCATCAGACACTAAGGCTGCTGCTGCCACCACCAAGAAGCCTGTGTGCAAGCACAGGTCACTATCCACACCTCCCCTCCCGGGAGCCTGTGTAGCTCGCCACTGCCAGGGTCCCATGATCCAGGGACAACTTCCCTGGGAGAACACACAGCGCACCTCAGGCTGTTGCAACATCATGCTGGCTTCTGTGGCACATACACCTCCCACCTCCGGCCTGAGTGAGCTAGAGCCCCCTAATCAGCTGCTCCTTTAACCCCGTCCTGTCTGAGCAAAGAACAGATGCCCTCAGGCGACATACATGCAGAGGTGGAGCCAAATCCAAAACTGAACCCCAGGAGCTGTGCGAACAATGAAGAGAAAGGGAAATTTCTCCCAGCAGCCTCAGGAGCATTGGATTAAAGCTCCACAATCAACTTGATGTACCCTGCACCTATGGAATACCTGAATAGACAACAAATCAACCCAAAATTGAGGTGGTGGACTTTGGAAGCAATGATATATTTTTTTTCCCTTTTTCTCTTTTTCTGAGTGTGTATGTGTATGCTTCTTTGTGTGATTTTCCTGTACAGCTTTGTTTTACCATTTGTCCTAGGTTTCTGTCTGTCCGTTTTGGGTTTTTTTTTCCTGGTATAGTTTTTAGCGCTTGTTATCCTTGGTGGATTTGTTTCTTGGTTTGGTTACTCTCTTCTTACTTTGCTTTTTTCTTTTTTTATACTTTTGAATTTTTTTATTTTAATATATTTATTTTATTTTTCTCTTTCTTCCTTTCTTTCTTTTTTTCTCCCTTTTATTCTGAGCCGTGTGGCTGGCAGGGTCTTGGTGCTCTGGCTGGTGTCAGGCTGCTGCCTCTGAGGTGGGAGAGATGAGGTCAGGACATTGGTCCATGAGAGACTTCCTGGCCCCACATAATATCAAACAGCGAAAGCTCTCCCAGAGATCTCCATCTCAATGATAAGACCCAGCTCCACTCAATGACCAGCAAGCTACAGGGCTGCATACCCTATGCCAAACAACTAGCAAGACAGGAACACAACCCCACCCATTAACAGAGAGGCTGCCTAAAATCATCATAAGGTCACAGACACCCCAAAACACACCACTGGGTGTGGTCTTGCCCACCAGAAAGACAAGATCCAGCCTCATCCACCAGAACACAGGCAGCAGTCCCCTCCACCAGGAAGCCTACACAACCCACTGAACCAACCTTAGCCACTGGGGGTAGACACCAAAAACAACAGGAGCTACGAACGTGCAGCTTGCAAAAAGAAAACCCAAACACAGTAAGTTAAGCAAAGTGAGAAGACAGAGAAATTCACAGCAGATGAAGGAGCAAGGTAACAACCCACCAGACCAAAAAAATGAAGAGGAAATAGGCAGTCTACCTGAAAAAACATTCAGAATAATGATAGTAAAGATGATCCCAAATCTTGGAAATAGAATGGAGAAAATACAAGAAACATTTAACAAGGACCTGGAAGAACTAAAGAGCAAATAAAAAATAATGAACAACACAATAAATGAAATTAAAAATTCTCTAGAAGGAATCAAGAGCAGAATAACTGAGGCAGAGAAGAGATAAGTGACCTGGAAGATAAAATAGTAGAAATAACTACCACAGAGCAGAATAAAGAAAAAAGAATGAAAGGAATTGAGGACAGTATCAGAGACCTCTGGGACAAAATTAAATGCACCAACATTCGAATTATAGGGGTCCCAGAAGAAGAAGAGAAAAAGAAAGGGACTAAGAAAATATTCAAAGAGATTATACTTGAAAACTTCCCTCATATGGGAAAGGAAATAGTCAATCAAGTCCAGGAAGTACAGAGATTCCCATCCAGGATAAACCCAAGGAGAATGATGTCAAGACACATATTAATCAAACTATCAAAAATTAAATACAAAGAAAAAAGATTAAAAGCAGCAAGTGAAAACCAACAAATAACATACAAGGGAATCCCCATAAGGTTAACATTTGATCTTTCAACAGAAACTCTGCAAGCCAGAAGGGAGTGGCAGGACATATTTAAAGTGATGAAAGGGAAAAAGCTACAACCAAAGTTACTCTACCCAGAAAGGATCTCATTAAGATTCGATAGAGAAATTAAAACCTTCACAGACAAGCAAAAGCTAAGAGAATTCAGCACCACCAAACCAGCTTTACAACAAATGCTAAAGGAACTTCTCTAGGCAGGAAACACAAGAGAAGGAAAAGACCTATAATAACAAACACAAAACAATTAAGAAAATAATAATAGAAACATACATATTGATAACTACCTTAAATGTAAATGGATTAAATGATCCAACCAAAAGACATAGACTGGATGAATGGATACAAAAACAAGACTCATACATATTCTGTCTACAAGAGACCCACTTCAGACCTAAGGACACATGCAGACTGAAAGTGAAGGGATGGAAAAAGATATTCCATGCAAATGGAAATCAAAAGAAAGCTGGAGTAGCAATTCTCATATGAGAAAAAAATAGCTTTAAAATAAAGACTATTACAAGAAACAAACAAGGACACTACATAAGGATCAAGACATAAATGCAAGAAGATGATATAACATTTATAAATATTTCTGCACCCAACAAAGTAGCACCTCAATACATAAGGCAAATGCTAACAGCCATAAAAGGGGAAATAGACAGTAACACAATCATAGTAGGGGACTTAACACCCCACTTTCACCAATGGACAGATCATCCAAAATGAAAATAAATAAGGAAACACAAGCTTTAAATGATAAATTAAACAAGATGGACTTTATTGATATTTATAGGACATTCCATCTAAAAACAAGAGAATACAATTTCTTCTCAAGTACTCATGGAACATTCTCCAGGATAGATTATATTTTGGGTCACAAATCAAGGCTTGGTAAATTTAAGAAAACTGAAATCATTTCAAGCATCTTTTCTGACCACAATGCTATGAGACTAGATATCAATTATAGGAAAAAAAATCTGTAAAATATACAAACACATGGAGGCTAACAATACACTACTAAGTAACCAGGAGATCACTGAAGGAATCAAAGAGGGAATCAAAAAATACCTAGAAACAAAAGACAATGAAAACACAATGATCCAAAACCTGTGGGATGCAGCAAAAGCAGTTCTAAGAGGGAAGCTTATAGAAATAAAATCCTACCTCAAGAAAGAAGAAACAACTCAAATAAACAACCTAACCTTACACCTAAATCAAATAGAGAAAGAAGAACAAAAAAAGCCCAAAGTTAGCAGAAGGAAAGAAATCATAAAAATCAGATCAGAAATAAATGAAAAAGAAGTGAAGGAAACAATAGCAAATATCAATAAAACTAAAATCTGGTTCTTTGAGAAGATAAACAAAATTGATAAACCATTCACCAGACTCATCAAGAAAAATAGGGAGAAGACTCAAATCAATTGAATTAGAAATGAAAAAGGAGAAGTAACAACTGACACTGCAGAAATACAAAGGATCATGAGAGATTACTACAAGCAACTCTATGCCAATAAAATGGACAAACGGGAAGAAATGGACTAATTCTTAGAAAAGCACAACCTTCCAAGACTGAAAAAAGAAGAAATAGAAAATATAAACAGAACAATCACAAGCACTGAAATTGAGACTGTGACTAAAACTCTTCCAAAAAACAAAAGCACCGGACCAGATCCATTCACAAGCGAATTCTATCAAAAATTTAGAGAAGAGCTAACACCTATCCTTCTCAAACTCTACCAAAATATAGCAGAGTGAGGAACACTCCCAAACTCATTCTACAGGGCCACAATCACCCTGATACCAAAACCAGACAAAGATGTCACAAAGAAAGAAAACTACAGGCCAATATCACTGATGAACATAGATGCAAAAATCCTCAACAAAATACTAGCAAACAGAATCCAACAGCACATTAAAAGGATCATCTACCATGATCAAGTGGGGTTTATCCCAGGAATCCAGGGATTCTTCAATATATGCAAATCAATCTATGTGATACACCATATTAACAAATTGAAGGAGAAAAACCATATGATCATCTCAATAGATGCAGAAAAAGCCTTTGACAAAATTCAACACCCATTCTTGATAAAACCCTCCAGAAAATAGGCAAAAGGGAACTTACGTGAACATAATAAAGACCATATATGACAAACCCACAGCCAACATCATTCTCAATGGTGAAAAACTGAAACCATTTCCACTAAGATCAGGAAAAAGACAAGGTTACCCACTCTCACCTCTTTTTTTCAACATAGTTTTGGAAGTTTTAGCCACAGCAATCAGAGAAGAAAAAGAAATAAAAGGAATCCAAATCAGAAAAGAAGAAATAATTCTTTCACTGTTTGCAGATGACATGTTAATCTATATAGAGAATCCTAAAGATGATACCTGCAAACTACTAGAGCTAATCAATGAGTTTGGTAAAGTAGTTGGGTATAAAATTAATGCACATAAATCTCTTGCATTCCTACACGCTAATGATGAAAAATCTGAAAGAGAAATTAAGGAAACACTTCCATTTACCATTATAACAAAAAGAATAAAATACCTAGGAATAAACCTACCTAAAGAGATGAAAGACCTGTATACAGAAAACTATAAGACACTGATGAAAGAACTTAAAGATGATACAAATAGATGGAGTGGTATACCATGTTCTGGTATTGGAAGAATCAATATTGTGAAAATGACTATAATACCCAAAGCAATTTACAGATTCAGTGCAACCGTTATCAAACTATCAATGGCATTCTTCAGAGAACTAGAACAAAAAATTTCACAATTTGTATGGAAACACAAAAGATCCCGAATAGCCAAAGGAATCTTGAGAAAGAAAAATGGAGCTGGAGGAATCAGGCTCCCTGACTTCAGACTATACTACAGAGCTGCAATAATCAAGACTGGCACAAAAACAGAAATATATGTCAGTGGAAGAGGATGGAAAGCCCAGAGACAAACCCATGCACATATGGTCACATTATCTTTGTTAAAGGAGGCAAGAATATACAATGGAAGAAAGACATCCTCTTCAATAAGTGTTGCTGGGAAAACTGGACAGCTACATGTAAAAGAATGAAATAGCAAGACTTCCTAATACCATACACAAAAATAAACTCAAAATGGATTAAAGACCTAAGTGTAAGGCCTGACACTATAGAAGTCTTAGAGGAAAACATAGACAGAACAGTCTACAACGTAAATCACAGAAAGATCCTTTTTGACCCACCTCCTAGAGAAATGGAAATAAAAACAAAAATTAACAAATGGAACCTGGTGAAACTTAAAAGCTTTTGCACTGCAAAGGAAATCATAAGCAAGATGAAAAGACAACCCTCAAGATGGGAGAAAATATTTGCAAGTGAAGCAAGTGACAAAGGATTAATCTCCAAAATTTACAAGCAGCTCATACAGCTCAATATCAAAAAGCAAACAACCCAATCCGAAAATGGACAGAAGACCTAAAGAGACATTTCTCCAAAGAAGATATACAGATTGCCAACAAACATATACAAGAATGCTCAACATAACTAATCATTAGAGAAATGCAAATCAAAACTACAATGAGCTATCACCTCACACCAGTCAGAATGGCCATCATCAAAAAATCTACAAACAACAAATGCTGGAGAGGGTGTGGAGAAAACGGAACCCTCTTGCACTGCTGGTGGGAATGTAAATTGATACCACCACTATGGAGAACAGTATGGAGGTTCCTTAAAAAACTAAAAATAGAACTACCATATGACCCAGCAATCCCCCTACTGGACATATACCCTGAGAAAACCATAATTCAAAAAGAGTCATGTACCACAATGTTCATTGCAGCTCTATTTACAATAGCCAGGACATGGAAGAAACCTAAGTGTCCATTGACCGATGAATGAATAAAGGTGTGGCACATATATACAATGGAATATTACTCAGCCATATTAAGAAATGAAATTGAGTTATTTGTAGTGACATGGATGGACCTAGAGTCTGTCATACAGAGTGAAGTAAGTCAGAAAGAGAAAAAGAAATACCGTATGCTAACACATATATATGGAATCTAAAAAAAAAGAAAAGGTTATGAAGAATCTAGGACCAGGACAGGAATAAAGACACAGACGTAGAGAACGGACTTGAGGACACGGGGAGGGGGAAGGGTAAGCTGGGTCAAAGTGAGAGGGTAGCATGGACTTATATACACTACCAAATGTGAAATAGATAGCTAGTGGGAAGCAGCCACATAACACATGGAGATCAGCTTGGTGCTTTGTGACCACCTAGAGGGGTGGGAGGGAGATGCAAGAGGGAGGAGATATGGTGATATATGTATATGTATAGCTGATTCACTTTGTTATTAAGCAGAAACTAACACACCATTGTAAAGCAATTATACTCCAATAACGATGTTAAAAAATAAAAAATAATAAAATTACATATGCGGCTCACATTATATTTCTTAAGAGTCTGTGCCCTTAATTGCTATGCAGTACCTCTACACCTATGAGGTGCAGATAATGGGCAAGATCCTGAAGATAATTATATGAACAAGACAAATACTATTCCTTTATGGCTTCAGGAAGAGTCCATAATCCTCATGGGATAAGGCCAAGGTTCCAGATTCCTTTAGAGAATAATAGGGAAAAAGGCAAAAAAAAGTAAGGAAGTTTCATCTTTAGCTCCAAAGATATTTGACAGGTTGGTCTATCCCAGATTTTGTTTATTTATTTTTCAGTTGAAGTGTATTAGACACTCATAAGTTAATCAGTTTTCCCCACAAGAAATGGCAGTATTTGTAACATAGTTTTGAATATTAGTTGATTATTTGAGGTTAGTATTTTAAGAATCATGGCAAAAAAATTTTAAAAAGCATGACAGAGCAGTAGATGAAGATAGAGGAAAGAGAAGAAAAAAAAAAAAAAAGGATTGTGTGTGAGAGAGAGATGAATATTGACTGAGAGGGAATCAAAAATCCCGTTGCGGAGCACAGGCTCCGGACGTGCAGGCTCAGCGGCCATAGCTCATGGGCTTAGCCTCTCCGCGGCATGTGGGATCTTCCCGGACCGGGGCACGAACCCGTGTCCCCTGCATTGGCAGGCGGACTCTCAACCACTGCGCCACCAGGGAAGCCCCCCCAAAAAATTCTTTTCATTCATGTCTTCACAAAGACCTGTGTAAGACCCTCAGGACCATGCTTCCTGCACTTGGCTAAAATGAACTCCATCATTTTTTTCTCTCTCTTCCCTTCTCCCCTTGCCCCATTCTCTCCCTTTCATTCCAAGGGGTGGAGTGTGACATTAGTATCAGGTAGATTTTGTTGTGATTCTGGCTTCTCCCTTCCTAGCTCCCTGAAATTGAAATATTTAGAAAAATTCTCTAAACTTCATTTTTCTTATGTGAACAACAGAAATAACTATACTTGCTGCATCATTGGGTTATCATGTAAAGTGCCTTCCTTAGGCTCTGGCACGTGTTAAGTACTTACTAAACATTAGCTATTTTATTTTCTTCAAAAGTCTGAGGACCAATGAATTAATGCCCTCACTTTATGCTTGAAACTTCCCTGATCCAGAGACCACAGGGAAGAAAGATCAGCCTGAGCAGACAAGGGATTATGGATGATATCCTGTGGCCCTTCGGGGGGTTCTAGCCATTTCAATTCTTGACTAAGCAAAGGATCCAGGTCTTCCTCCCTTAACTCATTAAAAATAACTACAGGGCACATAGCTGTGCTAGGGCTGCTTAAGGGAAAAGACAACACTGGATGGAGCTGTTTTGTAGCACAAAGAACTACAAAGAAATCTGGGATTTAAAGATTTAGAAGACTTGGGAGTACCGGGGCAGCTGCCACCAAGTCCGGATCCGATGCTGCCAATCGCCCGCCTGATGTGTACTCTATTTAATACAAAAGAAGCCTATAATGGAGGAATAGAGAAATAAAAAAAGACATGGAAAATAAATAGCAATTGGTAGATGTAAATCCTACTTTATGAATCATTACAACAAATGCAAATGAATTAAACATTCCAACCAAAAGGGAGAGATTGGCAGAATGGATTTTTTTCAAAAACATGTTCCAACTATAAGCTGTCTACAAGAGATTCACTTTAGAAAGTTAAAAGATAGGAAAAGATACAGCATGCAAATAGTAACCAAAAGAGAGCAAAGTGGGGACTTCCCTGGTGGCACAGTGTTAAGACTCAGTGCTCCCAATGCAGGGGCCCTGGGTTCGATCCCTAGTCAGGGAACTGGATCCCAAATGCATACTGCAACTAAGGAGCCAGTGAGCCACAACTAAGGAGCCCGCCTGCCACAACTAAGATCCTGTGCAACCAAACAAATAAATAAATATCTTTTAAAAAAGAGAGAGAGAGAGCCAAGTGGTTATACTAGTGTGAGTCTTAAAATAGTATGAGTCTTAAAATAGACTTTAAGACAAAAATTGTTATTGGAGACAAAGGACATTTTATAGAGGTATTTAAGGAAATAAATGGGTCAATCGAATAAGAAGAATAACAATTATATACACATATCCACCTAATAATAGTCCTAAAATACATGAAACAAAACCAGACATAATTGAATGAAGAAATACATATTTCAACAATAAAAGTTGAAGACATCATGCCCCACTTTCAATAACAGATAAAACAACTAGGCAGAAGATAAGCCAGGAAGTAAAAGACTAGAACAACACTAAAACCCAATTCAACCTAACAGACATCTGTAGAAGAGTCCACCAACCAACAGCTGAATGCAACTTTCTTCTCAAGTGCACATGGAATATTCTCTCTCCAGGATAAACCATATGCTAGGTTATAAAATAGTCTCAATAAATGTAAAATGATTGAAATTACACAAAATATGTTCTGAACCCATAATGGAATGAAATTAGAAATCAACAGAATATAATTTTTCAAATTTATAAATATGTGGAAATGAAACACACTCCTAAATAACAAATATTTCAAGAAGAAACACAAGGAAAATGAGAAAATGCTCTGATATTGTTGAAAAAAGATATACAACATACCAAAACTTAAGGGACGCAGCAAAAGCAGTACTTAGAATGAAATGTATAATTGTAAATGCCTATATTTTTTAAAAAAGAAAGATCTAAAATCAATAACTTATACTTCCATCTTAAAACACTGAAAAAATAGTAGCAAAATAAACCCAAACCAAGCTGAATAAAGAAAATAATAAGGATTAGAGAGAAAATGAATACAACAGAGAATAAAAAACCAATAGAGGAAATCAACAAAAAAAAGTTGGTTATTGAAATAATCAATAAAACTGACAAACATTTAGTACAGCTAGCCTGACCAGGAAAAAGAGAGAAAATTCAGAATACTCTAATCAAGAATGAATGTGGTGACAGTTGTTAAAACTCTTAGAACTGGGGCTTCCCTGGTGGCGCAGTGGTTGAGAGTCCACCTGCCGATGCAGGGGATGCAGGTTCATGCCCCGGTCCGGGAGGATCCCGCATGCCGTGGAGCGACTGGGCCCGTGAGCCATGGCCACTGAGCCTGTGCATCCGCAGCCTGTGCTCTGCGACGGGAGAGGCCACAACAGTGAGAGGCCCGCGTACCGCATTAAAAAAAAAAAAAAAAACTCTTAGAACTGTACACCAAAAGGAGTGAATTTACTGTATATAGTAACAAACAAACAAAAACAGCAGCCTGGACTTTCCTTAAGAAATTGCAAGTACAAATAAGTATAAGTTTCTTTTAGTGAGAAGAGTATTATAAATCCACATAAATCAAAAACTCCTAAAAGGCGGCCCTTGGACAGCATGATGGGTCTAGATCCCTCCTGTATACTAAAACACTTCAAATTCTACACTTACTAGCGGTAGAGATTAAGCAGTACAGAAGCGTAAGCTGTGCAGAAGATGGCCCACTTCATGGATAGAAAAGACCCTGTAAGTCAGCACGGACATAAGGGCTATACTGAATTCCCCATTATGAGCAAGTAAATTATACCAAGAGTTTATAACCTACTCGTTGGTTGGAATTAATTAATTATTGACTCATTCCTCCTGAAATTTTTTCTGACACAGCTGATTTATTTACAAACTGTGACTTCAGATGTTACCTTGTGCTTGTTAGGAATTTCCTATCAGGTTCCAGAGAATTAAAGAAAGGGAGAGGAGAGGACTTCCGTGGTGGTGCAGTGGTTAAGAATCCACCTGCCAGTGCAGGGGACATGGGTTTCAGTCTTGGTCTGGGAAGATTCCCACATGCCACAGAGCAACTAAGCTACTATGCCACAACTACTGAGCCTGTGCTCTAGAACCCGCAAGCCACAACTACTGAAGCCTGTGCACCTAGAGCCTGTGTTCCACAACAAGAGAAGCCACCGCAAAGAGAAGCCCGCACACCACAAGTAAGAGTAGCCCCTGCTCACCGCAACTAGAGAAAGCCTGCACGCTGCAACAAAAACCCAACGCAGGCCAAAAAAAAAAAAATCAGTAAAATAAATAAGTAAATAAATTAAAAAAGGGAGAGGAGAGATTTCCATTTCCCCATTTTCTATGACCCTTACTTACGTTTTCACTAAGTATGGGAATGTATCAGTTTGGCATCCAGGAATAAAACCAATTCATTCAATATTATTCCACAAAGGACAAAATCTATAAACAAATAAAAAATCTTAGCTGTAAAAAAAAAAATGAATGAATGAAAAACATCACTACTGACCTAACAGATGTAAAAAAAAAAAAGGATTATATTGGAATACTGTGAACAATTGCATGGCAAAAGAAATTAGATAACCCAGATGAAATAGACAAATTTACAGAAAGACATGGACTCCTGAAATTGTTCAAGAAGAAAAGAAATTTTGAATATATACATAGCAAGTAATTAATAATATAAAACTTCCAACAAAGAAAAGCCCAGGAATAGTTTCACTGGTGCATTCTCTGAAATGTCTAAAGAATTAACTGCACTCCTTCACATATTTCAAAACATAGAAGAGGGCTTCCCTGGTGGCGCAGTGGTTGAGAGTCCGCCTGCCGATGCAGGGGACACGGGTTCGTGCCCCGATCCGGGAAGATCCCACATGCCGCAGAGCGGCTGGGCCCGTGAGCCATGGCCGCTGAGCCTGCGCGTCCGGAGCCTGTGCTCCGCAACGGGAGGGGCCACAACAGTGAGAGGCCCGCGTACCGCAAAAAAAAAACAAAAAAAAAAAACAAAAAAAAAACATAGAAGAGAAGGGAACACTTTCCAACATATTTTATGAGTCCAGTATTACCCTGATACCAAAATCAGACAAAGATATCAGAAGAAAACTATAAACTAATATCCTTTATGGATAAAATGGATATGGATAATGAAAATGGACTTTAAAAATCTTCAACAAAATACTGGCACAGCAAATCAAGAACGTATAAAAAAGATTATATCAAAATAATGAGAAGACAAACCACAGACTAGAAGAAAATATTTGCAAAAGACAGCTGATAAAGCACTGTTATCCAACCTGATTTTAAAATGGGCAGAAGATCTGAGCAGACAATTCACCAAAGAATATATACAAATGACATATGAAAAGATGCTCTACATCAAATGCCATTAGGAACTGCAAATTAAAACAACAATGAGGATACCACTACACACATATTAGAATGGTGAAAATCCAAAACACTGACAACACCAAATTCTTGTGAGGATGGAGAGCAAGAGGAATGCTCATTCATTGTTGATGGTAATGCAAAATGATACTGCCACTTTGGAAGACAATTTGGTAGTTTCTTACAAAACTAAACATACTCTTACCATTCAGTTCAGCAATTGTGCTCCTTGGTATTTACCCAAAAAAGTGGAAAACTTAATTCCACAAAAACACCTGCACGTGGATATTTATAGCAGCTTTGTACCATAATTGCCAAACCTTGGAAGCAACCAAGATGTCCTTAAGTAGGTGATTGGATAAATAAACTGTGGTATATCCAGACAATGGAATATTATTCAGTGCTAGAAGGAAATGAGCTACCAAGCCACAAAAAGGCATAGAGGAAATTTAATTGCATATTACTAAGTGAAAGAAGCCAATTACTGAGTGATTCCAACTATATGATATTCTGGAAAAACCAAGACTATGGAGACAGTAAAAATTTCAGTGGTTGCCAAGGGCTGGGGCTAAGGGAATGAATAGAATGAGCACAGGGGACTTTTAGGCAGTGAAATAATTATATATGATACTATAGTGGTGGGTGCATGCCATTATACATTTGCCAAAATCCGTAAAATATACAACACCAAGAGTGAACCTTAATGTGAACTATAGACTTTAAATGATAATGAAGTGTCAATGTTGGTTCATTAAATGTAGTAAATGTACCACTCTGGTGCAGGATGTTGATGGTGGGGGAAGCTGTGTGTGCAGAGCCCAAGGAGTATAAGGGAACTCTCTATACTTTCTGCTCAGTTTTGCTGTGAACCTAAATCTTCTCAAAAAATAGAGTATCTGTGTGTCTGTGTATGTGTGTTTGTGTTTAAAAGACTATACACAGCAACCAACTAGGATTTGTCTCGGGAATGCAAAGTGTTCAACATAAGAAAATCAATAAATGTAATATATCATATCAATAAGGGACAAATCTCACATGCTAATTTCAACAGACACAGAAAAAAGCACTTGACAAATCCAAACCCTTACAGGATAAAAATATTCAACAAAATAAAAATAGGAGGGAACATCCTAAACCTAATAAAGGCATCTATGGAAACCCCACAATTAACATCATACTTAATGGTGAAAGACTGAAAATTTCCTCCCTAATATCAGGATCAGGACAATAATGTCTGCTTTCTCCACTTACATGCAACATTTTACTGGAGGTTCTAGCCATGGAAATCAGATAAGAAGAAGAAACAAAAGGTACCCAGATTAGAAAGGAAGAAGTAAAACTATCTCTATTTGTAGAGGATATGTCATTGTATATAAAAAATACTAAGGAATCCACAAGAAAACTATTAAGCTAATAAAGTTCATCAATGTTGTAGGACACAAGATCAATATACAAAAATCAGTTGTATTTCTATAAAGTAGCAATAAACAATCTGAAAATAAAATTAAGAAAACAGTTCTATTTACAATAGCATAAATTGAATAAGCTTCTTAGGAATAAATTTAACAAAAGTAGCACAAGACTTATGCACTGAAAACTAGCAAAAAAAAAAAAGAAATTAAAGAACATCTAACTAAATAAAATGATATCCTGTCTTCATGGGTTAGAAGATTTAATATTGATGGCAATACTCCCCAAATTATGTACAGATTCACTACAATCCCTACAAAATTGACTTTTTCCCCCACAAATTAGCAAGCAGATCCTAAAATTCATATGGAAATGCAAGGGAACCAAAATAGCCAAAACAATCTTGAAAAATAGGAATATAGTTTAAGGATTCACATTTCCCAACTTCAAAACTTACTACAAAGCTACTGTAATCCAGACTAGGGGATACTGGCATAAGGACAGACATATAAATCAGCAGAGTAGAATTGAGACTCCAGAAATAAATCCAATCATTATGGGCAGCTGATTTTTTTTTTTTTTTTGCGGTACGCGGGCCTCTCACTGTTGTGGCCTCTCCCGTTGCAGAGCACAGGCTCTGGACGCGCAG
This sequence comes from Phocoena phocoena, assembly GCF_963924675.1. Lineage (NCBI taxonomy): Eukaryota > Metazoa > Chordata > Mammalia > Artiodactyla > Phocoenidae > Phocoena > Phocoena phocoena. Next base: position 23,980,245 of record NC_089224.1, read on the forward strand.
GCTCAGCGGCAATGGCCCACGGGCCTAGCCGCTCCGTGGCATGTGGGATCTTCCCGGACCGGGGCACGAACCCATGTCCCCTGCATTGGCAGGTGGACTCTCAACCACTGCACCACCTGGGAAACCCTGGGCAGCTGATTTTTGACAAGGGTTCTAAAAAAATGCAAAAAGAGAAGAAGAGTCTTTTCACAAATCCTGATGGGACAACTATATATCCTCATGTGCAAAATAATGAAGTTGGACCTCTACCTCACACTATCTATAAGAGATGGATGAAAGACCTAAGTGTAAGCTAAACCTATGGAACTCTTAGAAGAAAATATAAGCATAAACCTTTGTGATCTTGGATTAGTCAATGATTCCTTAGATATGCTACCTAAAGCACAAGCAACCAAAGAAAAATATAGATAACCTGAACTTAGTAAAAAAAATTGTGCTTCAAAGGATGCTACCAAGAAAGTGAAAAAAAAAACACAAAAAAACAACACCTGAGTGGAAGAAAACATTTGCAAATCATATATTTGAGAAGAGTCTAGCATCCAGAATACATAAAAAACTCTTACAAGTCTACAGTAAAAACACAAATATCCCAAACACAAATTTCTCCAAAACACAAATTTCTCCAAAGAAGATATACAAATGGCCAACAAGCAAGTGAAAACAACCAACATCATTGGTTATTAGGAAAATACAAATAAAAACCAGAGTGAGATACCACTAGGATGGCTGGAATAAAAAAGATGGTTAATAACACATGTTGGTAAGGATGTGGAGAAATTGGAATCTCATACATTTCTGGTGGGAATGTAAACTGTTGAAGTTGCAGCTACTTTGGACAACAATGTGGCAACTCCTCAAAAAGTTAAACATAGTTAACATATGATCCAGCAATTCCACTCCTACAAATACAGCAAAGAAAATTGAAAACATAATTTCACACAAAATCTTGTACATGAGTATTCATAGCAGCATTCGTCAGAGTCAAAAAGTGGAAACAAATGTCTATCACCTGATGAATGGATAAACAAAATGAGGTATATCTGTATAGCAGAATATTATTCAGCCATAAAATGGAATGAGTACTAATGCAAGTTACAACATGGATGAACCTTAAAAACATTATGCTACATGAAAGAAGTCAGACACAAAATGTCACATATGTATGATTTCATTTATATGAAATGTCCAGACTAGGAAAATTCACAGTAATAGAAAGTATGTTAGTGGGTGTCAGGGGCTGGGGCGAGAAGGGAGTGGCAAGTGAGTGCTAATTGGTATTGGATCTTATGGAGTGTGTTGAAAATATTCTGGTTTAGATAGTAGTGTTGGTTGCAGTCTTGTGGACATATTAAAAATCTTGTGAATATATGAAAAATGACTTAATGTACATATTAAAAGGGGAAATTTTATGGTATGTGAATTATATCTCAATTTAAAACATGAACATTTGACCATACTTGTGTTGGTCTATTCATGGACTCTATTCTATTTCATTGATTTATGGGTCTATTTGTCTGCCAGTATCACACTGTCTTGATTACTATAAATATATACAACTCCATAAAATTGGGTAGGGTGATTCTTCAAACTTTATTCTTCATTTTCAAAACTTTTAAAAATAACTGTTCCAGTTTCTTTGCCTTCCCACAAAATCTGATAATCAGTCTATAGACATCTACACAAAATACTATAGGTATTTTGTTGATAGTGTCGTTCTTCCATACCCTTGCTGCTTTTATCTGGTGGTTCTATTGATGACTGTGAGATGAGTGTCAAAATCTCTGCCTATAATTGAACGTGTGTCTGCTTCTCTTTTCAGTCCTATCAGTTCTGTTTTTTGGTGCATACACATTTTGGATTATATTTTCTTAGTGAATCGACCCTTTCATCATTATCATCTCTCTCTTTGACGCTGGTAATTTTCTTTGTTCTGAAGTCCATTTTGTCTCACATTAATATAACCACTCCGGCTTTCTGTGATTAATGATATTAATCACAGAAATCACAATAATGATATTACTGTTTTAATGATATATTTTTAGAGGAAACTTTAAAATTTAGAATAGTTTTAGATTTACAGAAAAATTGCAAAGATAATACAGCTTGCATATACCTCACATCTAGTTTCTTCTATTAACATTTTGTATTAGTATGGCATATTTGTGACAATTAATAAATGAATATTAATACATTAGTATTGACTAAAGTCCACACTTTATTCAGGTTTCCTTCGTTTTTTAAAAAATTAATTAATTTATTATTTATTTATTATTTTTGACTGCATTGGGTCCCCGTTGCTGTGAGCAGGCTTCCTCTAGTTGCAGTGAGTGGGGGTTACTCTTCATTGCAGTGTGTGGGCTTCTCATTGCGGTGGTTTCTCTTGTTGTGGAGCACAGGCCCCAAGCACACGGGCTTCAGTAGTTGTGGCATATGGACTCAGCAGTTGTGGCTCATGGGCTCTAGAGCACAGGCTCAGTAGCTGTGGCACACAGGCCCAGCTACCCCGCGGCATGTGGGATCTTCCTGGACCAGGGCTTGAACCCTTATCCCGCACACTGGCAGGCGGACTCCCATCCACTGCACCACCAGGGAAGTCCCTAGATTTCCTTAGTTTTTACCTAAAGTGTTTTTTCTGTTTCTAGTATTCTGTCTAAAATACCAAGTTACATTTAGTTTCCTTAGGCTCCTCTTGGCTGAACTGTTTCTCAGACTTTCCTTGGTTTTGAAGACCTTGACAGTATTGAGGAGTGTTGGTCACCTATTTTGTAGAATGTACCCTATTTGGGATTTGCCTGATGTTTCCTCATGATTAGATGGAAGTTATAGGATTTGGGGAGGAAGACCACAGATGTAAAGTGCCATCTCTTCACGTATCAATGGTACATACTATCAACATGACTTATCCTTAGTGATGTTGACCTTAGTCTCCTGGCTGAGGTGGACTCCTGTCAAATTTCTTCACTGTATAGTCTGTTTATTCCCTTTCCATATTGTCCTCTTTGACAGTATGACACAATGTACAGCCCACAGTTAAAAAGTGGGGAGTTATACTGCACCTCCTGAGAGCAGAGTACCTATATAGGTTATTGGGAATTCTTCTGTAAAGGATACTTTCTATTATCCTTCCTTCCTTCCTTCCTTTCTTTCCTTCTTTCTTTCTTTCTTTCTTTCTTTCTTTCTCATTTATTTATTAATATGGATTCATGGATATTTATTTTATTCTTTGGGTTATAACCCAATACTACATTATTTATTTTCTTGGTCAAATTGCTTCAGCTTTAGCCATTGGAAGCTCTTTTTGTTGGCTCATGTAGACCTTATTTATTTATTTAGAAGTTTCTTTTTTAGTTTTTTGAAAGTCTGTCTTTAATATTTTATATATTTATTTTTCTTTTTTTAAAAAAATCTTTATTGGAGTATAATTGCTTTACACCAATAATGATGTTAGTTTCTGCTTTATAACAAAGTGAATCAGCTATACATATACATATATCCCCATACATCCTCCCTCTTGCATCTCCCTCACAACCTCACCATCCAACCCCTCTAGGTGGTCACAAAGCACCAAGCTGATCTCCCTGTGCTATGTGGCTGCTTTCCACTAGCTATCTATTTTACATTTGGTAGTGTATATATGTCCATGTCACTCTCTCACTTCATCCTAGCTTATCCTTGCCCCTCTCCATTTCCTCAAGTCCATCCTCTACATCTGCGTCTTTATTCCTGTCGTGCCCCTAGGTTTTTCAGAACTTTTTTTTTTTAGATTCTATATATATATGTGTTAGCATACGGTATTTGTTTTTCTCTTTCTGACTTACTTCACTCTGTATGACAGACTCTAGGTCCATCCATCTCACTACAAATAACTCAATTTCATTTCTTTTTGTTGCTGAGTAATATTCCATTGTATATATGTGCCACATCTTCTTTATCCATTCATCGGTCGATGGACACTTAGGTTGCTTCCATGTCCTGCTTACTGTAAATAGAGCTGCAATGAATATTGTGGTACATGACTCTTTTTGAATTATGGTTTTCTCAGGGTATATGTCCAGTAGGGGGATTGCTGGGTCATATGGTAGTTCTATTTTTAGTTTTTTAAGGTACCTCTATACTGTTCTCCATAGTGGCTGTATCAATTTATATTCCCACCAACAGTGCAAGAGAGTTCCCTTTACTCTGCACCCTCTCTAGCATTTATGGTTTGTAGATTTTTGATGATGGCCATTCTGACTGGTGTGAGATGATACCTCACTGTAGTTTTGATTTGCATTTCTTTAATGGTTAGTGATGGTTGAGCATCTTTTCGTGTGTTTATTGGCAATCTGTATATCGTCATTGGAGAAACGTCTATTTAGGTCTTCTGTCCATTTTTGGATTGGGTTGTTTGTCTTTTTGGTATTGAGCTGCACGAGCTGCTTGTAAATTTTGGAGATTAATCCTTTATCACTTGCTTCATTTGCAAATATTTTCTCCCATTCTGAGGGTTGTCTTTTCATCTGGTTTATGGTTTCCATTGCTGTGCAAAAGCTTTTAAGTTTCACTAGTTCCCATTTGTTTATTTTTGTTTTTATTTCCATTTCTCTAGGAGGTGGGTCACAAAGGATCTTGCTGTGATTTATGTCGTAGAGTGTTCTGCCTGTGTTTTCCTCTAAGACTTTTATAGTGTCCAGTCTTACTTTTAGGTCTCGAATTCATTTTGAGTTTATTTTTTTTATGGTGTTAGGGAGTGTTCTAATTTCATTCTTTTACATGTAGCTGTCCAGTTTTCCCAGCACCATTTATTGAAGAGGCTGTCTTTTCTACATTGTATACTCTTGCCTCCTTTATCAAAAATAAAGTGACCATATGCACTTGGGTTTATCTCTTGGCTTTCTATCCTGTTACATTGATCTATATTTCTGTTTTGGTGCCAGTACCATACTGTCTTGATTACTGTAGCTTTGTAGTACAGTCTGAAGTCCAAGAGCCTGATTCCTCCAGTTCTGATTTTCTTTTCTTTTTCTTGAATTTTTGAATTTTATTTAATTTATATTTTATACAGCAGATTCTTATTAGTTATCCATTTTATACATATTAGTATATATATGTATCAATTCCAATCTGCCAATTCATGACACCACCCCCACAACCCCTGCTGCTCTGCCCCTTGGTGGCCATACGTTTGTTCTGTACATCTGTGTCTCAATTTCTGCCCTGCAAACTGGTTCATCTGTACCATTTTTCTAGGTTCCACGTATATGCGCTTATATATGATATTTGTTTTTCTCTTTCTGACTTACTTCACTCTGTATGACAGTCTCTAGATCCATCCACGTCTCTACATATGACCCAATTTCGTTCCTTTTTATGGCAGAGTAATATTCCATTGTATATATGGACCACATCTTCTTTATCCATTTGTCTGTTGATGGCATTTAGGTTGCTTCCATGACCTGTCTATTGTAAATAGTGCTGCAATGAACATTGGGGTGCATGTGTCTTTTTGAATTATGGTTTTCTATGGGTATATGCCCAGTAGTGGGATTGCTGGGTCATATGGTAATTCTATGTTTAGTTTTTTAAGGAACCTCCATACTGTCCTCCATAGTGGCTGTATCAATTTACATTCCCACCAACAGTACAAGAGGGTTCCCTTTTCTCCACACCCTCTCCAGCATTTTTTGTTTGTAGATTTTCTGGTGATGCCCTTTCTAACTGGTGTGAGGTGACACCTCACTGTAGTTTTGATTTGCATTGTCTCTAATAATTAGTGATATTGAGCAGTTTTTCATATGCTTCTTGCCCATCTGTATGTCTTCTTTGGATAAATGTCTATTTAGGTCTTCTGCCCATTTTTGGATTGGGTAGCTTGTTTTTTTAATATTGAGCTGCATGAGCTATTTATATATTTTGGAGATTAATCCTTTGTCAGTTAATTCATTGGAAAATGATGTGATCTATCCTGGAGAATGTTCGGTGTGCACTTGAGAAGAAAGTGTAATCTGCTCTTTTTGTATGGAATGCCCTGTAAATATCAATTAAACCTATCTGGTCTATTGTGTTATTAAAGCTTGTGTTTCCTTATTAATTTTCTGTTTGGATGATCTGTCCATTGGTGTAAGTGAGGTGTTAAAGTCCCTCAATATTATTGTGTTACTGTTGATTTCGTCTTTTATAGCTGTTAGCAGTTGCCTTCTGTATTGAGGTCCTCCTATGTTGGGTGCATATATATTTATAATTGTTATATCTTCTTCTTGGACTGATCCCTTGATCATTATGTAGTGTCCTTCCTTGTCTCTTGTAAACATTCTTTATTTTAAAGTCCATTTTATCTGATATGAGTATTTCCACTCCAGCTTTCTTTTGATTTCCATTTGCATGGAATATCTTTTTTCCATCCCCTCACTTTCAGTGTGTACGTGTCCCTAGGTCTGAAGTGGGTCTCTTGTAGACAGCATATATATGGGTCTTGTTTTTGCATCCATTCCGCAAGCCTGTGTCTTTTGGCTGGAGCATTTAATCCATTCACATTTAAGGTAATTATCGATATGTATGTTCCTATTACCATTTTATTAATTGTTTTGGGCTTGTTTTTGCAGGTCCTTTTATTCTCTTCTGTTTCCCACTTAGAGAGTTCTTTTAACATTTCTTGTAGAGCTGGTTTGGTGGCTCTGAATTCTCTTAGCTTTTGCTTGTCTGTAAAGCTTTTCATTTCTCCATCGAATCTGAATGAGATCCTTGCTGGGTAGAGTAATCCCGGTTGTAGGTCCTTTCCTTTCATCACTTTAAATATGTCATGCCACTCCCTTCTGACTTGTAGAGTTTCTGCTGAGAAATCAGCTGTTAACCTTATGGGAATACCCTTGTATGTTATTTGTCATTCTTCCCTTGCTGCTTTCAATAATTTTTCTTTGTCTTTAATTTTTGCCTGTTTGATTACTATGCGTCTCGGCATGTTTCTCCTTGGGTTTATCCTGTATGGGACTCTACGTGCTTCCTGGACGTGGGTGACTATTTCCTTTCCCACGTTAGGGAAGTTTTCGTCTACAATCTCTTCAAATATTTTCTCAGGTCTTTTCTCTCTCTCTTCTCCTTCTGCGACCCCTATAATGAGAATATTGTTGCATTTAATGTTGTCCCAGAGGTCTCTTAGGCTGTCTTCATTTCTTTTCATTCTTTATTCTTTATTCTGTTCCACAGCAGTGAATTCCACCATGCTGTCTTCCAGGTCACTCACCATTTTTCTGCCTCAGTTTTTCTGCTATTGATTCCTTCTAGTGTATTTTTCATTTCAGTTACTGCATTGTTCATCTCTGTTTGTTTGTCCTTTAATTCTTCTAGGTCTTTGTTAAACATCTCTTGCATCTTCTCAATCTTTGCCTCCATTCTTTTTCCCAAGTCCTTGATCATCTTCACTGTCATTATTCTGAATTCTTTTTCTGGAAGGTTGCCTATTTCCACTTCATTTAGTTGTTTTCCTGGGGTTTTATCTTGTTCCTTCATCTGGTACATAGCCCTCTGACTTTTCATGTTGTCTATCTTTCTGTGAATGTGGTTTTTGTTCCACAGGCTGCAGGATTGTAGTTTTTCTTCCTTCTGCTGTCTGCCCTCTGGTGGATGAGATTATCTATGAGGTTTGTGCAAGTTTCCTGCTGGGAGGGGCTGGTCTAGCTCCGTTTTTCTGTCTCAAGATTACTTTGGCTATTCGGGATCTTTTGTGTTTCCATACAAATCGTGAATTTTTTTGTTCTAGTTCTATGAAAAATGCCATTGGTAGTTTGACATGGATTGCATTGAATGTGTAGATTGTTTTGGGTAGTATAGTCATTTTCACAATGTTGATTCTTCTAATCCAAGGACATGGTATATCTCTCCTTCTGTTTGTATCATCTTTAATTTCTTTCATCAGTGTCTTATAGTTTTCTGCATACAGGTCTTTTGTCTCCTTAGGTAGGTTTATTCCTAGGTATTTTATTCTTTTTGTTGCAATGGTAAATGGGAGTGTTTCCTTAATTTCTCTTTCAGAGTTTTCATCATTAGTGTATAGGAATGCAAGGAATCTCTGCATTAATTTTGTATCCTGATTTTTTAGCAGTTTCTTGCTTTCTGTTTTAAATATTGTTTGTTTTAAATGTTATCTGAATACATTGAGAACTACTTCAAACAACGCTATAATTTATTTTTGTTTTTCAGTATCAAGCAATTTTTAAAACCTCAGTGGAGAATAATCTAATATCCTCACCAAATATTAACCCTTTCTATTCTTCTTTTTCACTCTTGACATTCCCTGCTTCCTTCTGTTATCATTCCCCTTCTGTCTCAAGAACTTCCTTTAGCAATTTTCAAATTAAGTCTGCTGGCAACAAATTCACTCAGTTTTCCTTCATCTGAGAGTGTCTTCATTTCACTTTCATTTCTGTAGGATATTCTCCCTGGATATAGAATTCTGTTCACAGTTCCTTTCTCTTAGCACTTGAAAAATGTTGTGCTATTTCCTTCTGGCCTCCATGGCTTCTAATGAGAAATCACAGGAATTAGAGACATTCTGCCCCAGGAGGCAATGTGTCATCTCTCTATGGATGCGTTCAGGAAGGTTTTTTTTTTTGGTTTTGGTTTTTTTTTTTTTTTTTTGCTTTTTTTCCCTTTAGTTTTCAGTAATTTGATTATGCTGTTTCTGGGCATTATGATGTTTGGGGGCTTATTCTTACTCAGCTTCTTGAATCTGTAGGTTATACCTTTCCCCAAATTTGTGAAGCTTCCAGTCATTATTTATTCAAATATTATTTTTCAGCCTTGCCCTTTTCCCCTCTCCTAAATGTTAGATCTACTGTTATTTTCCTACCAGCCCTTCATATTCTGTTTATTTTTAATTTTTTTTATTTAAATAGTTTTAATTGTGGAAAAGAACACATAAAATTTACCATTTGAACTATTTCTAAGTGTACAGTTCAATAGTGTTAAGTATATTTACAGTATTGTGCAACCAATATCCAGAAGTTTTCATCTTGTAAAACTGAAACTCTGTACTCATTAAAAAACAGCACCTCATTTCGTCCTCCCTCCAGGCCTCAGCAACCATCAATCTAATTTCTGTTGATATAAATTTGACTTCTCTACATATTTCATATAAGTGGAATCATACAGCATTTTTCTTTTTGTGACCTGCTTATTTCACTTAGCAAAATGTCCTCAAGGTTCATTCACATTGTAGAATGTGTCAGAATTTTCTTCCTTTTTAAGAATGAATAGTATTCCATTGCATGTATATACTGCATTTTGTTTATTCATTTCTCTGTCTATGGACACTTGGGTTGCTTCCTCCTCTTGCCTATTGTGAACAGTGTTACTATGAAAATGGGTGTGCAAATATCTCTTCAAGATCCTGCTGTTAATTCTTTTGATATATACCCAGAAGTGGAATTACTGGATCAAAGAGTAATTCTATTTTTAATTTGTGAGTAACTGCTATATTTTTTTCCATAGCAGAAGCACCATTTTACATTATTTTGTGTCAAGTTTCTTTGCTGAACATTGTGTTTGGGATTCATCCATGTTGTTGCTAGTAGTTATGCTTTGTTTATTCTCATTACCGTGTAGCACTCCATTAGGTAAAAATCCCACAATTTATTTATTTATTCTACTATAGACTTTGGGGTTGTTTCCAGGTTTGGACTATTAAAAAGAGTGCTGCTATGCATATTCTTGTGTGTTTCTGGTGAATATATATATATATATACACATTTCTGCCAAGTTAAATTCCTAGGAGTGGAATGATTCTGGTGATTACAGTAATATTGTATTATGGTTTTGATTTGAAATTTCCTGATGACTAGTGGAGTTAGCACAGACCTTTTCAAATGGTTATGGGCCATTTGGATGTCACATTTTGTGAAGTGTCTATCACAGGTTTTGCCAATTTTTCTGAAGGTTTGCTTCTTCTTTATGATTTTGTAAGAGTTCTTTATAAGTTCTGGATATGAGTGCTTTGTCAGATACATGTGTTACAATACCACGTCCCATTTTGTGGCTTTGCTTTTCACTCTCTAAATGGTTTCTTTTGATGAACAGATGTTCTTACTAATGACGAAGTCCGACTTTTAATTTTTATTTCCCTTTTAGTATTTTCTGTAACCTAATTTAGAAAATCCTTACCTAACCCAAAGTCATTAAGAGATCATGTTTTCTTCTAAGAGCTTCATTGTTTACCTTTTATATTTAGGTATGCAGTCCATCTGGAATCAATTTTCATTTATGATTTGAGATTTAGGTCAATAGACATTTCTTCCTCATATGACTTTTCAAATGACCCGTACTATTTTTTGAAGACCATCCTTTCCAATTCCACCACTGTGTCTACCCTCACCATTTATAATAGCTGTAAAGCATGTCATTCTAAGTTACTCTCATAACTTATTCAGCCACTCTTCCATGGGATATTTGGGTTATTGTCTGGCCTCTGCCATCATCAAACAGGGTGAACATCTTTGTATGGACATTAAGGCCTTCTTCTGAAGTTGTTAGAACAAAGTAGAATTTCTGAGCCTGAAAATTCTTACATATTTTAAGAATTAGTAAATAATACAGTTCACATCTCAAAGAATACAAAGAGCCCCAGTGAAACATCTGTCTCCTACCCTGTCTGCAACCCTCCCAGTCCCTTCACCAAGTAAGCACAGTCATGAAATCTTGAGTATTTTCCAGATATCCTGTAATGCACAAAAATTCATTCTTTATATTCTTTTCTTCTTTTCTTTTTATGCGGCTAGTGGTACTCTATATGCTCTGTTGTTCATCTTGCCTTTCTAAATTAACAAAACATCTTAGAAATCTTCCGATTACTGTAATAAAAAAGCAACCTTGTTCATTTTTAAGGTAGTGAGCATAATTTTCCATTTGATGGGTGTATCAGAATTTAGACAGTCTCCTATTGATTGACATCTATGGTGTTTCTAATCTTTTGCTATTCAAACTATGCTTCAATGAATAACTTTGAACATGTCATTTCGCTGTGTGCAATATATCTGTAGGAGGTACTTCTAGAAGAGACCTTGCTGGGTCCAAGGGGATATGCAGTTGTAATTTGATGAGCATTGCCAACGCTTCAGAAATATATGAAAGCTCCTGTTTTCCCACAGCATGGCCAATGTAAGGCAGGAAATAGATGGGCTCCAGGCTAGACATTTACAGCTGGCCTCCTGCTTGCTCTTCCTGGGGTGAGAAGAAGATGTGCTCCAGGCCAGACATTCATAACCAGCCCCCTGTTTACATTTCCTGAAGCAAGAGATAAATGGGCTCCAGGACTACATATTTATGACTGGACTCCTGTCTATATTTTGAGATCTGCACTGCAGTATAAAAACCAGCAACAGAAATAGGATAAATAACTGGACACTGGACATTTTTATTGCAGGGACAGAGTGGGACTAAACCCTGTTAAACGATCAAGGGGTCATACATTTCCCACTCTTGGGGCACATGTGCATAAAGTCTCGTTGGGGGTCAAAAGGGAGGGGGCACCACCCCATAATATGTGATGCTAAGGCCATCCCACAGGCCTCTGGGCTGAAATCCATCTTGGAAAAAAGTTGCACACGCATGTTGGGGAGGGTCCTAGGGCAGGTCAGGTGTGGAAAAAGAAACCAGATAATTGGCCAAAGGTACACAAAAACCCAGAAGAACTGCCCTATATAAATGACTTAACCTCCTCTTTACTGCGCTCCTCCTCATTAGGGAGGACGCCCACACTCTTTGTCTCCAGGTGTGCATTTCTGCCTTGCTCCTGCCTTAACTAAACAAACTGTTTCTCTGTGTGCTCTCTCACTTGTTGTTGTTGTGCTGTGTCTCTAATAATAAACTTTGTACCTGTTTTTACAGTTTTGCCTCCATGAGAAATGCATTTTTCACAGGGGGCAAGAGCCAAGGGGTGTGGTTGCTAGGATTCCTGGTTTTCATCCAGTCTACCCAGGTTCAATTCCTGGGCAGGGAATTAAGATCTTGCTTCACGCCACTACTCATTGCTGCCTCTTCAAGATTAAATGGACTGTTAGATCTGAGATCTTTAGCTATCCCAAAGATGGAAAATTGTAGATTATTTTACATTTATCTCATTGTGTATGAGATTGAGCACCTTTTCAGAAGTTTAAAAAGCTAACTGTGGGCTTCCCTGGTGGTGCAGTGGTTGAGAGTCCGCCTGCCCATGTAGGGGACACGGGTTCGTGCTCCGGTCCGGGAAGATCCCACATGCCACGGAGCGGTTGGGCCTGTGAGCCATGGTCGCTGAGCCTGCGCGTCCGGAGCCTGTGCTCTGCAATGGGAGAGGCAACAACAGTGAGAGGCCCGCGTACCGCAAAAAAAAAAAAAAAGCTAATTGTGTTTTTTGTCAACATCCTTTCATGGCATGAACTTCTTAAAAATCACTCTGGCTGCAAATTCCTCCAAATGTTTCCTCATGAGAAGCCCTTAGACATGGACTTTCCGGGTCAGAGTTTGTACTTTTTAAACGTTGTCTTTACATGTTGCCAACTGACGCTCCCTCCACAATGCAGACCCGAACCCGTCTCGCTTCAATCATCATTGGCTTTGGGGCTCATAGGTGGAAATGGCACCTGTAGGTTCTCACAGGTGGAAACTTGCACCTCTAGGTATGGGGGCGAGGGTACCCTGGCCTGCCCGAGGAGGCGACCCCACCCCGTCACCTTTTGGCCGCGACCTCGGCGCCGTGGTCCCGCTCCCGGCTGTTCGGCCCCGCCCCGTGCCCCGCTCGCCCAGCTGATTGCCCCGCCCGCCTCGCTGAGTGCCCCGCCTCCACCCCGGAGAGTGGCTCCACCCTCCCGCCTAGGTAGCCCGCTTCCAAGGCTGTTCCGCCTTGCTCCCAGGCTGCATGCCCCCGCCCCTCTGCGTAACCTGGCGTCACTCGTCACGTGACGTCCGGCAGTGCCGTGAGGGGTCGGCGGTGGGTGTCGCTCCCGCTGGCACGGTCTGCGCACGGGTGATTTCCGCCGAATGAAGCTCACTGAGGCGTGATGGCGAGGGCCTAGGGGAAGGCGCAGACAGGCCCGGACGCCGCCTGTAGCTGCCCTCGGCCTCCCGGCCTCTGCGCTCTTTCCTGCGCCGTTGCTAGGCAGCCGCCTCTGGGCGCGGGAGGCAGGGCGGGCTAATGCGGAAAGGTACGGGTGCCGGGGAGGGGCTGTGATTGCGGAGGGTCCGGGTGTCTGGCAGAGGGCTATGGAGCAGTACTGCATCTTGGGCCGCATTGGGGAGGGCGCGCACGGCATCGTCTTCAAGGCCAAGCACGTGGAGGTGAGCACCCAGCCCTTCCTCCTTCGGTTCCATTGAGATCTACCCATTTTCCCGACCCACGCTTGGGCTCCTGCCTCCCCGCAGCTTTTCGTGGCGTGCTCCCCCCTCTTTTGCTCTCTTGAGTGGAGGGCGTCCATGTTGCGGCCAGCTACCAGCGGTGCTTTCTTCCGGAGAGTGCCCCCTAGGAGCGTGGCGTGGATGTCTCTGAGCTGTTTGCTCAGCGCTGCGCCTGCTAGCCCTGATTTCCCTCCAGCACGGGGTGGGGGGCGCGTCCCACCCCCACGAGGGCCTCAGGCCTCAGCGTCGCATCCCCTTTTCCAGCCGGGGATGGGACTGCAGTGTCTGCGTCTTGTCCCAAACAGACTGGAGAGATCGTTGCCCTCAAGAAGGTGGCCCTGCGGCGGCTGGAGGATGGCATCCCCAGCCAGGCCCTGCGGGAAATCAAGGCCTTGCAGGAGATCGAGGACAGTCAGTATGTGAGTGGGGCTGGTGTTCTGAGGTGCTGGTTCCCGCCCTCCTCCATTCACTCCCACTCTGAGGTCCTGCAGTCACTCTGTTCACTCATTTGCTTCCTCACCCCTCACTCACTCCCTTTCTTCTCCACTTGTTGTTCACCCTTATTCACCCAATTACTTCACTCATTCATTCCCTCTTGTTCACTCACGTATTTCTTGGCGTACTCCTTCGCTCATTCACTAACTAACCCTTTTTTTTCTCAAAACACTTAGTGATTTCTGAAGATAATAATTGCCACCTATTGAGCTCCTGTTATGTTCTGCATGCCAGGTTAACTGCTTTATGTATATTATCCTTCTGAGTTTTGTCCTCTGCTCCGCAAGGCACATTCAGGCTCTCCCTATTTCAGGCCAGGGGAGGAGGCACAGCCACCAGCTTATGGGTGCTCAGCTTGTTCCACTTGTCTGTGGAGGCTTTGGCCCAGGTCTGATCGCAGAATCAGGACGGTTTAACATTGGGGCCTCCCATAGACTCTACCCTCTACTGGCCACTGGCAACACAGAAACCAGCCCCTACCCTGCTCTTGAGAACTGAAGTGTGGTAGGGGAGATGGACAAAGGCTACAGCGCCCATCTGGCGTGGTTTGTGCTGTGACAGGCCTGGGAGGGGCTGTGGGCACACGAAGAGAGACACCTCACACACCCAGTTTCATTCTCTTTGTGGTATTCTTTCTTGTCCATGTCCTGAGTAGAGGATGTGCTTAACTTCCTGGGGAGTGACAAGGGTAGGTCCACCCACCTAAGGGTGGGTGATACTCTGACTTGTTTCTTATTCTCTGGAGATGTCCTTGATATATTGGGTGACACAAGCATGTTATAAAACTGCATGTGTCATCTTGGTTTTGTATGAAAATATTTTGTATATATATATGAATACATGTCTGTGTGTGCCATGTCTCTTGTAAAGTCTGGTGGAATAGACTCCTAAGGTTGACTATAGGTGATAGGGTTTTTCTTTTGCTGTTTTTTTTTCATTATAATTTTGGGTATTATCTGAATGTATTTGTTTGTCCCAATCTGTAAAATGAGTGTCTACTACCCTCAACATCAGAAAAATAGCAATATGGCCATTCTTGTTTTTTGAGGAAAGTAAAAGGGCTTTGCTGACAGCTTGTGTGTGGGAGAGGTGGAGGGCCCATAGGAAGCTGGTGATACTGTCCCATTTCCTGTGCCTCAGCAGTCCTGAAGAGTCTATCTTTAAAACACTCCAGATCTTACCCTGGCCCAGGCCATCCTCACCTCTCATCAGAACAACTACAGCAGGCTCCCCTGCCCCCCCGGCCGCCCCCCCGCCACTGCCTCCACTCCACAGTCAAAAAATGTACATAAAATCATCCACTCCCTGGCTTGAAAAGCTCCAGAGGCTTCTCTTCACTCTGAAAGAACTGTCACCATCTGCTTCCACCCGACTCCAGCCTCTTTTTTCATTCATTCACAACTTCTTAAGTGTCTCTCCCATGATAAGCACTGTCTAGACTCCAGGAGTGCAGAACAGAGGAGCCTCCTTCCTGTTCTTGCCTCTGGGCCTTGTGTTTGCTGTCCCCTGGCCCAGAGCTCCTTCCCAGATGCCTTCTCTTCTTTCTTCATCAGAATCTTCATCAAAATACCCTATATGTTTGTTGTTTGGTCATTTGTCAGTCATTTGTCCCCTGAACTCCTTAAAGTCCTTCAGGACCCACCAGCCCTTGCTGCTGTTCACTACTGTGCAGCCTGCCCTTGTGACCTTGTGGGCCCTCAGGAAGTATATATGACATGTCTCCTGCTCTCCCACTGCTGGGAGTTGTGATCACCTGTGTGTGTGTGTTTCCAGGTGATTTTCCAGTTCGTGGGCTGGATGGGGGACCAGACACTGCCCTAAGTCGCCTTTCTTAGACCTCCTTTTCCCTGAGTGTTTACTGGAGCATTAGAGTAGGGACTTGCCTTCTCCTGGGAGAGGGAAGCAAGAGATCACCAAGCTCCCTGATTCTGAGCTCAGATCTCATGCCACCATCTCTGCCTGCCTGGTCCTCTGTTGGTGCAAGGGCTGAGGGTCCCAGAGAGAGTCTGAGCCATGTGAGACTGGTGGCTGATGGGATGCCCCGCTTGCAGGTGGTACAGCTGAAGGCCGTGTTCCCGCATGGCGCAGGCTTCGTGCTGGCCTTCGAGTTCATGCTGTCAGATCTGGCTGAGGTGGTGCGCCACGCCCAGAGGCCGCTGGCCCAGGCGCAGGTCAAGAGCTACCTGCAGATGCTGCTCAAGGGGGTCGCCTTCTGCCATGCCAACAACATTGTGCATCGAGTCAGTTCCAGCATGGGCTGGGGTGGGACCTGGGGTGGTGGTGGCTGGGCTGTGGGTAGGCCAGCCCTTGATGAAGGGCATGGTTAGAAAAGGGACAGAGGGGGCAGGGCCTATGGGTAGGAGGCCAGGGCTGGGGCCCTGGAGGAGGTCTGGTCTTGTGCTGACCTGGGTGCCCAGCCTGCCAAGCCCTCCTATCCCGAGGTCCTGTGGGGGCTCTGGAGGAACTGATGCCTCTTTTGGTGCTCTCAGGACCTGAAACCAGCCAACCTGCTTATCAGTGCCTCGGGCCAGCTCAAGATAGCGGACTTTGGCCTTGCCCGGGTCTTTTCCCCAGATGGCAGCCGTCTCTACACACACCAGGTGGCCACCAGGTAGGGAGGACCAGTTCCCAAGCAGGACCTAGCAATAGACAGGCCCCAACCCTCCTGCTAGGAAGAGGTGCTTCTTAACCCTCTGTCCAAACAGTGCTCTTGGGGCTGGTGTGGGGGCCAGGATGACCTTCCAAGGCAGCTTCCTGACAGACCGGTGACCTGGCTGTGACCACCTGCCCTCCTCTCACAGGTGGTACCGAGCCCCTGAGCTCCTGTATGGTGCCCGCCAGTATGATCAGGGTGTCGACCTGTGGTGAGACTCCTATGGGCTGGGCAAGGGGAAATGTGGGTCGTTGGGTCACCTTTTCCTCCTGGGCATTGAGGTCTCTAAGCCATTTGGGGGTTTTCCTGCCGTGAGCTCTAGGTTGCCATGGGGGTGTCTCCCCTGGTTAGAGTATCTCTGAGGAGTTTGGGATCAGTGTTCCTCCCCTTGACAGTTTTGAGCTGGGAGGGGTCAAGTGGGATCAGAGTGGTTGTCCCAGTAGGAAGCTTCTGGGCTGAGGTCGGGGAGGTGGTCTGAGGCATGGGGCATCTAAGCTGCTATGCAGGGGGTGATATCCCAGGTTGCAATATTCCTGAGCTATCTAGAGGCCTGGGTCCCTGGATATGAAGGCCCTGAACCTTTATTTGGGGTAGGATGGTTTGTATATGCCTAAGAGTTTGAGATTTGGGGGCCGTTTTGGAGTCTGCCCCAGAATGGGAGGAGGTGGCAGTGTGTCCCAGAATGTGAGGCTCTGAGAAGTCTCAGAACTGTTGAGGGGTTGATGTGTGTTCCAGAGTTGAGGCCTGAGAGCTGTTTAGAGAGGGGGATATGCTCTGTGTTCTAGACTTGAAGTCTTTGACTGTTTGGGGATCTGTATCCTTAGCTATGAAGCCTGAAGTCTACTTTGTGGGTATCTTGACCGCAGTGTGAGGTGTGGGTGCTGGTGTGGGGAGATCTGTTTCCATGGTGTGAGATCTCTGAGTTGTTTGGGTTCTGTATCTGCAGGGCTGTGGGCTGCATCCTGGGGGAGCTGTTGAACGGGTCCCCCCTTTTCCCAGGGGAGAATGACATTGAACAGCTTTGCTGTGTGCTTCGAATCTTGGGCACCCCCAGTCCTCAAGTCTGGCCGGTTTGCAGGGGCCTACAATGGGGAGGGGTGGGGGCGGGTGGCTTCTATTACCCCAGTAGCTAGTGACTCCCCTGACCCGCACCTTCTCTCTCGTGGCCCCATGCCTCCCTGACTTCCCGGACCTCGGTCCTGGCCCAGCGTGGGATCTCCTCCACCCCTGCCCTGCTGGAGGTGGGAGGGCCAGGGCCCAAGCCCTATCCCTTCCCACCCGTCCCCAGCACACACGCATTCAGACCGAGCAGGGCATGGAGCAGGCGCCTGAGATGTGGAGGAAGGACTGAAGGACTGAGTGAGCACGTGATGTCATGAGTGACATGTGAGCAGGGGTGCATGGATGGGGGAGTGATGAGTGAATGGGAGCAGGTTGGTGACAGGGAGCGAGAACTGACACCTAAGGGGGCTGGCGGTGTGGGTGCCGGCCCTGATGGACCCCCTTCTCCTCCAGGAGATCAAGGACCTGCCTGACTACAACAAGATCTCCTTCAAGGAGCAGGCTCCCATGCCCCTGGAGGAGGTACTGCCCGATGCCTCTCCCCAGGCCTTGGACCTGCTGGGGCATTTCCTCCTCTACCCTCCACGCCAGCGCATTGCAGCCTCCCAGGTAGGGTGACACCCGTTGCCCTGACCCTCCTCGTCTGTGCCCTTTTGACCCAGCAGGTTGAGATTCTCAGAACCTGTGATGGGCTGGGACCAGAACCCCTGGAGCCAGGGGTAGGAGGGTGCAGGGCAGGTGTGCCTCTCCTGAGTGGATCCTAGAGGGGACCCTAGAGGGCAGGTGGCCAGGGGTGGCCCATTAGAAGGGCATGCACACCTCGCAGAAGAACGAGTCTCAGGTTATTGGTGACTCGCTTCTTCATCCCTTCATTCCTTCAACAAGAATTTACTAGCATGTGGCACGTGCTGAGCATTGTCCTGGACCCTGATCCAGAGTGAACAGACATGACTTGTGCCTGTGGGGTCTCCACCCTGTGGTGAGGCAGGGCTGTCAGTCTGTGGGAGCCGAGGGGAGGGTTGTTGGGACTGACTTTGGGGTCATGCAAGGCTTCCTGGAGAAGGGCAGGTTTAAGCATGGGGAGTTGTTTTTGCAAGAGAAATGATGAGCAGAAGCCTGGAGAGGAGGACCCAGGAGGGGTGGGTTGTGGCTGGAAGGCAGGGGAGGAGGGGAGGACCATGGGCTGATGGCTGATGGTGTGAGGGCCTCTGTCGGGTGTACCTGGCCATCTGGCCTCATGGCAGCCTCCCCTCCCTGCCCTTGGCACTAGCAGCGTGTGTTTACACATGGCCCTGGCGAGTTCCCATGTCAGCAGCACCTTCAGAGTGTACTGAGGCCAACTGACCACCTCTCAGCCCCCTGCTGCTGCCTCCAATCTAAGCACCACCACCCCCCCACCAATCGCCTTCCAGAATATGCTTCTCCTGCCCATTTAGTCTCTCCTCCACGTGGCAGAGGGACCTTGTCCAGGTAGGCTGTCGTATCCTCACCTGCAGGGCCCTCCTGGGGATCCCCTCAGAGGAGAAGCCAGGTCCTAGTGGCCCACAGGCATCACACATTTGGGGCCATGACCTCTGTGACTCTGCCAGCTCCCATTCCCCTTGCTCACTCCCCTCGGGCCCCAGGGATCACCCATGTTCTGGGGGTCTGTGCATTTCTGTCCCTAGGCCTCACTCATTCACCTTTCAGGTCTCTGCTTGAACGCCACCTCCCAAGGGCCTCCCCTCACCATTCTTCAGGCCTGCAGCCCCTCCAGTATTCCTCATCCCCACCTCATACTTTTCTCTTTCCCACAGCACTGATCATTTGATGCACTGTTTGTCTTACTTCTTTATCGTGTTTATTACCCCCACCCCTCACTTTGTGGAAAACTTGCAGGCAGAGCTCTTTGTTCTGTTTACCGCTGCATCTCCTGTGTCTGGAGCAGTGCTCAAACAGTGAGCACTCCGAGGTGTTGGAGTCACCTGAACGATGAGCAGATGAAGGAAAAATACTCTTCAGGGCAATATTCACATCTCCTCCTCGGCGGGAAGTGGCTGAAGCTGGGACGGGGAGGTGACCAGTTTCCTTTTGCTGCCCCTTGCTTGCTACCCTCAGGCCCTCCTGCACCAGTACTTCTTCACAGCTCCCCTGCCTGCCCACCCCTCGGAGCTGCCGATTCCTCAGCGCCCAGGGGGACCTGCCCTCAAGGCCCCCCCAGGACCCCCCCACATCCATGACTTCCACGTGGACCGGCCTCTCGAGGAGTCGCTGTTGAACCCAGAGTTGATTCGGCCCTTCATCCTGGAGGGCTGAGACGTTGGGCCAGACCCCACCGGTGTGTCCCCCCCTTCCCTCCCCAGGACAAGCCAGGCCTCTTGTTCTTCTGCTCCGGCCTGATTCGACCACAGTGGTCCTGCTCCTGGCCAGGCCATCCAGCCTCAGCAGAGGGGACCCTCAGCCTGTGCTGTCGGCCTCCCATCTGTGTGCTGGTAACAGATCCATCAGAAGGAGGCAGTGAGTTCCGCTGTCATGCCTGCCATGGGGCTGGTTCTCTAGTTGCTGCCTTCCTGGTCAGGGTCAGTCCTGGTAGAGCCATTTGGGGGAGCACTGAGTTTAGGATGTCCTCATGTTGGAAATCCAAGTGGGAAGGAAAGTTTGGGTTGATTTTGTTCTCAGAGACATTAAACACTAGTTCACTTTTGAGATTTATTATAAAACCCCCCGGTAGTTCTACGTGATGTATGCCCCTCTTCCTTTCCAGTTGAGGGAAGTGGCTAAGGTAGCATCATCCCCTGGCCCTTGCTTTCTGTGGTCAATGGGAAAGTGGCCCCATTCGTGGCTACTTTACTCTTGGGGGATTGCTAGGTGCTTCATGTGACAGAGCTCCCTTTTGGAGGTGAGTTGGCAGAAATCAGGACCCAGGAATGGCTCAAGTTGGGGACCCAATAAGTGACCCTCCACACCTTAAGCTGGTTTACCAACATCACCCTCAGGATACGGGTGAGCCTGGACCACATGGGCCTCCTCTTTACTCAGAGATACTGGGCAAATAAGAAGACAGACATTCCTGGAACTCATTTGTTAATTCAGTAAATCCCAATACAATCTGAACTGGCTCTTGTTTTTCTTATTAAATAATTTGGTAAGCCAATTCTAAAATATATGTGGAAATGAAAGGGTTAAGAGGAGGCAGAAGCAGAAGAAAAGGCAAAAAAAAAAAAATGATGAAAGGACTTACCCTATCAGATACCAAGACTATCATAGGGCTGTAATAAATAAGCAATGTGGTATTGGTTCACAGATAGATAAAAACAGATAAATCAGAGAAACTTATTCTTAGCAATCTTTTATTCTTAAAATATTCATTTTGTGCTCATGTGGATAGAATTCTATAAGCACTGCAGTCACAGAGGTGACTAACAGTGCCACAGTCACTGCCCTCCAAGCTCTTAGAGGGCAAAGCACAGTAAACTCCAGTTGCTTTCAGGGAAGAGTCTGAGTGTCTCATATGTCTTTAGAGGTGTTTTAAGGATCTGGCCTCTGCCTGTTTGTCCAGCCACATCTGTAGATTCTAAGCTTCAGTCTAGCTCAGTTTCTGGTGTCTCTTACCTCCGTATGAATGCAAGTCCGTACCCAAACCCTGACCACTGACCCTCAGCCAGTTCCACTCACAAAGACTAAAGCTTACTCCACCCTGACATTGACCCTCACCTTGACCATAGCTAAACCTTACACTTAACCTGACCCTATCACCCTGACCCTGACATAGACTCTCACCCTTAATTCTTTGCCAGCCCCTTCCCCACCCATGCCTGGCTTTGATCTTGGCATTGACTCTGACCCTCACCCAAACTCTGACCCAGTTTGACTTAGAACTAAACCTTGTCCATGAACTTGGCTCTCATCTTCACCTTAACCCCGAGTCTCTAATTGACATTCCTCTTACCTTGATGCTCATTATGATCCTGATGGTTAACATGTCCCTCACACTTGCCCTGAACTTGACTTATCTTTGACAATGACAGCTTCTCTCACACTGATTGTGAATACTGTGATAAATGAGATACTCACCACCTTCAATCTGATTCTGACCCTCAACTTCACTCTGCCCCTAGACTGAATCCTCACCTTGACAAGGACCATCATACTGACCCACCCCGTCCTTGAACTTGTGCCTTGATGCTGAACTACACTGTACACTCAACCTGAAACTAGTCTGCACCCCAAGCCTGACCATGATCCTGATCCTGACACTCATCTTGACCTAGACCTCCATTTCACCCTGACCTGGGTCCTCATCCTAATGCTGAGCCTCACACAGAACATGGACTCACACTTGGCTGTCACTGTTGACACCCTAATCCCATCATGACCTTGAACCTGATCTAGACCCTGACCCTGAAATTGAACTTCACACTGACTCTGACTTTCATTATTATGATGGCTCATCCTCAGCCTGATCGTCACCTTCATCTTGACCCAGCCTCACTTTGAAACTTAACCTTGAACTTGATTTTGACTATAAACCAAACTCTGACCCTCTGTGGTAAGCAGAATAATGTGCCCCCCGCCAAAGATGCCCATGTCCTAACCTGTGAATACATTGCCTTACACACAAAAGGGACTTTGCAAATGTGATTTAAGGGTACAGACTTTGAGATGGAAAGAGTATCCTGGATTATGCAGATTGGGCCAATGTAATGGGGTTGGGGGGAGGGAGAGTTGGAGGAGGAGGACTTAATTCCTTCCAGCAGCAATAGAAAAGGAACCCACCTTGACTTTTAATTGACCTTGACCTTCACAATGAACATCATGCTCATCCTGACCCTGACATTACCTCACATTGATCTTGACCCTGAACTTGACACTGACTCTAATCCTGAACATCAACCTCACCCTCACCTTGACCCTGAATCCTACACGGAACTGGACATCCACTGTCAACTTGAATCCAGCTTTCAATCTTACTTTCACCCTGACAATAACCATCATCCTAATCCTGACATTCATCCTCTCACTGATCCTCTCTAATGGAGCCTCAACCTGATCCTAACCTTGGCTCTCACACTGATCTTGAACCGAACCCTGGATCTAAAATTTCCCTTATAGTGACCTTGTCCTTGAACCTGATTCTGACACCATGACCCTGACCATTCTCTTATCTTGATCCTTAACCTGACATAGAATTTTACCTTGAATTGGACACTCACCCTCACTCTGATTCTGATCTTAATCACTCTGTCCCTGATCTTACCCTCATCCTGACTGTGACTCTGGCTGCTGTGACATTGAGCTTGATCGTGACCTTCACCCTTACACTAACTCTGATCTGATCTTGGCCAGGGCCACGACCAAAACCAGGGTCGGGGCTAAGGCTAGGTAGGGTGAGAGCCTGGGCAGGAGCCATGATGAGGGAGGTATCAGGTTAGGGCCAGGGCTTGGGCAAGGGCCAATGCCAGTGTAAGACGGAGGCTGAGGGTCATTCTGAATGTGATTGTGAAGGCCAGGGTCGGGGCTAGGGCAAAGCTCAGGATGAAGGTGTGTACTAGGGTGAGTCAGGGTCAGGTGAGGGTAGGAACAGGAGTATGGTAGATGTCAGATGCTAATGAAGTCAAGGGTGATGATTAGGGCGAGGTTGAGGAAGAGGATCAAGGTCTGGATAAGGGCCGCCACCAGGGCAAGGGCTCGGAAGGTGCTGGGTTCAGGGGCACCACGAGGTCCCGCATGAGGGTCAGGGCGAAGGTCAGAACGAGGATGAATGTCAGTATAAGGGGGTGGGCAAGGGTCTCAGATGTCAGGACAAGGGCAGAAGCCAGTCTGAGGCCAAGTAGAAGTGGGGCTGGTGAGCGGATTAATAGAAGTGGGTGTTCCGAAAGGAAGCGCGGAGGCTGGGCGAGGATTAAGCGAGCGGGCGGGGCTCGGGCTGCGGGGGCGCAAGCGCAGCAAAGGCGTAGCCCGACCCAGGCAGCCATGGGGGCGGGCGCTGTGGAGCCGCAGATGGCTTTGCACGAGCTGCTGCATGTGTTTTTGGAGGCCCGGGACATGCTCTGCGTCGCCCAGGTGGACAGGGTAGCGCGTCCTGTCCCAGGCGGGAGGCAGGGCTGGGCTCGTGGACACTGGCGTGTCCACGGTCGGTCCATCCCCTCGGAGCCTCAGTTTCCCAAATCTGGGAGGGGGCGTCGGACGGCCCTGAATCCGCGATCTGCAGAGGGCGCTTTTGGCCCCCGGGGTGGCGACCTCGGCGACCTATGAAGGGGTCTCTCTGAAAGCCTCTTATCCCTCCGTCCCTCCGTCCCTCCGTCTGTCGGTGTGTCCAGAGCTCCTGCGCGGTTGGCTTGCACTGGGCACCTGTGAACAGGGTTCACCCCTAAGATTGGCCTAGGGATCCCCACCTCTTCTGGAATATTCTGGAATTTCCCTTCTGAGGCCTGCCTGGAAAGCCGTGCTCTCCCCGTGAGTGGCACCTCCTCCTGCGGGCTCCGCCTGTCCCTTCCCAGCCAGTCGAACTGTACTGGCTGTGCGCCCTAAGTGCCTGTTTAGTGCATTAGTCTGATCAGCGCTTCTGCCCCTGTGGTGTTCCGAGCTCTTCCTCCTCTGTGCTCTTACGCAGCACAACTGTAACTAAATGATCACATACTGTACTTGTTAAATGTTTGCTTCCCCCCCACCCCCGACCCCCGCTAGACTCATTCTTTTGTCTCTTGCATCGCTGTGTGTATAACCACTGTATGATCACTGTGTGTATACACTCAGCGTATGGCTTGATATTTCGTGTACTCTAAGTAAATGTTTGTTGAGTAAATGAATTTCTTTACTTTTAAAATACATTATTATATCATTTTACAAAAAGATTAATAAACAGACCCTTACCTGAATTGTGTAATTATAACTTAAATGTATCAAGTAAAATACTGCGTTGTTATCCCCATTTTTACCAATAGGGAAAGTGAGTATCGTGCCGTGAGTGCATTGGCTGAGGTCACCCAGGTTGTCTCCCAGCAGATTTTGAAAGGGAGGTGCCGTTTACCCTTTGATAGCAGCAACTTCTCCAGGTTCTGGTTTCCCTGTTAGGTAAAATGAGGTCAATAAACCCTGCCTCACAGTGTCATCATGAAGATCAGCATCTAACAGAGGCATTCTCCAAGGTGGGTAATACCCATTTTGCAGGCTATATTACATACTATAATTTTATGTTAGGGAAGTAAGAACATCTCAATTGGGTTTTGAACCGGGAACTATAGAAAAACAGAATGCGGAAATCTTCTTACTTGGTTTGATTATTGCAAAATATCAACTTTACATTCCTACTAGCCAAAAAGATTTCTTAAGGACTGAGAAACTTTGATTTTGGGTGAGTGAGGACTGTGGAAGTAGGAACCTGGGCTCAGATAGGATGGTTGTTATTTCTGCCAGGGCCTGGAAAGCCACGCATCTGGATGGGACCCTCAGTAGGTCTGGGCCACAGAAAGCTCCAGAGTGGTTTCTACTGAAGCTGTATAGGCTCCAGAATCCAGGGTGGCCCAGCTGGAGAGGCCAAGAAGTTCCAGGATGCAGGTGTGGGCCTGAGGGAGGGGGAGGCAGGGTACTCTGATCCCTTCCCAGGGCCACCTGAATCTCTTCCAGATACTTCTGCAGAGAGCAGTTTGTGGGAATAGGGCCTGTGTGCCCTCCCCAGGTAGCAGTTCTGTTCCTTCACCATCTCTGGGACATCCCTTTAGCCAGAGCCTTAATTTACTCCATTGCAGCAGCCTTCTTATGGGTCCTGCTGCTCTGCCCTCGTTTCCAGTTCTTCCTTCTCGCTCTTTTTTTTTTTTTTAATTGGCCCTACCACGTGGCTTACAGGATCTTACTTCCCCAACCAGGGATCCAACCCATGCCCCTTACAGTGGAAGTTCAGAGTCTTTTTTTAAAAAAAATATTTATTTCTTTATTTTGCTGCATCGGGTCTTATTTGCAGCACACAGGATCTTTGTTGTGGCACGTGGGATCTTCCGTTGCGGTGCACGGGCTGTCTAGTTGTGGCACACAGGCTCTAGAGCACTCATGGGCTTAGTTGCCCCAGCATGTGGGATCTTAGTTCCCCGACCAGGTATCCAACCCATGCCCCCTGCATTGGAAGGCGGATTCTTAACCATTGGACCACCAGGGAAGTCTCCAAATCCTTCCTTCTCATAGCAGCCTAAAACACAGTTTGACTTGCCACTTTTCCATTCACAGTTCTCACTGTTTTTGCCCTTCTGACTTCCAAGAGTTGGTCTAAGCCTGTCTCCAGCTCCTTTCTCTATGTTCTGATTAAGGCAACCTACTCATCATCTTTTTCATACTTCTGAATCTTTGCCCAAGTGGATCTTTCTCTCCCTGAAATACTTCAGCCGTTTTCTTAGAGGATAACTGCTCATCCTTCAGGAGTTGATCAGTAATTACTTCTGAACCCCTTGGCTCCAACTGAGTTGGTCATTCTCTCCTTTGTCATTCATTATTTGGTGTGTTTTATTTGATTGTCTGAATTTGTCTCTAACTCCCCACGGTGAGTGTTCTTGAGTGCAAGCACTGGGTCTCATTTAGCTCTCTGTCCCCTCCACAGGGCCTGGCAGGCTAGGCACTAATTGCATGTTGACTGACCAGATACTCTTCTAGGTCTGGAATGAGGCTTCAAGGACCAAGGAACTGTGGAGGTGAGTGGAGGAAGAGCCAGGCCTGCTCAGGAGAGTATCCCTCAAAGGAGAGAGGGGTGTACTTTTCAGCACTCGCTGCGTTTCTGCTAAGTAGACAAGAAGGGACAATCCACAGCCCTTACCAGCAGGAAACTCCTCCCTAGTTGGGGATGTGAGACTTTTTTTATAGTGTATTGAAATATAAGCAATTTTGTTAATCAAGTGGAGGTTGATGTAGGTGGGGGTGCCAAACTCAGGGGCAGAAATGTACAGCAACTTGAATGCAGCTGGCTGATAGAAAAATCAATAGACAAATGAACCACTTTTATTTGATTTCAACTTTGGTGTAACAACATAGTTATATAAGCGTGTTTGATATTAGAACTTAAATAAAATTCAAAAAATTAAAAGTAGATAATAAAAAATATTTTAATAATTAAATTATTAAATTTTTCTTTTCTGTTCATTCCTCCTTTGGAAACTGACATCTTTTCTTTTGTCCCAAGGGGTAAGTGTCAGATCTTCTGCCTCTTGTAGTATATAGGAGAGACTATATAGCCTTGATATCAACTAGGAGCTACATTTAGTTTTAGTCTTTCCTTATGGAAAACAACTGTTCACATGAAGTTTCCTCCAAACATGGAGGGAATCTTTGCTTGATGGTTTTTATTTTTATAATAACTGTGAATTGATAAATTTGAGAATTGTGGAATGCCAATCTTGCCATATTTAGTTTTCAGTATCATACAGCACTGTTCTCTTTGTTGCTTTTTATTCATTTTTTTTATTGCTAATCATACTAATTAGAAAAATGATGTTAATCTCTAGTCAATTTTAAAGTAAGGGAACTTTTACTGGATTTCAGTCTTTATCTCTACAATTTGGGGAATGTACTCTACATAGAACATTCAATTCTGGAAATTGATTTCTCTGTAGATAAGTGGACAAGAGAATGTCTTGCCAAATGTGATTCTCAAAGACACTGTGTCACTAGAAATAAATGAGTTGACTCATAGATTGGTGTAACTATTTGTGGAAGCCCTTGGAGGGCAATTCTCACAGTTGAAATGGGTAGGATGCCAACCCTAAACCCTAGTCTTTGTTCTCATCTTTACTGATAAGCTGGGGTAGGAATTTCCCTTTGAGTAACATAAGTAATATATTTCTTTCAGCAGTTCATAAAATCTCTTGAGCAGCTTATCACCTAACCCCCACATGTATGCATGTGTTACCATATTGTGTGTACCTCCAGGTTCCTCAAGCAGATTCTTCAGCTGTCTGCAAGCCAAGTCATGAATGGGTTTTCGGTTCATTACTATTTTATAGTTTTTGGTGCTAAACTCTTTTTAGCCTACAGTCATTCTTTGGTATGGTATCCTTGATCTATGTTTATATAAAAAACACTGGGTTTATGTTTCTGGAACTGGGACAACTGCAACAGCATTCCAGGAGCATCGTCACATGCACGTGTCATTTCTAATGTTGTATCTGTCATGGGTACTAGGCCCCAAAACTCTCCAGGCCCATAGAAACTCTTACGGACACAGTAATGAACATGGTTAACCGGTCATATGTTTTTAATATGTACTCTATAATTCTAATTTAAAACACTGCAAGTTACTTCTTTAAAATGCTTCATGACCTTTTAAATTCTGCCATCTCTTTAACACACCATGCGTTAGATTTTTGGTTAAAAGTAAAATTGCAAATATTTGCTTTTGTTTAAGCAAAAAAAAAAAAATATATATATATATATTTTGTTTGTGTACAGTAGATTGTTTTGCTGTTAATTGCTTTCTGAAAGGTTTTGGTGCCATGGTGTTTTTTCACTTGATACATCCTTGTATTTCAGAGGCTTATCTCATACTTTACTCATGTGCACACTTCAGCCTTGTTGACAGTCTGCCCTTTTTTTGGTCAAATCACTTGGTTTTATTTCTTCTGAATATTGGTTATGGTTCCTACTTATGGTTTGATGTATAATGGCCTTAAATATGTAGAAATAGATTTCACTTCCACAAAGAAATGTTATCCCCCCTTTTTCTTAAACCATATTATCTTCTTAGTCTAGCTTTTATTTTCACACTGTTTAGGTTGAGATATGGGTACAAGAAATTTCCCTTTCTGTTTATTTCAACTAAAAGAAAGTCAACAACGTAAGAATGATGATGTGAGGCAGCTGATACTCAGCCTCTTAGTCCAAGAGATAAAAGGGATGGTGAAGGCCATGGTGGAGCTGAAAGCTCATTCTTTTATTTTTTTGGCTGTGCCATGCGGCTTGCAGGATCCTAGCTCCCCAACCAGGGATCGAACCCAGGCCCTCATCAGTGAAAGCACAGAGTCCTAACCACTGGACCACCAGGGAATTCCCTGAAAGCTCATTCTTGTCTGAGGAGTACCGTTCTGTGTGGCCCCAGATAAATTTTTCCAGGTGAGAATTTGATTTCAGTATAGCTAGAGATCTTCTTCTTTTACCTAATTTGTATGTGAAATCTCTTGATTTTTAAGTATTGACAGCTAGTTCAAGTAGGCCAATCCTATGCAGGCCAGACAAGGTAATCTGGATGCCCATTCTGCCTGCAGGCTGTGAGTATGCTACTTCTGGTAGAAGGAACAGGGTTTCAGTGAGGACAGGAAAACCCATATCCGACATAAGCACTGGATCCTTCCCAGTGTGTTAGAGGTCACTAGTGCCTAGTACAGAGCCTGACACATAGGTGCTCAGTGAGTGTACAGGCTTTGAATGGAGAGAAACTCTTTGCATTGTACTTATTAAGACCATGGGCTGTGAGCTACTTATTTCCCACCCAGCCTCATTTTTCTCCTCTGTGAGATATGACTGGAGTCCTCTGATGCTGTATCAACTCTGGTGACTGTAAATTTTGAAAGCCTGTGTCCACGGGGCCTCCTTAATCCTCTCCCAGATGTTCACTCTCCTTGTGTTTTACTTCCATGGCACTAATAGGCTGCCCCTTCTGAAACTTAGCATTTCTCTCCGGAATTTTAGTTTTACTTATCCTCCTAACCACCAGCTGAGAGTACTCGTAGGGCAAGGGCCATGTCTCACTCACTTTGGGGTCCACAGACTAGGTGGGGATTCAGTATTCTCCATAGTGTGGATGAGCTAATGTTTTATCTTCAACAGCCTTATAAGCGAGTTGCTATCATAGAATTGTCAGTAGTTATTGATACATACAAGTTAAGGATGCAGACTCTTGGAAAATGGTGGATTAATGACTTCTGAAAATTTTCTGTTCCATAAAAGCAATGAGAAAACTGGCATAAATTGTCAAAATCAACTTTTACAGAACTCTGGAAATTAACCAGAGACTTACAGTAGTCTGGGAAGTGTTTATTCAAGAAAAAAATGGCTTATTCTCAGTAAGAGCAGCAAGTGTTCACTTGCTCTGTTCCCATAACAACCTTCCAGCTTTGTGTTAGCCTTGAATACCAACAGTTCACAATCACAGTGAAACCAGGAGCTGCAGTCACTGGAAGGGTAAGAATGGGATTAGAGATTCTTCAAAGCCTTATTCCCAGAGAATTGTCATTGTTCAACCTGTCTGGTGTTTCCTGGAAGAGCTCACATGTAAGCTGTCTTTATTTTACCTTGCTTGAAGTTCACCCAATGTGAAAAACCTTTACCTTGGGGCATCTGTCAAGACAACTAAAGAGAATTGATTAACTTTTTTTTTTTTTTTTTTGCGGTACACAGGCCTTTCACTGTTGTGGCCCCTCCCGTTGTGGAGCACAGGCTCCGGACACGCAGGCTCAGCAGCCATGGCTCACAGGCCCAGCTGCTCCGCAGCATGTGGGATCTTCCCGGACCGGGGCATGAACCCATGTCCCCTGCATTGGCAGGCAGACTCTCAACCACTGCACCACCAGGGAAGCCCTGATTAACTTTTTAATTAGTCTTTAATCAGAGTTGATGAATGATAGTTAAGGAAACAATAGGCCAACCAAAGAGTTTAAAAGGAAAACTGGGAATGTGATGTCCTTAGGGGTTTTGGAAAGCTCCAACACATTCCTAGGAATCTAGAAGGCCAAGTGCTTATGCAGGGCTGTGTGCTAACTCAGGGAAGATATAAAAGGGCTCTAAACTTTTACCTCTGGTTAACCTTGAGGTTCCGTGGAAGCAGGAAGTGAAGACTAAGACAGAGAAGTCAACTGCCTGGCTGAGTGTTGAACACATGCCCCAACCTGCACATAGAGCATTTGGCAATGACTAGGAAATTTAGTGGTTCCAGAAATTTAGGAAATCTCTGTTCTCTCATTACTGCACATTAATTTAACTGAACAGAGACATAAGTGGCCCTACATAACAAAGAATACAGACTTTCAGAGTTCAGAAACTTTTTAGAGTTACTCCACTAAACAAACAAAAAATAATAACAGCTATAATAAAACAGGGGTGGGGTAGAATCAGATTTCCAGAGTTCTACATTATGTTATTTAAAATGTTCAGTTTTCAACAGAAGTTATAAGTCATGCAAAGATACAAAGTGTGGCTAATATGCAGGAAACAAAGCAAACAATAGAGACTGTCCCCAAGGAAGCCCAGGCATCAGACTTACTAGACAAAGACTTTAAATCAACTATTTCAGTATGTGCAAAGAACTAGAGGAAACCATGTGAAAAGAATTAAAGGGAAGTATGAGAACAGTGTCTCATTAATAGAGAATATTAATAAAGAGAAATTATAAAAACTAACTAAACAGAAATTATGGAGTAGGAAAGTACAATATCAAATTAAAAATTCAAGAGCAGATTTGAGCAGGCAGAAGAAAGAATCAGTAAACTGGAATATAGGTCAGTTGAGATTATCCAGTCTGAGGAACACAATGAAGCTAAAGATGAAGAAAAATGAATAGTGCCTAAGAGACCTGTGGGATACCATCAAGCATGCAAGCAACAAATAATAGGGAGTTCCAGATGAGAGGAGAAAGAAAGTAGAAAGTATTTAAAGATATGGCTGAAAACTTCCCAAATTTGATGAAAAATGTTAATTTGCACATCCAGAAGCTCAGTGAGCTGCAAGTAGGATAAAGTCAAAGGAGTTCCATTTCGAGACACTTTATAATCCAACTTGAAAGCCAAAGACAGAATCTTGAAAGCATCAAGAGAGAAGCAACTCATCATGTACAGGACAACCCCAATGAGATTAATGGTTGATTTCTCATAAAAAACCATGCAGCCCAAAAAGGAGTGGGCTGATGTATTGAAGGTGTGGGAAGAAAAAGATTGTCATCAAGAATTCTATATCTAGCAAAATGACGGAGAAAATGAAGACATTCCCAGATTAACAAAAGCTCTAAGAATTTGTTGCTAGTAGACATGCCCTACAAAAAATACTAAAGAGAGTCTTTCAGATTGATATGAAAGGACATTAGACAGGAACTTGAATCCATGTGAAGAAGTAGAAGAAGTAGCACCAGTAAAGTAACCACATGGGTGTATATAAAAGGCAAAATAAATGAATTGTTTGTAACTCCTTTTTTCCTATGTGATTTAAAGGACAACTGCATAAAACAATAATTGTGACTCTCCATTAGGTACATAATGTATGAAGAAGTAATTTGTATGACAACAGCATGAATGAGAGGGGCATAAAATGGAGCTACACAGGAGCTAAGTTTTTTGATACTATTAACTTGATATTAATCAAAACTAGATTGTCATAAATTAAGATTTTATCCGGTAATCCCCAAGGCAACCACTAAGAATTAAAAGAATATACAGTTGAAGAAATGACAAGGGAATAGGACACAAGAAAATACTTAATACAAAAGAAGGCAGTACCAGAGGAATAGAAGGAAAAATGCATAGAAATAAGCAAAATGACATATGTAAATCCTATCTTATCAGTTGTATTAAATATATATGGATTAAACACTCCAATGAAAAGGCAGAGATTGGCAGAAGGGATTAAAAATATCCAAGTATATGCTCTTTACAATAGACACATTTTGGATTCAAAGATACAGGTTGAAAATAATAGAATGGAAACATATACCATGCAAACAGCAACCAAGAGAGAGCTAGAATGACTATGCTAATAACAGACAAAATAAAATTTAAGACAAAAAGTGTTACTAGGGACAAAGAAGGATATTTTATAATAATAAACAGATCAATCCATCAAGAAGATCTAAAAAATTATAAATGTATATGGACCTAATAACAAAGCAACAAAATGCATAAAGGGCTGACAAAATTGAAGTTCAACAATAGTTGGAGGCTTCAAAAAAATGCAGACTCTTGAGTTCCAGTTGCATGACCAAGGCTGCATGACCCTAGGTTCGTTGTTTAACCCCTCTCTCATATCTAAAATGGAGATGAGGACCTACTTCATGGGGTTGTTATATAGATTGACTGGAAACACAAAAAGCACCTATTCCTGACATGTGGTGAGCACTAATTCAGTGTCATATCATTATCCCCATTTAACGGTGGAGGAAACTGAGGCCTACATAGGCAAAGTGAGTTGTCCAAGCTAGTAGATGGTGAAGCTGGGAATCAAAGCTAGGCCTACTGATGCCAAAACACCTTCTAATGACTCCTGTTCTGCCTGGGACTGTGGAGTCTTTGTTTCAGGCAGCTGTGTCTGAGACACTGGTCCTCCTGTAAAGCCTCCCAGATGACCCTGGGCACACAGACATGGAAACAGTACTATCTCTGCTGATCCGAGCTGGAGTTCCAAATGGAATCTGGGTGGCCAGAGAAGGACTTTATCTGCAAAGCCATTGCTGGGCACAAAGGTATGGGGTGGGGAAGGTGGCAACTGTGCATTCCCACTCTTTCCCTGGTCAGATCTCCAGGGATTTGGTTTTTCAGCAAATTAGTTGGAAAATGCCACATAATGAGGACATACTCTGCTATGTTCTATACCTCTGTTATCATTTGATCCTAACAGAGATCATTACATCTATTTCAGAGTAGAAAGAAACAGAAACTAAGAGATAAGGATGTTGTAACTGTTGTTCACAGTAACATGGCTGGTGGGTGGTAGGCAGTCCTAGGCATGATACCCAAATTGTAAGTCTGAAGTCCCAGCTCTTTCTGTCCACCACTGTCCCCAGAATCAGCACCTGTCATGCTCCTGAGAGAGAAAAGGAATGACTTGCCTGCCTCCCCTTCACTAAGTTGAATGTTCACATCCCAGGCATCCATGTTTGTGCTTAAGGCAAGTCTGTGTTCTCTTTCAGGACAGATAGATGAGCTGGCCTACATCTCAACCGAAGAGTACTGGTTTGATGGGCGGGAGAAGTCCATGGTGTGCGCCATGTCGTCAGATGGCACCGTGTGTGCCTGGGATCTGCAAGAGGTGAGCTGTCCAGGAGGGAGCCAGGATGAGAAGTGACCAGATCCTGCTATGTCCTCAGTCTTAGCAAGGCCCTTTGCCTTTCTTTACCATCACAGCCAACTTGTGAGGTGAGGAGTGGGAGCCCTATTGTACAGATGAGAAATCTGAGCTGCAGGAGGCTCAGTCGCTGTGCCAGGTCACACTTCAGACTTGAGTCTGATTGATCGCAAATGCCCTTGACTTTCTGCTGTCCTACCTCAGGGAGATGGGCATTTTTGCAGTGCCTGATGGAGGCTGTTTATGCAAGGGGATTGACAGCTGCCATGCCCAGTTCTGTGCTGTCCCCATTGGAGCCAATGCCAGCCTCTGGGTGGTTTTGCCCAGATAATGCAGCTTTTACTCACCCCACTTGCAAACTTAAGTGTTAAAACCTCGATAACTTGGTTGGTACTAATTGTTAAAAGCTTTCCTATCCATTTTCATATTCTCTGATTGCTCTTTTTTGTTGTTTAAAGGATACAGTTATTTGCCTCATATGTCTTTCCTCCATGGTCAGTTTTTTCATTTGTTTATGTTTTTTTTCTCTTCCACGTGCTTTATTTTCCTCATATACATTGTGATGTTTGACATTATAATTTCAAGTGAAGGTCTCTGGTGACTGATGGGTGCAGGTGGCTGGTTTCTGTTTCATTGCAGTTGTGTTGCCCTGACCCACCTTATGCTGTGGACATGAGACCACACAGGCTTAGATGAGGAGCTCTTGGGCAGGAAGAAGACCTGAAGGCTGGGAGGTTCCATAGTTGCCAAAACAAAAAGGTCTTGACTTGAACATAAAGAGCTTTGGTGCTGGGGTGGCAGACCTTTTCTGTAAAGGGCCAGAGAGCAAATATTTCAGGCTTTGCAGACCACGTGGTCCTGTTGCAACTACTTAACTATGTGGCTGAAATGCAGAAGCAGCTGTATACAAGTAAACAAAAAGGGAGTGGCTGTGTTCCAATAAAACTGTACTTATGGACACTCACATGTGAGTTTCTTGTTTTTTTCATGTGTCATGAAATAGTCTTTGATTTTTTTTTTTTAATGAAAATACAAAAATTGTCAGTGGGCTGGGTTTGGCTGCAGGCCATGGTTTGTTGAACTCTAGTGTGGTCCATTGGTCACAGTGTGGGACTGTTAGGGCTAGACCCCTCGGCACCTATTCTGCCTGGCTTCCCAATCTTAATCCTCTTTGTGAACACATCTCCAATCTTATTTTATTTTTAAGAAGCTCAATCATTTTGTTGGAGTCATGCAGTATGTAGCCTGTTTCTGAACTCTGTTTCCCTGGTTGCTACTTCCTATTCTGAAATGGGAAGGGGAGTTTCACTGCTTTTTTACCCACTTCCATACTACTAGCCACTGGTGAATAATGTGTATTCTCCGAGACCTACTTGACATGAGCCAGTCACCGGTGCTGAGTCCCCTACTAGTAATAGTCTTGTTAGCTGTTTAAGCAACAGAAATCAACTGTTGATTTGCTGATGTGAGGGGGAAGAAAGAAAAGAATGGAAGAATACTGGGATATCATGATTGGAAAAAGATCATGCTAACATGATAACACCAGATAGAAAAAGAACCGTAATAACTCCAAATTGGAAACAAACCCCATGTGGCAACTCTGAGAAACTCAGAAACAGCAATTAGAGGATTGGTTCTCTGATGCCCTGTCCTAATGTGCTGTGGGCCTGCTGGACCCGGGCTCTTACCTCGCTGTTCTAGCTTTCAGAATCGTGGGAGAGACCATGTATCTGGGAATCAGCCCATCTCGGACCAGTCATTTTCCTCTGTGCTAATGGCTGTGACAGGGCATGGGCCTTCGCCAGGCCTGGCCCGCGGTGGCACTGCTGGGCATACCACTGGGAAGGGCATGTTCTGAGCAGGGCAGTTGTAGATATGCAACAGAAACTGTTTACAACTACAAGGCTGAATTAGCTTATCTGTAAACCTGGGTTCCTTGGGGACCAAGTGAGATGCTCCACGTGGAAGTTCTCTTTATGCAGCCCTGCACAGCCCAGGTCCTGAGTACAGCCCAGGTCCCCAGCACAGCCTGGGTCCCAAGCACAGCCCAGATCCTGGGCAGGGTGGGTAGTGTTGGGTCCTGCCTCCCTGCCCAGCCTTCTTTAGTTGAGCCATAGGTAACCACTGGGAGTGCTTCAGACATCCTGTGCCCAGTGCACATGAAGGACCCCACCCTCAGTCCCCCTGCAATGGCACCAACCCCAGGCAGTCTCAACACCCATGCTCAGCCACTGCTCTCCTCCAGGACACACCTGTCTCCTCTGTGGTAGAACATTGCTCCTGTGTTGTGTTCCCTACCATGCTGTGCAGCCTGTGAGGATGGGGATCACATCCTTTACACCTGCGAATCCCGTGTGCACTGGGTGATGGTCAAATGAATGAAAATAATAAGCATTTAGGAAATAAATGGGCCCTATGTGAGTTGTTACGTTAATTTTGTTGTTGCCTAGGGCACAGAGCTCTGTCTAGCCCTCTACAGCCTGCAGCTCTGGTGAATTTGGTGACTTACCCTCGGCTGCAACTGGCTGTCACCGTGGATGAGCGGGGACTGATCAAAGTATGGAAAGCAGAGAACGGGTGTAAGCAAGCCTCCTGCCTGCCTACATACTCGTCTTCATTGGAGGCCTGTGACTTTCCAGAAGGCCCCCGCCTGCTGGTGAGTGACCCAGCTCTCAGGAACCTCTGCTGTTTCCCAGGGTCTGTGGACCTGGCACCAGACCGCTGTGCCAGGTGGCACTTCAAGCCAGGCCCTCCACATGGCAGACCAAGTGACCAAGTAATTCTGCTCAGTCCCCCAAGCTCCTCCTTGCCTGCCACATGGAGGGCAGACTCCTCATCCCCCTTTGGCTCTAGTGTGCCACAGCCTGTTCCCTGGCCCCATCTCTGCAGCCTCTCACCCTCTCAGAGGTCCAGCCCTGTGGGCTGCCTGTGTTTTCTTGTCCACGGGCCCCTGCTTTCCTGTCTCCTGGTCCTACTCATAGTCTTTCTTCTCCTTGCAGTTCCTTCTCACTACTGCATTCTCACCCTTCTTTCTCCCTTTTCAAGTCTCCACAAGGGCCCAACTGAAAGGAAAACTGAGGCATATTCGACAGAATGCAAGCATTTGCTCCAGATGATGAAGGCCTTCTGTTGCCAGGACATTTGTTTTAGAGGTGATTCTTGGGCATTGGGAGGGAGCATTTGGCCAGAGAGAAATGGCAAAAGTGGGTGTTAGCTGGCAGATTGAGGAAGTGGCTCTCACCTGGGGGCAGTATCCTCCTCCTGGAGGGAAGGAGGTCTTTGAAAGCATGGGCAAACTGGCATTGCAAATATCAAGATGAGCAGACATCCGGGAACAGTTTCATATGTAAACAGAACTAATTCTGTTAAAGAACTAAGCTCGTAAACAAAAAGGTAAAACCTGATGAAACAGATTTCACATAAACAACTCTAGTTGTTTAAAGAAGACTTTGGAATAAGTGTAATTAACATCTCCAGAGCAATTTGAGAATATATTGTATAGATGAAGAGGAATCCACTAAGGTTCTCTCTTGGGAATGGAAGAGCACATGATTCACACATACTTGTCAGTGAAGGACAATTAGAAAAATTAGAAAATATATCAAGTAAGAGAGCTAAAAAGAGCAAACGGTTTCTAGGCCAAGATTCAGAAGATGGCAGAAATCAAAGTGCTGAGCCTAAAAATGGGGCTGCTTTTGCCCTGGAGATGTTTACTACAAAGCTAAGGGGCTGAGCAGAGCTTTAATAGCCAAGTAGACAAAAGTTGGACTGCAGGGCCACCAAGGAATGGAGCCCTGTGAATCCTCTTACATTGGGGTGGGTTATCAAGTTGCAACCTAAGAGTGAGGGTGGTCTGAAAGTAAACAGTCCCTGCACTGGCTGCCCAGTTACTGGGTGGGAGTAAATGAAAATCCTTTCTGAAGAAGGTTAACAACTCCCAAGGCCTCTCTTTTCAAATACAGTGTGCAGGACTCACTTAGAGATAAGTAGGCACATGAGGTAAGATGATATGAACTACCCAAGGCAATCTACAGATACAGTGCAATCCCTATCAAACTACCATTGGCATTTTTCACAGAACTAGAGCAAAAAATTGTTTTAATTATATGGAAACACAAAAGACCCCAAATAGCCAAAGCAATCTTGAGAAAGAAAAATGGAGCTGGAGGAATCAGACTCCCTGACTTCAGACTATACTACAAAGCTACATTAATCAAGAGAGTATGTATCCTGCTACTTTACCAAATTCATTGATTAGCTCTAGTAGTTTTCTGGTAGCATCTTTGGGATTCTCTATGTATAGTATCATGTCATCTGCAAACAGTGACAGCTTTACTTCTTCTTTTCTGATTTGGATTCCTTTTATTTCTTTTTCTTTTCTGATTGCTGTGGCAAAAACTTCCAAAACTATGTTGAGTAATAGTGCTGAGAGTGGGCAACCTTGTCTTGTTCCTGATCTTAGTGGAAATGCTTTCAGTTTTTCACCATTGAGGACGATGTTGGCTGTGGGTTTGTCATATATGGCCTTTATCATGTTGAGGAAAGTTCCCTCTATGCCAACATTCTGCAGGGTTTTTATCATAAATGGGTGTTGAATTTTTTTATTTTGGGGTGTTGAATTTTGTCGAAAGCTTTCTCTGCATCTGTTGAGATGATCATAAGGTTTTTCTCCTTCAATTGGTTAATATGGTGTATCACGTTGATTGATTTGCGTATGTTGAAGAATCCTTGCATTCCTGGAATAAACCCCACTTGATCATGGTGTATGATCCTTTTAATGTGCTGTTGGATTCTGTTTGCTAGTATTTTGTTGAGGATTTTTGCATCTATATTCATCAGTGATATTGGCCTGTAGTTTTCTTTCTTTGTGACATCTTTGTCTGGTTTTGGTATCAGGGTGATGGTGGCCTCTTAGAATGAGTTTGGGAGTGTTCCTCCCTCTGCTATATTTTGGAAGAGTTTGAGAAGGATAGGTGTTAGCTCTTCTCTAAATATTTGACAGAATTCGCCTGTGAAGCCATCTGGCCCTGGGCTTTTGTTTGTTGGAAGATTTTTAATCACAGTTTCAATTTCAGTGCTTGTGATTAGTCTGTTCATATTTTCTATTTCTTCCTGGTTCAGTCTTGGCAGGTTGTGCATTTCTAAGAATTAGTTCCTTTCTTCCAGGTTGTCCATTTTATTGGCATAAAGTTGCTTGTAGTAATCTCTCACGATCCTTTGTATTTCTGCAGTGTCAGTTGTTACTTCTCCTTTTCCATTTCTAATTCTATTGATTTGAGTTTATCCCTTTTTTTTGTGATGAGTCTGGCTAGTGGTTTATCTATTTTGTTTATCTGCTCAAAGAACCAGCTTTTAGTTTTATTGATCTTTGCTATTGTTTCCTTCATTTATTTGTGATCTGATCTTTATGATTTCTTCCCTTCTGCTAACTTCGGGGATGTTTTGTTCTTTGTTCTCTAACTGCTTTAGGTGCAAGGTTAGGTTGTTTATTTGAGATGTTTCCTGTTTCTTAAGGTAGGATTGTATTGCTATAAACTTCCCACTTAGAACTGCTTTTGCCGCATCCCATAGGTTTTGGGTCGTCGTGTCTCCATTGTCATTTGTTTCTAGGTATTTTTTGATTTCCTCTTTGATTTCTTCAGTGATCACTTGGTTATTAAGTAGTGCATTGTTTAGCCTCCATGTGTTTGTATTTTTTACAGATTTTTACCTGTAATTGATATCTAGTCTCATAGTGTTGCAGTCAGAAAAGATACTTGATGCGATTTCAATTTTCTTAAATTTACCAAGGCTTGATTTGTGACCCAAGATATGATCTATCCTGGAGAATGTTCCATGAGCACTTGAGAAAAATGTGTATTCTGTTGTTTTTGGATGGAATGTCCTATAAATATCAATTAAGTGCATCTTGTTTAATTTATCATTTAAAGCTTGTGTTTCCTTATTTATTTTCATTTTGGATGATCTGTCCATTGGTGAAAGTGGGGTGTTAAAGTCCCCTACTATGATTGTGTTACTGTCGATTTCCCCTTTTATGGCTCTTAGTATTTGCCTTATGTATTGAGATGCTCCTATGTTGGGTGCAGAAATATTTACAATTGTTATATCTTCTTCTTGGATCGATCCCTTGATCATTATGGAGTGTCCTTCTTTGTCTCTTCTAATAATCTTTATTTTAAAGTCTATTTTGTCTGATATGAGAATTGCTACTCCAGCTATCTTTTGATTTCCATTTGCATGGAATATCTTTTGCCATCCCCTCACTTTAAGTCTGTATGTGTCCCTAGGTCTGAAGTGGGTCTCTTGTAGACAGCATATATATGGGTCTTGTTTTTGTATCCATTCAGCCACTCTGTGTCTGTTGGTGGGAGCATTTAATCCATTTACATTTAAGGTAATTATCGATATGTATGTTCCTATTCCCATTTTCTTAATTGTTTTGGGTTTGTTATTGTAGGTCTTTTCCTTCTCTTGTGTTTCTTGCCTAGAGAAGTTCCTTTAGTATTTGTTGTAAAGCTGTTTTGGTGGTGCTGAACTCTCTCAGCTTTTGCTTGTCTGTAAAGGTCTTAATTTCTCCATCAAACTGAATGAGATCCTTGCTGGGTAGAGTAATCTTGGTTGCAGGTTTTTCTCCTTCATCACTTTAAATATGTCCTGCCACTCCCTTCTGGCTTGCAGAGTTTCTGCTGAAAGATCAGCTGTTAACCTTATGGGGATTTCCTTGTGTGTTATTTGTTGCTTTTCCTTTGCTGCTTTTAATATGTTTTCTTTGTATTTAATTTTTGATAGTTTGATTAATATGTGTCTTGGCATGTTTCTCCTTGGATTTATCCTGTATGGGACTCTCTGCACTTCCTGGACTTGATTAACTATTTCCTTTCCCATATTAGGGAAGTTTTCAACTATAATCTCTTCAAATATTTTCTCAGTCCCTTTCTTTTCCTCTTCTTCTTCTGCGACCCCTATAATTCGAATGTTGGTGCATTTAATGTTTTCCCAGAGGTCTCTGAGACTGTCCTCAGTTCTTTTCATTCTTTTTTCTTTATTCTGCTCTGCACTAGTTATTTCCACTACTTTATCTTCCAGGTCACTTATCCATTCTTCTGCCTCAGTTATTCTATTGATCCCTTCTAAAGTATTTTTAATTTCATTTATTGTGTTGTTCATCGTTGCTTGTTTTCTCTTTAGTTCTTCTAGGTCCTTGTTAAATGTTTCTTGCATTTTCTCTATTCTATTTCTAAGATTTTGGGTCATCTTTACTATCATTATTCTGAATGTTTTTTCAGGTAGACTGCCTATTTCCTCTTCATTTGATAGGTCTGGTGGGTTTTTACCTTGCTCCTTCATCTGCTATGTGTTTTTCTGTCTTATCATTTTGCTTATCTTACTGTGTTTGGGGTCTCCTTTTTGCAGGCTGCAGGTTCGTAGTTCCTGTTGTTTTAGGTGTCTGTCCCCAGTGGCTAAGGTTGTTTCAGTGGGTTGTGTAGGCTTCCTGGTGGAGGGGATTAGTGCCTGTGTTCTGGTGGATGAGGCTGGATCTTATCTTTCTGGTGGGCAGGTCCACATCTGGTGGT
The DNA here is from genome assembly GCF_963924675.1 of Phocoena phocoena. Classification (NCBI taxonomy): domain Eukaryota; kingdom Metazoa; phylum Chordata; class Mammalia; order Artiodactyla; family Phocoenidae; genus Phocoena; species Phocoena phocoena. The sequence goes on from NC_089224.1 coordinate 24,021,366, forward strand.
ATGTTTTGGGGTGTCTGTGGCCTTATTATGATTTTAAGCAGCGTCTCTGCTAGGGCAGGGTTGTCTTACTGTCTTGGTAGTTGTTTGGCATAGGGTGTCCAGCACTGTAGCTTGCTTGTCATTGAGTGAGGCTGGGTGTTTGTATTGAGGTGGAGATCTCTGGGAGATTTTTGCCGTTTGACATTACGTGGAGCTGGGAGGTCTCTTGTGGACCTGAAATCAGCTGAAGTTGGCTCTCCCACCTCAGAGGCACAGGAGCACCAAGAGCCTTTCATCCACATGGCTCAAAATAAAAGGCAGAAAAAAAGAAAGAAAGAAAGAAAGAGGATAAAATAAAATAAAGTTATTAAAATAAAAAATAATTATTAAGAAAAAATTTTTTTGAAAAATAAAAAGATAATGGACTGATAGAACCCTAGGGCAAATGGTGAATGCAAAGCCATACAGACAAAATCTTACACAGAAGCATACACATACACACTCACAAAAAGGAAAAGGGGAAAAAATAATATATCTTGCTCCCAAACTCCACCTCCTCAATTTGGGATGATTTGTTTTCTATTCAGGTATTCCACAGATGCAGGGTACATCAAGTTGACTGTGGAGATTTAATCTGCTGCTCCTGAGGCTGCTGGGAGGGATTTCTCTTTCTCTTCTTTGTTTGCACAGCTCCCGGGATTCAGCTTTTGATTTGGCCCCACCTCTGCATGTAGGTGGCCTGAGGGCATCTGTTCTTCGCTCTGACAGGACAGGGTTGAACAGCTGATTCGGGGGCTCTGGCTCACTCAGGCCGGGGGTGGGAGGGGTACGGATGCTGGGCGAGCCTGTGGCAGCAGAGGCCAGTGTGACATTGCAGCAGCCTGAGGCACACCGTGCGCTCTCCCGGGGAAGTTGTCCCTGGATCACAGGACCCTGGCAGTGGCAGGCTGCACAGGCTCGCGGGAGGGGAGGTGTGGATAGTGACCTGTGCTTGCACACAGGCTTCTTGGTGGCAGCAGCAGCCTTAGCATCTCCTGCCTGTTTCTGGGGTCCGCGCTGTTACTGCGGGGGTCTGCGCTGTTACCGCGGCTCGTGCCCATCTCTGGAGCTCCTTTAAGCGGCTCTCTTAATTACCTCTCCTTGAGCAGCAGGAAACAAAGAGGGAAGAGAAAGTCTCTTGCCTCTTCGGCAGGTGCAGACTTTTTCCCGGACTCCCTCCCTGCTAGCTGTGGTGCACTTACCCCTTCAGGCTGTGTTCATGCTGCCAACCCCAGTCCTCTCCCTGCGCTCCGACTGAAGCCCGAGCCTCAGCTCCCAGCCCCCGCCTGCCCCTGTGGGTGAGCAGACAAGTGTCTCGGGCTGGTGACTGCTGGCCGGCACCAATCCTCTGTGCAGAAATCTCTCTACTTTGCCCTCCGCATCCCTGTTGCTGCACTCTCCTCCGCAGCTCTGAAGCTTCCCCCCTCCACCACCCACAGTCTCCGCCCGCGAAGGGGCTGCCTAGTGTGTGGAAACCTTTCCTCCTTCACAGCTCGCTCCCACTGGTGCAGGTCCCATCCCTATTCTTTTGTGTCTGTTTTTTCTTTTGCCCTACCCAAGTATGTGGGGAGTTTCTTGCCTTTTGGGAGGTCTGAGGTCTTCTGCTGAGGTCAGCATTCAGTGGGTGTTCTATAGGAGCAGTTCTACGTGTAGATGTATTTCCGATGTATCTGTGGGGAGGAAGGTGATCTCTGTCTTACTCTTCCGCCATCTTCCTCAACTCTAAAGGGTAGTCTTTCCAACAAATGGTGCTGTCGAAAATGGATATCTGCATAGAAAAGAATGACTTTTGATCCTTACCTTACACCATATACAGAATTGACTCAAAATGGATCAATGACATAAATATAAGACCTAAAACAACAAAACTCTTAGAAGAAAACACAAGACAAAAGCTTCATGATATTTGATTTGGTAATGACTTCTTAGAAAACAGTGAGTACTGACAATGATGTGGTGAATTTGGCATCCTTGTGCACTGTCAGTGGGAATTTAAAATGGTACAGCTACAATAGAAAAAAGTATGGAGGTTCCTTAATAAATTAAAAGTAGAATTACCATATTACCTAGAAATTCCACTTCTGGATATATACCAAAAACAAAGTAGGGTCTTGAAGAGATATTTGTACACTCACATTCCTAGCAGCATTATTCATATTATTTAAAACATGGATGTAGCTCAAGTGCCCATCAAATGATGAATGAATAAGCAAGATGTGGTATATACTTATAATGGAATATTTCATTGTTTTATTCTAAAAACTTCATTTTTAGGAAGGAAATTCTGCAATATGCTACAACATAGTCAAACCTTGAATACATTATGTTAAGTGAAATAAACCAGGAACAAAAAGACAAAAACTGTGTAAGTCCAGTGATATGAGGCATTTACAGTAGTCAAAATCAAAAAGACAGAACATATAATGGTGGTTGCCAGAGGCTGGGGGAATGGTGAAGTTGAGTTGTTTAATAGGTATACAGTTTCAGATTTACAATGAAAAGAGTTATGAGGATGGATGGTGGAGATGGCTGCACAACAATGTGAATGTATTTAGTACCACTGAACTGAATGCTTACAAATTATTAATATGGTAAACTTTATGTTAGATATATTTTAACTCAATAAAAAAGAAAGGTTAGGGCTTTTCTGGTGGCGCAGTGGTTGAGAGTCTGCCTGCTGATGCAGGGGACACGGGTTTGTGCCCTGGTCCGGGAAGCTCCCACATGCTGTGGAGCGGCTGGGCCCATGAGCCATGGCTGCTGAGCCTGCATGTCCGGAGCCTGTGCTCCGAAACAGGAGAGGCCACAACAGTGAGAGGCCCACATACCACACACAAAAAAAAAAAAAAGAAAAAAAAGAAAAAAACAGAAAGAAAGGTTAAAAAAAAAAGAAAGAAAAAAAGAGACATCACTGAAAGCTAACATGAAACAAAGCTGTGTCTGGGTCCCACTCTGCATCCTGTCTGGGTTTGCTGGCATCACAGAAACCCATCTGGGTACTTGGCAAGTTTGAGAATAGGATGTGGGCACCTGTAGGAAAGTTCAATGCATCGGTGACAAATGCTTCCCTGCCACTTGGAAGGGCACCTCACATTGGGTATAATGAATTAAATGGTGCCCCCACTGAATATGTCCATGTTCTAATCCCTGGAACCTGTTAGTGTGACATTATTTTGGAAAAGGGTCTTTGCATATGTAATTATATCAAAAACTTATTTGCAATCATTCTAGATTATCCAGGTGGGCCCGAAATCTAATGACAAGTGTCCTTATAATAAGAGGAGAAGACACCGACAGAAAGGAGGAGAAAGACCATGTGAAAATGGAGGCAGAGATTGGAGTGAGCAGCCACAAGCCAAGGAATGCCAACAGCCATTCGCTGAAGTTGGAAATTGCAAGGAAAGTAATCTTTTTTAGAGTCTCTGGAGAGATCATGGCCCTGCAAACACCTTGATTTTGGACTTCCGGCCTCCAAAACTGTGAGAAAATAAATTTCTGCTCTTTTAAGCCAAAAAAGAAAGAAAGAATGGCTGATAACTTCCCAATCTGGGGAGAGAAGATTTAGACATACAAGTTCATGAAGCTAATAGGTCAACACCAAATATCAACCCAAAATGATCTTCTCAAAGACAGACTATTAAAAAACTGTGTAAAATAAAAGACAGAGAATTTTTAAAACTGTCAAGAGAAAAACAAACCCTCACATAATAAAGGAACCCCCAATAAGTCTATCAGTGGATACTCAGTGGAAACCTTGCAAGCGAGGAGAGAGTGGGATGAAAAATTCAAAGCACAGAAAGAGAAACACTGCCAAAGAAGTTTACCCAGCAAAGCTATCTTTCAAAAATGAAGAAGAGATGTTTGTTCTCAAACAAAAGCTGAGGGAGCTATTCTACACTAGACCTGCCTCACAAAAAATGCTGATAGGATTTCTTCAAGCTGAAAGGAAATGACGGTAGTTACTAACATGAGAACGTATGAAAATATAGAACATTCTGGGTAAAGGTATGTATATAGACAAATTCAGAATATTGTAATACTGTAATACAGTGTTGTGTTAATCACTTTAGTATAAAGGTTAAAGGATAAAATTATTAAAAATGACAATAATAATAATTTGTAAAAATATACAATATACAAAGAGGTAAATTTTGACATCAAAAACATAAAATGTGGGGTGGGGGAGTAAAAGGGTAGCATTTTTGTATGCAATTGAAGTTAAGTTGTCATCAACTTAAAATAAACTGTTACATCTATGTTTTATGTAAGGTTCATGGTAACCACATAGCAAAAACCTACAATAGATACATAACAGTTAAAGAGAAAAGAATCAAAGCTTACATTACAGAAAAGCATAAATTCACAAAGAAAGCAAGAGAGGAAGAAAAAACAATGGAACTACAAGAGTCAGAAAAATATTAATAAGATGGCATTAGTAAGTCCTTACCCATCAACAGTTATTTTAAATATAAATGGATTAAATTCTCCAGTCAAAAGGCAGAGGAGCTGCATTTTTTTTAAAAAAGATCCAACGAAATGCTCCCTACAGAAAACTCACTTCAGGTTCAAAGACACATACAGACTGAAAGTGAAGGGGAAAAAAATATTTCCTGAAAATGCAAACAACATGAGACCATGGATAGTTATATCAGACAAACTTTATTTAACTTTTTAACATTTTTATTGGAGTATAATTGCTTTATAATGGTGTGGTAGTTTCTGCTGTATAACAAAGTGAATCAGCTATACATATACATACATCCCCAGATCTCCTCCCTCTTGCATCTCCCTCCCACCCTCCCTTATCCCACCCCTCTAGATGGACACAAAGCACTGAGCTGATCTCTCTGTGCTATGTTCCTGCTTCCCACTAGCTATCTATTTTACATTTGGTAGTGTATATATGTCCATGCCACTCTCTCACTTCTTCCCAGCTTGCCGTTCCCCCTCCCTCTGTCCTCAAGTCCATTCTCTATGTCTGCATCTTTGACAAAGAGACTTTAACTCAAACACTGTAACAAGAGACAAAGAAGATCATTACATAATGATAAAGGGGTTGACTCACCAAGAGAATATAACAATTGTAAATTCATATGCACCCAACATTGGAGCACCCAGATATATTAACAGTGAAGAAGGCAGAAATAGACAACAATACAATAATAGTAGAAGACTTTACTATCCCACTTTTAACAATGAACACACCATATAGACAGAAAATCAATAAGGAAACACTGGACTCAAACTATACTTTAGGCCAAATGGACCTAACAGACATATGCAGAATATTCCATCCAAGAGCAGTGGAATACATATTCTTCTCCAGTGCACAAGGAACATTCTCCAGGATAGATCATATGCTAGCTCACAAAACAATTCTCAGCAAGTTTAAGAAGACTGAATTGATACCGAACAACTTTTCAAACCATGATGGTATGAAACTAGAAATCAATTAACAGGAGAAAAACTGAAAACCTCAGAAATATGTGGAAATTAAACAGCACACTCCTCAACAACCAGTGGGTCAAAGAACAAATCAAAACAGAAATGAAATATCTTAAAACAAATGAAAATGGAAACACAACACACTAAAACTTATGGGAAGCAGCAAAAGCAGTTCTAACAGAAGTTTGTAACAATATATGACTACGTTAAGAAAAAATAAATATCTCAAATAACCTAACTTCACACATCAAAAAATTTAAAGAAAAGAACAAGCTACATCCAAAGTTAGCAGAGGAAAGGAAACAACAAAAATCAGAGCAGAATCAAATGAAATAGAGACCAGAAAAACAATAGAAAAAAATTGAACAGCACATTAAAAGTATCATACACCATGATCAAGTGGAATTTATCCCTGTGCTGCAAGGATGGTTCAACATATGCAAATCAATAAATGTGATACACCACACTAATAAAATGAAAGATAAAAATATAATCACTGTAATAGATGGGGAAAGCATTTGATGAAACAAAATATCCTTTCATGATAAAAAAAACTTCACAAATTGAGTATAGAATACAGGTAATATTCAACAATCCTATAGCTAAAATCACACTCAAGAGTGAAAGGGTGAAAGCTTTTCCTCTAAGATCAGAAACAAGGAAACAAAACAAGGGTACCCAGAGTGGCACCACACATATTCAACATGATACCAGAAGTCCCAACCAGAGAAGTTAGGCAAAAATAAGAAATAAAAGGCATGCAAATCAGAAAGAAAGGAGTAAAACTGTTTTCATATTTATGGTCTCATAGACAGAAAATCCTGAAGACTCCATCAAAGACTGTTAGCACTAATTTTTAAAATTCAGTGAAGTTCCAGGATACAAAAATCAACACCCAGATATCAATTTCATTTCTATACACTAGCAACCAAATATCTGAAAAAGAAATAAAGAAAACAATCTTATTTATAATAGCATCCAAAACAATTAAATACTTAGGAACAAATTTAACCAAGGAGGCAAAATATCTGTACACTGCAAACTATGAGACCTTGATGAAAGAATTTGACAAAGACACAAATAAATGGAAAGATACCCCATGTTCATGGATCAGAAGAATTAACATGTTAAAATATCCACACTACCCAAGGCCATCTACAGATTCAATGTCATTCCTATCAAAATTCCAATGGCATTTTTCATGTAAATAGAAAAAACAATCCTAAGATTCGAATGGAACCACAAAGACCACAACAAACCAAAGCAATCTTGACAAAGAATAAACAAAGCTGGAGTTACCACACTTCCTGTTTTCAAACCAAAGTTATAGTAATCAAAAGAGTATGGCATAAAAACAGACACATAAAACAATGGAACAGAGTAGACAGCCCAGAAATAAACCCACACATATACAGTCAATTATTATTTGACAAGGGAGCCAAGCATACTTACTGGGGAAAGGATAGTCTCTTCAAATAATGGTGTTAGGAAAACTGGATATCACATGTAGAAGATGAAGCTGGACTCTTAATTTACATCACTCACAAAAATTATCTTAAAATAGATTAAAGACATAAACATAAGACCTGAAACTGTAAAACTCCTAGAAGAGAACATAGGGTAGAAGCTCCTTGACATTTGTCTTAGTGATTTTTTGGATATGACATCAAAAGCACAAACAACAAAAGCAAAAATTTAAAAATGGGACTACATCAAACTAAAAATCTGTACAGCAAAGAAACAATTCACAAAATGAAAAGACAACATATGGAATGAGAGTAATATTTGTAAACAAACTAATAAGGGGTTAATATCCAAACTACATAAGAAATTCATTTAACTCAACAGCAAAAAAACCAAGCAATTCAATTAAAAAATGAACAGACGATCTAAATAGACAGTTTTCCGAAGAACACATATAAATGACCAACAGGTGTATGAACAGATGCTCAACATCAACAATCATTAATGAAACACAAATCAAAACCACAATAAGATATCACTTCAAACCTATTAGAATGGCTATCATAAAAAAGACAAAAGATAAAAGTGGAGGAAAGGAATGCCTGTACACTGTTGGTGGGAATGTAAATTGGTGCAGCCATTATGCAAAACAGTATGCTCAAAAAATTAAAAAGAGAACTACCATATGATCCAGGAATCCCACTTCTGGGTATATAGCCAAAGGAAATGGAATAAAATTACTATCTCAAAGAAATATCTGCACTCCCATATTCACTGAAGCATTATTCACAATAGCCAAGATATGGAAACAACCTTAGTGTCCATCAACAGAAGAATGGTTAAAGAAGATGTGACAAATATATCTACATATATAGATATACACACAATGGAATATTATTTAGCCAAGAAAAAGAATGAAATCTTGCCTTTTGAACAACATGGATTGACCATAGGGCATTATGCTACGTGAAATAAATCAGAAAGACAAATACTGTGTGCTATCACTTATACATGGAATGTAACAAAGCTGAAACTCACATAAACAGAGTAGGATGGTAGTTGCCAAGGTCTAGGAATTGGGGGAAATGGGGACATGTTGATCAAATGGTGGAAACTTCCAGTTATAAGATGAATAAGTTCTGGGCATCTAACATACAGCATGGTGACTACAGTTAACTATACTGTATTATATACTTCAAAGTTGCTAAGAGAGTAGATCTTAAATGGCTTAACCACACACACACAAAAGTAACTGTGTGAAGGAATGGAAAAGTTAACTAACCCTACTGTGGTAATCATTTTGCAATTATGTATTTGTAGCAAATCATCACACTGTATACCTTAAACTCACTCAATGTTATATGTTAATTATTTCTCAATGAATATGGAATACAAAACAAAACTGCAGTCCACCATTGATCAGACTGGCATCCCAACACAGTCTATTGGAGGAAGCCTCTCCTCACTCACTTTTGGGAGTAGCCTCTGCCTTGTATATTAACTAGTTATTCTAGTCACTCCTAAGGTCACCAGTCTAATAAGCAGGTATGTTGATCTCAGACAAAAAGAGACTGATGAGATGAATCTGTCCTGGCTAAGGTGCCAACTAGTGAATTATAGTCCTTTCAGACCTATACTATAGCACCTTTAAGCTACAGAAGGAGCTGAGAAGGACCTTAGGGACTACTCCTTCAAGATCCTATAACAATTTAAGTTGGAATACAGCATATGGTAGACACAGCACAAAGTGGCAGCAGCCAAAGTGCAAACGCACCAGGAACTAACAGTACCTTCTTAGGCAGAACTTGCTGTGTGGTAAAATCAGTTAGAAAGCCAAGAGCAGCCCAGAGGTAGGCCCCTCCATTGAACACTTGAGTCATTCTGCTCACTGTGCCAACTGTTCTAAAATTATGTCCAGGATTTAATTTATGGAGGTGACCAAGTGATGATACAGAGAATCCAATGCCTCTGAAACTCATTAGTTACATTTCCTGAAAGAAGGGGACATGCAACACCACACAGGGCTAGTGGGTAAGTACCAGGTTTGGTCAGGAGGCACAAGCAGGAACAAGGAGAAAGCCTATGCCAGAGTGTTTATTGGAATTTTGACAGAAAATGTAAGGGAGGGCAGAGTAAACAATTTAGGATTGCTTAGTTTGAATAATTCTGGTGGGTTTTAGGTTATAGGTGTGGTCTCTAGTTGCCTGGTACCTGACCCTGGGACATTTTAGGTCAGGGGAAATATTGGCTTAGTGTGTAAGTTAGATTAATGGGGTAATTGAGGCTGTAGACTCCAGATTGGTTGATTGATTTGCATATGAAAGACAAGCTCCCAGAGAGTCCTTTGCTAGCCCAGTGTGGGGCAGTCTCTCCCTGGCCAGACAGCTTTTTAAGATGTCAAAACATCACAAAATACAGAAAATGAAAACTTGATTAATACACTGCTGCTGCTCTACATGGCCGTTTGTCCACCAGGCTCACTCATCTCAAGACCCATATGCCAGGACCACACAAATGCTGAAGGAGTGTGAACCTGCCTAGGTACAGACACCCTGAACCCATCTGCATGAAGAGGGGCCAGAAATCACCAACATTTATTGGTATTCTTTGGCCCTAGAGAATGGACCAACTCTAAAAATAGAGTTACCATGTGATCCTGTAATCCCACTCCTGGGCATATATCCAGAGAAAAGTCTAATCTGAAAAGATACATGCACTCCAATGTTCATAGTAGCACGATTAACAATACCAAGACATGGAAACAACGTAAGTGTCCATCAACAGATGAATGGATAAAGAAGATGTGCTATTTATATGCAATGGAATATTACTCAGTCATAAAAAGAGAATGAAATAATGCCATTTGCAGCAACATGGATGGACCGAGAGATTATCATACTAAGTGAAGTAAGTCAAACAGAGAAAGATAAATATCATTTGATATCACTTATATGTGGAATCTAAAAAAAAGATACAAATGAACTTATTTATGAAACAGAAATAGATCCACAGACATAGAAAACAAACTTATGGAACCAAAAGGGAAAGGAGGGGAGGTATAAATTAGGAGTTCAGAATTAACATATACACACTACCATATATATAATAGATAATCAACAAGGACCTACCGTATAGCACAGGGAACTATAATTAATATTTTGTACTAACCTGTAAGGGAAAAGAATCTGAAAAGAATCACTTTGCTGTACACCTGAAACTAACCCAACATTGTAAATCAACTATACTTCAATAAAAAAATATATAATGCTTCCTTTGGAATTTTCCTGAAGGTCAATGACCAGTGGGTATCTTTACTGTGCACTGGCAGGAGGCTATCTTAACCCATGAACTGATTATTTTGCTATCAATGAATAGAATATCTAGTCCATACATTACAATTTTTTAAAAAGAGAAATTTATTTTTTAAATATTTATTTATTTGTTTGTTTGTTTGGCTGTGCCAGGTCTTAGTTGCTGTGTGCAGGATCTTCGTTGCGGCATGCAGGATCTTTAGTTGTGGCATGTGGGAATCTTTTAGTTTCGGCATGTGGCAATCTTTTAGTTTCGGCATGTGGGATCTAGTTCCCTGACCAGGGATCGAACCTGGGCCCCCTGTATTGGGAGCGTAGAGTCTTAACCACTGGACCACCAGGGAAGTCCCGAGACAATTTATTTAAGAAATTGACAATTAGTCCTTATTGTTTTGAGTGCAATTTGAATCCATCCTCACTTCTAAATTCCACTGCCACTTTCTTATTGTGAGTCACTTCACCAACCAGAACAATTACTGCGATCCCCAGTTCCACTCTTTCAATCCTGCAGTAGTGCCTCTGCTCAGCTTCTAAAACTGCCATTTTCTTGTTTAAAACCTTGCCTGGGAAAGTGTCCAGCTACAGATTGTAATGGTGACCACCTGAATCTGAGTCTTGTAAACCTTCCAAACCAGAAGATCAACAATGACAAGTAAAACAACACAAATAAAGAACACTAATAAAATTACTATTGGCCATGCTTTAGATATACTTGGGTGCAGAGAATACCAAGAACTTCTAATTATTTACAAGTAGAGAAATGAAAAACAAATTTCAACAGGCTCTCATTGAGACAGGCCTGGGACCTGGGACCTTTTGCTGCAGTGCTGCAATGCTTGCACCTGGACAAACCTCTCCTCAAGCAAAAAAGTACAAAGAAACTATAAGGGACTAAAAATAACTGTGTGCATGCGCAATTGGGACAAATTATGGACAAAAGATACAAAAAGAACAAAAAACCTCCCTACTGTCACTTCTGAAGACCTGGGAGCAAAAAAACAGGGTGTCCGGAGCAAAGGCAGGGTACTGAACACGCCCCCTGCACTCAACACCACCAGAGGGGTGGACAAACACTTAAGCCACCCCTCTGGCCCAACCCCTGGACACCTGCTACGCTCACCCCATATAAAGAACCAGCTCACTTACCCCCCACCCCCACCAAGGGAGCAAGTGAGCAAGGGAACCTGTAACTTGTTCTGGCTCCCCACTGCTGCAGCAGGGGCCCCAATAAAGCCTTGCCTGAATTTCTTGTCTGGCCTCTAGTCAATTTCTATTTATTGAGGAAGGCCAAGAACCCTGGTCGGTATCATCATGGCTGGTAAAAGTCTACAGGCATGAAAAATGAGTGAAGGTGAACTTAAGAGATTCTGTGAAAAAGAAGAGTGGAACAGAAGATGCAGATAAAGATAGACAAAATCACTTCCAGAAAGTGAAATTACAACAGTAAGTGTCAAAATGCTAAACACAAGTTGAAGAATTGTCAATTCCTGGCATCAGCTATAATAATTGGGCTTGAAAGTAAGCAGAACTATAGGTATTAGCCTTTGGGATGCATTGCTTCTGGGGGGAGAATCTGCCAAATGGAGAAGTGGTGGCAGTGAAAAGAAAGAAGGAAGAAAAAGGAAGAAGTAAAAGTTAAGGATCCTACAGAAACCAAAGACAAACATGTCACGCCACCTCTCCTCTCTTTCTGCCACCATCCCAACCGTTACCAACATAATCAAAAATTTTAAATGCATTTTAAAATACTGGTAGAAAAGGGCACTCTAATGCCAGGAAAATTATCAACAAAAGGCCTAGGACTGAAAAAAAATTAACTCAATTCAACATAAAGTATACAAAAATTAAATAGAAAATTCAAATTAAAATATTTCCTGTGATAGATATTCTTTCCAAAAATTAATAAGGGAGCAGAATACTGTAACAAACTTCTAAATTGAATTAAGTATTCATAAACAAGCAATTAGTTTTAAAACAATGTTTTTTTAACATTGAATGCATGCATTGAATCAGCAATTTTAAAAACTAATGACAAAAAAGGACAAAACACACAAAAAATTCAATGAAAGTCAATCAAGTTCAGAAAAGGAATTGAAGAAAAAGACAAAGTCCACCAGGGAAGGAAGAGAAAATTATAGGGTGCCCAAGAGAATACAGATTGGAATAAAATTTTAATAAGGGACTTTGAGGAAAGGCAGGAAGACAACAAAGAGAGTACATCTGAGATATTTTTAAAAGAGTAAAAAAGTTTAAGGAGAAAGTGGATGAAATGCCAGGCAGGCAAGAAAAAAATATCTGATCTCTATATAATTAGAGTTACTAGAAAAGAAAAAGAAACACAACAGAAATAAATATTGATATTTAAATCTGTAAGGCAAGAAAACTATCTGGAAATAAAAGATAACTTAAATTTACATGTTGAGAGGGCCTACCTTGTACCTGGGAAAATGATTCAAAAACAAATCACTTTGAAAAATATGTTAGTAAAACAACTCTAAGGAAAAAAATCATCAGGTCCTCTAAACAAAATAATCAAATTACCTATAATGAGAAGAATATTAGTCTAGCACCAGCCTCTCAAGAGCAACATACAACGCAAAGCAACAGTGGAACAGCATTTTCAAAATATTCCATAGAACAAAAGTTACCCAAGGTTTTTATATTCAGCCAAGCTGCCTTTAACATATCAAGTCTATAAGTAAACAGTTTCGACTGTGCAAGAACCCAGGGACTATTGTGCAGGTGAGTCATTCATGAGGAATCTACTATAGGATGAGCTCATGTAAACAGCACACACTGAGGAAACCTTGGTAAATGATTGCTGGTGATTATTTAATATATTTAATTGTAAATCAAATACTAACACAAGAGTAGGGTAATGGGTGAGAGAATAGTGTTTAATTGTTACATGTTCTGACTATGTGGAAAGAATTCCATTAAAAATGGGAGGAGAAGAGAGGGAGAAGAGTGAAATTTGAAAAAGGTAACTGACTGTTGTATATATGAGTGTCAGTGAGTACCATTTAAAACTGACAGACTAGATAGCAAAAGATTTTTTAAGAAAAATGAAAATTAAGGGCATTGTAACAGGTATACATATAAAGAGTACTTAGAACAAAACAGAATCTAAAAACCAAATAAAATAATAAAAGAAAATTTTGTTACATTTATTGTAAATAATATCTATCAATTATAGCATAAAATAATATGTCAGAATTGAAACAAAATGTACTTGTAACATTAAAAGTACATGGGCAAGGAGAAAAAAAAAGAATGTACCAACTTGATCGACCAGGGTCAAGGCACACATACAAAGGCCCACAACCCCTGAATGCCCCACTCAAAATTCTCAGAGTCTCCCATACATGTACGCACTGATGCCTGAATATTCTTGCTTCACACACACACACACACACACACACACACACGCACACACTCACCAGTGATAAATGCTGATGAATGCTTAATAAAATGCTTTCCAAGGGTAGGTAGGAAAGCTTTGATTTACGGAGCTTCACAACTTACCTGGTGTAACTATTCTCAGCATGACTAATTTCAACCTGACATCACAGAGCTGGGAAGAGATATGCACCATTGACTATACCAAGCTAGTACGAGCCAGTTCCAGTGCACCCCATCCCCTTTCATGTGAATATGTGCACACAGTCTGACTACACCCTGAGTAACACCCTGAACACTCACCCCAGATATACAAAACCACACTACATATCTCCAGAACATATCTCAGAACATACAATCTTTAATATACACTAAACACACCCATACAACTGCTACCTGAAACCTGAATGTACATACAAAACACCTCTCACTACCTTATTTTTACACAAAACCACTCACCTTGAATGTGCTCAAATACCAACATATGCAACCAACACACTACCCATATATTCACAACAAATAACCTGTAGATACATAGGCTCTCAAAAAACACCAAGTATACAGTTGTTTCATGAACCACCCAAAAAATACCCACACACAATCCCACAGTCCCAAAATACATATACTCCACAATTCCTGAACACACAAACCTACACAGCCTCTCTGTTTCCAAATACACACACTGAACCTCTCCCATATCTCAGAATACACACCCCATAAGCCCCATGAACCTAAAGACACACACACAGGCACAAAACAACCAAACTTGCCAGATACATAGAGGACCATCCCACAAACATTGAAAACACACATATAAGCAACTCCACCAAGTTCTTCAACCAGTACATTCCAGAAATGTCATAAAGAGGATCCCTGAATGCTTTAATACACACACAAAGCCCTTACGCACACTCTCATAAACTAACCATGAACATACACCCCTCATGCTCAGATACATAAAAGACACAAAAACACCAGCAATCCCTCAACTGTAGCTACATACACTCATGACCCCCCCACACACATGGACACACACACCAGCAAATATTCCCAATCTCTAAATATATATATCCCCCAAAACACTATACATCATCCTTACATTTCCAGAATCCAACATTACCACCACAATCCCCAAACATTTCCAAACACAAAAATCCCAGCATTCCAGGAAACCACTGTGACCATTTCTGACTACCTCAAACCCTATGAATTCACCCATGCCCTGATGGATATACACACAAACCAGTACACACTCCTAAGACATGGACACATCTCCAGCATATCATATATAAATACACATAAAACCCCTTCCAAATCCCAAATTACACATCTTAAACCTCCATACCCCTAAATACTTACTTAGAACCATATCATACACTTCCAGTACAAATAAATTCTCCCATTCTCCTGTATACACATAACTCCATTACTATATCAACACAAAAATACTTACTTCCAGATACAAATAACCCCCAGGAAAAATGCAAACACATATTCTAGAAAATATTCATCTAATCTGCTCGCTCTTTGAATACACACACAAACTCAACATACATGTTTCTCACCACAAACCCCAAATATACCCCCAATTACTCAGCATACTACAAATATGGAAACATACCAACCTATAAGCAAAAATAGACATGAGGCTTCACACTATCTGCATATACATAATCCCACACTCCCAAATACTCACACTGAAATAACACCACCTACTTCCAAAATACAGATTCATATAAACCCCACACCACACAACACATTCATATGCACATATACATTATACCACCAGTCCCATAAAACAGTCATACACCTTCCCTCACACACCCCAAAGCACAAAATTCCTGAAAACCACCAAAAGAAACGCACATAATATAGCATGCCCTGAATAGATACAAATGATCCCTCTACGTTTCAAAAATAAGCAAAACACACGACCCTACACCAAAAATAATAAACACAAGTACTTTTTCCAACTTTTCCACTATGTACATGCAGCTAACCCTTCAAAACCCACCATCAGACACGCATTTCTAACATGCTGGGAGAAAACACACACATAAACGCACATTCCCAAAGTCTTACACTACAAATACATAACCCGAACAACTAGAGTACATCTGAATTACAACTCAAACCCTCTACATAAACTCAAATACATCCACTCTCACAACAACACACTCATGTCTTCCACTTAACCCCAAATATCCACACAGACATCATCAACCCACAAATACAAATACACTACTCAGCTTCTCACCAACTCCATAAATACACAAATAAACCTCACGCCAGGAATTCATGGAAACACATTCCCAATAGGCTCCCAAATAATGATATACATAAAACCACCCACTGCCCATGAGGTCCTACAATCCCTGGAAGATCTACAAATACACATATACAACATGACACTTCCAGATACACATAAACACCCACACTCCCCAACTGCCAAAAACAAGGATGTAACTTCTTAATATCCTTAAATACAGACACTGAACTCCAACAAGCCACAAACGCACATATATATAATTCACACTACAAACACACCCACACAGTACTTTCACGACCCCAGAATACAAACATAAACTACCTTAAGCCCCATACACACCTGCCGTGGTGTGTTATGAAGCAAAGCCTTAATAACCTGAATCAGCACTCCCTAGAGAAGTGTGGAGATATATACCATATAATTAATTTTAATGATATAATAGATGTGTGCACATAATTTACAAATAACATAAAATGTACACTACTCTTCACTGTAAATTCTATATACCAAATTGATTCTTACCTAATGCTTTCGTTGATTTTTGCTGAACTCTTGCATCACCAGCCAACCTATGCTTGCAATTCCGTCATGATTTGAGAGTATCAGACTACGAATAAATGCTTATTGTTAGATTCAGCAAATTTACTCCTCTCATTGACAAAAGAGTACAGTTTGAACATAAGTGTTGATTGATATTTTTATGTTAAAAAATTACTAGTGGGCTTCCCTGGTGGCACAGTGGTTGAGAGTCCACCTGCTGATGCAGGGGACACAGGTTCGTGCCCTGGTCCGGGAAGATCCCACATGCCGCGGAGCGGCTAGGCCTGTGAGCCATGGCCGCTGAGCCTGCTTGTCCAGAGCCTGTGCTCCGCAACGGGAGAGGCCACAGCAGTGAGAGGCCCGCATACCGAAAAAAAAAAGTTACTAGTAAAGCTATGAGGATGTTCGCTAGATCTTCACTCATATTCCAGTGACCTGAGCTACACCTTTGGAAACAGATGAGGGTTTTCAACTCGCAAGAACTTCCCTCTAGCTTTTGTACTCTTCAGAACGCGCAGACTAGAACTGCACCTGTTTAATAGCTCGCACACACTATTTACCCCGCACTGTAGGCCCCGCAGCCACTGAACCCTTCATGCAGCCAGCTCCCCAGTGGTGCCAGTAACCCTGGGGTTAACACCTCAAGGGAATCGAGCTCTATGGGGGCGTGAGGGGAGTCTCCTTACACGGACAAGGGCACAAATAACCCACAGGGTGAACAACAGCACATAGCGGTGACACCTGAGGGGTGAAAAGTCCCCGTACCCCTTACCTCAGGATTCCTATAATTGACTCTAGAGGCCGCCATGAAAGACCCCGCCCCCCCCCACGATGGCGGTTGGGGCCCCGCCCTCCGCGCTCGCGCATGCGCTCCTGTCTTCCGGAGCAAACTGCCCCAACAGATGCCGGGAGCCGTTGGAGGACGGCGGTCCGCGTGCCCGAGAGCCCCGCCCCAGTGGGCGTGCGCGGGCGTGCAGGCGCGGAGCGCGCGGGCATCTGTTCCAGAAGTTCTGCAGGAGAGGAGAGAAGTGAAGGGTCAGGCACGCTGCGGAACTTCTCAGGCGACGCTCCTCGCCGGGAATCTTCGTGACGGTCTCTTCTTAAAACCATCTCTTGTGAGATGGGCACTCGTGATTTTTATATTGCACACGTGAAACCCATGCACTTAGATACAAAGAGTTCTGGAGAGCTCCACTCTAAGCACAGTAGCAAGTTGGGGCAAGTGCTTTTATGCCCTTTGGACAGCAGTTCCTTGGTTCTTGTTTATGCCTTTCAAAAAACAGTAGGTCCTTTTTCCTAGCAAGCCTGAAGTTTCCATTAAAGAACAATTCTAGGAAAGAATTTCAGACCTGGGAAACACTCTTAAGATACTGTCTCCTGGCTCCGTTCCTAGAGTTTTTTCCAAACGCATTTACCCTAATAGAATTTTTTTTCTTAGTGTATTAAATACATGGAGGTTTTCCAATAAATGTTGATTCACAGGTGTTTCCTTTGTACGGTTTTGTCTTTTTTTTAATAACTTTGAGAAAGAGTTGACAATCTGGGCCAATTTCAACACAGCAGGTAATATGGGAACAATTTTACTTTCCCTCCCTCCTTTTTTGTAATATCTTACAGAATTTCAGTTGGCAATAAAAACAACAACAACAACAAAAATAGTAGCAGGATCAACTTACTGACCTGATTTTTTAATACTTCCCAAAGAAACTTCAATCATCAGATCCTCTCTCCGGTCAATTTCAAGATTAGAGCATTTCTCACTCAACAGGATGCCTCTGAAGACCCCTCACACCTAATAGCACTATGCACCTCCAAGTGCACAGACTTGAAAAGACACAAACATGGTATCTCTTCATTTCTTTAATGTTTCGTGATTGAGTGGAAATGAACTGTCTTCTGAGGCTTGTGATGCATGTCCAGAGATGTTTTTTCTCAGTAGTCAATGCCTGCCCCCAACCTCTGTGCAGGAATAGTCAGAGATCATGATCCAAAGGACTTTTAGATACTCCCTTCTGTGACTGGTCTTCCCAAATTACATTTGGGCTAATTTGATTATCTCTGTCTCTGGGGTGTAGGATTTTGAAGTATTACAAAAGTGATTGCAGAATTGGAACTGGCTAATTTTTGCACAGTGCAATTTTTGTATCAGTGGCCTTGAGAATACTCCTTCAAATACTGTATCAGAATTATGAGTGAGAATCTTGTAAATAATTGGTTCAATGACTGAACAAGGGGAGGAAGCAACAAGGAAGCCTGCCTTTCTCGAGTGCCTGGGTACAATATTTTGCCTCACCATCCCTCTAGTATGAAGTTATTGGTTGAAAATCATTTAAGTTTTCCTTCATTATAAAAGCTCCAGTACTGAGTGATATTCCCAAATTGTTTATTATTTTGTTCAGTCCCCAACAGGAGTTTCTTTAGATATAAAGTTCACCACGATGTTGCTTGAAATATTCTCACCTTATCTTCTCATCTTCTTCTGAGTCAATTTCTCCTGACAAGGGGCAAGGAACTTCTTAAGCACCAACAGGAGTCTTTTTCACACTGTGGAACAGTCCTTCTAAACCTCTGTTTCCCTCTCCAACACCCCACAATCAGTAGGAGTTCTACTGCTGCTACAGCAGTCAGTGAATCTCGTCTCCCAAGAGATTGGGTTGCAATCCTCTGAGGTTTTCACCCTTCATCGCCCTTGACAAGTTTCCTAACAGTCCTCTCTTCTCACAACACAAAACACAAATACTCTTTCATACCATTTTGATAGTGGTAAACTGACTGACATGGATTCTCAATATGAAAAAAATAATCAAACAAGTTTTTTAAAAGGAATGCTACCATGATTCCCATGCAGATGGGACCATATGCAACAATGAGGCCTAGATTCTAAAGAGCAAGGGTATGTAATGCAGACAGGAAATTAACAAACTTGTAAGCAGGGCTTGCAGGCTAGGATTTAGTTGGAAGTGGGTTTGTATGAATGGGGATTGGAAATTGGTAGATGAACTCTTGGCATTGTCTCAAGGTGCACATCCATTTCATGGGTAGTGGATTTTTAACACCTAGAAAAACCAGGACTCTAGGATGTTTAGTCCCTTTAACATAAGGAAAGAGAAGATTCTCCGCCTTCTTCTTCCTTACTTCTGTCCTTACCCCTACTAAGCCAAGACGTTCAATGCTATATGATGGCTCTTCCAAATCCATTTCATCTGAAGAGCCTGCAGATTTTGTGTATGTTTACAATTGTGTTTTGTGTTGCAGCCAGGATGCACACTTGAGTCTCTTTACTCCAAGTTCTCTTTCTCATAAGGATGAGTAATTAATAATAGCTTGGTATGTTATACTTTTTTGGTAGTGTTGCCAGATAAAATACAGATTTCAAGTTCAGTGTAAATTTCAGATAAACAGGAAAAGAATTTGCAGTAAAAGTATGTCCAAAATATTTCATGGGACACAGTTATACTAAAAACAAATTCATTGTCTATGTGAAGTTCAAAAACCAAATTCAGTTAGGCATTTGTTATTTTTCTTTGCTAGATCGAGCCACCCTATTCTTTCAGGTACTTTGAAATTTAAGGGACTGTAGAAATTCTTGTTCTAGGAATCTAGTGCAGAAACAGAGGAGCCACGATACCCGTACAAAGACAATCATTGGAAATATCCTTAGATATATTGGAACATCTATGAATTTTCAACTAGAAAAAACAATGAAGGCATTTTTAAAAATGAAAATAGATTGCCTTCATTTTTGGTTGCATGGCATATCTCTGGAAAGATTTTAATGAAACAGATAACACTGGTTTCCTCCGGGAAAGAGGATTGGGTTGACAGGGGAAAGAGGTGGGAGGAGGACTCGCCACTGCATATTCCATTTTGCACAACTTAATTTTGAACCATGAGAAGGTGTTACTCGCTTAAAATATTATACTAAGATCATTTAAAAGGTAAAAACCTAAATCTTTAACAACCATGGAATACTATGAGAAAGACATTTAGTGAATTCTGTTCTTGGACATGGGGGTTGCATGACAGTTTTTTGATGGACGGGGGCTTTCCAACACAAAGGATCATTAGTAAGGCTGGTCCTGCTGGATGTTGGTTGGAGCACAAGGACCACTTCCTTAGGAGTGATGTACATACAGCAGTCAAAGACACTGCATCTGCTGAGACAATCCTAATTTCAAATACTCAGTTCCATGTGACCATAAATACCCAAGTGTTTATCAGACTAACACTTGGGTATTTTGTTCAGAAAGTCTAGTCTCTGTTGAAGTAAGTCAAGAGCCAGGTAGGAAGCAGAGTGTGTTGAGGGACACAAAACTAGGTTGATGGATAAAGACGTGAAAGGAAGGGACCGTCATGTCCAACCTCAGTGCCATGAATCAAAAAAACAGTTTATAAACTGCCTAAAGAGGCACACGCCAATTGTGTTGCCACCGTGTGAGGTGGAAGGAAATTCTGGTTCTTGCCTACCTGCCAGAGCCCTAGTGAAATGTCCCCCCACCCCACCCCACCAAGACCCACGTGCCCTCTGCCCCTCCCCCACTGCAGAATGTTTCAGCCCACATTCTACTATTTAGATTCAAACTTGTCCCTCCTTTACTTGGATCCTGAGCAACTGCTGAAGCAGGTCACTCTCTGGGTCCTGGTCTTGACTTTTCTCATCGAGGCTACCAGACAGCAGTAGCCCGTGCCCAAGCCTGCAGGATGGCTTCAGAAGGAGGTAAGCCTATAGGCTGGGGGTGTGTTCTCAGAGACCCTGCCATCTCTCACATCCTTCGGGTTCAAACGTGACACTTCACTGTGGGCACATAGCTGGACTGAAGTAGAGGGAGAAGAGAGCACTGAACACAAGCACATTTCATCTGGGGAGACTGGGGAGCCTGAAGAAACCTGAGACTGCGCTGGGGAGGAGGGGTCATTGGAGGTAGATCAAGAGGAATTGCCCTGGCTATGGAGAAAGGATGGCAGCAAGTATGACAGATTGATTCCCCACGACACCTTTGGTGGCTAATGGTGGCCGTGGACCCGGTGCCCCTGGGGCTTGCAACCTCACTGTCCAAGTCAGGTCACAAGGGAGTCCAGTGGAGGCCCCCCAGACTCAGACCTTTATCGTTACTCAGGGCCCCCTCACCTGGAGCACTCCAGGGGCCCTCAGCGGGAGTGCTGCATGTCCTGCACCCGTATTCTTAGCAACCCCTGTGATGGAGACCATTGTGACTGCTCCAGCTGTTGGAGTTACTCAGGCTGGCAAGGGAGGCTGGACCCCAGGCTTTCCTCCTCAAGCTCCACCACCAACTGCCCAGCTGGCCCCTATCATTCGCCCAGTGAACTCTGGGCCTTGGCCACATGGCACTTCCAGGGAGGGCAGCCTGGCCACAAACCAGCCCTACGCCTCACAGGGTGACTGCTCTAACCCCCAGAGCGTGTACAGTAACTTCCGACGTTGGCAGAGCCTCAAGCCACTGGCGCGGAGACACCTTCCCCAGAGTCCTGATGCAGAAGCTCTTTCCTGCGTTCTCATGTGAGTGAACGTTCAGGGGGTCGTGAGCTTATCGGAGCTTTTAGATAAAGAGGACCTGGGGATGCACTCGCAGGTTAGGTTTCTAGGGATACTGGAAGCAAGGTCTGAGGGCGATGTCCATGCTATGAGAAGGCACATTGTCGGTCATATGGGTGAGCCTGCCAGTCCATGACATCATGACTGAAATGTGCCTTATCTCAACTGACCCCACCACCCTGAGAGTCTAGCCAACTTGCTCTTCCATGATTCTCATGGTAATATGGACTGAAGACTTGCAGTCAGAGAGGGTCATGCTGTAAGGTGAGGAGCCAAGGAGTGGATGCCGCAGTCTCCTGTGGTGCCGTCTCCTTTCATACAGGACTTGAGTGTACGTGGCCGGGGGAGGTCACTTCGGAGGAGGGGGAGGAGCGCGGGGCCCAGGATAGCGCTTAATGCACGCCTTGACTTCGTTGTTGTGGAGAATTCCACTAGGAACAGGGTGACGGTAGAGCTCTCCTAAGGGCATGGGCTCTCTCCCACTAGAGCTGTGAGCCTGGCAGGCATTTCCATCCTAAACCTCCGGTCCCTCGTAAAAACAGGACAGTCACACTTCACTCAGAGGACCGGGCAGAAGACTCCTTGGGCTAATCTATGAAGTGTTAGCAGATGGCCTGGCACATGCCACGCCTCATTGATGATAGTGATTTTTCTTACAAAAAGGCAGCCTTGAAGAGGAAAAGAGCTCCCCAAGGCACAGTGTCCCAGCTGTAGCCTGGGAGTGGATGGTCATCCTTGAGTGAGTGTGAGGCAGTGACAGCAGTGGCCGGGAAGCCTTGTCTTTGCCCTCCCAGACACCTGCCTCCCACCCTCCTGTTGCTCAGTCATGCTGTGTTGAGTGATGTGTGGTCCACATTGGCGGGTGGGGTCGGGAGGGTGGGGGCTGGGCTGGGCATGGAGACTGACGCCAAGGTCTTACAGCCCAGTGCTTTGATCTGTGGCCCGCCTGAAGCCCACCATGACGCTTGAGTGGGGACTGTGCAGGGCCGTGCAGGAATGGCAGCGCATAAGCAACGTTGACCGTATGATCTACTACAAGATAGCCGAAAAGTGAGTCAGCGTCCTGGGCCCAGGGACTGCGTGGAGGGTGAGGGGACTGGGTGAGGGCAGTGTCTGGCCATGGGGATGCTCATCAGAGAGGACAAAGGAGAAGGGCTGTCACTCAGAACACGGGCCCCGCAGCCCAGAGGCCCTACTGTCCTCCAGAAACCCCTCC
This sequence comes from Phocoena phocoena, assembly GCF_963924675.1. Taxonomy (NCBI): domain Eukaryota; kingdom Metazoa; phylum Chordata; class Mammalia; order Artiodactyla; family Phocoenidae; genus Phocoena; species Phocoena phocoena. Next base: position 24,044,582 of record NC_089224.1, read on the forward strand.
CTCACCTTGACAGTTTGGGTCTTCTGTCCTTCCTCCACCAGGAGCTCTGCCCTCCCCTGATTTTGACCTACCCTTGCCTTGACATGAAGGTCTCAGGATGGGGCAGGGTGACGCTGTGAGTCCAGGTGGGGTCCAACTCCGGCCATATGGGCTGAGCCGGGGAAAGAGCTCCACCCGCCAGCCTGCTGCTTCCTTAGTGGTGGGTGGCTGGCGGCCACTGACATAGTTTTGGGACCCCCTCTCCTCATGAAAAGTGGCCTGAGTGGGTACCCTGGCATCCCTGAAGAGGCTGGGGAAGCCAGCTGTCGTCAGCCCGAGGGTCTCTGGCCCATCCGTTGTTTGCTCCATGGTAATCCCCTTGGTTTAAGAAAGAAAAGCAAACAAATGAGCGCCTCTCAGGAAAGGAAGGCCTCTCCTCTAAGCTCAGCACCCACGTCGTCCAGCCTCTCCTGGGCCCCCCCGTCTCCAGGTCTCTGTTCCAGGACTCTCAGTCCCAGCCCAGGGTCCTGGATTCGGTCAAGGACCCCTGTGGGGAACACATGCCTGTTCCAGCCTCTGGCTGTCAGCCCTTCATGTGGTTCTGGATGGGGACGGGGGGCATGAGGAGGGTGGCCCCTGGGTCAGCCACGTGTCCCGTTGACCTGGTTCAATTCAGCGACCTGGGTCGATGCTGTTGAATGGCCTCCAGTGCTGGTGAGGCAGGAAGGGTCGCAGATCTTGTATCAGTTCCAGGAGCAGCTCTCTGCTGTGGACAGCACCTCACAGGGCCTTGACAGCCACAAGGCACATCCTCTCCCAATCCCTCATTCTTGGCTGCCTTTGTTGGGCTCCAGAACCCAGGCCTTTTTCTCAGGGTGGCCTGTGCCTCCGTCACCCCCCAGGTTCATGGAATTTGAGGCCGAGGAGGAGATGCAGATTCAGAAGTGGCAGTGGATGCAGTGTGCGCAGGACCTGCCTCCTCCAGCCCCACCGAAGCTGGATCCTCGGGGGCCCCCAGCCCCGAAAGTGGGCCTTCAGCCAGGCACCCATGTTCCCCCTGGAGTTGAAGGCACAGGTAACAGGGGCCTAGGGTTGGCCACTGACCCCACGTGGATCCTTTTCCTTCAAGACACGGGCATTGGTCTTTCAACCAAAACAGCTACTGAGGCAGGGGGTGGGGGCGTGGGGTCTCACCTGCCCTTTGTCACTATGGGGTATTGACTTGGTCAGTTTTGCAACTCCTCTCACACCTCCCTGTCAAAGGACCCCACACAAAGTCTGCCTAGGAAGTGGGTTTGATGGCGAGACCCCTAGAAAATTGGAGGTTCCCCACTTCCTTACTTGTGACTCTCTTAGATGCCCCCCTTACCTCCCCTCTCCAACAGTGCATGAGGCTTCAGGTGGTCCTGACCCCCCCACACCCACATCAATGTTCCCCAAACAATGCACTCACCAACGTGTGCTCGGTGGTCAGGAGGTGGACCGGGAGTCCCTCACCTTCCTTCCCTTCCTCCTGCTCTGTCTCAGCCTGTGCTCCCAGGATGTCCGGCCCCAGGGCCCAGCCCTCCCGCCCAAAGCCACACGGGTCCCAGCAGCCCCCGGAGCCCAAGGCACCCAAGGAGATTCCCCCCGAGGCTGTGAGGGAGTATATGGACATCATGGATGCGCTGGTGGGGCCCGTCCACTCAGCCACAGGCGAGTCAGATGCAGAAGGTGGAGAGGACAGAAATGAGCTGAAGCAGGAAGAGGACGGCACCTACTCGGACCCGGGCCTCTTGAGCTACATTGACAAGCTGTGTTCCCAGGAGGACTTTGTCACCAAGGTAGGCTAGGCCTGGAGCCTGGGGTCTACAAGATGCCAGGGCATGGAACACTCAGCACCCAAGATCTGGGTTCTGCTCAGGCCGTAGGGACTTAAGCTCAGCTCTTTGTTCCTGAGCCTGGTGTTAGGGGAGGTTTACGCAGATGTATGTGTGTACGTGTTTGTGTTTGTCTGTGTGTATGCCTTTGTGTGTCTGTGTATGTGCCTCTGTATATGTGCTCTTTTGTGTGTGTATGTGCATGTGTGTGTGTGTGTGTGCGTGTGTGTGTGTGTGTGTGTGTGTGTGTGTGTGTGTGTGCTGAGCATCCCCGCCTTGTGGAGGAGAGTGGGGTGGGTCTCTGCTTTTCACTTTCCCTCCAGGTCTTCTTGTCTCACAGGCCACTCCTGGCCAAGGATGCTCACAGCCTCTTCTTTCTGTCCGAGGTGGAGGCAGTCATTCACCCTCGATTCCTGGCAGAATTGCTTTCCCCAGATGCACAGCTGGATCTCTTGGCCCTAGTGGAGGAGCTGGAGCAGGAGGAAGGGCTCACCCCGGAAGAAGTGAGCCAGGGGAGGGAGAGGGACACTCAGGGAGCCAGGGGACCCCACCGGAGGGGGACCCCAGGTGATCCAGGGGACAGGGGAACCCAGGGGAGCCAGAGGAGGGAGGGATCCCCAGTAGAACACGGGAGACAAGGGACACCCTGGAAGACCAGGGCACGGAGGGACCCCAGTGAACAGGGGAGAGGTAAGACCCCAGAACTGGAGGGCCACCTGGCACTGTCCATCCCTCCCCTGCCTGGGAGGCCTGGCATGGGGAAGGGCCCGTTTTGGGGTGGGTGCAGTGCAGGGTGAAAGGAAGGAGAGGATGGGGAGCCGGGAGAGGAGGGAAGGGCACAAAGCTGGGAAGAAGGTGCAGGAGGATGGCAGGAATGCCACAGTGACTATTTGGATTCGAGTTCTCGGGTCCCCCGTCCCCTCCTTCCCCAAAGGGCCATTGTCCCACTGCCCAGGGCTCCTCCTCTCACACGTGTGTGTGGAGCCAACACTGTCCTCCTCCCTCCTACCAGCTGGTGCAGAAATGACCCCTGGCCTTGAAAGAGGACGAGGGTGTGCGGGCAGCCCCGAGTCACAGTGCACCCGGAATGCGCTCAAGTCCCTCTGAGTCCGACGCCGGCCAAGGTGCCCAGAGGCATGACCAAGACCCCCATCTAGAGGTCAGTGATGAAGCCTGCCCACCAGAGATTGATTCTGAGGCTCCTCATAGGCTCATCCAAACAGACACTGGCCTGTGCAGGCCCAAAGTCTTTGTTCCCTCTCGAGGACGTCAGGAGGTCTCTCCATTCCGGGCCGGACGGCCCTCCCCTCCCCAGAGTCAAAGGCGCGCTGCCCCTCTACGGGAACCCAGGGATGCGTCTGTTCTCAGAGAGGCCTCTCCTGTTCGGGTGGCCCGAGGGCCCAGGGACGGGTCCAGTGACGACGACGAGGAGCTCCCCAGCCTGGCCTTCCTCTTCGGCTCTCTGCAGAGCCTGCTGCCTGCCTGGGTGTCCCAGAGTCCTGCCCATGCCTCAGGCCTGGCCTCCCCTGGAGGTTGGGGAGCCTGGAGTGCTCCCCATGCCCCCTCCCCTCAGAGAAGAGGCCTCAGCCCAGCTCCACCAGCCGCTCCCAAGTCGAGGAAGCGGGCTCTGTGTGGACGCCCAGCCGCTGCTGAGAAGCTGCCCATCCCCGGGGCTGGCCCCGGGGTGTCCTGGAGGCCAGGCTTGGCTCTGGGGCTGGCTCGCCCCTCACAGGCAAGAAAAAGAAAGTGTGACCTGTGTGTCACAGAGAGGAGAAGGAGGTGGAAGAAGCACTGCAGCCAGTAGGGAACAGCTGGGCCGGCCCTCTAGGGTGAGGCCCCAGCTCGGCCCCCAGGGAAGCCTAGGGGCTCCTCCTCATCCCAGTGCTGACCCTGGATGATGTCGGGAGAAGGGAGGGAGGGCAGGACCACCAGGGCGGGGAGGGGGAGCAGGATTGTGGGGGGTTAGGGAGGTGGGTGAGGTGGGTGTGGCCAGGTTTGGGTGGGAGCAGGACCTTTGGAGTGATGTATATCAATTGTGAATAAAGATAGTCTTGGTGGGAAATGCTCTCAGGCCACTGTCATCTTGTTCGTGTTGCGCTGCTCCACAGAGAGCGATCCAGAGAGGAAGGAAGGATGAGGGAGGTCACAGGAGCTCTGGATCTACAGGTGGCCAAACGTTTCCTCCACATAGACAAGGATTCCTCAGGCTGGCCCTGGGAACGCACAGCTCTCACTTTCCCCAGGGACCCCCTCATCATCCCCTTCTCTAAAGCCTGCTTGGCTAGGGGCCTTCTGGGGCCTCTGTACCATCTTCTGCATCCCTGATCCTTCTGGGGAGGCAGAGCTGCTTTTGTGCCTTTCAGCCCTCTGGACACTCACCAGTTTCTAGGATGGAGCCTGCACACAGCCCTTGTCATTATGGAGCTTCTCTCTGCTTCCCTGAAGTGGCCAGGCGACGGCGCTCGGATGACCCTCCACTCATCCAGGGTTTCCTGTGTGGGTGGAGTGACCAGAGAGGAAAAGTCTTGGCTATGGGGACAGGACTGTCTGCCTCGTCGTAGCGGGAGTATCCTCTACTCCCACTGGGATTATTGCAATGTGGAGAGTGGTGGAGGCAGCTACCTCTTAATCCCAATGAGGATGCAACAAGGGGAATGGGTGTGGGGAAATTCATGGGGCACCCGAGAAAGGTGTGTATAAGGGTAATGACAGTTGGGCCCCTTTGTGGAATTTGTGGGATTTCTGTGCAGCAGCATCTCGTTCAACTGAGGGAGGAGGATCCATCTGGCTGTGGCTGTGGGGACTGGCCTTAGGGGCCTATGGGTGTGCAAAGACACCCCAGAACTACTGTCCCTTCCCTTTCCACCCACGGCTGGACATGTGTGTGTATTGGTATCAACACTGATTTGTATTCCCATATAAAACGGTTCCTCCTAACAAACTCTGACCGTGTTTCACAAGAACAGCTTGCTCACAGGGGCAGCAGGGTTGGGGGAGAGGTGTCTGTGGCCCCAGGTCTGGGTGGGAGCTGGGATCCATGCTGAGGAGTGTGGAGGCCTCAGTCATCGTCCTGTGGGTGCCGGCAGAGACTTCGAATCATCAGAGCAGGGCAAATGACCCGCTCATAAGGGTGAGACAAGCAAACAATGAGGGCCAGGGCGCAGACCCCTGCTGTCTCCCCGAACTGCCCCCGCTTGCATCCTGCTTAGCCCCCGTCATGGCAAGTGCTGGCCCACCTCTGAAGCCCCTTCCTCCTAACGCACTCAGATGCTCTGATCCTTTGTGAACCCGCCCTGGGCCTCAACCCCACTTCCCTGCTGGCCAAAGCCTCTTCTACTGCTTCTGAGTTCTGATTCCTTCCCCAGGACCCAGGCGGGGGTTGGGACAGCAGAGACTCCCTAATTCTCCCTCCTCCTCCCTGAGATCTTGACAATCACCTTTATATGTTTCTATGATTTTAACTACTCTAGATACTTCATGTGAGTGGCTATGACATGTCCTTTTATGAGTGGCTTATTTCACTTAGCATAATGTCTTAGAGGTTTATCCATGTTGTAGCATGAGACATGGTTTCCTTTTATTTCAAGGAAGGAAATATTTCATTGTATTTATAGACCCCATTATCCGTTCATCTGTTGATGGACATTTGGGTTTCTTCACATCTTGGGTATTTTGGATAATGTTACGATGAATGTGGGTGTGCAAATAGCTGTTTGAGATCCTGCTTTGAATTCTTTTGGATACAAATCCAGAAGTGGGACTGCTGGATCACATGGTAGCTATATTTTTAATTTTTTAAAAATTTATTATTTATTTATTTTTGGCTGTGTTGGGTCTTCGTTTCTGTGCGAGGGCTTTCTCTAGTTGCGGCGAGCGGGGGCCACTCTCTTCATCGCGGTGTGTGGGCCTCTCACTGTCGCGGCCTCTCATTGCGCAGCACAGGCTAACAGGCGCGCAGGCTCAGTAGTTGTGCCTCACGCGCCTAGTTGCTCCGCGGCATGTGGGTGGGATCTTCCCAGACCATGACTCGAACCCGTGTCCCCTGCATTGGCAGGCAGATTCTCAACCACTGCACCACCAGAGAAGCCCCTATTTTTAATTTTTTGAGGAAACCTCATATTGTTTTCCCTAAGGGTTGTCCCATTTTACACTCTCACCAACAATGAGAAAGAGAGTCACCGCCAAGAACTTGGTAAATATCCATCTTATAAAAATGTTCATGTTTTTAGCACAGCTGTACATAATCACAATTATGTATAATAAAAATATTTTGGGTTATATATGGTGTCATGTAAATCATATTGCCTTTGCCTTCTTATTTCAACATTCTTACTTTAAGAAAAATGGATATATTAGATGTTCTTTAATTTTTTAATTATTTATAATTTTGCATTGTATGCATACATTAAAAATAATTTATCAGTTCCCTTGTTGGTGAACTTTTATAAATTATAATGTGACAGGGTAATCAGTTCCAGTGGAAAAGTTTTTCCTTTCAGAACTTTGAATATTTATTCCATCGAATATGGCTTTTGTTACTGTTTTTTCAAATTATGCCATCAGTACACCCTTTCATGGTGGGTGATCAGTTTCCTTGCTAATTGTTTTTTTTTAAGATTGTCTTTTGTCTTTTGTGTTCTCCAGCTTCTTGACGTGTGATTAGTTTCAGGTTAAAAAAATTTATCCTCCATGTGATCTATTTTGCTTCATTAAGTGACAACACATTCTTCATCTCATCTAGAACATAATATTATCTTTTTCAAATGTTACTTCTACTCATTCTCTCCTGCCTCTACTTCTAGAACCCTGGATATATGTATATTAGACCATCTTATATATTCTCTATGTCTTCATCAGCTTGGACGGCTATAACAAAATGCCATAGATCTGGTGGCTTGAAAAACAGACGGTAATTTCTTAACAGTCCTGAAGGTTGAAAGGCCAAGATCAAGGTGCCATATTCAGTTCCTGGTGAGAGCTCTCTTCCTACTTTTCAGATGGTTGTCTTACTGTGTCCTCACATGGCAGAGAAAAAGACGGATCTCTCGTGTCTTTTCTTCTAAGGGCACTAAACCCATTATGAAAGCTCCAATCCCATGACCTAATTACCTTCCAAAGGCCCTATCCCCAAATACCTTGAAGGTTAGGGCTTCAACATAAGAATTGGTGGGGGGGGGGGACCTTGAAGATGGCGGAAGAGTAAGACGCGGAGATCGCCTTCCTCCCCACGGATACACCAGAAATACATCCACACGTGGAACAACTCCTACAGAACTCCTACTGAAGGCTGGCAGAAGACCTCAGACCTCCCAAAAGGCAAGAAACTCCCCACGTAACTGGGTAGGGCAAAAGAAAAAACAGAGACAAAAGAATAAGGACGGCACCTGCACCAGTGGGAGGGAGCTGTGAAGGAGGAAAAGTTTCCACACACTAGGAAGCCCCTCCGCGGGCGGAGACTGCGGGAGGCAGAGGGGGGAGTTTCGGGACCGCGGAGTAGTGCACAGCGACGGATGCGGAGGGCAAAGCGGGGAGATTCCTGTACAGACGATCGGTGCCGACCAGCACTCACCAACCCGAGAGGCTTGCTGCTCACCCACCGGGGCGGGCGGGGCTGCGACCTGAGGCTCGGGTTTTGGTTTTGGACGGAGCTCAGGGAGAGGACTGGGGTTGGCGGCTTGAACATAGCCTGAAGGGGTTAGTGCACCACGACTAGCCGGGAGGGAGTTCGGGGAAAAGCCTGCACCGGCCGAAGAGGCAAGAGACTTTTTCTTCCCTCTTTGTCTCCTGGTGCGTGAGGAGAGGGGTTTAAGAGCGCTGCTTAAAGGAACTCCAGAGACGGGCGCGAGCCGCGGCTAAAAGCGCGAACCCCAGAGACGGGCACGAGCCGCGGCTGAGGGCGCGAGCCCCCGAGACGGGCGCGAGCCGCGGCTGAAAGCGCAAACCCCAGAGACGGGCGCGAGCCGCGGCTAAAACCGCGGACCCCAGAGACGGGCGGGAGACGCTAAGGCTGCTGCTGCCGCCACCAAGGGGCCTGTGTGCGAGCACAGGTCACTCTCCACACCCCTCTTCCGCGGAGCCTGTGCAGCCCGCCACTGCCAGGTTCCCGGGATCCAGGGACAACTTCCCCGGGACAGCGCACGGCGGGCCTCAGGCTGGTGCAACGTCACGCCGGCCTCTGCCGCAACGTCACGCTGCCTCTGCCGCCGCAGGCCGGCCCCGCACGCAGTGCCCCTCCTTCCCCCATCCCCCAACCCCCGGCCTGAGTGAGCCAGAGGCCCCGAATCAGCGGCTCCTTTAACCCCGTCCTGTCTGAGCGAAAAAACAGACGCCCTCCAGCGACCTACACGCAGAGGCAGGGCCAAATCCAAAGCTGAGCTCCTGTGAGCTGTGAAAACAAAGAAGAGAAAGGGAAATCTCTCCCAGCAGCCACAGAAGCAGCGGATTAAAACTCCACAATCAACTTGATATACCCTGCATCTGTGGAATACCTGAATAGACAAGGAATGATCCCAAATTGAAAAGGTGGAATTTAGGAGCGAAATCTATGATTTTTTTCCCTCTTCCTCTTTTTGTGAAGGTGTACGTGTATGCTCCTGTGTGACATCTAGTCTGTATACTCTAGCTTCCACCATTTGTCCTAGGGCTCTTTCCGTCCATGACTTTTTTTTAAAAATTCTTTTTCTTAATAATTAAGTTTAATTGTAATAACTTTATTATACTTTACCTTCGTTCTTTCTTTCTTTCCTTCCTTCCCTCCCTCCTTTAGACAACGAATCACCCCAAATTGAGGAGGTGGTCTCAGGGAGCAGGATTTATGATTTTTCCCCCTTTACCTCTTTTTGTGAAGGTGTATGTGTATGCTTCTGTGTAAGATTTTCTCTGTATAGCTTTGCTTCCAACATTTGTCCTAAGGTTCTATCCGTCCCTTTTTTTTTTCTAAATATTTTTTAATTCAATAACTATATTATACTTTATTTTATTTTTACTGTATCATCTTTCTTTCTGTCTTTTTTTCCTTCTTTCCCTCCTTCCTTCCTTCCTCCCTCCCTCCCTCCCTCCTTTCTTTCCTTCTTTGCTTCTTTCTTCCTTCCTTCCTTTCCTCCTTTCCTTCTTTCTTTCCTCATACTTCTACTAATTCTCTCTACTTTTTCTCCCTTTTATTCTGAGCCGTGTGGATGAAAGGCTCTTGGTGCTCCAGCCAGGAGTCAGGGCTCTGCCTCTGAGGTAGGAGAGCCAACTTCAGGTCACTGGTCAACAAGAGACCTCCCAGCTCCACATAATATTAAACAGCGGAAATCTCCCAGAGACCTCCATCTTAACACCAGCACCCAGCTTCACTCAACGACCAGCAAGCCACAGTGCTGGACAACCTATGCCAAACAACTAGCAAAACAGGAACACAACCCCACCCATTAGCAGAGAGGCTGCCTAAAATCATAATAAGGCCACAGACACCCCAAAACACACCACCAGACGTGAACCTGCCCACTAGAGAGACAAGATCCAGCCTCATCCAGCACAACACAGGCACTAGTCCCCTCCACCAGGAAGCCTACACAACCCACTGAAACAACCTTAGCCACTGGAGACAGACATCAAAAACAACGGGAACTACGAACCTGCAGCCTGCAAAAAGGAGACCCCAAACACAGTAAGATAAGCAAAATGAGAAGACAGAAAAACACACAGCAGATGAAGGAGCAAGATAAAAACCCACCAGACCTATCAAATGAAGAGGAAATAGGCAATCTACCTGAAAAATAATTCAGAATAATGATAGTAAGGATGATCCGAAATCTTGGAAGTAGAATGGACAAAATGCAAGAAACAGTTAACAAGGACCTACAAGAACTAAAGATGAAACAAGCAACGATGAACAATGCCATAAATGAAATTAAAATCACTCTAGATAGGATCAATAGCAGAATAACTGAGGCAGAAGAACGGATAAGTGACCTGGTAGATAAAGTAGTGGAAATAACTACTGCAGAGCAGAATAAAGAAAAAAGAATGAAAAGAACTGAGGACAGTCTCAGAGACCTCTGGGACAACATGAAACGCACCAACATTCGAATTATAGGGGTTCCAGAAGAAGAAGAAAGAAAGAAAGGGACTGAGAAAATATTTGAAGAGATTATAGTTGAAAACTTCCCTAATATGGGAAAGGAAATAGTTAATCAAGTCCAGGAAGCACAGAGAGTCCCATACAGGATAAATACAAGGAGAAACACGCCAAGACACATATTAATCAAACTGTCAAAAATTAAATACAAAGAAAGCATATTAAAAGCAGCAAGGGAAAAACAACAAATAACACACAAGGGAATCCCCATAAGGTTAACAGCTGATCTCTCAGCAGAAACCCTACAAGCCAGAAGGGAGTGGCAGGACATACTGAAAGTGATGAAGGAGAATAGCCTGAAACCAAGACTACTCTACCCAGCAAGGATCTCATTCACATTTGATGGAGAAATTAAAACCTTTACAGACAAGCAAAAGCTGAGAGAGTTCAGCACCACCAAACCAGCTTTACAACAAATGCTAAAGGAACTTCTCTAGACACGAAACACAAGAGAAGGAAATGACCTATAGTAGCGAACCCAAAACAATATATAAAATGGAAATAGGAACATACATATCAATAATTACCTTAAATGTAAATGGACTAAATGCTCCCACCAAAAGACACAGATTGGCTGAATGGATACAAAAACAAGACCCTTATATATGCTGTCTACAAGAGACCCACTTCAGAACTAGAGACACATACAGACTGAAAGTAAGGGGATGGAAAAAGATATTCCATGCAAATGGAAACCAAAAGAAAGCTGGAGTAGCAATTCTCATATCAGACAAAATAGACTTTAAAATAAGGACTATTAAAAGGGACAAAGAAGGACACTACATAATGATCAAGGGATCGATCCAAGAAGAAGATATAACAATTGTAAATATTTATGCACCCAACATAGGAGCACCTCAATACATAAGGCAAATACTAACAACCATAAAAGGGGAGATCAACAGTAACACATTCATAGTAGGGGACTTTAACACCCCACTTTCACCCATGGACAGATCATCCAAAATGAAAATAAATAAGGAAACACAAGCTTTAAATGATACATTAAACAAGATGGACTTAATTGATATTTATAGGACACTCCATCCAAAAACAACAGAATACACATTTTTCTCAAGTGCTCATGGAACATTCTCCAGGAAAGATCATATCTTGGGTCACAAATCAAGCCTTGGTAAATTTAAGAAAACTGAAATTGTATCAAGTATCTTTTCCGACCACAACGCCATGAGACTAGATATCAATTACAGGAAAAGATCTGTAAAAAATACAAACACATGGAGGCTAAACAATACACTACTTAATAATGAAGTGATCACTGAAGAAATCAAAGAGGAAATAAAAAAATACCTAGAAACAAATGACAATGGAGACACAACGATCCAAAACCTATGGGATGCAGCAAAAGCAGTTCTAAGGGGGAAGTTTATAGCAATACAAGCCCACCTTAAGAAGCAGGAAACATCTCGAATAAACAACCTAACCTTGCACCTCAAGCAATTAGAGAAAGAAGAACAAAAAAACCCCAAAGCTAGCAGAAGGAAAGAAATCATAAAAATCAGATCAGAAATAAATGAAAAAGAAATGAAGGAAACAATAGCAAAGATCAATAAAACTAAAAGCTGGTTCTTTGAGAAGATAAACAAAATAGATAAACCACTAGCCAGACTCATCAAGAAAAAAAGGGAGAAGACTCAAATCAATAGAATTAGAAATGAAAAAGGAGAAGTAACAACTGACACTGCAGAAATAAAAAAAATCATGAGAGATTACTACAAGCAACTCTATGCCAATAAAATGGACAATCTGGAAGAAATGGACAAATTCTTAGAAATGCACAACCTGCCAAGACTGAATCAGGAAGAAATAGAAAATATGAACAGACCAATCACAAGCACTGAAATTGAAACTGTGATTAAAAACCTTCCAACAAACAAAAGCCCAGGACCAGATGGCTTCACAGGTGAATTCTATCAAACGTTTAGAGAAGAGCTAACACCTATCCTTCTCAAACTCTTCCAAAATATAGCAGAGGGAGGAACACTCCCAAATTCCTTCTACGAGGCCACCATCACCTTGATACCAAAACCAGACAAGGATGTCACAAAGAAAGAAAACTACAGGCCAATATCACTGATGAACATAGATGCAAAATTCCTCAAAAAAATACTAGCAAACAGAATCCAACAGCACATTAAAAGGATCATACACCATGATCAAGTGGGGTTTATTCCAGGAATGCAAGGATTCTTCAATATACGCAAATCTATCAATGTGATAAACCATATTAACAAATTGAAGGAGAAAAACCATATGATCATCTCAATAGATGCAGAGAAAGCTTTCGACAAAATTCAACACCCATTTATGATAAAAACCCTCCAGAAAGTAGGCATAGAGGGAACTTTCCTAAACATAATAAAAGCCATATATGACAAGCCCACAGCAAACATCATCCTCAATGGTGAAAAACTGAAAGCATTTCCACTAAGATCAGGAACAAGACAAGGTTGCCCACTCTCACCACTCTTATTCAACATAGTTTTGGAAGTTTTAGCCACAGCAATCAGAGAAGAAAAGGAAATAAAAGGAATCCAAATCGGAAAAGAAGAAGTAAAGCTGTCACTGTTTGCAGATGACATGATACTATACATAGAGAATCCTAAAGATGCTACCAGAAAACTACTAGAGCTAATCAATGAATTTGGTAAAGTAGCAGGATACAAAATTAATGCACAGAAATCTCTGGCATTCCTATATACTAATGATGAAAAATCTGAAAGTGAAATCAAGAAAACACTCCCATTTACCATTGCAACAAAAAGAATAAAATATCTAGGAATAAACCTACCTAAGGATACGAAAGACCTATATGCAGAAAATTATAAGACACTGATGAAAGAAATTAAAGATGATACAAATAGATGGAGAGATATACCATGTTCTTGGATGGGAAGAATCAACATTGTGAAAATGACTCTACTACCCAAAGCAATCTACAGATTCAATGCAATCCCTATCAAACTACCACTGGCATTTTTCACAGAACTAGAACAAAAAATTTCGCAATTTGTATGGAAACACAAAAGACCCCGAATAGCCAAAGCAATCTTTAGAACGAAAAAAGGAGCTGGAGGAATAAGGCTCCCTGACTTCAGACTATATTACAAAGCAACAGTAATCAAGACAGTATGGTACTGGCACAAAAACAGAAAGATAGATCAGTGGAACAGGATAGAAAGCCCAGAGATAAACCCACGCACATATGGACACCTCATCTTTGATAAAGGAGGCAGGAATGTACAGTGGAGAAAGGACAGCCTCTTCAATAAATGGTGCTGGGAAAACTGGACAGGTACATGTAAAAGTATGAGATTAGATCACTCCCTAACACCATACACAAAAATAAGCTCAAAATGGATTAAAGACCTAAATGGAAGGCCAGAAACTATCAAACTCTTAGAAGAAAACATAGGAAGAACACTCTATGACATAAATCACAGCAAGATCCTTTCTGACCCACCTCCTAGAGTAATGGAAATAAAAACAAAAATAAACAAATGGGACCTAATGAAACTTCAAAGCTTTTGCACAGCAAAGGAAACCATAACCAAGACCAAAAGACAACCCTCAGAATGGGAGAAAACATTTGCAAATGAAGCAACTGACAAAGGATTAATCTCCAAAATTTACAAGCAGCTCATGCAGCTCAATAACAAAAAAACAAACAACCCCATCCAAAAATGGGCAGAAGACCTAAATAGACATTTCTCCAAAGAAGATATACAGAATGCCAACAAACACATGAAAGAATGCTCAACATCATTAATCATTAGAGAAATGCAAATCAAAACTACAATGAGATATCATCTCACACCAGTCAGAATGGCCATCATCAAAAAATCAAGAAACAATAAATGCTGGAGAGGGTGTGGAGAAAAGGGGACACTCTTGCACTGCTGGTGGGAATGTGAATTGGTTCAGCCACTGTGGAGAACAGTATGGAGGTTCCTTAAAATACTACAAATAGAATTACCATATGACCCAGCAATCCCACTACTTGGCATATACCCTGAGAAAACCAAAATTCAAAGAGAGTCATGTACCAAAATGTTCATTGCAGCTCTATTTAGAATAGCCAGGACATGGAAACAACCTAAGCGCCCATCATCGGATGAATGGATAAAGAAGATGTGGCACATATACACAATGGAATATTACTCAGCCTTAAAAAGAAATGAAATTGAGCTATTTGTAATGAGATGGATAGACCTAGAATCTGTCATACAGAGTGAAGTAAGTCAGAAAGAAAAAGACAAATACCGTATGCTAACACATATATATGGAATTTAAGGGAAAAAAATGTCATGAAGAACCTAGGGGTAAGATAGGAATAAAGACGCAGACCTACTGGAGAACGGACTTAAGGATATGGGGAGGGGGAAGGGTGAGTTTTGACAGGGCGAGAGAGAGTCATGGACATATACACACTAACAAACGTAGTAAGGTAGATAGCTGGGGGGAAGCAGCCGCAAGGCACAGGGATATTAGCTCGGTGCTTTGTGACAGCCTGGAAGGGTGGGATGGGGAGAGTGGGAGGGAGGGAGACGCAAGAGGGAAGACATATGGGAACATGTGTATATGTATGGCTGATTCACTTTGTTGTAAAGCAGAAACTAACACACCATTGTAAAGCAATTATACCCCAATAAAGATGTTTAAAAAAAAAAAAAAAAAAGAATTGGTAGGGGGGATACACGTCCATAGCATTCTGCCCCTGGTACCCAAAATTTGTGTGTTTATTGTATGCAAAATACATTCATTCTATCCCAACAGCCTCAAAAGCCTTAACTCATCCCAACACCAACTGTAAAATTTAAAGTCCAAAGTCTGATCTAAACACCATCGAAATCACATACGGGGGAGACTGGAGGTACTATTCATCCTGAGGCAAAATTTCTCTGTAGTTGTAAATCTGTGACCTAAACAAGTTAAGTGTTTCCAAATACGATGATGGGACTGGCATATAATAGACATCCCTACTCCGAAAAGAAGAAATAGGAAAGAGGGAAATGATGACAGTTTCCAAGCAAGTCCAAAGCCTAGCAAGGCCAATCCCATTAGATCTTAAGGTACGAGAATAATCCTCTTTGGTTTGAAGCTTTGCCATCCAGGCCCACTGGGGTGGCAACATCATCCCCACAGCTCGGTGGAGCAGCCCCACTCCTTCAGCTTGGTGGGGTGCCACCCACACTGAAGCTCTCTGTAGGGCCTCCACCTACACCATGACTCTCTGTGAGGGTGACAATCTCACACTTTGCAACTGAGGCCCCCTGGGCCTGTGGTGGGATTGACAGACCCGATGACCTCAGAATCACCTTTGGGGGTCTTTCTTCCCTTTTCTTCAAGAGGAGTACACAGGGCTTCCCTGGTGGCACAGTGGGTGAGAGTCTGCCTGCCAATGCAGGGGACACGGGTTCGTGCCCTGGTCCGGGACGGTCCCACATGCCGCGGAGCGGCTGGGCCCGTGAGCCATGGCCGCTGAGCCTGCGCGTCCACAGCCTGTGCTCCGCAACGGGAGAGGCCACAACAGTGAGAGGCCCACGTACCGCCAAAAAGAAAAAAAAATGAGGAGTACACATTCACAACCGAATTGCTCTAGTCTCCTATTCTGTAGAATCCAAGAATTCTGACAGCCTTCCCTCATTCTGCCTGGCTGTCTCTGTTCCCTTTAGTTCAAACTGGCAGTGTCCCTGCTGGTTTAATCCTTCTCTATTCCTGGCCTCTGCTGAGAGGACAAATTAAATTAATAGCACACCTGCTACACCCTTCGAGTTTTCTTCAGAACAAGCTTTCTCACTTTCAAATATGGATAGGCTGAGAAGTTTCCAAATCTCTAAGTTCTGATTTCTTTTTTTTTTTTTTTTGCGTTATGCCATTCTGAGCCATCGCCAGAATCACTTTTAATAGGTAAGGGCTGAAAGGCCTTTATGGTGATCTCAGCTCTTTTTTAGCATGCACTTCAAATCTCTTTCAGCCTTTACCTACTCTCCAATTCCAAGGCCACTTCCACATATTTAGGTATTTGCTACTTCTTGGTACCAAAATATGTCTTAGCTCAAGGGACTATAACAAACTACCACAGACTGGGTGGCTTAAACAACAGACGTTTATTTCTCACACTTCTGGAGGCTGCAAAGTCCAAAATCAAGCCACCAGCAGACTCTAGGTCCATAAACTTCTCATTCATAATTTCTGAACATTTCTTTTCTGTGCTACATTTTAGCTAATTTTTCACATCATCCATGTCATCCACTTCCTCTTTATCAGTATCTGATCTTTTTCCCATTCACTTTGATATACAAATGTGTGACCTTTGTATGTGGAATTTCATCATACACTATGAAATATTCAATTTCAATGGTCAAGATTTACTAACATAAATCATTTTTACCCAAAATGACAGTGCTACCAGGACTCTGCCTTCACTGGCTGCCCCTGAGAATTGGACAGAGCAAGCCCTGTGGGGATGAGGACCCAGAGGTCTGGTGGGATGGGGAAGGGGGGACCAAAGGTAGCCATAGCAGCTCACGGCAGCATCTCCAGGGAGAAGAACATCCCCGAGTGAGGCTGCCAAGGGCTTGGCACGTCACAGACCTTATTTCCCTCAACTAGCACACCTCAGTGCCTACTCTTATAGATCAAAGAACTAAAGGTCTTAGAAGTTGCCAACATTACTTGCTCAAGATCATGGCTTCTAAGGGCCTGTGCCTCCTCCATGTCACCCTGGTGTCTTAGGGAGGGAGATTTGCAGGCAGAAGGCTGTGGTGCTGTGTGAGCTGGGCAAAGTCATTCCCCCTCTCTGACTCAGGATTCTACATTTCTAAAAGAAGAGGGAGTGGGCTAATGAAGATAGCCCTGGCTCTAGGACTCACACCTCGGAGGGCAGGAGGTGTGCCCAGGCCCCCTGAGAGTAGGTATCTTGGTCTAGGGCCTGCGCTGCCAGGGCCTCACGGAGGAGAATGAGACCCGCGGCCCTGGACTCAGGGCCACTCATTCATCAGTCCTGGTGCTTTCCTCCACCCAGCCACCCAGCCTCAGGGTCAGACCCTGCTCTGTCCCCACTTCCACAGTCCCACAGAGGTCCTGGGGCGCTTCCCACCCAGAGGCCGCACAGTGGGGAGTCGATGACCCACCCGTGTTGAGGGGGTCTCTGGGCTGCTTGGCCGTTGGCCAGGGCAGAGAAAAGATGAAATTCAGTGACTCAGGGCACCCGGGACCTGGTCATAGCCGACCCCTCAGACCCTGCAGTTTAGGCCGTCTCAGCCTTCAACAGAGGCCCCAATGCACCCGTGGCTCCCAGGGTCAACTGCTGTGCTTCTGGAGTCGGAGCGCTGCTCTCCAGCACTTCCCCCGCGCCTGGAGCCCAGCCGGGGGTGGCTGTGGCCATGTCCGGGGACCCTCACAGCTCCAGGGTGGCCATGGGCAGCAGCAGCAGCCAGTTAAGGGCCACAGGCTGGCTTCGGCCTTGGGCGATCCACGCCTCCGTGCCCATTGCCAGGGTTGCTGATTCCGGCCTGACCCTACCCTGGCCCTGCCTGACTGTGCCCTGACCCCACCGCAGCCCAGCCCTGATACCACCCTGACCTTCTTAATAACCTTTGAAACAACTCTACTAACATATAATTTATATACCATGAAGTTCACTTATTATTATACAAGGGACAATTCAATGATTTTCTCTACATTATTAAAAATTTATGTATTTTTTTATATTTAAATAAACTTGTTTAGATTTATGAAAAAGTTGCAAAGACAGTACAGAGTTCCAATATCCCCTTCACCCACTCTCCCCTAATGTTAGGATCTTATATTACTATGGCATATTTATCACAATTAGTGAGTCAATATTGAGACATTAGTATTAACTGAAGTCCATTCTTTCTTGTTTTAAATTTTTTTAAGCTTAAGGTGTAGAGCATAATGATTTAACTTCCATGCATCATGAAAGGATCATCAGAATAAATTTAGTGAACATCCATCATCCCACAGAGATACAAAGTTAAAGAAATAGGAAAAAAATGTTTTCCTCTGAGAACTCTTGGGCTTTACCCTATCGACTGTCATGTATAACATACAGCAGTGTTAATTATATTTATCATGCTGTCCATTACACCCCTAGTAATTATTTATCTTATAACTGGGAGTTTGTACCTTTGACTGCAGCTAACCAATTCCCCCTCCCCCAATCTCCCGCCTCTGGTAACCACAAATCTGATCTCTTTTCCCATGAATTTGTTTGTTTGTATTTGAAATATAATTGACCTACAATGCTATGTTAGTTCCTATTACATAACATAGTGATTGGTTACTTCTATATATTTCAAAATGATAAATACAGTTATGATATGTCACCATACAAAGATATTACATAATTATTGACTATATTCCCCACACTGTACATTTCATACTCATTTATCTTGCAGCTAAAACTCTGTACCTCTTAATCTACCTCACCTATTGCTTTCTTCCCCCCAACACTCTCCCTTCTGGCAAGCACCTGTTTGTTCTCTGTATCTATAACTCTGTCTCTGTTTTGTTATGTTTGTCCATTTGTTTTCTTTTTTAGATTGCACATACAAGTGTAATCATACAGTACTTGCCTTTGTCTGACTTACTTCACTGAACATAATAAATACCCTCTAGGTCCATCCATGTCGTCGCAAAGGGCAAGATTTCCTTCTTTATCAGATATGTGATTTGCAAGACTTTCTCCAAGTCTGTAGCTTCTTTCTGTTTATGTACATCTTTAATTTCTCTCAGCAATACTGTGCAGTTTTCAGTGGACAGATCTTGCACCACTTTATTAAATTTATTTCTAAGTATTTTATTCTTTTCCATGCTACTGTGAATGAAATTTTGTTAATTTCCATTTCATATTTTTATACCTAGAAATGCAATTTATTTATATAAGAAATGTTGCTTCCTCTGACCTTCCTAAACTTCTTTATTCATTCTAGTCTGTTTTATTTTGTTTTGGTGATTTCATTGGGGTTTTCCAACACATAGGGTCATGTCCTTTGCAATAAAAGTTCTAATTCTACCATTTAAAGTTGGATGCCTTTAATTTCTTCTCTCCTACCTTCGTTCTTTTTCCCTTCCTTCCTTCCTTTGTTTTCCTTCCTTCCTTCCTTCCTCCCTTCCTTCCTTCCTTCTTCCCTTCCTTCCTTGCTTCCTTCCTTTCTTTCCTCCATTTCTTAGAGACTACATTTATAAGGACCATGCTTTTTAAATATGGTCTATCAATCTTTGTCTTTAACTTGTATCATCTATTCACATTTAATGTGATTATTGATATGGCTGGAACTACATTTGCCACTTTGCTATTTGTTTTCTGTATGTCTCTTATCTTTCCCCACACTTTTGAGACAGGCTGGGACCTGGGACCCTTTGCTGCAGTGCTACAGCAGATTTCTGTAAACTAGTGTATGCATGGGTGACAGTCCCACCTGTGGGTTAGATTTCTACAGATGACATACAACTGTCTGGTTTCCAGGCTTGATCAACCCGGTGGGCAGTTTACAGGGTGCAACCTCCTTCAGTGGCCCTTCTGAAAGCTTGCAGGTTGGTGCCTGAAGAGACAACTGCAGGGGGCAAGTTGAAACAGCAATCTCTCTCTTTCTCTTTTTCAGTCTTTTCTGTCCCTCCTCCATTTACCTCTCCCTTGGTCCTTATACCTGCACTCCCATCCCCTTTATCCTGAAAACTTCTTGTTTGTGTCTAAGTTTTTGTCATTGGTATCTTTGTTTTATGAGTTTTGTCTGTACAACTGCTCCTACAAGTCTCTGCCAACATTGTGGGCATGGTAGAGCACTTAAGCCTTGAAATACAAACGCATCCCACATTGTCTGAGACTCGACTCCAGCCTTGGGTTACTTAGTGGGATTTTAAAGAACAAAAAAAGAAGAGAGGGGCTTGCACCTCTCTCCTCTGCCTTTGCAATGTAACTATTCTGCCTGGACTCTCAGCGACTCCCTGATCCATCTGTAGTCCCCCAGACTGAGGGAAAAAAAGAGCCCTTTTTAAATTCAAGCAGGAAAACTGAGATCTCTGATTTTGTAAAAATTAACTTGTCTAGCTTAAGCTTGTGGGTTTAATTAATACAGACCTCTGCGTATTATCAACATTAAGTATAATACTTCTATTGTACCTACGCTTACTGGAAGTCAATAAGTGCGTATTGTTTCTGTGATAAAATCTACTATCAAGGAAAATAACCTGATAGGATTAAACTTTTAAGTAAATATAAGTGGATAAGAGCTTTTTAGTAAACTCTATGGGAAAAATCATATTTTCAAAATGTCCATTTAGAATAGTCCCGCCAGATTTTGGTAACTTGAAACTAAATTAAGTTAAATGATAGGAATCCATCGAGTATCCAGGCCCTTTCAAATAAGATGAAATATTGGAACCATATTTGCTAAACAGGCCTAAATTTACCTACTCACAAGTTTCCTTATGAGAGGGAAACTAAGGATGTTTAGATTTAATAGACACATATCTTGCATCACATTAAGGAAAGAAAGTGTGCTTTGGGAAGATACATGGGATCTTCCCATGGGATCTTCCCAACAGGTTATGCGATATTCCAATTAGGGAATGCTAAAGTAAAAGACAGTTCATGGTGGCTTAAGGAAAGTAGGATGTGTGCTTTCAGAAAAGAAGGTATGAGGAATGGAAATGTATTTTGTTAGAAGGAAAAATGTGATTTTGTCCTACAGTTGGTTATTTCTGAACGGAAAAAAGAAGGGACAAAATACGGCTACAGAAAGTTGCAGAAGATTTGTAGAAACAGAACGTTGAGAAAAGAATTTTGTATGTGGTCAGGATTTTCTAAGGTTGGATTAACTTTAATTAGGTAACTGGATCTTATCAAGAGCAGGCTGATATAAGACTGGATTTGGTTTCTTTCTCTCATAAGAAAACAACCTTTTCTGGGAATGTTCCTTTAGATAACAGATTGTGTGAGTTTCTGTGCCTTTAAGTGAGCTGTATTTACTTTTGAGATCTTTTTTTTTTCCCACCTTTGCTCAAGGAATAATTGTATCACAGCAGCCTATGATTCTATTTGACTGGGTGTTTTAAAAGTTCTGGAAATGTTTGACAGATTTCCTAAATATCAAATTCTAATTGAAATTCTTTTGACTTCAGTTAATTTTGGGATGCTTCATGGGGCCCCTGGAGCCTCCAAACAGAGATCCTAAACTAATTGTGTTCACTTGGTATGTTAAATTACATGGGAAACATTGTCCAAACTCATTGTTGCCTGTGTCAGATGGAATCATCAGGCTCTCCCCAGTTTTCTCATAGCTGCCAAACAGATAGGGGAAAAGGGTTTGGGGTTGTTCTGCTGTCTAGTCTCTCACCTTATTCTATATCCAAAAAAAAAAAATCCCCTGTGGGAATACTCCCAATGTAGGCCCATAGGTCCTGACCCCCGTGGCATTTCCCATTGCACCCAACCCCAATTCCTCCAGGAGTTCCTTTTTTGCACCTCTAGGACCCCTTTCACTCAAGGCCTTGGCAGCCCATACCATTTGTTACAGACTACCTATTGGACGGCCACTTCCAAGCAGCCCACATCCTAGGCTTTAGAGATGCTCAAACTCGAGGAATACCCCCAGCATAGGAAAATATTATAGGACAAAAGCCTCCTGGTAGACGTCTCTGGGACACTGGACTTCATTTTTAGGAGCGCTTTTTCACGGTTTCATGTTATTCAACATGGGATGATCCTCGTCTAAGCCAGAAGAAACACCTCTGGAGCGTATTCTTAGAAATTGGAAATTTTCAAAACAGACGGCCTGAAAAGGGAAAAACTTAAACTCTATTGTAACATCGCCTGGCCATTGTATAAACTGGGGAATGGAGAAACACGGCCTAAAAATGGCTCTCTGTAACATCGTCTTGCAATTGGATCTCTACTGTTGCATGACAGGGAAATGGACTGAAGTTCCCGATATTCAAGCCTTCATGGTCCTGGGAATTCCCTGGCGGTCCAGGGGTTAGGACTCTGAGCTGTCACTGCTGAGGGCCTGCGTTCGATCCCAGGTCAGGGAACTAAAATCCCACAAATCACGTGGGGCAGCCCAGAAAAAAAAAACAAAAAACAAAAAACCTTTCACATGGCCAAAAAATACCGTAAATAACATCAAAAGACAATTGATTGGAAGAAAAGTATATCACCATATAAATCAATATCTTTCACAGTTGAAGGGATAATATCCCCACTTTATAAGAACTTTTAAAAATCAAGAAGAAAATACCAGATGTCCTATAGAAAAATGGACACAAGACATAATCAGACAGTTTACCAAAAGAGGTATAAAGAAATGAAAACATGTTCAACTTCACTCATGATAAGAGAAATGCAAATTATAACTACACTGAGATACCATTACTCAATCACTCACCAGCTTGACAAAAATTCAAAAGCTTGACAGTACTCTGTATTAGTGACACTGTTAGGAAATAGACATTTTCATATATTGTTGGTGGGAATGCAGAATGGTAGAAGCCTTTTAGAGGGGAACTGGCCAATATTTAAACTGTATATACATACATACCTATTGACACAGCAAGCACACTTCTAAGAATCTAAAGAGTCACTTGCAATTTTATGAATATACTCATGGACATGGTTCTTTTTCACAGCATTATTTACAGTTGCAGAATATTGAAAATGGCTTGAATGTTTAAGCATAGGAGGCTCTATCAACTGCAGCATATACACAATGGTGTAAAATGCATGTGAGAAAAAGTCTGAGAAAGAAGATATTAATGAAATATTATGGAGGAAATGCTATTGAGTGAAAAGAGCAAAGGGAAAAAAGCATATATAGTTTGTTACCTCTTGTGTCAGAAAGAAGGAAAAATAATGAACATAGTATTTGACTATATATCCTCAGTCTTGGGCAGTTTATCTTTATATGTGTGTTAGAATTACAAAGAAATGTTAAACTCTTTAGTAGGTTTGGTTCTTATAGCAGTATGGTGAAGCAGTTTTGAAACTGTTTTGGATGCATTATAGGATTCAGCAAATGAGTGCCTATGTCTATGTTGTTGGGAGCCTGGGTTCTCACTGTGGAAGAGAAGTCATACAAATATGGAATGGGACAAAGCAGGGAAGAATCCCATG